>NW_026020259.1:333625-1542502 GCF_900185275.1 Solanum verrucosum
ACAATTTAAAAATGAATATGAAGAAGCTTGAAATTTGGAAATAGTCTTTTTTTTTGAAAAAAATTTAAAATCTGGAAATTTGGCAGTCCAGAATCTGGAAAATTTGGCTAAGTTCAAAAATTTGGAAATTTGGCTAAGTGTGGAAATCAGTGAGTTTTTGGCCAACTTTGAGCAGTCATAACTCCTAGCTCAGGATGATTTAGGAGTAGTTCCAGTTATGGTTTCGAAGCTTGTGGAACGATCTTTCCAACGCCACTGAGTTTGCTCAATTCCGAGTTCGTATGAGCGAGTTATGATCTTTGAAAGTTGGGCAGTTGGCAGGGATTCCGTTCCGGAAATTTAAGGGCATTTTGGTCTTTTCACAAATAATTTCTTTTGAGCTTATATTGTTGTATTAGGCTGATATTTGGATCATTTGTCCCATTTTGAAAGAGAAAGAGTTAGGGTTCAAGAAAGAAAGAAGAAGAAGAAGAAGAGAAGAAAGAGGAGATCAACAAGATTTGTCAAGATCATTGTGGATTTTCGTCGGGGGTGATCCCTATCAAGGTATGTGAGTCTTTAGTGTGGGTTTATCCTTTCCCCCCACATACCAAGCTCGTTTTTATGATTTGAGAAGAGATTGGATTTGTTGTTGAAGTTGTTGAAGTTGTTAGTTGTTGTTGATGTTGTTAGTTGTGTTGTTGAAGTTATTGTTGGTTGTGGGACAGGATTGGGCTGTGTATTTGAGTTGTGACCTATTGTATATTGAGGGATTTTATGATCCTTAGTGTTGGTTGGTTCATACCCCCACACACCAACTCGTTTTTAATTCCAAGAGAAGATTTATTGGTTGTTGAAGTTGTAGTGGTGTTGTGTTGAAGTTCTTGCTGATTTAGTACAGATTTCTGGCTGTGATTTTTGAGTTGAATCTATTGTATAATAAGGGTCTTTATGATTCTAAGTGTTGCTGCTGAAACCTTGAGGTTGAGAGGGTTTAGAATTGGAAAGAAACAAGGGGAAAAAGTCGGATTTTTGGGGAAAAAGGGGCTGGGCTGTTGCACCTCTCCTAGTGCCAAGGACACCAATCCTTCCCTTTCATTCACCATTTCTTTTTTTATACATGTTCCTAGGTATTATACCTATGTTTCCTAGTTGTTTCCAACACTCCAAGGTACTTCCAAAAGTCAAGTAAAACTACAAGTCAAGTGAAGTTAGTTTCCAAGTCAAGTGAAGTTAGTTTCCAATTCAAGTGAAGTTAGTTTCCAATTCAAGTGAAGTTAGTTTCCAAGTCAAGTGAAGTCAAGCTTAGAAGTAAGTAAGTCAAAGCAAGTCTTTAAGGTTTTCCAAGAGTCTTCATTGAGCGTTTTAACTTCATTCTAAGGCTCAAGTTCCAAGTTAAGTATTGAGTTTCAAGTCAAGTCAAAAGTTAAGAGTTTCATGTTAAGTTAAGAGTTTCACATCAAGCCAAGAGTTCAAGTAAAGTAAAGAGTTTAAAGTTGAGTTCTTTTCTCAAAAGTTATTAGGGAACTATGTATTCCCAAAGAAGTTTTAAAGAAATGTTTTTACATTTAAACAAGGTGGAAACTGAGATTTCCAAAAAGCCTTCGGGCTAGTTTTTGAGTAATTATCTCATATCAGCAGGAAGAAATATGTTTTAAAAACATAAGAGCCAGTACATTTTTGGGAGTAGTATCGAGCACCGAATTGGGGGAGCGTTCAAAGAACCCACAGCCCCCCATAGAACCATGTTAGCCACCATGGGTAGAAAAAGGATCATACTTTTAGATGAAATCCTTTTCAGATTAGACTAGTGGATCCATTAGGCAGTTCAGGTCTTATACCTTTGGCCGGGTATAAGATGCTCTGGCAGCGTGAGGTCGATCGCTGTATCATCACTATAGCTCTTATGTGATGGTTGTCGGTTAGAGAAGCTCCCACAGCAGTTATTGTATTTTCATACACAGAGATTATTGTATTTTTATATACATCAGTTCATTGTATTTCTATATACATTTCAGGCTTATTGTATCTTGTATACACACAGAGTTTATAGCATGTTTTAAACAGTCTTTCTTTATATCGCACTTGTTTTAAATTGCCTTATATTGAAAGAAGTCAGTCAGGTTGAGTTGAGTTGAGCCAGGTAAGCTATTCAGTTTCTTCCAGATTTCCTTCTAGCCTCTGTTGCTTAGTTTTCCAGCTTGCATACTCGTACATTCCATGTACTGATGCCAGTTGGCCTGCATCGTTTGATGATGCAGATTCAGGTACCCCGGATCAGCATCCTGCACGTCGTTGATCCAGCTGAGCACTCCAGAGTCAGTGTGAGCCTCCTTGCATTCCGGAGGACTCAATTATTTTGTGTTCTTAGTTTTTGTTTTATTAGGATGTTGCGGGGTCTGTCCCAACATCCATCTCAGTATTTTAGAGGCTTCATAGACAGACAGTCAGTCAGTTAGTTTTGAGTCTCTCATCTATATATATATGTAAATATTCTATTTTGAGATTCGAGTTGCCTTTATGGCCATATTTTATAAGTTAAGTTGTTTTGTAATATTGCATTGCATTGAGTTATTCTGTTGAGGTTTCCGCTGAGTTAAGAAAGCCAGGCCAAGGGTTCGCTTGGGGCCAGAAATGGTCTCCGGGTGCCGGTTCCGCCCAGGGTGTAGGCTCGGGGCGTGACAAACTTGGTATCAGAGCACAGAGTTCAGGAGTCCTAGGGAGTCTATGAAGCCGTGTCTGTAGAGTCCTAGTTATCGGTGTGAAGCGCGCCACATCTATAATTGGGAGGCTGCAACATTTAGGAAGATTTCTCATTTCTTTCACACTCATTTCATGCGTTAGAGTTGATCTCTAAAAAGTTTCTTTCTAATCCGTGCTTGCGCGTGTTTCAGATAGTCATGCCTCCACGAAGAGTTGGTAGAGGGCGTCTTCCTAGACGTTATGTTGATGAGCAAGAGTTACCCTATGCACCGGGAGTGCAAGATCAAGGGGAAGTTTCTAATGCCGAGTTCAGAGAGGCAATTAGAATGTTGAGTCAAGCTGTAGCAAATCAGATTGGTCAGCAAAGAGGAGCTCGACATGAAGGAGCTGACACTTCAAGGATTCGTGAGTTCTTGGGGATGAATCCTCCGAGTTTCATGGGTTCGAGCACTACTGAGGATCCAGAGGATTTCATTGAGGAGTTGAAGAAGATTTTTGATGTGATGCATGTGGCAGATATTGAGCGGGTTGAACTAGCTGCTTATCAATTGAAGGATGTTGCTAGAACTTGGTTCGACCAGTGGAAAGGGGGCAGAGCTGAGAATGCACCACCTACAAGTTGGGCCGATTTTGAGGAAGCTTTCTTGGGGCATTTCTTTCCTCGAGAATTGAGAGAGGCCAAGGTACGTGAGTTCCTCACACTTAAGCAGGAGTCCTTGAGTGTTCATGAGTACAGTTTGAAGTTCACACAATTATCCCGCTATGCTCCGGAGATGGTTGCAGACATGAGGAATAGAATGAGCTTGTTTGTTGCTGGGTTGTCTCGGTTGTCGAGCAAGGAAGGTAGGGTGCAATGCTTATCGGGGACATGGACATATCAAGGTTGATGGTTTATGTGCAGCAGGTTGAGGAAGAGAAGCTGAGGGACAGAGAAGAGTTTAGAAATAAGAGAGCTAAGATCGGGAACGAGTCCGGGCAGCAGAGAGGTAATTCAAACCGTTCCTCCTTTCAGCAAAGGCAAAAGGGACCTGCTCCATCATTTGCTAGAGCACCTGCACCCAGATACAGAGGTGAATTTAATGTTCAGAATTCGAAGGACTTCAGGGCTAGACCAGCACAATCTTCGGGTAGTGTGGCGCAAGAGAGTAGTAAGCCTCCTGTTTGCGCCAAATGTGGTAGGAACCACTCAGGTATTTGTCGAGATGGCTCCATTGGTTGTTTCAGGTGTGGTCAGAATGGACATTTCATGCGAGAGTGTCCAAAGAATAGGCAGGGTAATGGAAGCAATAAAGCACAGTTTTCTTCAGTTGTTCCACCAGACAGGACGACACCTAGAGGAGCTACTTCTAGTGTAGGTGGAGGAGCAAACCGCCTTTATGCTATCACCAGTCGCCATGAGCAAGAGAATTCTCCGAATGTTGTCACTGGTATGATCAAAGTCTTTGCTTTTGATGTGTATGCTTTGCTAGACCCAGGAGCGAGTTTATCTTTTGTAACTCCTTATGTTGCAAATCAGTTTGAGGTTTTTCCTGAAAGACTTTGTGAACCCTTTTGTGTTTCTACACCTATTGGGGAGTCTATTCTAGCGGAAAGAGTTTATCGTGATTGTCCTGTTTCTATCAATCACAAGAGCACCATGGTTGATTTGGTTGAGTTAGACATGGTAGATTTTGATGTCATTCTAGGTATGGATTGGCTTCATGCTTGTTATGCATCGATAGATTGTAGAACTCGAGCAGTCAAGTTTCAGTTTCCGAATGAGCCAGTCATAGAGTGGAGTAGCAGTTCAGCAGTGCCTAAGGGTCGTTTTATTTCGTACCTTAAGGCAAGAAAGTTAGTTTCGAAGGGTTGTATCTATCACTTAGTCCGAGTTCATGATTCTAGTGTTGAGATACCTCATTTCCAGTCAGTTCCTATAGTAAGAGAGTTTCCAGAAGTGTTTCCTGATGATCTACCCGGAATTCCTCCTGAGAGAGAGATAGATTTCGGCATAGATCTCATTCCAGATACTCGTCCTATCTCTATTCCGCCATATAGAATGGCACCAGTAGAGTTGAAAGAGTTGAAAGAGCAGTTGAAAGATCTCCTAGAAAAGGGTTTCATTCGACCGAGTGTCTCACCTTGGGGTGCTCCGGTTTTGTTTGTGAAGAAGAAAGATGGTTCCCTTAGAATGTGTATAGATTACCGCCAGTTGAACAAGGTTACCATCAAGAACAAGTACCCTCTTCCGAGGATTGATGATCTTTTCGATCAGCTTCAGGGTGCCACTTGTTTTTCAAAGATTGACCTCCGATCCGGCTATCATCAGTTAAGGGTAAGGGAATGTGATATCCCAAAGACAGCTTTCAGAACCAGGTATGGTCATTATGAGTTTTTGGTCATGTCCTTTGGTTTGACTAATGCGCCTGCAGCTTTCATGGATTTGATGAATAGAGTCTTCAAACCTTATTTAGATATGTTTGTTATTGTCTTTATTGATGATATACTAGTCTATTCAAGGAATGAAGAAGATCATGCTAGTCATCTCAGAGAAGTTCTTCAGACTTTGAAAGACAAGGAGTTGTATGCTAAGTTCTCTAAGTGTGAGTTTTGGCTTAAGTCTGTGGCATTCCTAGGCCACATTGTGTCCGGTGATGGAATTAAAGTTGATACTCGGAAAATTGAGGCAGTGCAGAATTGGCCTAGACCCACATCTCCAACTGAAATTAGGAGTTTCTTGGGATTAGCTGGCTATTATAGAAGGTTTGTTGAAGGGTTCTCGACTATTGCATCTCCTTTGACAAAGTTGACTCAGAAGACAGTGAAATTTCAATGGTCTGAAGCTTGTGAGAAAAGCTTTCAAGAATTGAAAAAGAGATTGACTACAGCTCCAGTTTTGACGCTACCAGAAGGTACTCAAGGTTTTGTGGTGTATTGTGATGCATCTAGAGTTGGTTTGGGTTGTGTCTTAATGCAGAATGGCAAGGTTATAGCTTATGCCTCCAGACAGTTAAAGGTTCATAGAAGAACTACCCAACCCATGACTTAGAGCTAGCTGCTGTAGTATTTGCTTTGAAGATATGGCGTCATTACTTGTATGGTGTGCATGTCGACATATTCACTGATCACAAGAGCCTTCAATATGTGCTTACTCAGAAAGAGCTTAATCTCAGACAGAGGAGGTGGTTAGAGTTACTCAAGGATTATGACCTGAGTATTCTTTACCACCCAGGTAAGGCTAATGTTGTTGCTGATTCTTTGAGCAGGTTGTCTATGGGTAGCACCGCCCATATTGAAGAAGGAAGAAAAGAGTTAGCAAAAGATGTGCACAGACTAGCATGCCTGGGAGTCAGATTTACAGATTCCACAGAAGGAGGAATAGCGGTGACGAGCAGGGCCGAGTCATCATTAATGTCAGAAGTGAAAGAGAAGCAAGATCAAGATCCCATTTTGCTCGAGTTGAAGGAAAATGTTCAAAAGCAAAGAGTATTAGCTTTGAACAAGGGGGAGATGGTGTTTTGAGATTTCAAGGTAGATTGTGCGTACCTATGGTAGATGGACTCCAAGAGAAGATTATGGATGAAGCTCACAGCTCCAGATATTCTATTCATCCGGGTTCCACCAAGATGTATCGTGATTTGCGTGAAGTTTATTGGTGGAATGGCATGAAGAAGGGCATTGCTGAGTTTGTTGCTAAGTGTCCAAATTGCCAACAAGTGAAAGTTGAACACCAAAGGCCCGGTGGTTTGGCTCAGAGGATAGAACTTCCAGAGTGGAAGTGGGAGATGATCAATATGGATTTCATCACAGGGTTGCCAAGGTCTCGCAGACAACATGATTCTATTTGGGTGATTGTCGACAGAATGACAAAGTCAGCTCATTTTCTACCGGTAAAGACTACCAATACAGCAGAAGATTATGCCAAGTTGTATGTTCAAGAGATAGTGAGACTTCATGGAGTCCCAATCTCCATTATTTCAGATAGAGGTGCACAGTTTACTGCACAGTTCTGGAAATCTTTTCAGAAGGGCTTGGGTTCAAAGGTGAACTTAAGTACTGCCTTTCACCCTCAGACGGATGGGCAAGCAGAGCGCACTATTCAGACCTTAGAGGATATGTTGAGGGCTTGTGTAATCGATTTCAAAGGGAGTTGGGATGATCACCTACCTCTCATTGAGTTTGCCTACAACAACAGTTATCACTCTAGCATCCAGATGGCTCCATATGAAGCTCTTTATGGGAGAAGATGTAGATCTCCTATTGGATGGTTCGAAGTTGGTGAAGCACAGTTGATAGGACCAGATTTAGTTCACCAAGCTATGGAAAGGTGAAAGTGATTCAAGCGAGATTGAAAACGGCACAGAGTCGTCAGAAATCCTACACCGATGTTAGGAGAAGGGCGTTAGAATTTGAAATAGACGATTGGGTATATTTGAAGGTTTCACCCATGAAAGGCGTTATGAGGTTTGGTAAGAAGGGGAAACTTAGTCCCCGGTATATTGGACCTTACCGCATAGCCAAGAGGATTGGCAATGTTGCTTATGAGTTGGAGTTACCACAGAACTAGCAGCGGTTCATCCGGTATTTCACATCTCCATGTTGAAGAAGTGCATAGGCGATCCTTCATTGATCCTACCGACTGAAAGTATCAAGATCAAGGATAACTTATCTTATGAGGAGATTCCTGTTCAAATTTTGGATCGTCAAGTTCGTAGGTTGAGAACGAAAGATGTAGCCTCAGTTAAGGTCCTATGGAGGAACCAATTTGTTGAGGAAGCAACTTGGGAAGCCGAAGAAGACATGAAGAAGAGATATCCATATCTCTTTGAATCCGCAGATTAAGGTATTAATTTCCTTCTTAGTGCTCTTTAAATTATAATGAGCATGTCGTTATTGTTGTTGCGTTTGCATGGTTGTTTATTGGGTGTTGAGTTGATGTTACACCCTTAGCTTTGTAAGAGTTACCTCATTCGAGGACGAATGTTCCCAAGGGGGAGATATTGTAACATCCGACAATTTAAAAATGAATATGAAGAAGCTTGAAATTTGGAAATAGTCTTTTTTTTTGAAAAAATTTAAAATCTGGAAATTTGGCAGTCCAGAATCTGGAAAATTTGGCTAAGTTCAAAAATTTGGAAATTTGGCTAAGTGTGGAAATCAGTGAGTTTTTGGCCAACTTTGAGCAGTCATAACTCCTAGCTCAGGATGAGTTAGGAGTAGTTCCAGTTATGGTTTCGAAGCTTGTGGAACGATCTTTCCAACGCCACTGAGTTTGCTCAATTCCGAGTTCGTATGAGCGAGTTATGATCTTTGAAAGTTGGGCAGTTGGCAGGGATTCCGTTCCGGAAATTTAAGGGCGTTTTGGTCTTTTCACAAATCATTTCTTTTGAGCTTATATTGTTGTATTAGGCTGATATTTGGATCATTCTGTCCCATTTTGAAAGAGAAAGAGTTAGGGTTCAAGAGAAGAAGAAGAGAAGAAAGAGGAGATCAACAAGATTGGTCAAGATCATTGTGGATTTTCGTCGGGGGTGATCCCTATCAAGGTATGTGAGTCTTTAGTGTGGGTTTATCCTTTCCCCCCACATACCAAGCTCGTTTTTATGATTTGAGAAGAGATTGGATTTGTTGTTGAAGTTGTTGAAGTTGTTAGTTGTTGTTGATGTTGTTAGTTGTGTTGTTGAAGTTATTGTTGGTTGTGGGACAGGATTGGGCTGTGTATTTGAGTTGTGACCTATTGTATATTGAGGGATTTTATGATCCTTAGTGTTGGTTGGTTCATACCCCCACACACCAACTCGTTTTTAATTCCAAGAGAAGATTTATTGGTTGTTGAAGTTGTAGTGGTGTTGTGTTGAAGTTCTTGCTGATTTAGTACAGATTTCTGGCTGTGATTTTTGAGTTGAATCTATTGTATAATAAGGGTCTTTATGGTTCTAAGTGTTGCTGCTGAAACCTTGAGGTTGAGAGGGTTTAGAATTGGAAAGAAACAAGGGGAAAAAGTCGAATTTTTGGGGAAAAAGGGGCTGGGCTGTTGCACCTCTCCTAGTGCCAAGGACACCAATCCTTCCCTTTCATTCACCATTTCTTTTTTCATACATGTTCCTAGGTATTATACCTATGTTTCCTAGTTGTTTCCAACACTCCAAGGTACTTCCAAAAGTCAAGTAAAACTACAAGTCAAGTGAAGTTAGTTTCCAAGTCAAGTGAAGTTAGTTTCCAATTCAAGTGAAGTTAGTTTCCAATTCAAGTGAAGTTAGTTTCCAAGTCAAGTGAAGTCAAGCTTAGAAGTAAGTAAGTCAAAGCAAGTCTTTAAGGTTTTCCAAGAGTCTTCATTGAGCGTTTTAACTTCATTCTAAGGCTCAAGTTCCAAGTTAAGTATTGAGTTTCAAGTCAAGTCAAAAGTTAAGAGTTTCATGTTAAGTTAAGAGTTTCACATCAAGCCAAGAGTTCAAGTAAAGTAAAGAGTTTAAAGTTGAGTTCTTTTCTCAAAGTTATTAGGGAACTATGTATTCCCAAAGAAGTTTTAAAGAAATGTTTTTACATTTAAACAAGGTTGGAAACTGAGATTTCCAAAAAGCCTTCGGGCTAGTTTTTGAGTAATTATCTCATATCAGCAGGAAGAAATATGTTTTAAAAACATAAGAGCCAGTACATTTTTGGGAGTAGTATCGAGCACCGAATTGGGGGAGCGTTCAAAGAACCCACAGCCCCCATAGAACCATGTTAGCCACCATGGGTAGAAAAGGATCATACTTTTTAGATGAATCCTTTTCAGATTAGACTAGTGGATCCATTAGGCAGTTCAGGTCTTATACCTTTGGCCGGGTATAAGATGCTCTGGCAGCGTGAGGTCGATCGCTGTATCATCACTATAGCTCTTATGTGATGGTTGTCGGTTAGAGAAGCTCCCACAGCAGTTATTGTATTTTTCATACACAGAGATTATTGTATTTTTATATACATCAGTTCATTGTATTTCTATATACATTTCAGGCTTATTGTATCTTTGTATACACACAGAGTTTATAGCATGTTTTAAACAGTCTTTCTTTATATCGCACTTGTTTTAAATTGCCTTATATTGAAAGAAGTCAGTCAGGTTGAGTTGAGTTGAGCCAGGTAAGCTATTCAGTTTCTTCCAGATTTCCTTCTAGCCTCTGTTGCTTAGTTTTCCAGCTTGCATACTCGTACATTCCATGTACTGATGCCAGTTGGCCTGCATCGTTTGATGATGCAGATTCAGGTACCCCGGATCAGCATCCTGCACGTCGTTGATCCAGCTGAGCACTCCAGAGTCAGTGGTGAGCCTCCTTGCATTCCGGAGGACTCAATTATTTTGTGTTCTTAGTTTTTGTTTTATTAGGATGTTGCGGGGTCTGTCCCAACATCCATCTCAGTATTTTAGAGGCTTCATAGACAGACAGTCAGTCAGTTAGTTTTGAGTCTCTCATCTATATATATATGTAAATATTCTATTTTGAGATTCGAGTTGCCTTTATGGCCATATTTTATAAGTTAAGTTGTTTTGTAATATTGCATTGCATTGAGTTATTCTGTTGAGGTTTCCGCTGAGTTAAGAAAGCCAGGCCAAGGGTTCGCTTGGGGCCAGAAATGGTCTCCGGGTGCCGGTTCCGCCCAGGGTGTAGGCTCGGGGCGTGACAGATGAGGTGCAAGTTTAAAGTTTATGTTTGGGGTTATAACAAGTTGTTGATGTGCTTATCGAGGTTTGTTATGATTGATGATATGAAATGTGTGTATGATGAGATGTTGAGTGATATGATTAAGCCTGATACTGGGTGATAGGAACGGGACCTTTAGATTTGGGTCTTTTAATTAGGATATATCTTAGAGGAAATTGGGTGAATATTGGGTTATGGGGCGAATAGTTGATTTATGGGTTAAAAAAAAAAGGTCAAACGGGTAGTTCATTAGGATTAAGACACGTGTAAAAAATGAGAGGTCCGTTAGTGAGAGGGGCATGTGTGTACCTATAATTGGACGACATGGACTTATGTGGATGCAAAGTATAATGGAGGGTATAGACGTACCATTTATTAAAGTTCGGGGGTAAATTCGTCCTTTCTCCCTTTTTAGATATGTTAAACAACTAAAATCACTCCTAAAAATCTGCCAATTTGAATATGTACTCTAAAGTGACAGTCTAACATTGTTTATTTTGAAAATTCAAAAAATTAAAATCGAAGACGAAAAAATTTGTAAAAAAAAATGAAAAACGAGAATACTCGTATGTTGAAAAACTATATCTCAATATTATTATTATACATATAACGGACATGTAGATGAAAATAGTATACATATACAAATACATATGAATACAATTATGTAACAATTAACTAATCTTCTGTTATATTGTATTCTATACTTGTACCTGAATACAAACACACATGAATACAATAATATAACATGTAAATAACTTTATTTATATTGTATTTGAAATCTGTATTTGAATACAGATACAAATGAATTTAAATTTATAACTATCGATCGACTTTAATTTAAATGGTTTGATACTTATATTTGAATACAAATACAGAGAAATACAATTATATAACTACTATTAATTTGCTTTCATTTATAATGTATTTAGTACTTACATTAGAATATAAATACAAATGAATACATTTATGAATATATATATATATATATATGATTACAAACATTTAAATTCATTTGTCTCTGTATTTAAATACATCTATATATATAATTATATTTGAATACAAAATACATATGAATACAAATTCAGAACAAGTATAGTGTTTTGATTCAAAATACAATGAATACAAATACAACGCAAAATATGGTGCTTTGTTTGGTCTGTCATTAGAGATACCTCTTGTTAGCCTCTTCTGATCTGCCATTAGAGTAAAAAGTTTTGGAGTTCCTTTTGGTTAATTCTAATTGAAACTGTAGAAATTGAATGGCACAAACACACAAATATTTTTTATCTCAAATTGATTTCCGCCATTGTAATGGAAAAAATCTTCAATCGAAACCCTATGAAAATAGATGAAACATATAGATATATACCAATATAATCTTCATTAAAAATAAGAAAAAATGCAATTAGAATATACTTAATGAAGATGAATCACAAAAATTACTCCTGCAATCATGCAAAAGGATAGTGAATCGGAAGGATTTTTGAAAAAAAAATCAAAAAAAAGTCGATGATATATGAATATGGAAAGAGAAAACATTGAAAAGGGTAAACATGGAAACCACACCGTAAAACATGCCTTACATAATTGATTAGGCATGTACTAATTACTCTGCTATTTAATATTTGTTAATATACATATAAAATTGGAAAGAAATGATTATTCATGTGTAATTGATTAACTTTGCTATTTAATATTTAATTATATCCATATAATATAAAATAAGTAAATTATAGCTATTTATCTTAAACTAGGTAATGTTGTCCGTGCTATGCACGGGCACGGGCCCAATAATATAAATAGTATGTTTTGGGGCTAATAACGGAGATTTTGAAGCGATTGTTTGCGTGGATAAAGGAATAAGTTTTTTTATCACAAACTTGTACTTTATTTGACGTTATTCAAGGCACAATAAGACTATCCACATACAACATTTTTGAAATATTTTATGTTGTCAATTATCATGATTTATAGTATTTTTACAATAGATTCACTTAAAGAATGAGTGGAATTTTTTGTATTTTTTTTCAAAACATATTTTATGTTGTCAATTATCATGATTTATAATATTTTTACGCATTTTTTAAATATAAAAAACCCAAAAAAAAATAAGACAAATAAATTAAAATGGACCCAATATATGTTATTTTTGTTGTCTCAATTTATGTCACACAAATAAAATTTGGAGAGTCATCCAAATTTTAATTTTTTTTTAAAAAATGTTTTAAGTTATTAATTATTGTGATTTATAATATTTTGATGTAACTTTCAAATAACCAACATTACTGGTCAATTTGTCATAATTTATGTGATATGGATAAAATTACAAAATTAACTCTTTTAAAATGTCTTTCAGATATTTTAAGTTGTTAATTATTATTATTTATAATACTTTTTTGGTAATTTTAAAATGATATGTGTTATTTTTTCTGTCCTAATATATGTGAGCCTGAAAGAATTCTGAGAGTGAACTTATTTTATTATATAGCTTTTAAATATTTTAAATTGGTAATTATTGTAATTTTTAATGCTTTTTAAGTCATTTGTAAATGATATATGTTGCTTCCTTTGTCCCATTTTATATAGTATAAATAAAATTCCCGAAACCAACTAAATTTTAAATATATTTTTAAAAATATTTTAAATTATTAATTATTGCGATTTATAATATTTAAAAAAAAAGTACAAAACTTGTATCAGCCTAAAAAATGACCACGATAATTCGAAGCCTACAGAAAGCAATATGGTTGTACGTAATTTTTAAATACTTAATATATATTACTCCACTTGTCTCAATGTATGTAGCATTGATAAAATTTCAAGATTCAATCAAATGTTGTTAATTGTTAACATTTATAATACATTTTACGTAGTTTTCAATAATTTCACATTAAACAATACATATTACTACTTTTGTCTCATTTTATGTGACATTGATAGATTAATTTTAACAATTAGTCAATTAATTTTTTCTGTTTTTTTAATAAATATTTTAAGTGGTCAAAATCACGATTTATTGTATTTTATACATAATTTTTAACGATAGATTAATTTCAAGAATTAATCAAATTTTTTTATATGTATTTATTTTTGAAATATTTTATGTTGTCAATTATCATGATTTATAGTATTTTTACGCAATTTTTAAATATAAAAAAAAAATTAAGACAAATAAATTAAAATGGACGCAATATATGTTATTTTTGTTGTCTCAATTTATGTCACACAAATAAAATTTGAAGAGTCATCGAAATTTGCATTTAAAAAAAAATGTTCTAAGTTATTAATTATTGTGATTTATAATATTTTTATGTAACTTTCAAATAACTTACATTGCTGGTCACTTTGTCCTAATTTATGTGATATGAATAAACTTACAAAATTAACCCTTTTAAAATGTCTTTCAGATATTTTAAGTTGTTAATTATTATTATTTATAATACTTTTTTGGTAATTTTAAAATGATATATGTTATTTTTTCTGTCCCAATATATGTGACCCGGATAGAATTTTGAGAGTCAACCTATTTTATTATATATCTTTTAAATATTAAATATTTTAAGTCAGTTGTAAATGATTTATTATATTATATATATATATATATATATTATATTTATTTCTACTGGGGTTTTATTATGATATTATATATTATATAAACTCCCTTTTATTATATAGTAGAAAAATAAATATATATTATATATATTATATAGTAGAAAAAATGATTTATTATATTATATATTATATAGGGAGTTTATGATGGGACACATAGAACGTCCCATGATAAACTCCCTCTTATATAATAGTAGAATTACAATTACAAAATTAACCCTTTTAAAATGTCTTTTAAGATATTTTAAGTTGTTAATTATTATTATTATAAATACTTTTTTGGTAATTTTAAAATGATATATGTTATTTTTTCTGTCCCAATATATGTGACTCGGATAGAATTTTGAGAGTGAACCTATTTTATTATATATCCTTTAAATATGAAATATTTTAAGTCATTTGTAAATGATTTATTATATTATATTATTATATATTTTATAAACTCCCTTATAGTAGAAAAATAAATATATATTATATAGTAGAAAAAATGATTTATTATATTATATATTATATAGGGAGTTTATGATTGGACATCACAATGTCCCATTATAAACTCCCTCTTATATAATAAGAGAATATATATTGATGTTTGCTATATCTTGTAGTTTTTCCAATATTTTTATTGGTCTTATTGAATTATTGTTTTAATGGTTTTATAAAAAGAATTATAGGATACTAGTTACTACATTTGCGTATAGGCTAAAGCTTTCAATTCACATTATTATCCTAATTCTTTTATTTGTGTTATATTACTATAGTTATTTTCATGTTAGTTACTATTGTTTTCATTTTCATTTTATGAGCATGGCGTAAAGTTACATTATTGCCATGTTGCGCCAAGTTGGAGAAGTCATATATTGTTTTATGAGCATTTTCTTATTGGTTAAACCGAAAATCAAATCGTTAAAGACCAAAAATCGATAAAAATAACTTATTAGTTTGTTTATTGATTTAACATATTTAAAAATTGAAAACTAATAAATCAAATCGACAATACATAAAATCGAACTACCGATTCATATCCCTAAAGGTAAGTGATAGTTAAAATGCTTTATTTTTGCAACAACATTAATATATATATATATATATATATATATATGTTGGGTAAATAACAATGCAAACAAATATATACAAATGTGTTGGGTAAATATGTAACCAAGCAAATAAATGTAAACCAATTTTAGATATTATCTCCTCTCAATATTTCAAATCTTTCAAAATATTATTCACTCAAACCGAATATTTCAAACCGATTCACGTTTACAGTATATTGATTTTAAGATTTGAGCTTTGAACATGAAAGAAGAAGAAGGTAAACAACGAAAGCATAAGGAAGAAGAAAGAAGGAAGAGAAGAAGAAGCCATTAATGGCTGAAAGGAAAAGATCAAAGAAGGTGAAGAAGAAAGCTTAATAGCTTGGTTTTAAATTAATAATTTTATCATAATTAGAAATTAAGTTAATTTAAAGTTGATATTTTGAAAAGCAATATGTATTTCTTTTAGTTGTAATTTCCCCCCATGAACATGAAAACTTAATAGTTTGTGAAAATTATTAAAATTCCCTCATCTCTTAAATATAATCTGGCCAAATGAGATAATAGCAAGTCATAGATAAGATATATGCATATTCTAAGACACCACATTAAGAAATTACATATCTCACGGATGCATGTCAGCTTCTCCAAAAATAGTGTATTTTTGAAGAATCTGACAGAGATGCAACATCAAAAGTGAACGAGTCCCAGCAACTTAGATTTTCAGTAGCAAAGACCAAGTAATTCAATAGTATCACACCCTTTACTACAAAAGCAAGTAACAACCAACAGAGGACAATCAATTGTAAGTGCATCTTACCTTTATTAATATGAAGAAATTCGAACTGTAAACACCAATTCATCAAGTATACTGTAATGACTAGATGCCAAAATATTTTATATTTCCGGGTAAACGAATATATAGACACAAAATTCTTAGTTGAACACAAATAAATGGGATATTTCCCAGTCTATTTTTCTACTATCTAAAACATTTCTAAGTAGACAAAACAGTCAGCAGTTAATTTCAGCTATGTGCAACAAAATTCATATTAACATAGCTAACAAGTTAACTATTTAATCCGACGGGGAAAATCCAGCAAATTAGGTAATGAAGAATTCATCTTACTTCAGTTTTGAACGCCCTTCACTGCTACTGATGCTGCATACTTCCTTTTACGTTTTGAGGTACAAGATGCTTTGCGTGGTGATGGTGAATACTGTAGGCGGTAACTGATGAGTGATGGACCAAAAATACTGAATTTCCCTGACTTGCTAAAAGCAGTTTCAGCATCGGCACGCCTCTTGAAAACAACTTTTACTTGTTTTCTCTTGTGAATAAGCTTGGTCTCAGATTCACAAAGTGGACCATACTGACTAAATATTATGTTTAGATCTGCTATGGGAGGAACTGATTCTAAATCTGAAAACTTAAGAATCAGCGTGGTTGGGGAGTATTCGGAACTTCCATCCACAAGATCAGATAGATTTTCTCTTTCTGAATTCTCAACCAACGGGCCTACTTCTTGTTTATGGTCCAAGATCGGACTCAGGCCAGGAGAAGTCTCCCATTTAGCATTAGGAAAATCCACCTCGTTTTGGACCTCTGGTTCAAATAACACCTGATCTTCGGGGTTGCATTCAATAATCCTATCAGTCCAATATGAGTCCTCAATACCTTCTATCGACAAAGTTTCAGCAGATGCTGAGTTGGATGAATTTTGTCCTATATGCTTTTCTGTCGGCTTTGAGAGGTCTGCTGACACGGTAGTTTCCGAGCAAGTTAAATTCCTATAATCACAGAACAAACTAGCTTGTGACAGCAAAATACGACTCGCATTCATGGGATCCCTGGCTGCCGAATAGAGCTTTGAGAGCATTTCTGTTGGAGAAGGGAATTCTTTTGGACTCAACTGTTCTCCTTCAGATTTCACGAGACCAAGAACTGAATCTCCAAATTCAATATTTCTCAAGTTCTCATTATGCTCGCTCGTTCTTCGGGAGTTTCTGTCAATAGACTTGAGATTTCGCCTTGCAGCTTTATGAGGTAAAGACATCTTGTTACCACTGCTTGGTGACAATTCTTTTTTCCTTCTTTTTGCCTTTGAATTGCTAGGCATATATTCAAATGCTAAATGTCTCTTCTCAGAAGACACAGACTTCCTCTCTCGCCCAGCTATTCCTCTAGAATTCTTCTGATCATTTGATTTACGTGAACTGCTCCCATACACCAACACGGACATTGATTTTACTTTTTTACCAGGGTGCTCAGCAATCCCCGAGCAACGAGGACGCTTTGTTGAGGAAGTACCTTGGACATTAGAATTTTCCTCCGACGCCACATCACTCTTCCCAAGCAGTGGTTCAACATCATTATCATTCTCAAACAAACCGCTAAATTCTTCTATTACTGGGTGCTCATTATAACCATTCCAGCGATTAAAGGCCGCCAATTGAGCTTTTGCCAACACAAACGACAATCTGTCAAGCCGGGAATGTGGAGCTGCTGCTACTGACTTGAGTGTTCTCACAAGTTCGGCAGGGTTAAATGGGGTTTGATCTGAAAAGTTGTCACCTCCAATTCTCATGTTTGATTCCGCCTGGATACCAGCCTCTGCAACAATCTGAGATTCCATTTTTGCTCGGGCTTCCTCCGGCAAACATGGGCAGGCGAGCCCCAACTCAACCCGTCTAGAGACTTCATCTAGAGCACAGTTCACTGCATGAGAAAAGTGTTCTGAGTTGCTCTGTTTCTCCATTCGAGAGAAGTACATCTTAAATGGCTTAATGCTAGATGCTTCATTCCATGCAAATGTCTGGTCACCAAAGTAAGCTATAAGATAGCAATTCTTTTTAAAGTATTTCATTGCGCTGTTTGATGCAGCAGAAGGGTCCAATATCTGCCCAGGCCACCAAGGATGACTCCTCACCTTACCCCATACTAAATCGGACACGTAAAACTTCCCTTCCTCTTCCATTCGGTGCTTAACCCCTCGTCTTTCTGGAACGATAGCATCAGGCCCAACATCTATACCATCATTAATGTTGACTGTTCTACCATCAGGAACAGATCCATTTGTCCCACCTGATACATCTTGCATGTCATCGGCTCCTTCTACTACATTCCCCCTTCGTGCAAGATGTGAAAATCCCATCAAATCAACCACAAGCTCACCATCAAGCCGACTATACCCTGCAAAGGCCATTTCACCTTCGAGATCACATGGACCCAAATCAATCTCCACACCTAAACCTTCCATTTGCACTCTTAAACCCTTAACAACATCATTACCTTCTCCAAAAACCCTAACCCCATCATCAATAACCGATTCACAAACTAAATCCAGATTATTTCGATTTTCCATTAGGGTTTCATTTCCTGATTGATCATCAACACTAACAACTCTGAAGTTTTGATCCGAATTCACCGACATTGCAGAAATCCTAACACATATAAACCACATACATAATAATAATAAAAAACGCTGTAAGCACATGACTCAACAGCTATTTCAACATAGAACACATAGTTTCACACATTTTGATCCGAATTCACCGACATTGCAGAAATCCTAACAAATAGAAAACACATACATATTCAAAAAACGATGTAAGCACATGAATCAACAGCTATTTCAACATAGAACACATAATTTCACACATTTTGATCCAAATACACCGACATTGCAGAAATCCTAACAAATAGAAAACAAATACATATTCAAAAAACGCCGTAAGCACATAAATCAACAGCTATTTCAACATAGAACACATAATTTCACACATACATAAAAAAAAACCGATGTAATCACATGAATCAGTAGTTATTTCAATATAGAACACATAAATTATACACATACATCAGGAAAAAAAATTAAAAATCAAACAAACGTTACGTAAGCACATGAATCGGCAGCAATTTCAACATAAAACACATAATTATACACATACATCATAAAAAACATACAAAAAAAAACGCTATAAGCACATGAATCAGCAGCTAATTCAATATAGAACACATAATTACACAAATAAAAATCAATTTTTTTAAAAAAAAAAACTGTAATCACATGAATCGATAATAATTTAAAATCAAATTGAACACATGCAGGGAAGATGAATAATATGAAAAAGTTTTACCTCTGAGCATTGATTTCTCCTCGAGAGAGAGATTTCCAGAAAAAAATATAAGTGTGAAGGTATAAAGGACTGCTTGTTAAGAGTTTGAAGAATCGCTGAAGAGACACGTGTCGTTACGGCGTCGTTTTTGTATAGACATGCAAAAAGTCATGGACTTTTTGTTTCGTATATCTGTATATGTTTTTATTTTAGTAAAAGAAAATTATGAGGAGAGCAAGATTAAATTTAGACTTTAAGTATAAAAATAACAAGCAAGAATAAATAGAAGATCGTTAATGGTGTTGTTTTACACGTAAATATGAGATGTATTTCTTTTTTACGAGACGACTTACTTACGTCTTTGATATAAGTTTTTGATATAATATGAAAAAATTACTTACTTATCTTAAAAAAATTGTTTAATAGTATCAAGCTACGACTAGCTTTAGCGCTAGGCTTGAAAATGATTAGTGTCGGTTCAGGAATTGTTGTTAGTGCATTCCAATTGGGAAATAAATTGTGATCACAGAAAAAATCATGTGAAAATGATACTATAATCATAGAATAGATCTTATGATATCGAAACAATACTGATCCAAGACATATTGTAAATAGCGATTCGAAAATATTCTAGGACTATGATCAAAAACACCATCTTAGGTACAATTTTGATCAAGCCAACACTTTCACGTATTAAATTTCAATTAATCCAATTGCTAAGCTCGAATTTCATCTCATACATGATACACCCTCTATTTTTATTTGTTTTAAAAGAAATAATTCAAATTTCTTCTTATCTATTTGTTAGCATTTTCGTCCTTCACTTTTACTTACTTATTATATTAAAAATAAATATATATTTATTAATAAAATTAATAGTAAATATATTCTCCATAATTTATTAGACGGTAAGTATCATATCATATATATATAAAAGAGAATCCTAGGCTCACTTATGTGGCGCCACCACAAACAAGAATTCCTTTTTAATTTATTTATTTCCAAAATTAGTCTCGTCTTTCATGAAAAATTATGACTGTTACTAAAAGTTGTGATTTTTATGAAAAGTTTTTACTTTTATGAAGAGTTGAGACTTTTATTAAAAGTTGTGACTTTTATGAAATGTTGTAACTTTTATGAAAGGTTATGACCTTTTCGAAAAGTTGTGACTTCTCAATAGAGTTGTGACCTTTCCGGTAAGGCACAATAAGCATTTGTTCACACTACCATTTGTTGTCTATAAATGGATGGGGTTCCCTCTCATTTTAAAACAACAAAAATTCTGAACTTCTTCTTTTGCACAATTAAATATTTGATTATGAACTTCTTCTTCTTCTTCTTCTTCTGCACAATTAAATATTTGTGTACTTTGCTCATGTTGAGTGGCTTACTGACACTATTGTTTTTGTATCATTACACTGGTGAATAAAATCGTTTCATACTGAGAGGATCTATTTCTTTAAACCTCGGGTACTAGAGGGGAATGATTTCCTTAAGGAAATACTATGCATTCAAAGAGCTCGATTTTTCCTTTCTGTTTCATTCTATTGTTACAGATCCTGGTATGTTTTTTTTTACAGTCATTAATTTATGCTTATGATATTAATTATTGTTTTTAAGTACATACATTTCTTTACAACATTCTCCAAAAAAATCTTTTCTTCTCCAAGAGATCAAGCCTAAAAATTTATATGATTTTTTGTTGTTGTCATAATAATGTTAATATTAACAGGAGTAAAAAAAAATAGAAAGTCAAATGATAGAACTAAAACTAGCAATTAATTACAATTGTATGATACACAATAATAACTATTCTCTCGCACCAAAGTACTCTTTTTAACTTTTTTCCCATTATCTCTTATTTCTCTTTCACCCTTTTCAAGGATCCTTAATGTTTTGTTCGTGAACAACTTCAATTCCCAAACAACATCATAACTATATTACATATGAAATTTGGATTTCGGGAGATTGCATTTTAATTTTAAAACACATAATGACTACATATTACTTATTGGTATATCATATGATTATGGAACCTTTGCTCTTGATAAACCCATTAGTTATATATATATACTGACGAAATTTGCAAAGATGACAGTTGTGAAAAATATTTATGTGTCTCTCTAATCAAAGACACTATGTAATCATGCATATAGATGATAAAACTAAACTAACCATTGTAAAATTTCAAAAGCAAATTAATGAATCTGTAAAATGAAATTATGTAAACTAGGAGAAAATAGTGGTATGATTTGTAATTTTGTCCTTTCTTTTAATAAAATAAATGGTAAACTACAATTGAATAACCTCTATACTCTTGAAAATAGATTTATATAAAAATACTATAACATCAAAATATAAGAAAAGTTCTATTCTAATAAATTTTAGAGAAAGATAATCTAACCGCGCGAAGTGCGGACCCATTTACTAGTATATATTTAAGTATAACTTACATAAATACCATAGTGTAAAACCTAAATTACCTTTTATCCCTATTATTTTTGTAATTGCATAAATCCCATATTTTTTTAAAGCATTTTGGATACATAATTAAGGATCCGGATACATTATGTATCAAATCTGTTGCACTTATTAAGGAAAAAAAAAGCTGAAAAATCAAATTAAGATCTCATAATATCCATTTGTTGCACTAATTAAGGGGGAAAAAAAACTGAAAATCAAATTAAGATTCCATAAATTACGTTATTTCATTCCAAATTATTGTCAAGAATTCAAAATCCTATAGTGTAACAAATCTAAAATTTCAAAAATTAAATTTAGTCTTCTTGTTCATCATTCTCTTTGTTTCATAAAAACTTTTGTCGAAATTTTGGATAAGCGAGATGAGTTATGAAGGATACAAAAGTGATGAAATTGTTATTGGACAAACGATTTCTTTTATGAATCTTCAAGTTTATCGAATATCCTTCCGATGAACATCGTCGATAAGATGCTAAAGATCAAGAATGCGACAAACTTTGAAGTGAAGCACTGCTATCGGGAGTGCAATCAAGTAGCTGATAGTTTGGCCAAACTAGCCTCGACCACCGACCAAAATCAAGTTGTATATTCCTATTTTGATTTGCACAGAACATCTAAAGGCCCCTTTCAACTTGATAAGTGACAAATGCCTTGTATTCGATCCAAATTTGACAAGGCCAGCTTTTTGTTAGCTAGGTGGTAATTTTGCCAAAAGCTTGGCTAGTTTCAGCCTCTTCTGGCTTATCAATAGTGATGTGATCACCACAAAATGTGTTGTATTTGAGGTCAGGCCCAGCCCCCTCTCTGTATCTTTTTGCTTAATACAACACTGCCTAGAGATAAGACTGGGTAATTTATTTTTTAAAAAAAGAATATCCTTTCGATTTTGATTCAAGATTGTCGAAATTTTTGAGATTCAAAATTCTTCTCCAGTTCATTGAAGATCCTTTCCGTTTGGATTCAAAATTGTTGAAAATTTTGAGTTTCAAAATTATTCTCCTAGTTCATTGAAGATTCTTTCAATTTTGATTCAAAATTATCGAAAATTTTGAGAAGATACATCATGAAGATCCTATCAATTTAAATTGGTAAGTGTTGTATTTCTACTAGATACATTAAATAAGAAAGTGTTGCCCATAAGATTTTAGGTTTGAGATCGATACATTATTATTTGGTAATTGTTATGTATCAGATACATTTAGTATAAATACGAATTTACGTATCATAACTAAAAAAATAGTGCATGATACATTATTATTTATGTATCTTATTTTGTTTGAGATCATGAAGATCCTTTCAATTTAAATTGATAAGTGTTGTATTTCTACTAGATACATTAAATAAGAAAGTGTTGCCCATAAGATTTTAAGTTTGAGATCGATATATTATTGTTTGGTAATTGTTATGTATCAGATACATTTAGTATAAATTTGAATTTACGTATTATAACTAAAAAATTAGTGTAAGATACATTATTATTATTTATGTATCTTATTTTGTTTGAAAAATACTATATTTTAAAATTAAAAAAATACATTATACATGTAATTGTTCCAAAATAGCTTCTTTTTTGTGTTTGTGATAAATAACACAAAGTTTATGTATCAAGTACATTTATATTGAACATGATAAACACTAATAAAAAATTCAACAACATTAGAGTTATGTATCAATACCTTAAATATGAGCATTATACACTGCATAAAACAAAGGTTATTGTAGCAGTGATGTATCAGATCAATGATAACACTAATAAAGATTAATTTAAGACTCAAAATAAACAAGATACATTAAAAATCTGTATCTTTGATAGTGATGGCCGTGATATGACAGATCCAACTTTTTTCTTCTTCTTTTTTTGAACGTTTTTCAATAGTAGAAACATTAAAAGAAAATAAATATTTTTCAAGAAAAATTTTCAACAACAATATGATTAACTAAAATTACAAAGGTTCAATAAGATTTCAATGTGGGCAGGTGGTTGAGGTAATTTTATTTTTATTTTTTAAGATGAAAAAATTAAAAAATAATAATAAAAGAAATCAAAAATTGATGTGATGGAAAAAAATCTACCTCTTGAATAATTTGAAATCATTAATTGAAAACAGAAAAAATTTGAAATTCAAAAATAGATTAATTGATAAACTTGAGAGAGACACTTTCTGAAAATCAAAATGAATTTGAAATTTGTAACTGCTAAAGAAGTGGAGAGAATTTAGGGATAAAATGAAGGAGTGAAATGGGGAGTGGAAAACGTGGGTGTAGGCTGAAAATAGGAGTGAAATATTTATGTATCTAAAAGATTTTATGAATTGGGGAACAAGGAATTTTTGAAATTTTTAAAAAAGGTAGGGATAAATGAATATTAAAGTAAGTAAATGTGTGTATATAAGTAATTTTTCCTTTAAATCAGTTAATTTAAACTATTTTTATCCTTTTTCGTTTCTATATTGCCTCGTGTGTTCTTCTCCCGCCAAAACTATCGTGAACCTTTTTTCCCCTTTCGGAGAGCTTTGTACGGTCCAATCGCCACCCCATGACCGGAGAAATGGCGGTGAACGGGAAGATTCAACAGAAATTGACGACGCCTATCGGTCTCGGTAAAGCACTGTCGATTTATTTCCCCGGTATCGATTTCCATGTCGGCGACCCACAATTCCGACTCGCCTCTGAGCTTGTTCACTTCTTCTCTGCTCCTTCCGGTGAACAATTCGTTTCTCAGGTTAGCTCTCGAAGACACGCTATGATTGCTTAATTTTGAGAGTCGAGTGATTTATGGTCGAAAACACATCTAAAAGTATCTTGTGTAAGTTTCCTATATGAAATATCACATGTTCAGGTAGGAAAAAGCAACAATTGATAGTTAAGATGTGTTTTGATAAATAGTTGGTTATAATTGGCATAGTGAACTCAAACACCAGGAATGAAACTCAAAAAAGATCTGGATACTTTAGGTGTGTTTTTGAGTTGTTTTGTTACAAACAATTGTGAAATGGCTGGCTGAATTTACTAGGAAATTACGATGATTTGACTGTTGTACTCCATACATCGAGTATTTACTTTTTGTGTAGTGTTTTTGAGTTGTTTTGTTTCAAACAATTGTGAACTGTTTTCTGCACTTGATGTTTTCATATGGTGAACTTGGGCGATTGGAGTCTGTATCTGCTACTGTGAATAAGGCGAAGTTCATACTAGTAGCAAAGGAAATTGCTGATTTACTGATTTTTTCCATTTAATATTTCTTCTTCTAAACTTTTTTTAGTTGCCGGATAACCATAACTAATAGTAACTGAAAATGAAGGTCAAAGACTGATGTTGAATTATTAAGTATGCTTTTGGCTATAATTTCCAAATAATTTTCATTTTATTTGGAATTGATGGAGTTGGAGTTGAAAATGGAATTGTGCTTGGTTATACGTTTTGCAAAGAATATTTGGAATAATGTTCATACTTCAACTTAAATACAACTTCAAAAGTGAATTGAATCGGAAAGCAGGTTATAAGTTGTTTGCCAAATTTAAAATACACCAAACAACAGTTTTCAAATAAAGTGAATAATTTTTATGGAGAGACGGGTCCTAAGTCTAGGTGAATAGAGGTGGATCCACTTTTTTTAAATTTATGGGTTGCTACAATGATCTCAAATTAATTACAATAATAACTGGATTCACAGTCATAGTACTTATAGATTTTTAGTAGATTTCTTATTGCTTATACATGGTCAAGGCAGAAACTATTGTTTCTTGTGAACCCTTCCATTGTACTCTAAAACCACCATCGTAGGTGAAGGATGATGCTGCCACATATTGCTTGTCATACTTTCAAAGTCCAAAAAGTTGTGAACAAAGGACTCTTTTGCTATTTCAGAAAGTTGGTCTTCCTCTAATCTCTTATTTCATCTTGTGGAGGGTTTTATTATACTGTTTGATGTTTCTTGTCTGAAGTATTTGAATGGAGAACGTCATCCACTGGAGTCTATATCTGACAATTATGGCATAGTACAGTAATAATAGTAAAGGAAATGGCTGATTTGCTGATATTATTGTAATATTTTAGTGTTTAAGCATGATTCAATTGCTGGAAAATTATAATTCTTAGAGTTGTAAGTTACAGATTAAAGAATGATACTGAATTATTAATCTAGGTGAAGGAGGTTGACGGCACGTTCTTATTGCCACTGGACTTTCAGCAATTCCAAAAACTTTGTGAGCTCCAAGAATTTTATACAATTTTAGAGAGTAAATCTAAAGATGCTCTGTTGTGTATGAGTGCTGCATTACACAAGGTAGTACATTTACAGTTATGAAATTCAATTTTTCCACATATTTATATTATTTTATCTTAATTGTATCGTTACGTTATGTCCTGCTGCTTGCAGATTTACTTTATGAAATTGGGGGATGAAAGTTTTGATGATTTTGTGAAGATAAATATACGTCTCCACAACTATCCTCAATCAATGATTGCATTGAAGAACCTAAAAGCTGCTTATATTGGTAAAATGATATTCAACTTTACATTTGCTCTTTATCGATCAATTAGCTTAATGCTGCTTAGATTCTTAATATGTTTTTCACATGATAGATAGGCTTGTCTCTGTACGTGGTACAGTGGTAAAAGTCAGCACAGTCAAGCCTCTGGTGATGCAAATGTGTTTTGCATGTACTAAGTGCGGAACCAGTATTACTCGTGACTTTCCAGATGGAAAATTTTCACCTCCACCAGTATGTGAATTGCATGGTTGTAAATGTAGGACTTTTAATCCCATAAGGTCTACAGCTCGAATTATAGACTTTCAGAAAATAAGGTAAATTTCTCTTCCTTTGATGTCTGTAGACTGTACTTCAACATCTTTTTATATCATACTTTTTGGGTAAAATATGTTACTAAATATTTCATTTCTATTATTCTATTCTTCTTCTTAACTCTCTGTTTTATTGTTCATTTCTTATGTAAGTTATCTATGCTCTCCTAGAATTCAGGAGCTGCTGAAATCTGAACATCATGAAGAGGGACGGGTACCTCGAACTGTTGAATGTGAACTAACTGAAGATCTTGTGGATGCATGCATCCCTGGGGATATTGTGACTGTCACTGGTATTATTAGGGTGATTAACAATTACATGGATATTGGAGGAGGTAAATGATTATATAGAGAACGCGACATAGATGTGTTTGGATAGCATGAATGTCTTTCCTCCACCTATAAAAAACAAATTAATATACTTATCCTGTTTCTTGTGAGCTTATTAATATTTTGAACAAATAATCTGAATGTTTTTCTCTAACAACAGTTTCATACTTATGAGTGTAGATTGCAGCATCTTATGAGCAAAATTTTTGATCCTCCTAATTTTTTCCTTCCATTCCATCTCTTGCTCGAGATGAGGATACATATATATGCTATATATGTCATGCGTGTGTGTGTATATGTAGAGAGAAGTGAGTACATCCCTGATATAGATCTTGAGAAATGAAAGCAGACTTTGTTTAAGAGCCATAAATGTAAGTTTGTTTCTGTCTTAGCGCAGCAAAAAGTATGTTACGCCGGATTTTCTCCATTAAATTAGATTATATATGTGAACACCAAATATAGCCTTCTTTTATCGGACTGTAACATATGGTTCCCTGTTTAAATTAAATATATAAGGGAGAAATTTAAGAGAAAGTTGATGAAGTGTGCTGACCGTTGTTTTTCATGCATGGGTCATTAACTTCATTTAAAAATATAAAATTTTGAGTCACGTGCTTCAGACTAAAGCTCCTGACTGATATGAAATAAGCATCATATTCAATTATAGGCCTTAAAGCTGATGTAGACTAGTAATATCATCAGCGACGGTGAATCTTGTATCTTGTTCTTACTATTGTTTGAAGTCTTTAAACATTTTAACAGTCTTGAGTCAAGTCTAAAGGCAGTATCTTCTTATTTGTTCTTATCTTTTATTTTGGATATATGTTATTAAGTACCACTGCTTTCTGCACAGAGCGGTGAGCAACAAATGATAATGCATTGTCTGAAATTTCTAATAATACAATAAGTATGAATGCTTCTTCTCTGTGTTTGCTCCAAGTCTTGGATGAATGACATCTAAACCTTTTAAGCTAATGTTGATCCAGTGACCATACAGAGTCTCCAGCTATCCTTCTTGTCAAATGAGCTATTATTTAGGAAAAGAAGGTTTAATGTCATAATATACTTGTCCATTAAGAATGCATATTAAGTAGATCAACTTATGAGTCCTCCATGATTTGGTTGCATATAACACAATGGAACTTTCGTTCATTCAAAATGATATATTGATAGAGTGCCTTGTAATAAATGATATTCGAATTAGTTATGTTTTGGTACCCTACTTTCAGTCAGAAATCACAGCTATATAGCCTTTGCCTGAATTGATTTCTGGGAGAGAAAAGTCATTATACCAATCTTTCTGTTGCACTCCAGAAAAATATAGGCCAGCGACATTGATAATGTTGCAGATGGGAAAAAAATTATGCATTTGATTTGCTGCTATATACTTCAATTTTGGTTATATATGTCAGATGTTAACTGTATGCGAACCTTGGTAAATGCAGGAAAGTCAAAAGGCAAGAATCAAGGACTTTATTATTTGTACCTAGAAGTAGTTTCTATTACAAACTCGAAGTCTCAGTCAACACCTGAGGGTTCACAAGATAACCCTAATGCTAGAGCTACAGAGCTATTTGATTTATACTCATTCTCTCCAAAGGATTTGGAGTTTATTGTTAAGTTTTCTGAAGAACACGGTTCTGATGTCTTTCGACAAATACTTCAATCTGTTTGCCCCTCGATCTACGGTCACGAGCTTGTTAAAGGTATAAATAATCATTGGGATGAGTTTTATCATTATTTTTCAGTAAGCTATCATTCCTTAAATTATTGATTTGTACCCTGCTGCATGGTGATGAACAAGAGCTAACCTGCTTGCTTTAGGACATATATCAAATGGAGAGTCTTAGAAGATGAGTTGAGGTCTTTGTATCCAATCCTCTTGTTATATGTTTGGCTTTTCTTTATATCTCACTTTCGCAGCATAGAGTAAGCCTCCGGGTTAGGACTGTTTGAATGTGGACACAGGATTAATGCCTTCCAGTTTGAATCCCATTTCATTTGGTGATGTGCCTTTACTGTAAAATAGATATCAACTAGATTCACATGTGTACCTGTATCTTCTTGATGCCTTTTAACACAATCACTTCATTAAAAAAAGGGTTGTACCATGTTATTTGGGATCTTTTTGGTATGTCCTAAACCAGTAGATGAAATGGCCCTGCTTGGCCAACTGCCATCATACTGCGATCAACTCAAATTGTCAATATAATGGAGTGATTCATATCTGAGGGTCTTTCCCTTCTTCGGAATTACTCTCTAGTTAGGCATGCAAAGATACCCGATTTTTGTACCCTTTACTTTCTTTGTTTACTTACTTGTTGTCATCTTTTTTTTTTCCTTTCCCACTTCTTAAGTGTTTGCCTGGGTTGTTTATGTATCTTGAAACTCTTGCCACACTTTTTCATATGTTAATTATTGGTATGTGATTCATGGAAAAAAGACACATACAATTGAAGCACTATCACATTTCTTCCTTTGTTATGTTTACATTGTGTTTGGTGGAATTAGTTTTGTTTCCATGAGCTGTTTTAAGTGGTCATGCTACAGGTACATAGATAACTTGATCCTCTTTCCTCTTTTTTTGTTCCTCTTCTTTGTGTAGCGGGAATTACATTAGCTTTATTTGGTGGTGTACGGAAGCATTCCATGGATCAGAATAAGGTTCCTGTGAGAGGAGATATCCACATAATAATTGTCGGTATGTGGCTATCTACCTTGTCTTCTTTTGGTCCTGCTGGAAATAAATTCGGGAAAGCGGTTTAGCTTATAAGTTAGCATTTTTCTCAAGCTAAAATATCTATTAAGAAGTCAAGTTTATCCGTTTATCTGAATATGTCACATAATTGTACAAGCTAACTTGATTAGAGCTGGTTTCTACGTTATTAGGTGATCCTGGATTGGGTAAAAGTCAACTACTTCAAGCGGCAGCTTCCATTTCTCCCCGTGGCATATATATTTGTGGTAATGCAACAACTAACGCTGGCCTTACTGTTGCTGTTGTCAAGGATCCTTTGACCGGTGACTATGCGTTTGAAGCAGGTAATGGTCTCTTTTTCTTTTAGTGTGGGAATACTATGATTTGGAAATTCACCAATCAATTGTATCTTTTTGCAGAAGGTTATATTTAAAGCAATGTATTTTTAAAGAGAAAACATAGGGTAACTAAAATGAATATTTGGGGTATCACTGTTTTATGAGAATCCTTATTTATTTATTTCCTGAGGGAGGGTGTGTCTAGTAAAAAGAAGTTGAACTTAGTATAGTTCTTTGTAATCAAACAGGTGCTATTATATTGGTTACTACTTTGTATGGTTGATAGTGTCCTTTCTCACCTTCCGGATTGAGGAAAAATCAGGAATTACCTGTAAATTTGTCTAGCTATGCTATTTAGAAATTTGTTTTAAGAGAAATTACCGCTTCAGTCATTGCTTATAGTGATCATCTTGGTCCCAAAATGCTTAATTATACTGTTTTTGTTGCTTTTTGGCATGGTTAGGTGCTATGGTTCTTGCCGATCGTGGATTATGTTGCATTGACGAGTTTGACAAAATGTCTGCTGAACATCAGGTCTTTTTAGTTAAACGGATTTATACTGTCAACTAGTACTTCACACTTAGGATCAGGACATAATTATTTTTCCATGACTTTAGGCCTTATTGGAGGCTATGGAACAACAGTGCGTCTCTGTTGCAAAGGCAGGACTTGTTGCAAGTTTGTCAGCGCGAACATCTGTTTTAGCAGCAGCAAACCCTGCTGGTGGCCACTACAAGTATTATGAAAAACTTACATATTTTTTATTTTAATGTTATGGATGATTGGTTGAGTGATAATTGATGCCTTTAGATCCACTTTTTTGGTTATGTAAGCAAAGAAAGCAGCCAAGCACTAGATAATGCTGGACATTACAGAAGAGGGTGTATCCCCTCATACAACAAGTCATGCCATCCTCCTTATATACATTTCTTAGGTTACACTAGAGAGCTACCAAACACGAACACTTATGTTTTAACATATGTAATTGAGCAGTAACATCTCTGGCAGTGTTATCAAAAACAAAAGGCACAAAAAAGCTTTAAGGTCTGCTGGGGCTTTAAGCGCAAAAATAATACAAATATATGTTTAGTCCAAAACTAATAATTATAAGCATGAATGACAAATAGATGAACAAAGAATTTGATTTTTTTTTACGATAAAGTAAAATATTAATTGTTTAATGTTGCCTCTTCAGAAGAGAACATGCCTTAGAACCTTTATGACGACCCTAAAGCACTCATTAAGCGAGGGTAAGTGCTCAACACGTTTTGAGCCTCACTTCAGGGCTTAAGGAGCTGTAGGATAGACTGGTGGTTAGATGTGTAACTCACAGAAGAAAGAAGATAGAAACTAAAAAGAGGAGAAAGAAGAAAGGAGAAGAATCTATCTCATATAATTATGTAAACTTAGATCATGGGAATACTTGCATTACATATTGGTTTTTTAAAAGCTATTAATCTGTGGTGGTAATGTGTGAAAAAATTCTTGCAGCCGTGCAAAAACTGTGAACGAGAACTTGAAGATGAATGGTGCTTTGCTTTCACGATTTGATTTGGTGTTCATATTACTTGATAAACCTGATGAAGTGCTGGACAAGCGACTCTCTGAGCATATTATGTCAGTAAGAGTCCTCACTCCTTTCTGCAAATGTTCGTTTATGTTGGAAAATTGATCAACTTAGTAAGAAATATCCAACTGTCGGCATCGCTCCTCGAATCCTTGTTTGCTGTAGGGAGACAATTCTTGTTGCAGTAAATAATTCATTTTTAACACCATCAGATATATGTAATCAATTTCTTTTACATTTTCTGCTTGACCAGTATGAAACACTATCAAAATTCACTCGTTCAATGGAAATAGCTAGTTGATGCTATCCTTGAGTTATTTTTGGTAGATTAGGTGAATCATTGAAAAAAAAAAAAAGATTCGGTGATCAATCATTGACCAAAAAACAATCCTGTCACTTACCCTGCTACTTTTAGCATCATTTTCTTTAGCTTATTCAAGGAAAAGGTCCTTTTTCTTTCATGCAATACAATTTGATTGAAATTTATCAGTTGATGCAATTATATGGTTATCATTTAGAGTTTATTCATGTGAAAAATTGCATGATTTAAAGCTTTTCCTTGTCAGCTTCATGCAAAAAGTGTAGAGCAGCCACCAGTCACAAAACGGTTATGTACAGGTTTGCCCTTTGCCAACCATTATCCCAGTGGGAAATATTTTTATACAAATTGCTCATAATTTTTCTTTGCAGCCTCGCTGGATGTTAGAGAAATTGACATGAATACAAAACAGGGTTCTTTAGTTGCAAGGCTGAGACTTGACCCTAAGAAAGACAGTGGTTTTGTTCCATTGCCTGCCCCTCTTCTGCGTAAATACATTGCTTATGCAAGAACTTATATATTTCCTAGGTTGTCAAATGTGCTTTGTCTTGTGTTTGAAAGTTTTTGCTACTCTTTAAAATGTTTATTTATCTTCTTGTCATTTGGTGCAAGGATGACAAAACCAGCAGCAGAAATCTTGCAGAAGTTTTACTTGAAGTTGAGGGATCATAATACGTCCGGTGATGGTACACCGATAACCGCAAGGCAATTAGAGAGCTTGGTAAGGTTGGCAGGAGCTCGAGCTAGAGTAGATCTAAGAGAAGAGATAACTGAGCAAGATGCTCTGGTAAATTGATTGTCTCCGTAGTTGCTCATTTCTAATACAGTTTGTTAACAATCTTTCCAAAATCATCAAGACCTGCTATAATCTTGATCATCAAATTGCTCTATTACGATGCCCTCAAACCATGTATTCTCAATTTTCAGGATGTTGTGGAAATAATGAAAGAATCATTATACGATAAGTATGTTGACGAGCATGGATTTGTGGATTTTGGACGGAGTGGGGGAATGAGTCAGCAGAAAGAAGCAAAACGGTTTTTGAGTGCCTTGCATAAGCAATCAGAATTGCAGCAAAAGGATTGCTTTTCAATTTCTGTAAGCCATATTTCTCATCATTGTATATTTTATGGTAAAGTACTAATGCAAGAATGAGAAAAATCCCTAAACAGTATTTATTTTGCAGGAAATATATTGTCTGGCAGATCGGATTGCATTAATGGTTCCAGATATCGACACATTCGTGGATAATCTTAATAGTGTTGGTTATTTACTAAAGAAGGGTCCCAAGACATATCAGGTATTGTGATGTCTGGCTTTTATATTTACAACAAGACAATCAATTTGCACTGAGAATCAAGATTATACGGTTAAGAGTTTCTTCTTTGGCCTTACTTCCTAAATGTGCACGTTATAATATACCTTTTATATCGTCATCCTCCAACCAATCACTGGAACTCATTTCTCTCGACATTACTAATGTGAAAATATGTCAAATTTTGGGTTTCGACTATCGTGCAAAAATACTCTTTTAAGTGACATCTTGAATCATTTTTATGCAGGTGCTATCTTCATCTTATTCACAAACATCAAGGTCAAGAGGATAGTCGAACAACTCTAAGGCCACAACTAAATCATGTATCATTCTGTTTGTTTTCCAGAAGTCGTGCCATTTTTGGCTTCTTAATGTGTTTGTAATATGTTCTTTCCATGTAAATAGTTTTAACTACGTGACCTTTTAGGTGATTCTGAAGAAATCAATACATGTATATCGAGAGCAAATATTGAGTATTTTGTTAACTCCTATACATTCATGAATAAAACCAGGTGGTTCTTTTACCATGCATTGACGAAAGAGCTAGAAAGTACATCATTATGTAACCCATTAATTGATGTATACACCTTATGAACTTTGGTAAAACAAAAAAGTATAATTGCTATTGATCATCATACATAGAATACAGAGTGTGGTTATTATCAGGGCTTCATTACATTAAATTCCTGCCTTCCAACTATACTAGAATCGAGGAGAAAGCTGTATCAGATTATATTTCAACTGTGTATAACACAACAAACTTTCAAATCTATATATTCAAGTATCATATCTATGTTTTCATCTTCAATTACTCGGATTTGTATTCATCGTCGATTACTGAATCAAGGCGCCACTCACTTCCATAATAGGAGTTGGGCAATCCCAACCAGAACTTGAATGCTTCAGCTGCTCGTTTTCGTTCCTTTCTCCTATCCTGTCTAGCTCTCGATGCATGCTTACTAGTAAACATCCTTGAATGCATCTCGACGTAGATCCTAGTAAACTTGGTCTTATTTGGTGGTATCCCGTGTTGCTCCATGCAAGCAACGATCTCCAAAGCTTTCTTGAAGAAAGCTGCTCGGACACATATGTCTGCCAAAGTATCCAACAGTCCTTCATCAGGTTCCAATGGCGGGACGCCTGAAGAAGGAATAGACTCCTCTCCATTTCCCATTCCACACCTCTGTTTTATCTCATTCCAAAGCAAGAGTGCTTCTCCCGGCTTCCTAGCCAAAGCAATTGCATTTGCAAGACTGCCATAAGTGGCCACGTTTGGGTAGAATCCGTTTTCTTTCATCCTCTCAATCACACTCTTTGCTTCCTCAACCTTTCCCAGCTTAGAGTATGCATCTACCAACATATTCCAAGCCACCAAATCAACCTTCACTCGAGGGTCTTTAAGCATCTCGTCAAACACCTTGTTAGCTAGCTTAGCCTGACCAGACGAGGCAAAAGCTTTCATCAAAGTGGTGTAACTTACTTTGGTCGGAGCAATACCTCTCGCTCTCATCTCGTTGAAGTAAGAAAGAGCTCCTGCACAGTCATCTACCAATATACATCCATCAATGATTGTGTTATAAGAAACCACATCAGGCTCTATTCCAGTATCAATCATCTCTTTAATCAGCTCTTCTGCCATGTCAATATGCAGCTGTTGGCAATATCCTTTGATCAAAACATTGTAAGTTACTCTATTAGCAGGGACACCAATCCTGACCATCTCGGCCAGCACCTCCCGTGCCCTATCCATTAAACCTTGCTTCACAAATGCAGAAATAACCGTCGTGTAAGTGACATGGTCCGGATGGCTCTCACTATCTCCTAGATGTCTCATTGCCTCTAACATCCTCACCATATCTGTAACACGGCCAGCATTCATATAACCTTTCATTAAAGTCGTATACATCCTAGAATTCGGTTCAAACACTCTAGACAACTCCGGTGGCTCATTATCTCTCCAATTAACAGAATTCGGGAGCAACTTGTCAAACACATCACTATCATTCAAACACACCTCTTCCACATTACCCTCTCTTAGCATCTTACACAAATCCCTCCTCCCTTCCCTCATTGCCTGAACAACTTTTTCAGCAGTAACCAAATCACCAAAACCAACATAAGCAGCAACAAGAGACTGAAATGTTGACATACACAATGGAATTCCTTTCTCAAGTATCCTTTCCAATACGAAAACAAGCAAATCCTTCCTATCACCTCTGGCACAAAGCTTAATCATCACATTATAACTCAAAACATCAGGCTCACAATCAAACTCACTCATTTCATTAAACAACTCCAAGAACCTATTTTTATCACCAAGATTAGCACAAGCATTCAACACAGCATTATACGCAGCTGTATCAGGCAGCGAATGCTTAACCAAATCAAGATTAGACAACCTACGAATCCTTTTAGTAACAGCACAAAAAAGACCCAAACTCTCAATTGGACCATCATCACCAGAGGATGCAAGACGACTAACAACAGAACTCCAAGCTTTAACATGAGGTAAATAACCAGATTTCAACATTGACTTAATAATAGAAGCAGCATAAAGAACATGTCCACCTTTAGCTGCAGCACTAGCAAGAAGTCCAAGGGAATTCGCGTCGAGGCGGTGGAGCTGCCGTTCATGGCGGAGGCGTTGGATGATTGACTGAGCACGGCGGAGGCTGATAGTGGAGTTTTGGTAAGATAATTGAGAAACTAAACGGCTAAGACAAGTGGGGTTTGGGAGTTGTTGATCAAGATTCTTGGTGTAGTATAACCAAGCTTCATCAGTCTTCCTTTGCTGCAAAAGGGTCAAAAGGGTATTGTCAGGGGAAGCTGAAAATGAGTTCTTGGAGGTGATTAAGGAAGTGGGGTTGGAGGGATTGGAAGTGGGGTGAGGTTGAAATGAGCTATTGGTAGCTTTACAAGTGAGGGTTGAAGAAGAGAAGGAGTTAAAGATGAGATTTTGGGTGAAGGGAAATGGTGAAGTTGAGGAAGGGGGTGAAAGGGGGGTGGGGGGTAGTAGAGTTGTCATGAATTCTTGAACATTTGGGGAAGAAGAGAAAGGAGAGGGAGAAGTTGTTTCAAATTGAGGAAATGGTGATAAGGTGTTTATTTTTGGGGTTGAGGGGTTTTGGGTGGAGAAGGGACGAACTACGTAATGGGGTTTAGTTGGTGGTTCTTGTACTTTCACTCTTTTCTTGATTTTTTTTTTGGGGGTGGGGGTGGGGGTGGGGGGTGATTGGACACAACACAATCGAGTATGATAACATTTCAATCGATCTCATACAAAATAATCATCTAGACACATTTAAAAATTATTATGTCAAATTAGTATTAGATGTCCACAAGACATAGTAAAGATGAATTGAAAGATTTAATTGTCAGTTGAAATTAAATTGAGATTTAGCTGGTGGCTCTTGTACTTACACTCTTCTTTTTGATTTTTTTTTTTTGGGGGGGGAGAGGGGGGTACGGACACAACACAACTGAGTATGCATATTTAGACACTTCATCTTGTCTCTTATATAGCAGTTGAACACTACAACATATAAAATAATCATTTAGACACATTCAAAAATTATTGTGTCAAGTTAGTATCAGATATCCACGAGACATAGTGAAGATGGGTTGAAGTGTTTGATTGTCCATTGAGAGATTAAGTTGAGGTGTTTAAATATACACGATCAAAATTAAAGTGTTTATTTATTGGTTAAAATCTAATTTGAGGTGTTGTTTATATATTATGTTTTTTTTTATGGAAAAAAGTTTAAAAAATATCTAGAAGAATGGGATATTTTCACATCTTTTTGTTCTTTTTGGAGTGTGGATGGAAGGTGCCATCTACTTGGAGCATGTCTAGATTAAGACATTTTTTGGATTATTAAGATGGACTAATTGAGTGTGTGGTTGATATCAGAACTCATTTGTTTAATTAAATAATTATAAATAGCTTAAATGTTTCAAGTACTGAAATAATTAAAATATGCATGGTGGGTAAATGTTGCTTTCCTCTGTCCCTAATCACTTGTCCACTTTTAAATTGACACACCTATTAAGAAAACAAGTATTGACATAGTGAATTTACCATTTTCAGAAAGTTCTACATTTTTCAAAGTAATTAACTGAGGGTATAATAGGTAAAAAAAATTGTCCTTTATTGATTTGTCAAAATAGACAAGTAATTAGGGACAACTAAAAAGAAAAAAATGGACAAGTAATTAAGGACAGAGAGAGTATTTCCTTTGGGAGCCTATTTTTTTTTGTGGGGTTGGGGTGGGGGTGGGGGTGGGGGCGTAAGGGATATTTTCTTCCTCTTGTTTGACAATCATTTATTGGGTGGTTCTTGCACACACACCCCTCAAACCCCAGGGAAGATTATATTTTTTCTTTTTTTGTTCTTTTGGAGTGTGGGTGAATAGTACTTCCAATTTGAAGTATGCCTAGATTAAGACACTTTTTGGACTATTAAGAGATTTGAGTAAATGAGAGTGTTGGCTAACATGATAAATATGAAAAGTGATTTTTTTTTAAAAAAAAAACTAAAAAGGAAAATAAGATACGTGAATTAAAATGTAAGGAGTATATCTTTCTAGTTCTATACGTTTTGAAAATCATAGCAAGCTACACTTGTATAGGATTGAAATGTTATGAGTATATCATTCTAGTTTTACACATTTTGAAACCAATAGCAAACTACACTTGTATAATGTATAGGATCGAATTATGCGATGTAAAAGCACCCCTTCATCTCATTTTATGTGAAAGATATTTGAGTGACGGAAGTTTAAAAGTTAAAAAAAATTGACATGTAAGTCAAATATTGCATATGCAAAATATCAAAAGTATCCGTATTGCATCTCAATAGTAGACTACAATAGGACCTGAAAAATGCAACATAAAAAAAAGTGTTAGAGGGAAACTTTTACTGGTTCTGAATTTGGCCTTAAAAGACCAAAAGTACATTTTCTTGTACTCCAACAAATTGCAATAAATCTTGCAATTTCAAGATCTTTATAGTGATAACACATCGAAAAAGATCTTTCGATCAAAACAGGGATACAAAGACCGGACATATAAAGATAAATCAGACAAGAAAAGCATCAAACTCCGCGTGGATAGTCAGAAGTTGACAATATCTAAAGTCGAGATCAGCAGGAACATCTATCTAAGTGAGCTCAAAACAGGCATTTCCGACCAAGTTTGTAAGCTCAAGAAGAGAAATGAAACCAAAAAGAAGGAACATAATAAGAAAGTTTCATCTTTCTATCAAACCGACCTTAAAAGAAATATATGTGTCCACAATTGTTTCCTGTATACATAGTTTACCAACAAAGCTTTAACCCCCTTCCCCCAAAGAACTTTTCACTGTATAATTCTCCTTCAAGAACTGGACTATCTACTTATAATTTTTATACTAATAACTAATAAACCATTGATGTCTGCACAACCACCAAGTTTAGTCAGGCCAGCAGCAGTAACCAGCTCTCCTTCAACTCCACAAACCACCCGCTGCCACGATCTTCTAATCCACCACCTACTCTGAACTATACTATTCACAAGCTATGTACCTGATTGATCAAGCCAGGGAACCTATGAAAGATGGAATGAGCCTTGTCCTTCCATTATGGCATATAACAGCTTTTCCTTCATTTTCTCCTGCAAAATTTAACGGGAAAAAGGAGTTATTTCTTTTGTCAAATAATAAAGAAAAGATATCTCACACAAGGGAGTGAAAGAGAAAGGAGCTGACTTTTGAAGAGTAAGGTGGTAGCTTGAGATAATTGGCACATGTCATCACACTAGGTAGGTCAGCGTCGACCCAAACACTGCAACTCTGCGACAAACCAAAACAGTAGACGTTAGAGCAGGAAGTAACATAATAATGCGAACATCTTTTTGTTTCGTCTATTAAGCACTCAGGAAATCTACTGGAAGTACCTTCCGAACGATTGTTAACTTTGGGCTAAGAGAGGCAAGACCCCCTGGAGGCAGTCTAGGTGCACCAGTCACAAACTGCAGGAATGCTCTCTGTTGCTTGCTGTCAAATTCCTTCATAATTTCAAGTAACTACAGATTTGCAGTAAGTCAATTGTCATTAGTAGCAATTCGTTCCATTAAAGAATAAAAGTCTAAGAAGATAGGACTGTACGAACATTTAAAACTGGAGGACTGTTGGCAGTGTACCCATGGTCAAACTTGATGTGATCCAGAAGCTCATTGGACTGCCCAAAACAACAAAAATCGGTTTTAAAAAAAAACAGGAGATCGATCTTTAAGTAATACCCATCAGCTGCTCAGAAAACACAACTTACGTTCCAGAATCCACACTCTCCGCACAATAGTCTCTCTAATTCATCTTCAGTGAAAACCTGAAGATGTCTGATGTGGAAAACCTGAGGAATCAACAACATTGAAGATGAAAACTATTGGTTTTAGAAAAGGTTAAGACAGAACAAATGAGTAACCCGCGAACCGCGTTTAGAATTCCTACTAAATCTCATGGCAATATAAACTGATTATTTGATTTGATGAAGTAGCTCCAAAATTCTGCCATTTTTATAAGAAGAAATAACAGCAGTATAGTATTTCAAATACAGATGGAAGTTACATATTGGGGATCACCACATGATGAATTTGACTGTGTTGTTAGTGTTCATGTACCAGATGAAAATTATCTCAAATGACCTGCAAATCTTATGGCGTGAAAAAAACCTACATGGCCTCTCCTATAAATTTCTGGAATTATTTCTTCCAGGGAGTATTCTCTTGCATCCAATTGTCAATTGAATAGTAAGTAGATCAGACAGAAATAGAAGTTGATCATAAACTGAAACTTATGCAAACTATAGTTGAAGAACTATTACTTCAATAGTTTATACTAAAAGGTAGACTGATGGAGACGGACCTGATCAAAGCCCGACTTGAATGCTCCAATTTGTCTTGAAATTCCAGAATTTAGAGTAGCATCCACAACGAGTAAAACATATTCCTCTAAGTTAGAGGAGTCAACCTAGAAACAAGTCATCAACTTCAATGATTAGCCTGTTAGAATCTCAAAAAATATCAGGCATCAACTTGTAGAGTGCTAACCGTTTTTGCATCAGATGCAGACTTAAGGACATAATCTGGATAGCCAGGAAGAGTATAGTCAAGACAAAGATCACCAATTTTTGTATTCCGGAAATTAAGTTCTAGGTCTAACGATGATTTTCCCTCAGGATGTGATTCCAGATGTCTTTTTCTTTCAACAAGAGCCTGAAATTCTAGGAGAACTCCACCAAGTTCAGGGTCAAATGACGGGATGTCATACACAGTGAGTTCCTACAAAAAGAAGAGAACATAAGGAGAACTCAAGAACTAGAACTAACAAGGATGTCTACTAAAGCATGGAGCATACCTTCCCAAGAAGAAGCTTGTAAAATGCTCTGGATAACCAAAGATCTAGAACCCTGCCATCTTGAAGAGACTTCGCAACTATCTGGCCCAGAAGCACAAACTTTTTCAGCACTTCAGAGAACTCTAGGCCATTTAATGAATGGGGTGAAGGTGACCATGGGCGGGGGAACAGACCCAAAGGAGAGAAAATAATTCCAGATTCCTCCTCTACACTCACGCTGCCATGAGCCATGTGATCACCTCTCCACATCGCTAGCCCAATCTTCTGGAACTCATGACTGACCAAGGTAAAAAATTCTAGCGTCGGACCAAGACCAGTACCAACCTCATCATTATATTCCACCTCAATGACAACCTTCTGATTGGCATGGAGGTCCATCATCTGCCTAGCAGAATCCAAAATTCTACTTCGATGAACTAATAATTTTTTCCGGCGTAAAACACTACTGTTTTGGTGCCTACCACTCATGCCTGCAGCCGTATTATGAGACGATGATTCAGGCTGAATTGACTGTCGACCAAATGCAGCAAGGCGGAAATACTTGCATCTTGCTTCGAAACCAAACAAAAAGGGGCATGAATTAACCAATTGTTCACACCAAGGTGGCAAACCACCTATGGAAACAGAAAAGGGATTCCTCATTTGCAGTTCTATTTTCTCTGTCAATTTAGTGCTTGCAAATTCATTCTGAGGGAGATCAGAATTTGTGAACTTAATATCACCAAAATTGGTAGTCTTTCCTTCAGCAAAAGCATATAGTTTTGTTCGAGACCCAAGATGAAAACTGAACCTGTTCAAACCTTCCAAGCTTCTAAGAAGAAATAAGAAATCATAAGTTGGACTTGATTTCTCAAGATCAACCATTTCAGAACCAAACATGCTAGAGAAAGATGGGGTGTACTGCCACCATGCTGTAGGTTTCTCAGATGGAGTAGAACGTACAGCATGTTTGCAACTCTGAGGACATCCTGGTTTATGTCCCACAAATCTTCTGTAGGTCACCCTGTGTACTTGACTCCATATGCTTGAATTAGTAGTGATGTCATTCTCTGCTTTAATCTGCTGCAGGAGTACAGTTTGATATAGGGTCAACTTGTGGTTCCACTTCTGTCCCTCCAGGTAGAATATCAATTTAGGTGCAACATTTTCATCATCACAACATCCAGTACACTCCAAACTTGTACTACTATCATCTTCAGATGAATTCAATCTTCCTTTCTTCAAAGACTCCTACAAGGCATCAGCGCAAACATAACATCAGGGATATGACAGAATTCAGAGGATCAGGTTGATTTGAGACAGTCAATTAAGATTCTGTAGCTATTCAAAGCATAATACAAAATCACTTAAAAGATATAACAATGTCACCCATCGCAAAGCAAGAATCGAGGACATACTCAAAAATACATAAGATATAACTTGTTAAAACTGTTAGCGAAGGAAAAGACTTACTGCATTAACATCTGAAATATCCATTGGAACACTCTTTGTTTGTTCTACATCCACAGTTTCCACTTCAGCAAATAATTGCAAGTTATTCTTCACAACCTGAAAGAGAACCACAGGAATTTTGGATGAGGAAACTCATTGCCACTAAATAGAAAGTCTAAACATAACAGATTGAGGAACAACAAGTACAAAAAAGGAAAAAAATGATAAACCAACCTGCGTTTCATGGGAATCTGTGGAAGTGGTGTCTGATTCCATGGGTCCTGGATTTTTACCTTGAGACGTGCTTACATCTTGTGATACACGAGATGGTGACTCTTCCTCCAAATCCAGAGTGGGTGGATTCAACTTTTCACTTTTCTTTCTACTCACTTTTGGCCACAGGTATCCCTCAATTGTTTCCAACAGCGAAAAGGGATCTACATTCACAACACTCTCCGGATAATCAACAAGTGATGACTCCCCCTCTCCCTTCACAAACTGGACCTTCAGACAAGGATATGGAGTACAATGCCCATATGGGATTGTAGCATATGAGTTTCGTAGCTTAGATGCATGACTGATGACTGGGAAGTTTTCAACAGAGCAAAGTGCACTATGCAATCTCCTTATCAAAGCTAGAAAAGTGGAGTTCTCCACAAGCGGGCCAGAGTTATCCAAAAGTAATCTACCAAACAGCTCAAATCTATTTTCTATAATATACAGCTGATTTACTGAGACATCACCATCTACCTTTTTTCCCAAGTATTGGCCATTGGAGAGGTAATTTACTAGAGACTTCACAACTCCACTCTCAATGAACTCGAACGTAGAAATGGCATTATTCCCATTTAACTCTGACATAATTTGATGCAAAACAGGGTAAAAGTCTTCTTTCTCTTGAGAAGGAGCAATGCTGCTACTAAATTTGTGAACCAGATCAGTTAACTGAGAAGAAAGAGTCTTGAGCTTCTGAAGAACATCGGTTATTCCTAATCTGGGGTTCATTGAGTCTGTTGCAAAGTAATTGGTCTTGATATGCCTAGCAAGACTTTGGACAGTCTCTTTCTCTATCTTGCAAGTCCTTGATTCTGGTCCTGTTGGAGACTGAACAGCATCAGAAGCAAAACAAAGACAATTTACTGCAGTAGGTGGTACTGATCCTTGGCCGGCTTCATCTGATGCTTGAACACCATTGGTTGAAAACAGAGACTGCGAACATTTTTCCGGGGAAAGAAGTGCATCAACAGCAAAAAGAACACCTTCCTTAACAAATGAGTCCAAGAAAATATGAGAGATCTTCTCTAGTAGCTTATCAACAATTTGAAGGGCTAGTATCAGAACATGAGGATCTTTGCGAGTAAAAACTCCTGCTAAGAAGCTGTAAGATACAGAGAAGTCAATTTAGACTAATAGAAGAAGATACTAAATTTTTGCTTAAAACATGGAAGAAGCAAAAGCATCTCACCTTGAAATGTTAGTATCTTGAAGAAATTCAAGCCTGTCAGATTTGCTGAAATAAACCAACTTATTGATGACAGAGAGACAGCCAAACCATGCATTTAAATTCATGCCAGAATTGACCACCTGTTTAACGATTAAAAAAGAGTCAGGGGAAGCTAGAGCAAGCTAATTTATATACCACAAATAAGTATAACCACCTGGATCAGCACAGGAAGTAAATGAAACCCAAATTTCTCCAGAAGATCCGGATGGTTGATGAGGAAATCTTCCTTGTCTTCGGCTAGCTTGATATTCTGCTCTCTGGATATGGGAGGAAGAAGTTCATTTAACAACTTGAGAACTTCATCTACCTGAGGACAAAGACAATACAAATCTTTTCCTTCAGCAGTCATCACATGTACAGTCATACCATCTAACAAGATATGAGCCAATGTACTGCCGTTTCATAAATTAAAGGGGTGTCAACAAAGCTATACCAAAGGAAATTACTTATATTGCAAGTAGGGGTGTCAAAAAAGAGCCCAATTATAGGTAACCCGCCCAAAATTTTAAGAATTGGGCTCAAGATAATTTGAAATGGGTTCAATCTCAACTCATTTAAGTCTTAACCCATTTTAAGAGAATCCTCAATTGAGACCAATTTAATCTTCAATTTCAACCCATTTTAAGACTCTTTATTTGCATTGATGTAATGTAATGTATGTTCCTATATATTGAGGTATGAATTACTATCTATTTTATATCTTTTAAGATTTATCTATCCATTTGTAACTTCTTTTTTTAAAATTTATCCTGATTCAAATTCAAATTGTGGTCATAAAACTTAAATAATGATATATTAAAATTATTGAGATTAATCGGGTCAAATTGGGTGGGTCAAGACCCAACCCGTGTTTAAGCCCATTTGAGCCCAAAGTAAACTTGGGCGGGCTAGGACCCAATCCAATTTCTATTTCAACCCATTTTAATATCTCCAATTTCAACTCAACTCGCCCATTTGGGACCCCTAATTGCAAGCAAAGCTCAACATTGTTTGAAAGGGGGCAAAATGATGAACTGTTGATGATCCTACCACTGTAGGCTAACTGTTTGTTTAGATGATTAGATGCATGATTTACAACATTTTATATGGAAAAATCTAGATAACTCCTTTTCATTTGAGATGATTTTTCTTTTTCAGTTTTCAGCCACCTTTCAACCATCTCTTTCCTATTTCCCTCTCTGAAAGTCTTACAACTAAAAGGTAAGAAAAGCTACTTCATTCATTAAGCATAGGAGTGAAGGAGGAAATAAGAGATCTTTTGAAGGGAAGGACCTTGATTCATACTTCTGTGGAATAGCCTCGTATTTTAGATGTCTTTTGGTTCACCCATGAGGTTCCTCTTTGAGCAGAGGATTCTCTACTTTTGCTATACCTCTTGTTATATGGGATCTTCCCCAGTATCGATGAAATTATAATTACTTATAAGCAAATCAAGACTTGCACATCAAATTTATGGTGGTATTCCTCTACTCCATAATTCCAAGTCAAGACTTGCACATCAAATTTATGGTGGTATTCCTCTACACTCCCTTCTAATTCATACTCCTACTATTCTTCCTTCTCTTTCAAATGAAGAAATGGTTCTCTTAACCCTTAATCTTACTGTAGATCTTAGCTGCCACAAACTTGGTTATCAATGCGGTTGGTCCAGATCATTTACACTTGAATAATAATAAGTTTTCATCATGATTGCACCATACTTCCATATTCTATCTATTCCAACGAGAACACCATGTAGCTCCTCTAATAGCAATCCATGAGTTCCATACTAAAACTGAATGAAGCAAAGACAGATCACTTATTTTCCACAGAAAAAAAGAAGACCTAAATATCATTCAAGAAATACAGCATGACCTCATTGGTCCCTCTTTTTCCAACTCGTGACAAGTAAAACTCAAGCAAGTGCATGTACACAAGTCAATAAAGAAAGCACAAAGTTCGTGCTCTACTAAACTAATATTACTTTGGTATCTTTCCTCAAACTACCAGGCAACAGAGAACTATCTGTCAAATGAAACCCCATTTGTTGGAAAAATTTACTTTGTATAGGTAAACTACATTTTTGAAAAAATTAAAATATGTATATGATATTAACTTCTCGACACAAGGAATATCTCCAAAGCAATTGCCAGGGGGGTTCGAGGTTTATATGAGGTCCCACGTTAGAGCCCCATTAGCACCACTTAAAGCCTTTTCTTGACCCATTGCTGAAAATCCTAAGGCAGACTTAATTCTCTAAATTTGGGTCTCTCCTTTTTCAAACATGCACTATTCTATGGAGCTTAAGCCACCAGTTCTTATGATGGGGACCAAAATGTTTGAGAAAGATATCAATGCGTGATTGCATTTATATTATTTGGCAAAACGAGACAGAGAGCAGCAATTTTGAGAAGCTTATGTACAATTTTCGTCTCGACACTTCTCACTCCACTTTAATCTCTTTTTTATTTTTTGGGGTCAATTTATGCCCACAAAGGTAGGGTTAAGGTCTGTGTTACAATTTTACCCTCCCCAAACCCCACTTGTGAGGTTATACTAAGTATATTATTATTGTTGGGGTCAATTCTATGCTACAACTCCCTTATCATATATAGCTGCGAAATAGTTTCATCTAAACAAACATCACAATCAACAATTAAAAGAATAAGGGAACTTTATAAAGCACCTGATTATAATGCCCATCAACCATCAGAGTAGAAGGCACCCCATGTGAGAAGTCATGAGTGGATAAAATGTCCTTTAATATGTGGCTGATGTTAAGTTCAAAGAGAGTCTTGACAGCAACAATAGAGCCAGCAGCCAGTTTGACAAGTAACCCAATTAAACCCTAACATGAAGGGAAAAAATTACATATAAACCAAGACACTGAAGAATGTAGATTAGGGATATTCATATCTGATGTCAGCAACTAAAATACACTTCAAGATCTTACAACATAAACTGATTGGCTAACTGTTGTTCTTCCATTCAACTCTATGAGATGTGTGACTTGCTGAACCAGCATGTGGTTACACAGTTGGTCCAGCATCTCTGAAGAATGGCATGCCTGCTCGACTATTCTAATCAAACAAGTTGCTACGCTCTCAACAAGCTGAAAGATAAAGAAACCATTTCAATGTTATAACAGTGTAACACTGAATAATTAAGAGGGATCAGTCCAGGAACAACTTTCCACAAATTATACCTGTCTATCCTCATATAGAAGAAGATTGCACAAAACGGGAACCGCCTCCATTAGAGGTGGAGGACATCCGGAGGGAAGCTTTTTACAAATATTTACGACAGTTAAGAGTGCCTTCCTCTGCAACAGATAAAAGAAACAAACAGAAGAAAATAAACATTTCAACCTCAATATCATCAGTTTATCTATAGCAGATTGTTAATGTTATTGCTTTACCTGCTCACTTGTCGAAAAGAAATCAATGTAACGTAAAATGGCCATTATAGCCCCAGATTGCAAACACACTATAGGTTGCTCCCGCGAGATTTTCTCTAGTGCTTGCAGACACTAAGTTGAAGAGGGAAAAAATCAATCACAGGATAACTCAAAAAATAAAAAATAAAATCGCAGGAGAACATCTAAAAAGCCTTCTACTCTTTAATTTAACACACAAAAAAAAATGAATTATTGATAAACAATTTCATCATACCTGTTCAGCCACATCCAAAAACTCAATGGCCCTTAGTCTTTGGCAAAGGGCAGGAACTGCGTCATGATTGACAAGGGAGGCCGAAGAACGAGGATGAACTTCACATAAATAAGTCATTGCCCTGATTGCTAATAGCATTATTTCAGGATTGCTCTCATATCTAGCCAATCTTACAAGAACGGGAGAAAATAAATCTGCCATTACGTTCGACATCGAACTATCAGGAGAAAACGATAACAAATCACATAGCTCCGTAAGAGCAACCAACAGTGCTGATTCTTCAGATTCTTTGCTCAAACTTTCTAAAACTCCATTGAATTTGCTCTGATTACCCATTAATTGCCGCCTGTAATAGTCCCTATAAGTATTATCAGATTCACAAGATCCATAAGCAGAGTCCTTTTCACCTTCACTTGACCCTGAAGTGGATGATGATGATGATGACGATGTGTCTATATCACCATGGTGACTTTCGTGTATGGAACTCATTGTAGTAGGAATCACTGAGTTGGAAGTACTAGGCCTGAAATCTGATGAGCTACAGGGTCGCTTATCGGCAGGCAGTTCATCAACATTTTCAGTCCTTTTCTGCCCCCGGTTTCCCATGAAACAACACCAAGCCAGTTCTATATGTTTTCCTGTCAATATTATAAGCACTTCACTCTTAACAGCCTATTATCATTCTCAAATGCACCAAAACATAAGCAGATTGAATTTTCGTTCATCTAAACAAAATTTAGGATCAAAACACTCGAACAAGCAAAATGGATATACTAGTTTCATAAAGCAGACTACAACTATTTCAGATTGAAGCTTAGTTGACTGATTGGGCATTATATCAGCCAACTTCTCCTGGTATAAATAGCACAACTTTATTACATAATCCACTCACTGATTGATCCATGGAAACAAAATCTTGGAATTCTCAAGTAATGGGATCCATATATGCAACAACATACCCAGTGTAGTCACACGAAATGGGGTTTCGGGGGAGTAAAGAGTATGCAGACACTCGGCTCAGCAAAAAACAGACCAAAGCAATCCAGAAAAAGAAGTAATGGATGTAAAATCCTAACAAACCATGTTGAACAGTAACTACAACAACCAAATAATACCATAATATACAGTAACAAAAATCGAAGGACAAAAAACTAGTCACAACAAATTAACTAGCAACAAGGAGAGCCTCTAAAGCAACGTCATCATAGTGTTATGTGTTTGAGAATGTTTGATCATTTGGTAAAACAAACACACAAAACAAGCTTACAACACTACAAAAAACACTAAAATTAGCAACCAAATACATTGTTTCAACCAAAAAGAATGAAAAACAAAACAACCCCAGAAAAACTCCCAACTGATTTAAGCATAATATATACATGCATAGTTTAGCCTCCAATGTTAAATCATCATAGTGTAATATGTTTGATCATCCAGTAAAACAAACAAACAATGCAAGCTTATAGCACTACAAAAACACTAAAATTAGCAAACAAATACATTGTTTCAACCACAAAGAATGAAAACAAAGGAACCCCAGAAAAACTACTAAGGTGATTTAAGCATAATATACCTACATAGTTTAGCCTCCAAAGTAAAGTCATCATAGTGTAACATATTTGATCATATAGTAAAACAAACAAACAATTCAAACTTATATCACTACAAAAACACTAAAATTAGCAAAGAAACACATTGTTTCAACCACCAAAACTGAAAAACAAAACAACCCCACAAAAACTCCCAACTGATTTAAGCATAATATAACCATTCATAGTCACTGCAATTCAAGAACAGCCGATCAGCTTGAAGCAATTTCCAAAAAGACGACATCTTTATGATAAATAACCTCTACCCAGATGCTTAATAAGTTAAATAAGCCAAAAATTTGAAGACCCATAATCACTTTTTACACAATAAATAAGAAAAATATGAAAAAAAATCAGTTCTTGGGTACCTAAAAGCGGTGGAGTTTAATCGATCTTTATCTCTTTTCTTTAATTAAATTACTTTCTTCTTCTTTCTTGATAATTCTGCGTTGAATATTTACACAATACACACCTAGTTCAGTGTGTGTTTGTGTGTTTTACATAAATAAATACATGAAAATTAAAGGATGCTGATGATAGATAATGATGAAAACACAGTAGGAAGGAAGCAGTGGGGGTGGGGGTGGGCGTGGGGGTGGGGTGGAAGTAATTATGTGTATAATGAAGTTTTAAGAGTAAACAAATTCTAAATGAATAAGGTCTCTACTATCATCATGAAAAATATTTAGTGGTCGTTGGTTAGAAATAAATTATTTTAAGTATTTTATTATATATATGAGATAATTTATTTTCTTATTATGGTAAAAATGATGAAATAAATAATCTCAGACTATTTGATACCTCCAATCAGATATGTGATAAAATAATATATTCTACATTTTATCTCGAGATTTTTATACATTATACCTCACATTTAACGACTTTTAAGTGATTTAATAAAAATAAAATAATGTATCTTTAGATACATGAGGTATATGTATTAGGTTAATAAAATTAATTTGTTATGAACAAGTTTTTATCATAAAATATTTGAATTGATATAGCTCGCGGTCAAAGTAAATAAAGTGTTTTTGTATATTAGCAAAATTATTTTGTATTTCTTTATATTATTAATTAATAATGCAGTGTGATTATATCATGGTATAAAATACACATTTTCAACTAATTGAGGTGAGTGTGACAAAGCTAGAAAATATATACTCTTTGTCAAGGAAATGACCTTTTCATACCTCCGACGTTATATTGACTCACATATATTTTTTTCGACTAACAAAATTTTAAAAATCAATTATAAAAAAATGATTGAAATTAAAAACAATCCTTGAAATCTCAAGATTCGATATTATTCACAACAATCCTAAACAACCAAAATACAATTTATTATTACATTTATATAGATTTTTTTGGAGTATATATATATATATATGATAAAATTGACAAGAAGATGAGAGAGAAAAAGAAATCGATCGTCAAAGCACTAAACACAAATTTATCATCGAAATAATAAAAAAATTATGTGTGTGAAATGATTAAATATACAGCTACATATCTTCTATTTCAATTAAAATTCTAAAAAGAATAATTAAAATGATAAAGATATATCTAAATCATTTATGCAATGATGAAATTATAAATATAACACTTTTAAAACAAAGAATACATTCGCCCTAAATCGTATACATTTAAAAAAAAAATTCCCATAACAATAATAATTCACTATAAAGCAAAAGGTCTATAATAAAGTAAGATCAATTTCGCTATGTTTACTAAAAGAATATGATTTTATATACTTGTTATAACATTTCCTACTTGAATCAAATGGTAAAACAAAATGATTTTTGGATCTATGATTAATTTAATGATTGGTCAAAATAATAATAATTTTTCTTGCTTAGAATTCTATAAATTTATAAACAATGTTGAATTATTAGTATAAGAAATATACTTACCGACGAAAGAGAGAGAGCGATTTGCCCAGTGATAGAACTCAAATATGATTCGGCTTATCACTTAAAGGCTGTTAATATAAGAAATTTTGTGACCTTAGTAATAATTAATTTTCCTATTTTCTATCATCTATTGAATTTTAAGGACTGATATCAAATCTTATTTTTATTTTAATTAGAAAAAATAACTAAAATGACGTGTTAATTGCGACCAAATTTACTATAAGATACCCAAACTTTGTGGGAAGTCTATTAACCCCCCTCCCGAGCCCCGACTATATTGAACTAAACTACATATATTTCTATCTATAAGGTGATGCACAAAACACAGTTCACTATTTTTGAGGGTGTAAAATGCAAATAATATATTAAAAATTTATATTTAAATATTAGTATATATATATATATCAAATATGTTTTTCTATTTTTTCCATATAAATCAAATTCGGAGAATAGTGAGTACGTTGACTTCTGATATTATAACTGATTTTCCGAAAAAAGATTCATTAACAAAATATTGACATAATTGGATTAGTTTGCTAAGGGACGAGGGCATTTTTAGACCAAAATCAAATCTAGAGTATTTTTATTACAATTTTAAAAATAATTTAAGGATACTTATTACTCTTTTTTCCTTTTTATTATAAACTTGAGCTAGTTGACTAACACCTTATTTGAATGGTGTTTTTTTGGGATGATAGTTGCTTGTTAAATATAATATTTATTTTGATTGTTACTTAAATTTTATAGTATTGTATCGTTTAGATTCATGGTTAGGTAACAACGAAAAGACCCATTTTGTGTAATGACTAATTTGGTGAGATCGCGTCGTTATCTTTATATTTTCTTCTCATTTTATCTTTACTTGTTATTTAATAATTCTATTTTATCACTTGTCCTACTTTTTCATAATAGCTTTACCTTGAACCCTATAATTTCTTATATGTTTATCATTCAAATTATGAATGTGTGACATTATGCAATGAAACAATACGATACAATATAATAGATACAACACAGTACAATATAATCATATATATATATATATATAAAGAACGCTAGACCCGCCTACGTGGCGCCACCACAAACCAAGATTCTCTTTTAATTTATTTTTTTCAAAACTAGCCCTTTCCCTTTTATGAAATATTGTGAGTTTTATGAAAAGTTGTAACATTTATGAAAAGTTGTGACTTTTATGAAGAGTTGCGAATTTTATGAAAAATTGTGACTTTTATGAAAGGTTGTGACATTTCTGAAGGGTTGTAACTTTTCCAAAGAGTTGTAACCTTTCCGATAAGGCACAATAAACATTTGTTCACCACCCTTTGTTGTCTATAAATAGAAGGATTTTCTGCCACTATTATTTGTAGGTTTTTTCCCGCTATAGGATAGTCGAATTCAAATACATTAATTAATCTTCTTATGAAGTTTGTTTCATTCCTCAAAGTTTTCTTTCTCCTATTTCATGGAGCTTAACCTTTACTATAAGTCATAGTGATTCATGTAACCATGACCATTTCTTTTTGCTATTTTGGTGACTTATTTTTTAACTTTGTTAAAAATTTCAGCAAGGATGATTGAAAATTGATCTTCTCTTTTGTCCCTTTCTACAGATTTTTTCATATAAACAAAGAAAATTGATTTTAATTGCAATGCGACATTACTATTCTTGCACATCTCAGTCCATAACTCATAACGGTGTTGAAATGGTTGAATTCATTACATTTGGTTCTTTAGTAAACAAAAAATTTATTTCTGCCACTATTATTTGTAGGTTTTTTTCGCTATAGGGGAGTCGAATTGAAATACATTAATTAAGCTTTTATGAAGTGTGTTTCATTCCTCAAAGTTTCCTTCCTCCTATTTCATGAAACTTAATCTTTTACTGTAAGTCATAGTGATTCATGTATCTATTGCAATTTCTTTTTGCTATTTTGGTGACTTTTTTTTAACTCTATTAAAAATTCCAGTGAGGATAAATTATCTTCTCTTTTGTCTCTTTCTACATGTTTCTTCATTACTTTATAGAAAAATTACTTGTGGGTTGCGCTATATTTCATAGCACACAACAACAAATATGTGATAACTAATACGGAACCAATGATGAAGATTGTTAAAAGAACCTAACAGATTGCTCTCTTACTTGCCACAACTAGTATATTATTTTGAGGTACAAACATTTTGTATGCTATTGCACTCTTTCTAGAATATTAGTATAGAAACAATTAGTCTACTTCTTTTATCGCAAGTTAACTAATTTGTCATATTGCTTCGTCCCTTCTTTTTGCGCATAATAAGAGATCACGTTTTCTTGAAACTAACAAATGTCCAAAATACACTATAACAAAAAAAAATTGGCAATAAATATGCACATTAACGAAGAGTGCTAGATCCTTTACCGACATTAATTAATTGTCATTAGATTCAATGTTGCTATAGACTTTAGGGACATTTATAGAGAGTACCAATTGCCTTTGAAATTACATATTTAGCAACAATTAAACTATTAATTATTGTTAAAGATCATTTTTATTGTAGTGATAACTCTTTCTTTTGATAAAGTTCATTGTTTTTTTTTTTATATAAAGAAGTAATAACTCTTTCTTTTGGCTTCTTTCAATTAAATTGTGAACTGTAAACTTTGATACAACCTGACAGACTATCTTTTGAAAAATATGTTAAGCAACATGCCTTTTTCTTCTTGATTGTTAGGAAAGAAAGGCCATCTTTATTATTATTTGTGGATATTTGTGACTTCAAGTGCTTACAAAATTATGTTGTGAGATTTTAATATGATATGTGTTAAAATTTTGGTTTAGAATATCCAGTTGTGAACAGTTCCATTCAGATGTCACGTATTGCTTGGTTGATAATTGCATTAATTCTTTTTAACTGCATACTATAACCATAACAATAACTATGGTTCAATTCCAAATAAATTGGGGACGGTGATATGAAACCTAAACAATAGTAATGACTATTATGAGGCAATGAGGAAAAACATTTATGATACTAACAATTTTAGGGTCATTTTCTTTATATATACATGATACAACATACTATAATAAAAAAGAGATTGATGGAAGTTCATAAGAAAGGAGCCGAGGTCCTCCATTTGAATTTAGTTAATTATGTTCTTGTATGGACGTGATGTTCCACTAGATTTGGGAGTGTTGTTGTTCGAGAATTTTGGGTCTTTCTTTTAACATCTGATGTTGTTCTTTATAACTTCTTGAAATTTAGAAAATTTCATTACTTTTGACCTACTATTTTCATGGAGATTTTCTTAGACTTCTTTCTTATACTTAAAATCTCTCTATAACTTGTAATTTTTGTATAACAAAAACGAAAATTAAAAAAATACAACACTTTAAGATTTCGGAGGAACGCTTTGCTTTAAAATAAAATGTTCTTGACAATGTAGTGAATGTATCGAAAATACGAATATTACCGAATAATCAAATATAAGCTTAATAAAATAGTTGAATCTCATGCAAAGCATGAATAATTTATCTAGTACGATATATTATGAAACAATAGATAATAACCCTTCCAATATTATATTTTTTATTAGTAGAAATTTAACTTTTAATAATTTAGGAATATTTTTTTTTATACAACATAAAACTAAAGTAGAACAGAGAGCAAAACTGCGATTCAAGATTCAAAAAATCCCCATTTTCCGACCGCTTCACTCTGCCGGTTCTCAATTTTCCGTCACCGTTTCAGGTCACCGGGAAAATCATACCTTCTATATTCTTGAGGGAATTGAATTGGATTGATTTACCATACGAGCGGATTTGTTTTCAATCGTCAATTTTTACCTGCCCCACTTTGTTGGTTACCTAACTGGATGTGATTTTTTTTCAGGTTTTCTTCGACACCCTTTAAATCTCATTTTGATTTTATTTTTGGGTTTTCTTGATCAAATTGTATTGTGCTTGAAAATTTAGTGTTTGGGAGTGAAATAAAAAATTGATCTTTTTGATAATGAAATCATAAATTGACCTTTTGAAATGAAAATGGATGAGGAGAGTTCATACAGCTAAACTCCAAATAAAAAAAAATTGGGATTGAGATATAGTTGATTGACACATAAGGGGTTCTCTTTGGATTTATCAGTTACTGCTTTGCTTAATTGGTTGTATTGGTTTCATTTCTTGTATGATGAGAAATTATTTATGAGTTGATTATTGGGTATGGTCTTCGCGTTTGCCCTTGGAAAGTGAAGGAGAGTGTGTGTGAGAGCTTGGAAGAGCGATTGTATCAAGAGTTGGGGTGCCAAAACATGACAATTAAATTATTATGAACATTTTGGTCTCTTAGGTGATGTTATGATTCCATGCATATATATCCTCCGCACTAATTTTCTATTAGTTGTCATGTTTTTCTTCATTGCTGTTTTTTCCCTTCCGTTACTATTTGATTTGCTTCACTTGAGACGAGGATATTTTAGAAATAGCCACTCCACCTTGTGGAGGTAGAGGTAAGATTTGCACACACTTTACCCTCCCCAGACCCCACTTTGTGGGATTCCATTGGGTATGCTGTTGTTGGTCTCTTAGGTTTCCAAAACTAGTCCATGTATCTAATGATGGATTGCATTGCGAAATAGTGTTTTTTTACCTTATGTTGGACTCAAATGCTAGAGCCTTCATGAACTTATTTATGTCCACTTCATTGATAAAGAAGTCTAAACCTTTGGTGAAATTAGATTTCATATTATGGCTTTGGTTTCCCACAGTCATTTTGGTGTAAATCTGGTTTTCTCCTTACATTTTGGTGAAACTTTGAAATATCAGAGACATTTATGCTGAATCATTCTCTAAGAAATGTTAATCAGTGAATCTAAGTAGCTTTACAATGCCAAAAAGCAAAGAAGTAAGCTTTTCACTGGCGCACAGTCGGTAAGATATACTTATGTATGAAAAAGGTTAGCTAGATACCCTTGATGGCCATAATTATGTTTCTTCATTTCAATTAATCACTTGGTCTTGAATTTGCATTTCATTACCATCTCCTTTTATTTTCATTGTTGAAATTGTTTCAAATTAATGTGTTATTTCTCCACAGCCTTAAAGAGATCAGGATCTCAACCTTTTTAGATGGGAAGGCAGCTTACATTTATCACACAGCTGTGATTTACTGGTTGAAGTGGACATTTTACTGTCAGTTAAAAGCTGGCCATTTTTTGCTGAGGATTATAGGTTTCAGTCAATTGGGGTCTGTAGATCTCCATTAAAGCGAACAATTGTGACTCACATAATTGCTACTCTAAAGGAGGGTTTTGATTGTGTTTGGGTACAGGGGAAATTCTTAATTTGTCCCTCTGTGCTTTGATGAGGGATATTTCATTCTTGTAACATGCCCCAAACTCCTCAAAGATCAGTCTTCACACTCTCTCTTATCTCCCTTCTTCTCTCGTATACTCTCCTCCGCTTGTATCCATCTATTTCCGTTCATCTCTTGAGGAGTCCTCAAAACCAAACCCTCGCATTGACCACATTAACAGAATCCGAGCCATATAATACTGCTGGCCCTCATGACTACCAAGACCACCGGAGGCAACAATCCTATAGCAGAAACTATATTGTTCGATTCCATCAGTATAAAGAAGCTAAAGATCTCCAAAATTATCTGCAAAACAATGTGAAATTTAAGGGGTGGGAATGGATTGAGAGAAAAAATCCTGCCACGAGGTTTCCTACAGACTTCGGATTGGTGGCTATTGAGGAGTCTGTGAAAGAACTTCTGTTAGAAAACTTCAGAAAATTGGTTCTTGTAAAGGATGTTTCTTTGGATTTGAGCTATCAAAGGGTAGTTCTTGAAGAGAAGAATGAAAAGATTGGGGCTTTTATTAATGAGAATAAGAGGGCTGGGAAGATTTTTTCAGCTATGTCCTTCAGCGAAGATCAAAACTATGCAGTGGCCAACACAAGTAACATGAAGATTAGTTGGAAAAGAGAGCTACTGATGCAGGTACAACTTTGATGAGCTTGTGTTTTGGAACATGTGAATTTACTGAGCTTTGTTTGTAGCATTGCATTAAAGGGCTTAGCCATGCACAAAGTGCCCTGACTTATGCAAGGGTAGAGGGAGAGGGAGCGTATGTGTACGCTGCTTTCACCTTGCCTTCAGCAAAGAGGCTTTTCCTACACCTCGAAGTAGAGCAATTCTGATGTTTCCCCATTTAGAGCCCTCAGTAGTATAATACAATCTGATATAACTTCAGATATGATGGGATTAACCATGTTGCATGGTATATGTTCTGAGGAAATTAATCTCTTCTTCAAATATTTTAATGTTATCTTTATCTTTTCTTGAGTCTTACCATGGATCTGTTCTTCTATAATTGGCATCATTTTTGAAATCGAAAGCATTATAAATTTAGGGCTGAGAACTTTTGCTTTCCCAAGGGACTTCTATGGAAGGCACTAAAGAGATAAAGAGTTGACATTTGAAGTGATTATTGCAATAGAATCTTGTAAGCATAGTTCTCCTCTGTTTTGCAACCCAATGCCTCGGGTTAGAGTCCGTATGTTTTTTTAGCCTCACTTTTTCTGGAGAAGCGGCTGTATATTCTGGACATTGTTACAAACTTATAGTTTGCTCTTGTATACTATTGTAATTGCTTTTCAGAAAGAAATTTTGGACTAACCATAGTTGCTTTATACCTCTGTGCTTGCAGTAGTTAAAAGTGTTGAGGCTGTCTTAAAAAATTAAATGTGAAATAAAGCAGTATATATGTCCACCTCATTATTTCTTCTGAAGTTTCTCTGCTGAAGACCAACCAGTGAATGTATGTTTTAGGTGTGAGAAGGGAAAAGGGAGAAGGGGAGAGATTCATCTGAAACTGAATTGTTAGAGCCTTCTGCTTTAAATTCCTGTACTAATGATGTTTTGGCTTTTCCTATTTTATACTTTAGTAGTTTATTTTGTCACAATGTGTTTTGGAGTTCTTTAAAGGATAGATGCCTTATGATTAGTTGCAGGTGACTGTCCACTGATATACGACTGCTGCTTTGGTGCAAAGTTGTTTCTTCCTAAGATACATGTGTAGTTTCATTTATAAAGAAAGGAAACTTTGTCCTTTTTTTAAGGTGCATGTTTTCGCATACCTATGTTACTGACAGTCTTCACCGTGCTGTTTTTTCTCTAGTTAGGCTCTTTGAAAGACCTTCTGGGCAGAAACTAAGGTTTTAAATGCAAGTAGATATCTTGTTAGAAAAACATGCATAAAGCTGTATAAGAGACAGATCATTGTCCTGTCCATTGTATTCTGTCAGGGGCTATATGTTGGTGTTGCTTGGGTTGTGTACTGCTTTGTGCCTATCCTACTTGGTATGAGGAAACCTTTTCACATGAGGTGGTTGCTAGGGGAAGTTATCTATCAGGTCAGTTAGGTACTTCCATTAAGAAGAAGGTTGAAAATTAAATTGGAGCCATACATACTTGTTTCAAAAAAACATTTATCTCTAACTCGAATTGCTTAACAACTATAGTGTGGGATTGTTGTGCTCCTTTGGGTGATGTAGGAGGGAGAAGGAATAAGAATAAGCCATTTGATGCTTTTTATTTGGATATGATGGTAAAGAGAGAGTTTGTTGAATGCATTACTTGATTTTTGTTTCTGGCATCATTTCTAAAAGAAACTAAGGTTAAGCTTTTCTTTAGTATTTGTGTCTTGATAAGCTTTATTTTGTCTCTTTTGCATTTTCATTTTGTAGAAATCTCAAGTCACATCCCTTTTTGGGGCAGATTCACTTTGGTCGAGAGGGTACACTGGTGCTAAAGTTAAAATGGCTATTTTTGACACAGGTATACGGTCAGATCACCCTCATTTCCGCAATATTAAGGTATTTACCTTTTGTTTTCTTTTTATTTATTCATTATTTATTTGTTTATATCAAATAAATGCTTTGTTTTAATTGCTGTTAGAGCAGAAGCATTTACGTACATTTTTTATATATGTTTTAATGTACATCTTTGGGTGCCATCTTTTCTTTATTATCAACATACACGGGGGTTGATTTTGGTACCCTATTACTAGCATACATTGGGCTTGATACCTGATATATTTTAGGAACGCACAAATTGGACCAATGAAGATACACTGAATGACAATCTAGGACATGGGACATTTGTGGCTGGTGTCATTGCTGGTCAGGATGAAGAATGTCTTGGTTTTGCTCCTGACACAGAGATATATGCTTTCCGAGTTTTCACAGATGCACAGGTAATGGATTTTTATCTTTTGACCATTCAATTCTGTAGTGGTGCCCTTTTGTACATTCTAACTAGTTCTTTAAAAGAAAAGCATACATACTCCATCATGTATGCAGGTGGAGACTGGAGACTTTACAACGATAATTTATTTATTTTATTAGCCTGGCTTGATGATCATGGGAGCTTGTTGGTGCTAATGGCTTCCTATGATTAAAAAGCAAGTCCTCTCAGTATGTAGTTGCTAGCAGTACAGCAGACCCTACTGTCTTAATATCTCCCAATCTGCAAGTAGAAGGTGTTACATCAGGTCATGGATGACAAATCTAATAAGACAAATCCTTGCAGTCGTAGTTGATATTTAAAAGATCAAATTCAGCCACCAAAGTCTCGTTGAAACTTCTATTTCATGAGATTTGAATTGAACCAAACGTATAAATGAGAGCTTCATTTTTGCAAATCACTTATCATCATTTAATTTGCAGAACCAAGACACTGTCTGGCTCATTTACTTTTCTTTCTCTTTCAGTTAAGGTAACACACGGTTTACAAACTAAGACAAACTTTGTTGCTTTTTGACTCCTGAAACTTGGAAAGACCTAGATATGTACAGACCTTTTTCTGATGCGCCAAGAAGCTTGTATCGAATGTCATAAACCTAAAAGTTGTAGCTCACTGTATAGTTTGGTGATTTCAACAGAAGTGGGCAAGGCTTGAGATACCCCAACTAATTTGTAATGAAAGCTGAAGGGAGGGTTTTCTTTTTATCGGTAAAAGTGAGGATTTCCAAAAGTAGTTTTATTCAAGAGCTGAATCTCCGGGAACCGGTGGCTTTGTTAGTGAGGTGTTATTACTTCTTCTAAGGTGTTCTGATGACTTCAGCACTCAAAATTGAAACTTACCTTTTTTTTGGGGGGGGGGGGAGGGGTGGTGGTGGTAACCGAACCCCCACCAATAACTAAGATTGCTCGGGGTTGGATAATCTATCAAATGCTGATTAAGTGTGGAGGATATAGGTTGTTTAAGAAGAGAGAGCCGTTGGTTCCTTATAGTCATTTCTTTTTTTCTCTTTTCTATCGTGACAACTCTTGTTCCCCCACCTTTTAGCGTTCTGGGGCCCTACTATGTGTTTTCTTATTTTATCTTTACAAAAGCTAGAAACTTGTCTGCTAATTTTGTCAAAGGAGAGTAGACAAGAAAGGAAGAAGATGGTATGTAATCATCTATCATATCTTCGTTGGATGGTATTGGAAGAATTAGCACTCTTCCATTTCAGTCTTTTCAATGCGTTTCTTTCTTAAGTAGCTTATTATCTTAAAAGCTTTCCTTGCCATTAAGGCTTTATTGGAATATGCTAGAAATTGATCGGTCATCGAGAAAGACTTCGGCTGGCAATTTACGATGAGTACAAACAACAATTGGAAAAAAGTCTATGTCTTCATTTGAGGACATTCTCAAGCTGTTGTGCAATATTTGCTTTTTAAGGTTTAATACATAGTTGGCTTGTAGCCAAAATCCCTATTCCACACCTCTCCTTCACGGAAAACTTTTACACACCAAACGTTTCTCCGAGTGTGTCTAATACCACTTTTTTCAGATGGCATGGGGGTGGTTACCAAAAAATTGAGTGCGTAAAACTTGTAAATATTTTGTCCAAATGCCTATGTAAGTGCCATGTGTCAAAATTCTGGTTTTTTACTTTCTTTTTTTTTTGACGACAAGGAAACCCGCAGCCGCTACAGGGTAAAACCCCGTTCCTATGCAATAGCTCGCAAACCACATAGGAGAGGTAACCCGCACTAGGCAAACCCGATGCGACGAGCTCGACCCAGAAGGCATATTTTTATTTTTAGCAAATAAAAAGAAAAATATGGGCACCAGGCCTTTTGTCCACACCTGGAACTTGATCGTCCCCCACTGCACCCCCTGCATACCTCTTCCCTATACTTCCTTTCCCACCTCCGTCTAGTCTTTCTATCCATATCCCCACAATTTTCGTTTCTTCCCCATACCTACTCCATAGCCACATTCTACGATTCCCTCTGATTTTCGTGTTGATGTCTAGATTCTTTTCTCCAATTTTTCTTGATTTTACTAGGCTACTATGACTTTTTAGAGTTAATAATGTATTTGCCATATAATTAAATCTTATAGGATTTTGTCTTTCAGAGTGTTCTTTTGATTAAGTGAAGTGAATTGGGTGATTTTTGTTGTTAGTTTTTCTGGTGATTTGATGGTCTTAATTGCAGTTTTGATTAGTGGAAGCGACCTCTTGTATTTGGGACAGAGGTGGATTGCTATAAAATTAGTGATTCACATGTCACGGCCTTATTGATGCGTGACATACACATGCTTAGAAAAAGTGGTTAAACACAAGAGTGGTGTATCTGAGAAAGGTTTGGTGTGTAAAAGGTTCCTCGTGGAGGAAGAGTGTGTAAAAGGTATTTGGGCTCCAAGCTCGTAGATGAACTTTGTATTAAGCCGCTTTCTAATGATGGAAAAGCCTATTTTTTCAGTGTCGATTTGTATTTTTTCTGCGATCTTTTGCCATAATTAATATAAAAGAATTTTAGAAAATGCTCCTAGGTGTGGATGAGCTGGTGGATGGTGTGTAAGAAAAGCAACTTTTTCCGAAGAAGTATGCCTGTCCGAGCTATCTTGAAGTAAAGGTCTGTAGGTTAGCTATGGGTAAAGTTTTCCTACTGACGGAGAAGCTAGCCACTACAAGGAAGGATAGAACACAAATAAAGAATTAAAAGGAAAGAAAAGGATGGATTTCTATGCTCACTGAACCATGGGCTATTTTAAAATTAAGTGCTACAGGGGAGTCCCTATAAAGCATCTCACCTACTTTAGTGAAGAAACCCAGGAAGTCAGACGGTTTCAGACCATTGGGGTACTTCGAATATACATATAAGATACACCAGTGCTAAAACCCTTTTATCAAGATTCTTCCAAAATATTGGGGTCCATCCTCTGGATCTGTTACCGGTGTGAAAGAAGTTGGTTCAGCCGGACCTGAACCAAGTAAAAGTTTTAATTCAGGCTCAACTCTATTGGGCTTTGTTTTATATTGTCATAAAAGTGTTTTAAAACCGAGTGTCTCTATAAAGAAATGCTGAGGATAGACATTAAGCCTTGACTCCTTATCCTCACATATACAAGATGATAATGACTTTATTTTCACTTTCTTGTCCTAGATATTTCTGAAAGTGGTAAATTAGATGGATCTTGTTGTATTACTCACCCGAAAAGAAAAAAGATAGATCATCTTGTATTAATTTTGAAAATTCCTGTCAAGGTTATGATAATTGTGTCTTCAGCTCATTGCAGGTCTCTTACACATCATGGTTTCTTGATGCATTCAATTATGCAATTGCAACCAATATGGATGTGTTGAATTTGAGTATTGGTGGGCCTGACTATTTAGATCTCCCTTTTGTTGAAAAGGTGAGGTCATTGATCTTTTAGTTTTTTTAAGTACCCTCTTTGTCATAATACATACCGCACTCATAATTTCGGGGCATCTGGAAATGTTTGACACACTTCTATAGTAATTTATACACTTTACATCGATCAAGACTTCAAATCAGTAACTGAATATAGTTTCAAAATCATTGTACAATTCAAATTTTAATTTTGCTGCAATATTTTCACTATTCTATGGCTTTTGAACAACTATAATATTTCTTCTGCTACCAATATGATAAGTGATGTACATGTCAAATTAAATTATAATCTGCCCCTGTAAAACAGTATGATGCTTGGGGCGTGTATCATCTCCTGCAACAATTGCATTTTTCTGTTGCTGCACTAATCGATAGAAATAATATAATTACTTGGATTAAGATTTTGTACCATTCGTAGTGTCAGGATTATTAGTAATTTGGTTCCAACTGTCAGCATGTGGATGATATGTCTCCGCTGCTGGTTGGCATATAGTCATGTAAGACTGAAGTGAATAACCATCACTATTTAGGAGAACAAAGATCAAAGCAGAATTTGTAGTTTCTGTTCTTATTTAGTTAGCTTCCATGAATTTTGATGTAACCGCAAATTGCATATGTGAATACTGTTTTGTCTTCCCCTGCTCAGCCCTTTCACTAGTCAGAGTAGAACTTTTCCTGAGCTGGTCTGTGCACATTTCTGTTAATTGCGGAAACCTGCACCATGTTCATGGAGGTCTCAAGCACGAGGGTAACGTTTTTACTTAAGCATGCAAAATACTAGAGACTCTTGAGTTGTTAAGCCTGTGATACTGTTGAATTTACCATTATTGTCAGCACGAATTCTGAATAAGCAGTAGGGATGGGAACTTTAGTTTTATATTGATGACATGTGACCTATTTTAGGTTTGGGAGCTTACAGCAAACAACATTATCATGGTTTCAGCTATTGGGAATGACGGACCACTGTATGGTACTCTAAACAATCCAGCAGATCAAAGTGATGTTATTGGTGTTGGTGGCATTGATTACAGTGATCATATAGCCTCTTTTTCTTCTCGTGGCATGAGTACATGGGAGCTTCCTCATGGGTATCACTTCTTCCTTCTTTGCTTATCTATATTATGCTCTTGAGTATAGATTTCCTTAGCATTATCCCCTGCCCCTCTTGGAATCAGTTTCACCATTCTACACATGAGCAGGTATAGATTTTAGGTGTGAATGGATGTGGAAGCCTCATTTAAGGGGGAAAGGAGATACGAGAACTACCTATTCCTGAAGATCATCTTTTCTAAAACAGATATGCCGTCTATCTGCTCTCTGCATCCATGGCTGTGATGTTTTTTGGTCAAGTTCAGAGATGGAAAGCTGTTTGATGGTAAATGGGGAAAGGCTTGAGGGTGATATAAAAGACAATTAGTGCAGATTGGTGCTTCTGCAAATTTTTCCTCTCCCTAGGGGGAAAAAAAGAAGAAGAGAAAGATGATATTTAAATATGACAACTATGCGTCATTCCCAAACAAGTTGGGGTCAGCTATATTAATTTTCACTGACCATGTTCCCCATTTAAATTCGTCTGCCAACATTAGAACAGAAAAATCAAAATGAGAAGTACTAGAAGTTCTCTATATTTCCTACTAGTGTAAGAATCTCTAATAAGGTTAAAATAAGCTTAGGACCTAAAATAAATATGTTAGCGTTACTAGAATATATTCCAAACTAATTTGTAGTAAATCTTTTTCTTCCCATGTGACCTCTCTTTCGCTAAGTCTGCATTGATTTCAAGAGCTTGTAGGTCTTTCAATATAACTTCCTTCCATATGATTTAAGGTCTACCTCGTCCCCTTTCACTCCTCATGATTTCACACTTACAAACCGGTTCATCTGTGACGTGATCGAGTCATCCATCTCTAGCAACCGTCTCGTATTTTTATCCTCAATGTATGATACTTGCATCTTCTGACAAAGATATTAAATATGAAAGAAAACAAACAGTTTTTTTCTCCTAATGATAGTAATAATTTATACTTGTCCAGCCAATTCATAGAGTGTAACCACAGACTTTTCCCTTGACAGTTATGGTCGTGTAAAGCCTGATATTGTTGCATATGGACGCGAGATAATGGGATCCAAAATTAGTACAGGTTGTAAAAGCTTATCTGGCACCAGCGTGGCGAGTCCTGTGGTTGCTGGTATAGTATGCCTTCTTGTTAGCGTAATTCCTGAAAACAAGCGTAAGGACATTCTGAATCCAGCTAGCGTTAAACAAGCACTGGTTGAGGGGGCTGCAAAGCTTCCTGGTCCCAACATATACGAGCAGGGTGCAGGCAGGGTTAATTTGTGAGTTCTTCCTTTATGCTTGTAGTTTGAATACCAAATCAATCCACATTGATGTTCTTCTCAACATGAAACTTGAATGGCAGGTTGGAATCCTTTGAAATTTTGATGAGCTATGAACCTCGAGCAAGCATTTTCCCAGGTGTTCTTGATTACACTGACTGCCCCTACTCGTGGCCATTTTGCCGTCAACCACTTTATGCTGGTGCCATGCCAGTCATATTTAATGCCACTATTCTAAATGGAATGGCTGTAATTGGTTATGTCGAAAGTCCACCTACATGGCATCCTTTTGGTGAGGATGGCAACCTTCTTAGTGTCCATTTTACTTATTCAGATGTCATTTGGCCCTGGACTGGTTATCTTGCACTGCATATGCAAATCAAAGAAGAGGGGGCTCAGTTTTCAGGGGTAATTGAAGGTAATGTAACTGTCAAGGTCTACAGCCCACCAGCTCCAGGTGAGAAAAGCCGTCGAAGTAGTACATGTGTCCTTCAATTGAAATTGCAAGTGGTCCCTACTCCACCGAGATCTGTGCGGATATTGTGGGATCAATTTCACAGTATTAAGTATCCGCCTGGTTATATTCCAAGGGACTCCTTAGATGTTCGGAATGACATTCTTGACTGGCATGGGGATCATCTGCATACAAATTTCCACATAATGTTTGACACGCTAAGAGATGCTGGATACTATATTGAGACTCTTGGCTCTCCTCTTACATGCTTTGATGCTCGCCAGTATGGTACACTCCTTCTGGTGGATCTTGAGGATGAGTACTTCCCTGAAGAAATCAAGAAATTGAGTGATGATGTCATTAATTCAGGTCTAAGTGTAGTTGTATTTGCTGACTGGTACAATGTGGACACAATGGTAAAGATGAGGTTTTTTGATGACAATACACGTAGCTGGTGGACCCCGGTTACTGGAGGTTCCAATGTTCCTGCCTTAAATGATCTTTTGGCTTCCTTTGGGATTGCATTTGGGAATAAAATTCTGAATGGCGATTTTGTCCTCAATGGTGAACAGAGTCGGTATGCATCTGGGACTGATATTCTGAAGTTCCCAAGGGGTGGATACTTGCACAGCTTCCCCTTCATGGATAGCTCAGAGAGCGGGGCCACTCAGAATATCCTTTTATCTGGCATGACCAAGGTGAGTTGAAGGCTGTTCATAATTTAATTTTGTTAGCACCTACTGCTCCTCTTTAAGTTCATAAATCTTTACTAAAAGCAGAGAGTTGACCTCTTTTTGCTTATTCCAGAACACTGAGCATCTCCATGAGGCTCTAGTAGTTGAAAGGAAATGGAGATATGGTGGTCTAATCTAGTGAAGTCTGTTGTCTCTCTAGTGAAACATGGGGAAGAGTATACTCTGTAGTGAGATAGCGATTCTCCTAATCAACTACTACTTTTGATAATAACATCCTTAACTAAAAGATGACACTCCATGAAGTTGCCTTTTTTCCTTTTTCATATTTATCTTTAAAAAAATCCTCTGCTTAAAAATGAAGATGGAGTTTCCGGAAATGTGAGGCGAGGATGGCGTAAGGGATGTTCTTCACTTGTCAATATCTTTGATGAATAAATTTTTGGTATCACATTCCTTAAGTGGCACAAAGTAGTACTGGAGAAGAAGTCCATTTTACTCCAGTGAGAACCCTTGTGCTAATGACATTCCGACTTTTTCAATGTTCTTTAGGTGGTGGTTGACCTGCCAATCTGACTTGCAATTTATTTTAATGAATGCAGACAGATACACCTATTCTTGGTTTTTTGGAGGTCGGCAGGGGTCGAATTGCAGTATACGGGGACTCTAACTGCTTGGACAGCAGCCATATGGTTACCAATTGTTATGGGCTCTTGAAGAAAATGTTGGATTTTACAAGCAGGAATATTAAAGATCCTATGCTTTTCTCGGATTCAGTTAGACAGGAGAAACCATTATATGCTGATAAGAGCCAGATACCATCGCGTAGAACGGATGTGAATTTCTCTACCTATTCTAGAGTTGTTGGGAAGGAGTTGACATGCAGCCGTGACTCCAGGTTTGAAGTATGGGGAACAAAGGGTTACAATTTACAGGTCAGAGGAAGGAACCGTAAGCTACCCGGATATCATGTCATCGACTTGGGTAGAGGTTTAAATTCTACAGTAGACACATCTGTTACAGTAACATCTAACACAACTCAGAAGGTTGTCGACTCTTCTGGAAACAACTACTGGGGCTTCTTTTACAGAGATGATGTAAGTAACTTTTGGTTTCATTTGTTTTTAAAACTTGACACTTTGGCGTTTGTCCATGCAATTTTTTTCATATATCTTTGAATTTTGTTTTTCAAATAGTAGTTTTGCCTATCAAATTTGGTTCATTTTTTTCAACTTCAACTTGAAATAGAGAATTTGACGTTTGAACAACATGTTTTAAGAGTTTTTCACACTTCAACTTCTCTATTTCAAGTTCCATTTTTTTTTTCCAAGTGAAATTCATGTCATTTAGGATTTGTTCTTTTTTTCAAATTTCAACCAAATCATGTCCAAATGTAGTAGTTGAAGTATATCTTAGTACATACACAGACAACAGCATACCCAGCGTTATACCATAGTGGGGTCTAGAAGGGTAGGATGTACACAGATCTTACCCCTACCTTTTATGAGGTCGAGAGGTTGTTTTCAGCAGACCCTCGGCTCAAAAGGGTAGTATCTGACGCAGGATTGTAAGAAAGGAATATATCTACACACATTTTTAAAAAGTTTTTGGACATGAAGTTCACTGGGAAAAGTTGAAATTTCGTGAGTGAATCATAAAAGTTTTTCAATATTTCAATTGCTTTCCGTTTTGACTTCTTCTTCTTATCGGGATACCCATTTAGCTTGGTTTCTTGGGACTATATTCACTGGGTCTTTCAATTGTAATTAGTGGTATAACTTATGATCAAACCAAAATAGCTTTTCAAATGTTTGAAAATACAGTACATACTCTTTTAATCAACTTGAATTAACATAGTCCAAATGCCAGAACATAAGAATGTCTCATTTTACTTGATTGCAGATTGACATGCCTGTGCTTGTAGCTACTCACTGGTTAGTTCCTGCAACTGTTGCCATCTTAGGTGAGTGTGTACATTTGTGTATATGTGACGGTTAGATGAATTCGAATATTTAGCATTTATCTTACAGACTTATCACTATAACTGTTAGGTCTCTTGATTTTATTCTGGCGCATGCAAAAACGTCGGAGGAGGAGGCGAGGTTCTGGTTCGGGTTGGTGTACTAATTTATAGCCCTATTCTCGACTTGGATTTGTTTTCTTTAGTTTTCTATACTCATGTAGGTTGTTTTATGTAATATCATAAAGAAAATTGCACCTATATAAAGGTGAGTTTTGTATTACTAGTGTAGTTAAATTGTTAACAGTTTTTTTTCCTGATTAGATTGATTTTTCTAGATGAAGAAAAATCACAGAATTCAGTCATTTCTCTGAAGAGAAAAGATGAAATGAAGTCCAGTTTTCTGTCCAATTTAGGTGGACTCTATAATATGCCACCATTATCGTTCACTAGGTTGTGACAGATGGACACATAAAATTTTAGGCCAAATGGAGTTTGTCAGCCATATTTAGAATATTTATGGATTAACACACGAAAAATTAAAATTTCGTTAAATTCATGTTTTATGGTCCAAATTCATTATAAGCTACTATTATCATTCACTAGGTTGTAGTAGATAGACTCACAAAATTTGAAATCAAACAGAGTCGATCGATCATATTCTGAAAGATTCACAAGTGAAATTGGAGAGTCGAGCAAGAGTTGGCATATCCCAAATACATGCAAAGCAAATGTGGTACAAAAGATAATTTCAAAACCAACTTTGGAAGGCAGCTTCCTCCTCCTTTTTAATTCTACTATGGAAAGATCCAGAGCTCTATAGACCTCAACCTAACTCATGGTCACATCAGCATTTACCAAACAACAGCTTACTGGAAGAATTGAATGACATTCCTCCGTCCCAAACAAGTTGAGATCGTTTATATGACTTCTCACTTGGTCAAAAAAACTCATTTCAGGGAAATATCAGGAGTCCAAAAAAGAAACCCTAATTTTCCTTCAGGAATAAGGAAAAAAAAAAGAGGTAGTATTTAACTTCATTCATGATTCATCCATAGAGAACCAACATCCTGCAATTGAAGTACTAGGTAATGGTTTTCATTATTACTACAAACAATCATGTCCATAATATTTCTTAAACATCTCCTAAATTTACAAACTTTAAATATGACATGGCACTCACTAGAATAAATAAACCATGATACAGAGGTTATAGCAGAAGATCTATATTTAGAATATGTTTTTAAGTCCACTGTCTTCTCAAACAGAACGAAGATCGGATTTTTACTCTGTCCCTTGCATCGGGACCATCATATGCTGACCCTGCAAAACGTGATTTCAAGAGAGTAAATATCAGAGTGACATAAAAGACTTAGGGTGGGATCTGAACAATCAATCCACCAACTAACATTGCTGCCGTATAGTAGTAAAACATAAGCTGGCGTAAAATTCATGGATTACCCCCAACTTTTTCACCTGTATTGAATTTTATAAGAACAAGGAGTGATCTCTCTCGTGCACACAGGCTTCTATACTCATCGTAACATGATAGATGTCTTACAAGCTGAGATGGCAAACCTCAACAAGACACGAGCAATTACATAGAATTTATTCATCAAGCTTGACTATCCTTAATTTTCGGATGAATGTACTAATTCATCTAACTATCAATGTTATCAGGCAATCGTACTACAAGAAGCATGTTAATGAACCATTTCCACTTTCTATATTTGGGAGCTCTTGAGCTTTAAATATTTCACTTTGCTTTTTATGAAATGCTCTTATTTATAGCCAAAAAAATGTCGTGACATGTGTTTACAACCACAAGTCTTAAGGGTACTTTTAACATGTGCCAAAAGTTTTTTTTCTTCTTTAAACTTTGCGCCCAATCAAACACCTCCATATAAAACAAAACAACTTCCCCCTCCCAGTGCAAAAAAACCATTATCTATGGAATGCATCATGTAGTTGATATCTGATATTTTGGTTTCAAACTCGAGCATCAAGTGAACAATGATTTCAAGTTCTTAATTATCTGGTAATCATCGATACCCATGTTTTGCACAATGTCTTCAATTCATGACATATATTTAGGTAGAAGTATTCAATAAAACTGTACTGCCTCACTTAAGTACACAATGGATTTGACACTTAATGACAATCGCACATGTCCATCCCTCATATACCTAATTGTTGAGAAAGTCTCACTTCACATGAACAATGACAATCGCACATGTCAATCCCTCATATACCTAACTATCGAGCAAAGTCTAACATCACATCAAAAAGTAGTCCTCTGAGCAATATGTATGATCACCATAAAGCAGGAAGAAACAATGGACTCAGCTCCAAAATTAGTTGTACTGGTTTTAATAGGAAGAAGCAGATACCTAAGTGCGAAAAGGCTATTCATAATACCCTTCTTTTACCTCATCTACGGATTTGCCTCATTTCACCTTTTCCTTTAGTTCTACTTATGGTAATATCATTAGCATTTTGGCAAAATTCTAGGCATCTTTTGAAGTAGTGAAATCACATAAAGGCCCAAGCCTTGAATGAATATATACACAAACCTTCCCTACTATCCATTATACAATTTTATCCACCATTGGATGATTATAATATATAAAGCACGGCTTACTCAGATTTGAACTAAGAAATGACAACCTACACCTTGCCATCTTTGTCATAAGTAGGAATCAGTAATAGCATTTGTCACTTATACTTGTCTGCAATAGTTACTAAAGGGTCAAATTGAAGAACTTGATAAATTGAAAATCATAAAGACACTCTTCTTAGTTTCAACTTTTACATGTTTTTTTCCCTAACAGAGTTGTCCGGATAGAATAATCTACCAGATACTTTTATCTCCAACCAGCACAGATACTGATTAACTTTGCCTAACAAGACTTAAACCGATGAAAAGAAATACCTAGAGTTTCTTGTACCCGATGGGATTCTGAATCATGGTTAATCCACCACTTTTGTGGTTAAGACTGGAAAAATATTTCCCCATATAACAGGCGAAGATTGAGACTTCTATGCATAATGAAGCATTCTGAAGGATGACATGCAGCAATTAAACATCATGGATACACAATAAAAAATTACCTGAGAGTTCCCATAATTCATTCCTTGTGAGTATGAACCTTGATGTGCAAGCTGTAACAATACGATGGAATATCAAATTAATGGACATTGCACTTAAAAAATTTCCTTAAGCAATTTAAGATGCCAAACAAGACAATAAGAGAGAGAGAAAAAGCAGAAAACACGAAAGAGTACCTGTGAATTAGGACCATGTTGCATCCCATCTCTTTTAGTAGAGCCATCAGCAGCCTTTGACGTTCCCTTTGTGTCACCCTACTAAATGAATCAGTTGCTCCCACAGGCAAAGAAGAAAAAAGAAAAGAAATGATAATAAAGACATTATATTAGACATTCACTTACCTCCATCTGCAACAATTCATTCATCCAACAGGTATCCCACCAACCACATAAGAGGAAAATCCATCAATTTATGCTTCATTGCAAAAGGGTGACAAGGGAAAGCTGAATCAGAAACATAGTGATCATTACCTCTCTGTATCGAGCAAGATACACCTTGAGTGGTTCAATATAATCTTCAAACCCAAGAGTTGCCATTGCCCATAGCAAATCGTCACCATTAATAGTCTTTCTTTTCTCTCTCTGACACTTGTCGCTTGCCCTACATTCCATCAGTTGTCAAGGAAATCAACAACATCAAAAATAAAATTTCTCCACAAAAAGGAACAAAGAAACAAGAGTGAACATCACCTACAACCTATAGCATATCGATACACCTATAAACAACACTTATTAAAGAAAGATGGAGTCTTTGCGTAACGGGACAATACTAATCAAAATCCTCCCTTCATTCCAATTTGTTCGTCTTACCCTTGATATTATTCCGTTAAAAAAAATGTCTCTTTCTTTTTTGGCAAACTCTTTAATATCAACTACCACATGGCATGTTCAAAATCACAAGATTAAAGGACATTTAATACATTCCACATATGTTTAGTTTAAAACCACACGATTCAAAACTCTTCTTCATTTTCTTATTAAACTCTATACCAAGTTTACACAAGACTATCAAATTGAAACAAAGAGAGTAGTTCAACAAAGCGAGCATGTTCATTAACAATAAAAAGATAACAATCTTAAAGATAACATCAATCCAATAATCGTCACGGAGGGAGAATGAATAACGATAATAAATCAATCAAACATGCAATCAACAACAAAAAGATTACATTTTTAACACAAACCACAACATTTAGTCATCTACAAATCAAAATTCAACCAGCAACAACTCATTACCAAACTAAAACTAGTACGAGCTAAACAAATCATTAAACATTAAACACATACTCGCTAGTAATGAAGCTGATGAACTCAGAAACACATTCCTGAACAGTCTCCTTAGCATCCTTCGCAATTTTTCCATTAGCAGGAAGTGCCTTCTTCATGATTCTACTAATATTAGCTATCGGTAAAAACCTGTCCTGTTCACGTACGTTAGACCTCGGACTCTGGTCCCCACCACTCTCATGACTACCACCTCCGTTCGGACTCGCCGGTGACCTAGACGAACCTTGACCATCCGCCATACCTTAAAACAACCAAAACCCACATCAAAAACAGTAAGATGAACAACAAGAAGCAGGAAAAAAACCCTAATTCCGATTTCTGCCATTGAAATTGTTAGAGAGAGAAAGTTAAGGGGATAGAGAGAGAAAGGGGGAAAAGGGATGACTTTTTTCAACAAAAAAAAAAAACTATGTAGAAAACAGTAAGATGAATGACATGAACCAGAGAAAAACCCTATTTCTGATTTCTGCCATTGAAATTGTTAGAGAGAGAAAGTTAGAGAGAGAAAGGGGTGAATTATTTTTTTTGAAAAAAAGGTATAAAAATGAACCTGTGGATAGAGGGAACTGGAAGATCGGACGTTGGAGAAGAAGGGAGAAAGGGAGACGACTGAGATGAGGCAGAGTTTTGGATTTTGCCCTATCAACACCGTTCGTTTTACAAGAAAACACTGAAATTTTTATAACTATATAAAAAGAAACTCGTTCTCTTTACTTCCTTCCACATGTATTTGGATTCTTCTACATTATGTCCTTTAGGTAGGTGGGGGTGGGTCCCATTTGGGTTCCGTTTATCTCAATTAATATGATATTTTTTATTTTTTGAGATTTAAATTATATAATAATATCTTTTGATGTTCTACAAGTGAAATCTAGACGGGTAAAATGTAGAGGTATGCATCAATCAATTCGATTAGATTTTAGTATTATTGGTTTTGATTTGTGAACATGCTAAATCGACAACCAAGTCAAGAAACTATTTTGTAGAAGCAACAATAGTTATTTGTCTTTGTCGCAATCAAAAGAGAGAAGGTGTCAGAGGCAGAGAAACTAGTTTGTGTTGCCTACCACCGAAAATAATACTAAAATTTAAGAAATAGAATTAGTATAAAGTAATTTCAATATAACCTTAAGATTATTAAATCAAAAACCTAATCATAATAAAAAAAACTCAATTTTTGTTTGTTTTATAAAATCACTTGAAAATCGCTAACCAAATAATCAAATACCGATAAATTAATAGTAATTTTTTCAATATGATTTGTCGGTTAAATCGATTTTCGCACACCTCCGATATAGTGCATGTAAATTTTACTACTAATTTAGAACAATAATAATAAAATAAGTGTAGTCCCATAATTAAGGTCGAAAAAAGATGGTATATAAACAAATCTTATATATATAGTTACTTTGTGATTTATAAAGATAGAAAGGTCATTTATGAAAGACCTTCCATTCAAATAAAATATATCAAAATGCTCATGTAAAGAAGCAAAGCCACTAAAAAGAAAAAATTATTCCAAATATGTATCACTAATTAATTCATTTGTCATACTCTCCTTATTGTAATCCAAATATAACTTGTTTACCAATCAAATGATCATTAAATGAACAATGTCTTAATAATTTAAATACTTTATATACAATAAGACATATTACAAATGATTTATTATTTTGAACATGTATATATGTAATCGTTATTGTAATCCAAATATTACTTGTTTACCAATCAAATGATCATTAAATGAACAATGTCTTAATAATTTAAATACTTTATATACAATAAGACATATTACAAATGATTTATTATTTTGAACATGTATATATGTAATCGTTTGTCACATTTATGAAAAGTTTTTGAAGACTAAATTTAGGTAAAATTATGTGAGGATTATTACTTTAAAGAAAATATTTTTGGAGAACATTGTGTTGTTTTTTATGAAAAAAAGTTTTTTTTTTTTGTCAAATTTAAATTGTTGAGCCAATTTTTTTTTGGGATTTTATTATATCAAGGTTATATTTTGATATCAACTTAGCAAATTATTGAACCAAGTTTTATTATTCCAACTCTATATTATCTTTATAGAAAATTTGCATTGTCGATATTTTTATTCCATAAGCTACATATGACAATTTTCCTTGAAAGAAATTGTCAAAGAAAATCAATTATAAAATGGAGAAGGGCCTAAAATCCCCCTCAACTATTTGAATTGGTACAAAAGTACCTTCCATACACCTTTTGACCTCCAAATACCCTTGACGTCAACTTTTTGGTGGGACGGAGAGTAATTTTGTATCAATTCAAATAGTTAAAAGACATTTTAGGCCCTTCTACGATTATAAAATAATAACTATTTGTTTCGTATCTAAAAAAAAACTAGAAAAGCATACTTTAAATAAAAATATGTAAACAATCTTCCATTAAAAAAAAGAGAGAGAAAGTTCGACCTTTCTTTGAAGCTTGGCTTTAGACCTCAACTTTATTGAGTCTACCAATCTATCTCGTAAAGATAGAAATGTTATTTTCGAATGATTCTCAACTCAATTAAGTAGATACATCACAATTTTTAATAATTTAATCTAGCAACAAAAAGATTGTACATTGACTAGTCTTCTCCAATGTGGTGCAGAACTAATTGATCAAGTAGCAGAAATGGCAGGTATCATAATCAGCAATGTTGTACAACACTGCAACAAAGACAGTAGCAATGGTAGGACATGGGGCCAATCATTGATCAATAATATACTATTGGTCTAGTGTGTTTGGACTGTTCCATTCTACATATTCCCTCACATGACTACCCCTCTTTTCCGTTCGAATCAGTTTTTACGCACCTCAACTACTTTATTGAACATGTATTACCTTCCGCTAATATGAGTATTAAGTTGCGCTCCTCAACTACTTTGTCGAGCACGTGCTACTTCCCACCAACATGAGTATCATGTTGCACACTTCAGCTACTTCATTGAGCAAGTGTTATCTTGCACCAATACAAGTATCAAGTTGCGCACCTCAGCTACTTCATCGAGCATGTGCCATCTCCCATTAATACAAGTACACCAAGCTATGTACCTCAGCTACTGTATCGAACATGTACTACCTCTCACCAACATGAATACCAGGTTGCACAAAATAGCTACTTCTCTCAAGCACGTATTACCTCCCACCAACATGAGTGCCAAATTGTGCACCTCAACTACTGCATCGAGCGCGTGCTACTTCCCATCAACATAAGTATCATGTTGCACACTTTAGCTACTTCATCGCGCACATGTTATTTCCCACCAATACAAGTATCAAGCTACGGAGCATGTGCTACAGTACTAGGCTGCACAACTCAGCTACTTCTCTTGAGCACGTATTACAAACCTCTTACCAAGTTACATAGCTCAACTACTACATCGAGCACGCACTACCTCCCACCAACACAAGTACCAAATAACTTTGTCCATATCACTGTAACCCCTTCCAACAAGAAGTTCACATAGCTTACTCAATCAGCCAAAATTTCTACACCAACATTTACCATTTAATGTTTTCTTTGGTACACTGGAAAACTTAATAAATTTACATGACTTAAGTCCTCTAGGAGAATAAACTCCACATTCTTGAGCGCATCTTCCTAGATCAGTAAATCTGCTTCATAATCAGATTGTTCTCTCTTCCCAGATGGTAAATAATTCTTATTACTTATAGTTTCTTAGTTCATAGAGAAAATCCAGTTTTTCTAACATTGAACTATTCCTATATCATAAATGTGTAAAACGGAACAAGTATTGATATGTATCAGTGACTTGAGGGAAACCAGAGTTGCAGGCCCTCAGCAAAGTCTGTAGCCACTCATATATATGGTTTTAACCATAAGAATTTCTATCAAAAGGGCAATAGAAGTAAAGAATTGCTTAAACTTTTTTTCTCTTGGTTCAAGCCAAAAATGTGAAACTAAAAATGTGCTAAAAAACTTGCCTTTACACAGCACAGCACAAAAGAAGGTTATGTTCCAACAAAAGGTGCCAATAACAACAATTGTGTAATCCTAGACCTTGAGAAATATGTAGAATGATGGCAAAAGGAATTGGAAATAACACAACTTAATGGTCTATTATATGAACAAAACTCTACAGTCATATGAACAAAAAACTTATCGAGCTGCTGGTCTTGTGATAGATTCATCAATGGACAAGTAATGGTCACTTGCACCTAGGTCCATTGAACCCGCATGTAGGGAGGAATGCATCGAATGCCTGGATATGTCATCTGAACTACCTTCCTTTACTGCTTCTGCGCCTCTTTCAATTGCAATTGCATCCTGGATTTCTTTGATAACTTCTGATATCGATGGTCTCATGTTTCCATGAGGTTGGACACACATCAAAGCTTTCTCAGCTATCTTCCAAATTGATTGGATGTCATAATCATTGTGTAAAGCGGGGTCAATGATGCCCTGAATGTCCCCACTCTCAATGTGTAGTTTCGCCTGGATGATTAGAAGCAGAAAGTTTTAAAATCCATCCAGTAAATGTCTAAGACAGCACCGAACTTTATAGCATGGTTCAACAGATAAAATCTTTCCCTACAATAGGATTATGCAGGAGTCTATATAAATTTGTCAGATGTTCCCACTAGAAGAAACTAAAGACATTATGAATGTATAAGGTTGGGTCGTTGGGACACCTACTGAGTATAAAAATATAGGACTATATCCGAAGCAAGAAGATATCAACTTCTTTTAAAGGGAGAAAGTACTAAGGTGAAAATTCGGTAGCAAATTATTATCAAAGATAGTGCATATGATCAATAAATAATCTTACCCACTGGACTATATTACGGCAATTGAGACCAAAATTTTCATTAGATATTGCTTCTTGGCCAGATATTAACTCCAAGAGAATGACACCAAAACTGTAAACGTCACTTTTGTCCGTCAACTGCTGGGAAATGTAATATCTGTATAGACATTAAATTAAAAGAGTCAATCCAAAAGTCCTGAAGAACTGTTATAGAATGTATATAGACTTAAATCTAGTAATATACATAGCTATATTTAGGTAGCAGATTTATAGGAATCACTGCAGATTCATAGGAATCAATCTTAATTTCTTTCCTTAGTTAGCACCTAATGTATTGTATTTATTCACTGCTAAACTACTGCAATAAGAAAGAGATTTTCCATTAATTTACATGGTATCAGAGCCTATTGGCTCGTGTCGTTTTGGCTGTGTTACGGAAGAGTTTGGATTTCTAATCCACTGATTTAGAGTGGTCAGTCTGCGTACTGCCACCACAGAAGGAGGTGGAGTATATTTTCCGGCCAAACCAGTCTTCTCTATCATCTGGGTGTGAAGCCAGTGGCAGTCACACACTGCTCATACAGTTCGCCTATTCATCACACACCAGCACGTGAAGGTGCATGTTCTGGTGTTAAAACACGATTCAAAAAGTCTGTTCTTCACTTCCAGGTTTGTTTCTGTTCTGCGACATTGAATCTGGTCTGTGATTTGTGGTTCCGTGGCTGCTAGCTCCTACTTCAGTTCAGATAATTGGTGTTGTGTGGATAAACTGCTGGTTCAAGATTTCTTTTTTCTGAACTACTTATTTGGGTATTTTATTGTTCACTGCTTGCTGAATCTACTGGTCAAGTAGTCAATTTCTTTATTCTGCGTCGACAATTGGTTTCTTGGTTGATAAAATCATTTGACTCTGTTCATCTGTGTTTGTGGGGTCACAAACTGACGTACATGCTTCTAGTTATACTTGCTGTTGATAAGTTCATATGCTACTAAAATATTTGGAGAAAATGACTGAAATTGTGACTCCTACATCTTCGGATAAAGGAATTTTGGTTTCAGCAGAAGAGTTTGCAAAATTCTCGCAATATCAAAACTTACAAAAGAAATCTGTTCCGGTTACTACCCTTGTTGAGTCAGGAAAAGCATGTCTTATATCCTCTTCGAATAAATGGGTGATCGATTCAGGTGCCACAGATCACATGACAGGTAATCCTAATATATACTCTAGCTTTCGATCACATGGAGCACTCTCTCCTGTGACGGTTGCTGATGGTTCGCTCTGTAAGATTATAGGATCTGGGATTGTAAAACCAACATCCTCTATTACCTTGTCATCTGTATTAGGTCTACCAAAGTTAGCCTTTAATTTGATGTCTGTTAGCAAGCTTACTAGGGACCTAAACTGTTATATCTCGTTCTTTCCTGATCATTGTTTGTTTCGTGATCTGAAGACAAATAAAGTTATTGGAAAAGGACATGTATCATCGATCTCTCGTCTTCTCGAATAAACTTGAACAATTGGTGGTCTTACCGGAGTAGAAGATGTGGGCCCAGTAGTCAAATTGTGTTCAATAGGGGAACTAAGAGAATGAAGGACATCATCTAATTGTTTTGTCACATCACGAGTAACTTGATAGACTAACCACTCATCTTCCTCCCCCTGAGTTGTCGAACTGGGAGGTGCATAGAAGAATGGTGTCGTCTCTGAAAATACCACATCATTTGACACCAAATATTTACCAAGCTCGGTAGAATAGCATCGATACCCCTTCTGAAGGCGAGAATAACCCAAGAAAACACACTTCAATGCTTTAGGGTCCAACTTGGTAACAGATGGCCGAACATCTCGAACATAACATGTGCTTCCAAACACCTTAGGCTCCACTGGAAATAGTGGCTTGTTTGGAAAAAGAACACTGTAAGGCACATTACCAACAAGAACAGTCGATGGCATGCGATTAATCAAGAAACAAACTGTGGAGACTGCATCAGCCCAAAATTGTTTAGGGACCTTCATTTGGAACAAAAGTGCTCGAGCTGTCTCAAGCAGATGCCTATTCTTTCTCTCGGCAACTCCATTTTGAGAGGGTGTATCAACACATGAAGTTTGATGGAGAATACCGTGTTGTCTCATGTAGGATTGGAACAATTCTGACATATATTCTTTAGCATTATCACTCCTCAGAATACGCAACGAAGTATTGAATTGAGTTTTGACCTCCACACAAAAGGCACAAAAGTGAGTAAACACTTCAGAACGACTCTTCATAAAATAAATCCAAGTCATTCGAGAGAAATCATCCACAAATGTGACAAAATACTTATATCCAGTTTTAGAAACAACAGGACATGGTCCCCAAACATCAGAATGAACTAACTCAAACATCGACTCCACCCGCTTATTAACCCTTGGATTTGTTGAGCTACGATGGTGTTTGGCAAATAGACATGACTCACAATCCACTGAAGAAATATTCTGAAATTGAGGACAAAGTTTCTTCAACGTAGGTCCTTGGTTGCTTCTTTAGAATCTATCTCTGTACCCAAAACAATGAAGGAAGCTTTGACTCATCCTGGATGGTATGATGCGATGCTTGAGGAAATACATGCCTTAGAGGAAAATCACACATGGGATTTGGTGGATTTACCTAGTGGGAAGAAACCAGTGGGATGTAAGTGGGTGTTCACAGTTAAAGTAAATCCAGATGGTTCTGTGGCAAGACTTAAGGCCAGGCTTGTGGCTAAAGGGTATGCTCAGACCTATGGGGTGGATTATTCAGACACTTTCTCTCCAGTTGCCAAACTTACTTCCGTCCGCTTGTTCATATCTCTAGCTGCTTCTGAGAATTGGCCTTTACATCAGTTGGATATCAAAAATGCATTCCTTCATGGTGATCTTCAAGAGGAAGTATATATGGAGCAACCACCTGGTTTTGTTGCTCAGGGGGAGTATGGGAGAGTGTGTTATTTGAAAAAGTCTTTGTATGGCTTGAAACAGAGTCCGCGAGCTTGGTTTGGGAAGTTCAGCGAGGTAGTCCTGGAGTTTGGGATGAAGATGAGCAAATGTGATCACTCAGTCTTTTACCGACAATCAGCAGTTGGCACTATCTTACTGGTTGTGTATGTCGATGACATTGTCATCACAGGAAGTGATTATGCGGGGATCTCTTCCCTCAAATCTTTCCTGCATACTAGGTTTCATACGAAAGACTTGGGTCAGTTGAAATACTTTTTGGGTATAGAGGTGAATAGAAACAAGAAGGGAATTTTGTTGTCTCAGAGAAAGTATATTCTTGATCTTCTTGCAGACACTGGAAAGTTAGCAGCTAAACCTTGCAGTACTCCAATGGTTCCCAATGTGCAGCTTATGAAAGATGACGGCGACCTCTTTGATGATCCCGAGAGATATAGGAGGTTAGTTGGGAAGTTAAACTACCTCAGTGTGACTCGTCCAGACATTGCTTTTGCAGTAAGTGTTGTCAGCCAGTTTATGTCCTCGCCTACAATCAAACATTGGGCAGCTTTGGAGCAGATTTTATGTTACTTGAAAGGAGCCCCTGGACTTGGGATATTGTATAGCAATCATGGTCATACTCGTGTTGAGTGTTTTGCAGATGCTGACTATGCCGGATCCAAAATTGACAGGAGATCGACTACAGGCTATTGTGTCTTTGTTGGAGGGAACCTAGTTTCATGGAGAAGTAAGAAGCAAAGTGTTGTATCTCGATCTAGTGCAGAATCTGAGTATAGAGCTATGTCACAGTCTACGTGTGAGATTATGTGGATACATCATCTTCTAACTGAAATTGGGTTGGAACATCATACACCAGCAAAACTTTGGTGTGATAATCAAGCTGCCTTGCATATTGCCTCAAATCCGGTGTATCATGAAAGAACTAAACATATTGAGGTTGATTGTCATTTTATTCGTGAGAAGATTCAGGAAAACTTGATTTCCACTGGCTACGTGAAGACAGGAGAGCAAGTAGCTGATTTACTCACTAAGGCATTGAATGGAACTCGAGTTGATTATCTTTGTAACAAGCTGGGCATGATCAATATATATGCTCCAGCTTGAGGGGGAGTGTTATAGAATGTATATAGACTTAAATCTAGTAATATACATAGCTATATTTAGGTAGCAGATTTATAGGAATCACTGCAGATTCATAGGAATCAATCTTAATTTCTTTCCTTAGTTAGCACCTAATGTATTGTATTTATTCACTGCTAAACTACTGCAATAAGAAAGAGATTTTCCATTAATTTACAAGAACGTATAATTTATTAGGAAAAGACAACTTAGGAGCATTACCCACCGAACTTCAGGTAAAATTTCTGAGCGTTCAACATAGTACTTGCAGAAAGAACATAACATCTAGTTTTAACAAATCCAGATGACATTATAGAGAATAGCACTAGAGTTTTAAAAGAGAAGGTGATGTATCAACTGTCGACACTCCTGTAAAGGAGATTATGCACAAGTCCTTTGTTGTTTTAATTATTATACTCTCTGTCCTTAACTTATGTAGCATACTTTCCTTTTTACTCGTTCTCAAAAAGAACGACACTATTCTATATTTAGAACAATTTAGCTTTAAAATTTATATTTTACCCTTATGAGAAGATTTATTGCCACACAAATGTCTATGGCTTGTTTTAAGACCACAAGTTTCACTTTCCTTGTTTCTTAAACTCCGTGCACTGTCAAATGGTGTCACATATATTGGAACATGGCAGTACTAGAAAGAAGTTTCATAAATATTGACGAAAAGAACATAACATAATTGAAGTAAAGTCTGGTTAGAGAAGCCCTAGAATCTCCCTTTTTCCGTAGAATTTTAAATTATTTCTAGTAGAATGAGACGGGCACAACCGAGCAGAATCGTTATAGAGGACTGATATAGCTAAACCAATTAAATGGGCAATAGTGCGTAGTTGTCGTCGTTGCATGGAAGAACTCAAAGAGGAGGATTAGGTGATGTCAAGGCCAATAAAACAAATTAAATACACAGAGCTCTCCAGTTTCACTGAAGATCAGTCAAGTGAATATCTTACACCACCATGGATATGATCTAGCATTGAGAATCAAATAAATAAATCATATTGTTACCGAGACACTTTCAAAATGAAATGTCGCAGTTGTGGACGAGTCATTTATGCAGAATCTTTTTAATTGGTGAAGCAAAACTGCTAAAGATTAGCTTGTGCTATGGGAAAACTACTCATGTAGCCATGATTTGCTTTTTTCCCATGGCTTTGAAACTCAGGTATATAATTCAAGTTAGGAATACTAGCTTGATTTGCATCATTAAGATTCATAGAAAAACTTTGTCCTTCTTGCTAATAGGGTTTCAAGAGACAAAAATATATATGATCCTTCCGACAAATTAAGAGTACACATAGCAACAAAAAATTGTGGAATAAAAATGCAGTCAACGCTTGGCCTTGTACAGTGAATAAAAAACTCAAAGTTCCAGAGAAGAATGCATACTCGGGATCCAGATATCCTACAGTTCCACGGACTATGCTCGACACATGAGAAGCTCCATCTACTGCAAGTTTGGAGAGACCAAAATCTGAAACCTTTGCTCTCGTATTCTTGTCCAGCAGAATATTGCTAGTTTTCACATCTCTGTGGATGATGGATGGGACACATCCCGTGTGAAGATATTCGATTCCTGAAACAAGCATAAGAGTAACACAGTAAATATCGAAAGATCCTTCTCGTCTAATCCGAAAAACTTCTTCCTTTCTTACAAACCTTTTGCAGAATCTTCAGCAATCTCAAGGCGCCTGATCCAGTTAATACTTCGATCAGGTAATTGAGGACCTGCCAATGTTTATACACATTGAGCATGATTCAGATTAGAACTTTCTGTAATCCATGTAAGAGATGAACTTACCATAGAGGTGTTCTTTAAGAGTTCCATTATGCATGAATTCGTACACAAGGATACTCTTCCCATCTTCCTGACAAAATCCTAGAAACTGTACAAGGTTTCTGTGATGAATTCTTGAAAGCAGAGCGACCTGCGCCAAATATCATCCAATCACATATTAAGTCCAGGAAAACCATAACAATTTAATTCAGTAAAACCCTCACTAGAATGGAAATTGTAAATTTGACACATATAAACTGGATATGGTTGTACTAATTTGCATCAGATCCAAAATTGCACAATGTAGAGGGAAAAGTTGCAGCACTGTGTAACAACTTAATCAAGTTCTAGTACATTGCTGGTCTAGAGGTTTTATAGCCTGTGACCTTCTATGCAATATACATTTGATGAGTGTGAAAAAGTACCACTGAGAAAGACACTCTGGCGTTAAATTAATCCTTTCTAAATTACGCAAAATTTCATTTTCTATACTGAGATGTTATGCAGATTTGAAAAGCAAAAATAATGTGAGTGTCAAGGAAGCCTCCGGGGATTTGGTTCGACATCAGAGGTAGAGGTAGTACAGAGCAGGAGTGTGGTAGGTGCATGTCATGACTTCAAAACCTGGTTGTTGCACCAAATTTGGTATATAAGTTAAACAAGGTAGAGGGGTGGGCCCATTATCCCCGAGTTCCAAAAGTAAAACAATGGATTCCTCGATAATCTAAAAACATTGAAGTGTAATGGTGAAGCCTCTTATATCTGGATCTTCCTCACAAAGTTAAACAAATGAATAATGGGTTTTTAGCCAGCATCAGTCCCGACATTTAAGACCATGCTTATGCATCATGACAAGCTACTAGAATATAATAGGAGCATCCACCTATTTACCTCATTTGAGAACTCTCGCTTTCCCTGAAAGGAATTATTTGTAAGAAGTTTGACAGCAATTTCCTTCCCGTCCTTCAATTTCCCATAGTATACAACTCCAAATCCCCCTGATCCAACCTTTCTTTCAAAGTTCTTGGTCGCTTCTTCAAGTTCAGCTAATGTAAAGCAGTGTGCTGCTTCTGTTGCAGCATCTCCCAAGGAAGAGACAAACCTTTGAGGAGGTAAATTCATCTCGAGGTGGCCTAAAGCAGAAGCAGAACGATAATGTGAATCCCACCAAAAAAAATTATGTATAATGAAAATGACAAAATTAAGTATTGCACCACACCTTGCTTAGGAGAGCTTTTTTTCCCTTTTTGCAGTAGTATGCAAGAGGCAATAGTAGCAAGAAGAAGAGCGGAAGCCCCAACTGATGATCCAATAATGATTTTCTTGCGGCTGCGACTGGTTTCCCCTTCGTGAAGATTAAAGTTTCCAGTGTAACTGAGGAGAATATGGAATGTTTTAGCAGATTTAGTAAGGAAACAGACAAGCCAAACAATTTAGAAATGCAGCATGTCTATCAGAGAAACTTAAGATTTGTAATTTCGACATATAAAATGTAAAGCAATGAGTCAAGCTTAGTAGAGACTGAAGACACTTTGAATGTGCAGTAAGAACCATTAAAGTAACTGAAATAAGAACCACAACCAAGCACGGAGGGTTTAACATATGAGTATCTTTACAAGCCAACTTATGTTAAGATCATCTGCTTTCATAAAGAAAGGAGTATTGAGTCTCTACCATGAGCTCCCTATAGATATACCTTGGTAGCTGAAATGAAAAGGTTTAGGCATCAACAAGTATACCTTAACCAAAAGCTAGTTGGGGTCGGTATGAATCCTCACTATCCATCTCACGCTACTTAGACCCGCCTCAATCCAACATTTAAGAATTTAGTTTCTCTAGCACTAAAAAGTAAACTCAACAGTTTCCATGGCAGTACAGTATAAATGCATGACAAGATACAAGGCCCCAGAAACAAACACTTAGCACAGAAATGATACCCACTTCAAAATCACACCGTTATCACGAAGACCAGATGGCACACTTCCAGTTAGCATGTTGTTCTGCACGTACCTGCAATCATCATTTTCATTAAGAAAGAGAAGAGAACTTTACTAGAGGCAGTACATAAGACTGCAAGCTAAAATAAGAGAAAGGGACACAAGTGGAGCCAAAAAAGTTCCAAGGACGTGATCATGATCTGCAGCTCAACCAGGGTTATGCTAGATTCTTATTCTGATGAGCAGAAGCTTAATATGAGAGTTAAGCTTATCAGCCATATGCATGAACTCATAGTTGAATAGCATCTACAGCCTAACATGCTTAAGTAATTTCTACAAGTAATTGTACATTTAGTCAATAAATAATTCTGCTGCTTACAGTTCTTTCAAATTTGATAGGTCTTCTAAGGTTGAAGGAAGCTGTCCACTCAACTGATTGTTCTCAAGATGTCTGCAAGAAACATAATGATTAGATTCACCACTTAATGTGTTTTAAGAGAATATCTAAAAAAGTTGAATTGAAAAAGGCAGCTCAATTTACATTATCTGTAAGTTGGGACATCCGCTAAAATCGGGTATTGGACCAGTCAGTGAATTCCCATCCAGCCAGCTGCATTAGGAACATGGGTGCATATTGATTATACAGCAGCAGAAAAGAAAGAAGGGAACCACAGCATATGCATGGAACATTTAACAGTATGATATTATGACTTACAGCTCAACTAAGCCGCTCAACTTTGTCAACTCCGACGGAATATTTCCAGTCAAATTTTTTCCAGGCAATTTACTGCCAAAGTAACAGTTGTGAATTATAGCCCATTGCTTCAGGTTGCGAGAACAATATAAAGAGAAAACTAGAAAGTAATCTTAATTCTTCCATAACTGAAGTGCAGAAAGTGGAACACATGAAACTACGCATAAAGAAGCTAAAGTGATGAACTATACATTGATGTTATTCTTGGTCTGATATCTGAGTCACAACGGATCCAGGACCATGGGACTGGTAAGCATGGGTCACCACCTTCGTTTATCAAATTGGCAGAAGAGTAGTGCGAGACTAAACTAGAAATAACTGGTCCTGAAACACATGCAAAGAGTAAGGGACATGCCTTACTATTTTGAAACTAACGAACAAAGATGCTCATTACAACAGAAAAATCCTTCTAAGGAAATAAACTGCAGATAATCATTTCAACGAACCACATTATAATAATGTTCAAAGAAAAAGACATGGTTTTACCGTCTAAAGAGCCATCAGTTCTCTTTACATATCTGTTTACTTCCATAGCATTCAAGAGAGGCCCCATGGTGGAATCGGATGTCTTTCCGAAACGAAAAGATAATACAAAGGGCAACGACAAGTTGAAGTAGCCGGGCTCATATAAACGATATTTCCCATGGGCATTCTCTTGGATATTAACAACAAGCTTGCTGATATCAGGAGCTCCCGGGAGAACCAACCGGAATTTCCTACTATCACCAGGTTTCAAATCCTCAATTTCAGCAAAATAAGTAAATGCCCAACCAAAACCAGGGAAACCATCGAGATTCAGACGATAAGTTAACGAGCCATTTCTTCCTACTACAGCAGTCTGCATTGCTTTCTGAGGAGGCATCTCACCATTTAAGGTATTCACATCAATTGGCATTTTGGAAGAAACTCTTTCAGTACCAGCAGCCACATCAACAAGGTAATTGGCTTTTTTTATGGTGTCAGATTCCCATATTCTATCGAATGGGTCATCAGGGTACCTAGGAGAATAAGGACATTAAGGGAAGATTAAAATTTCGGAAATCGAACAAAAACAGTAAGTCAGAAGAAAACCATGCTAGGGACAGAGCCTAAGCCTGCTTGTTTCAGTTCAAAAATGTCAATGGCTATCATATTCTAAAAATATACAAGAACGTGCAAGAACATAGATTTGGAAGCTGCCACAGTAACAGAAGAACTGAAAGATACCTGACAGGATCATCACTCTGTGCGCCAAAATTTATCCTAGCAGAGACGCTCATGAAAAAATCATTCTCAAATTCAGTCATATATATTGAACCATTAAAATGTCGGAGCTCAAGTGTAGAAATGAAGGGCAGCCCAGTGGTTGCATTGGATAAACAGACACTTACGGAAGGTTCCTTGGCTAGAAATATTACCTCTTGGTACTCCATTGTATTAGCATCAGATATAACTATTGTAGCCCAATGAGTTGCCCCAAGTGAGATATCAAACTTTGGGTAAACATTGTCCTTATCAAAGTTTCCATATAGAAAGGTTGCTCTTACAAGGTACCTGTTTCGGGGAATCACATCAAGGGTATAGCAATACTTCCTGTTATCGGCTGGAAAGTATCTTAAGGCCATATACTGTGTCCTCGTCTCATTTGCTACAGAGATATTGGCTATATTTCCGCTAATCATTTGAGTATCAGGAGTCCATTTAAGACCAAGTTCATCTGTGAAGTTGTCTTTGCCTCCACAATCTAAACTTACAAAACCTGTTTGACAGTTTAAAATTTATCAGCAGTGCATAAAGAATGTATATATATCCACCAACTTTCACACCCATTGGTAAAACTTCATTAAAGAATGAGAACTGCTTTCTCCTTTAGCAACACCCAGAAATTTTACTTCATGTCTTATTAATCTCTCTTAACATCAACAACATATACACAGTGAAATCCCACAAGTGGATTTGGGGGGGGGGGGGGGGGGGTAGAGTATATGCCGACCTATTCCTACTCGTGGAGGTAGAGAAGTTGTTTATGGAGGACCCTCGGCTCGAGTTCAACAAATCAAAGTAGGTATGAACAGGAAAAATGACATTGAAGAAAACATAGCAACTAATAAAGAAACAATTCTCCACTAACTACTAACCTTTTACATCCTCCTATCTAAGGTCATGTCTTCGGTAAGTTGAAAATGTGCCATGTCCTATCTAAGCACCTCTCCCCAATACTTTTTTGTCCAACCTCCTATTAATTTCTCTAGCTTCGCAGAAACTTAAGTGATTGCATAACACTTTTCTGTTAGACGCTATTGTTTTAGTTACACCAAGAAGTTGCATTTTTAAAGCCAAATGCAGTGTCAACAACTAAACATCATTTTCAGCGATTTCCTTAAATCTAGATCAGGATCTGGCTTACTAAAGCCGAAATGAGGTCTCAAACCACTAACTTACAGAAAATTCTGAGTACATCATCAGTTCTCTGCTTGAGACTATCAACACTTTCTATGATTGCCAACAAAAGCTTTATGATTAATGTGGTTTATTTATGCAATTTAATAACTCTTTCTATCAGCTCTCACAAGTCAAAATCACCTATGGCATCTGGCAGAATTTTAATTTGTGCAATGGGAAATGACAAGGACAGGCTGACAGCTGCATTGAGAATTTAACTTGAAATAATTGAATGGCCACTTGATGTAAGTGGTTCCAGGCTTATGCTTATTTCTAGTGTTTTACTTGTAACAATCTGCACAAAGGGATCAGGAAATGTTTCTCTCATTTATAACAAGTTGAGTCAAATCTCAATCAATGCCAGATCTTTATCATATTATTAGGCTGCATAGGCATGACACCATTGTCCGTTGGACACCAATTGACGCAAGCCAGCCTTCAAGGATTGGATTAAGCTATTCAACATAGTCTAAATTTTATCCTCCAAAAGGTCGAAACTTTTCCTGCTCGGAGTCTGTTCTAAATCAGAGTTCCCTTTCCACAAGTATGATACCGAGTCAAAGATTTAAAATGGTAACATGTTCCATCAGATTTTCAAGAATGAACCCACAATACATACATCCCATGAATATGCATTCAACTATAGATACATCCCATAAAGTATGTAACACATAGAAATGAGACAAACAAAACATTTAATTTCACCTATTCTTCTATATTTGTTTTCTCCATTTTCCATTTCAAGTAAAACTAACTACCAATCAAATAGGAATTTTTGTTCAAAGAGCACCATCAAAAGCAGTAGACACAACCTCACCCACTCCCACCACACAAACACATATGTCATGCATGTACTTCTTTTCTTCTTCTTTTTTTAGCCTCAAGAGTCCAGCGTCAAGAACCAACTCCCCAACTACTCCGAATTCGCGCAATAGAAAGCTCACTATTGGGGTCTTAGCGCTCCCTAACAAAGACGACTTCATCTCTGATTAAGTGTGAAAGAAACTTTACCATTCTGCCACACCCTTTACTAAGATTAAAAGATACTCTTAAAAATCAAATCTTGCACAGAGAAATACACTATGAACATCAAGACAAGCTATTTCAAGGAAATCACACAAATTTTCTTTAAAAAAAAGTAGTACAACCCATAACAACAGAAACTCATGAACGAGAACAACTAAATCTAGAACCCCACAAACAATAATAAGCAAAAAAAAAGGGTTATTACCTGGCTGTGCTTGGCTGCCATTAATGAGAAGAAAAACAGCAAACCAAACAAAGAAGATGAAAACTCCAGTACCCATTACTCCAAATCTTGTTCTTTGCTAAAAAAAAAAAAAAGAACAAGAACTACTATGGAGATGGGAACATCAAAAAGGACACTTGGCTAAAAAGTTGAGCATAATATCAAGAATTTAAAAAAAGTAAAAACCAAAAAAACATAACATTAATGTATATGATTGCTATACATATGTTTCTGGAGTGAAAAAGAATGTTTTTTTTTCCTCTTAACTTAAATAAATTGAGCAATAAATGTTGAAAGAGCAAAAAAGTAGGAATCTTGAAAGAGAAAGAATGATAAAAATTGAGTCTTTTTATTTTTTAGTGTGTGGGAAGGACTCTATCACTCTTCTGCTAAGTTAAGTTGGAAGCATTATCACTTGTCAGGTACCAATTTTTTTTATTTTGTATTTTTGCTGTTTATGTTTATCTATTAAGATTAAATTAAGGAAAATACAATAATTTTGTAAAGTTTAATTCTAACATGACATCTTGAGTTGTTATAACTTGTTTTGTTTTTTTAATCTTAAATAAAATCAAGAGGTTGTTACAGTCGACAAATAGTCTTATTCTAAGAAAAAAAATTGTTTGACTGAAATATATAGGGATGGAAATAAATTATCGAATCGAGGTTTAACGTATTAAAGTTTAATTTGTCGAATCAAATACAGAATGTCATCTTTAACTATATGTCGTTAATATTAACGATTGATTTATATATCTTGATGAATTTATAATGCTAAATTTATACCGTTAAGATTTGAAAGTGAAAATCTAACTTTTATTTTATATGTGATTTCTCGAAAAGTTAATATGTAAATATTAGATAAATTATGTATATAAATAATCAAAATATGTTTTTAATTAATAGTAAATAATTATTAAATTTACCGTATCGAAATTTAATAATACTATATCATATCAAATTTTAATATTTGATATTTACATCTAATAATAAAAATTGAAAGGGAAAGAGAAAAAGGTCAAATGGGACCTACAGCATGGAAGGTTTAAGTTGGACTATATTATGACCAATGTTATAAAAAAGAGATATTCCTTCCTCACCCCCCCCCCCCCTCACACCCCACCCACACCCACTCCCACCTCCGAACTAGAGTTTTTGGTATAATTATTTGGTTCGAATAATTTAAATTTGAATCGCGTCAAAAATCGCTAAAACATGAATGTTTGATTATATGGAGTTTGCTATCTTCAAAGTTCAAATTTGAAACTCTCAGTTAAGAGTTGCACTTTGTGCGCATTGCGTAATTTTTATTGTGTATCCGCCTGCAAACCACACAAGGGATGTAAGCCGCACTAGGCAAGCTCTATGCGACAGCTTGACTCAGAAGGCATTGAGGGGGGATCAATCCCGAATTGTCCGTGTGGATAACCACCCTCCAACAATGGCGGAGCCAGGATTTTAGATAAGGGGGTTCAAAATCTAAAGAAAGAATCACACAAAGTAGTCAAAGGGAGTTCAACATCTACTATATACAGCTAAAAAATTATTTTAACCATGTATAAATAATATAATTTTCCGTCGAAGGGGGTTCGGATGAACCCCTAGTTACAAGGTGGCTCTGCCACTGCCCTCCAAACCAACTGAGTCATCCCGAAGGATTCATAATTTTTTAAATATTATATATACAATGTTAATAACTTTTTTTAGTATTAAAAATGTATATAACAACAAATAGACATTAGTTAGAGCAATACTATAGTTAAATTAATAGTTGAGATAATTGTGAGGAAAATAACTTGCCTAGAAAGTAGAAAAAAGTCCTTATTTTCCATTATTATTATTTTGGAAAAATAAATTTTTTAAGAAAACAAACAATTAAAAAAATATATTTTAATGTTAGGTTTTGAATTAAAGGACAAACATAAACTAATTAATTATCATTGTAAAACATCTCTAAAGGGCAAGTTAATCTATGAATAAACAACTAAATTATTTTAATCAATATCATTGTTTTGCAAAATTTTAAAGAAAATAAACCATGCAAGTTGAGGAACGTTGAACATATTTCAACTTCATTATTATACTAATAAAGAAAAGATAATTACGATGGTTTGGAAAAACTTCGTTCTCAATAGGATTGTTTATCGAGTTGAGTCAAATCTAATATTATTATATTTATCAATTAATTTTAAAATCTAACAATTAGATTATGAAAAAAAATGTTAGACATGCATGGTAAGTGCTATTAATGAGATTTCTTGGACAAACAAAAGGATCATTATTAACATAATTGCCATGTTGCACATTATGAAAAAATTTCAAGAAAGATTTTTGTGAAGCATTTACTATCGATTCTAAAATTTTGTCTACATTATTTAAAGATACATTAATGAAGAGCGTCCGTATATAAAATTTCATTCTCAATAGGATTATTAATCACAAGTTGAGTCAAATCCAATAGTATTATATTTACCAATTAGTTTTAAAATCTAACAATTAGATTAGAAAAAAAAATGTTAGACATGCATTATAAGTACTACTAAAAAGATTTCTTGGTCAAACAAAAGGATCATTATTAACATAATCGTCATATCACATATTTTGAAAATTCTTCAATGCTGGTAAAAAGAAATTTTTGTGAAGCATTTACTATCACTTTTGAAAATCTACTTACGTTATTTAAAGATATATTACTGAAAAGCGTCCATGATTAAAATTTCATAAATTTCTATTTTTTTAAAGAATTTAAAATTTATAAACCTAAAACTCGAAACTCGTATTAATTCAAATTGAGTGAAGCTTCTAAGCAAGACCATGTTATTCACAACTAATTATTAATCACTTTTCCACTAAGACAAACTTCCTTTATTACTACATTTTTAGCTATCAAAGTGTGTGATTGAAAACTTTTTTATTTATCACTTTACAAAAAGAAAAGAAGAAAAAAAACCTTCTCTTTTTCTCTTTTGTTTTCTTTCATCTACTTTTTTGCTTTATTAACTTAAGAATCCAAATTTTTTACGTATTATGTATTCCTTAATGTCTAAGTATCTGTATAATACAAATATTTTGAAATTCAATTATAATAATAGCAACTATTAAAGTTATACTAAAAAGATAGTTTATTTTTTCCTCTATAAAAAGAAATCCCTCATTCTTGGATTCACATAAAATAGACATGCTTTTTAATTAGATTATTATATGATTGTTCAAAAATAATTTGCGAAGGAAATCAATTTTTTAAAATCATACACACAACTATGAGTTAAAGAAAATAGTTTGTACTTAACAAAATCATCACAAATGTTGTTAATAAGGTTACTGAATGAAACATTCTATGTACTAAATAAACGATAAATTTAAATTATATCTAATCATAAAAAAAATATTTTCTTCTCAATTTTAGTGCACATAAATATCCCTCTTATAAACTTAGTTTGTATTTTGTCAAAAGTCAAAAAAAGAAAGAACCAACAAGTGTGGTGGTGGTGATTGTGTGTGTGGGGGGGGGGGGGGGTAACTACTTGTACATATTGGCATTAATTTAATTTTAATGGACTTCACCAAACTTTAATTTGTCCAATGTCGGAATACTTTGACTATCATTTTGATGAGAACTTTTATATAATTGAAGTTCAATAGTGTGGTGGTGGTGATTGTGTGTGTGTGGGGGGGGGGGGGGTAACTACTTGTACATATTGGCATTAATTTAATTTTAATTGGACTTCACCAAACTTTAATTTGTCTAATGTCGGAATACTTTGACTATCATTTTGGTGAGAAATTTTATATAATTGAAGTTCAATAGATGTGACTAAAATTTCGTTTTTTTTTTTAAAAAAATAATAAAAAAATATATATATATAAGTGATAAAGATTAAATAATAATGTTGAAATTGAGTACCTTCTGATTTTTTGCGAATTATATTCACATACATGCAATAAATGAGTGAGAAATTTCGATAACGAAATTCAAAATATAAAGAAATAGTTATGTAAAAATAAAATGAAAATTCTGCATAAGAGAAAAGATTGTATTTCTTTTATATAGAGAGATTTTTATTCATATTGGTACAATCGCCAATCAAGCTATTTGCAGACAAACATATATTTTTGTTATATATTTAACGCGCGTTAAAATTATTTTGACCGAACGATCAAATACGAGACGAGTATACAACCACTACAGGGATTAGTGGGCTCTAAATGGATTAGGGAATGAGAGCCCAACATCTAGAGGCCCACTTTGATGTCCAGTAAGGTGTATTATTTAAACATCTGGGCTCTGGCCCATATACCTAACTATTTTTTTGGAGGAATGGACAACTAACTATGTACTATTTTTGCAATTGCTCATTTAAAAAATAGCCATTCAAGTGAAAATTAATAGTGGATTTTTTAAATTTTCTACCAAATATATAATTTATTTCTTATCTACCTACCAAATGTAGTATAAGTTATACAAAAATTAATACATGAATAACTTATTTCTTATTCAGCTATCAAATGATCCCTGAGAATTGGCTCATAAGGAAAGGATCCCGATTTTATATACAAATTAACACTTCCACTATTAGAATGTTTATTTACCCTCTAATCTTATTTGAAGTAAATAAAATATCACCCTAACAATATAAAATTAGTCAAGAGTGTCGTACACATGCATCATGTCATTGAATCAACACCCCCATCAACGCCACACCAAAAACTATTATTATTTTTATTTTATTTTTTGTTTATGCGCGATTTTTCAAAGCTAATTAGTTTTTTTTTTTTTTAAATGTGTTTCATGAAAATATATTTAAGTTTTCAATTTAGCTTATTGTAAAAGGCGACTGTAAGGTTTTATTCTTCCCTATCCATCACTTACATTGCTATTGTCGTCGTTAGTTCTTAACTTTGAATTGTCCCATCGATAATATTTCATAATATACATACTAATGCCTCATGTCTTCCTGCCATGTGTTGATACCCTCTTTGTACAACACGTTGTGGATTTCCAATGAACATACGGGAATGCCTCATGTACCAACGAATGTAATCTGCTTGATCACTTACAAATGGAGGTCGAAATATACAATTTTGACGTTGTTTCCATAAATATTGTATGTAGTTAAACGCATCTATATCTTCTTGTTTTATTTTGGATCATTTATCACGCTTAAAATGATGTTCGGAAAGATTGGGTACACGGTCCAGGAATATGTTGTAAATAACCAAATTGTCTCACAACACGGTCAACCCTGTGTCACTCACGATAAATTTCACAAATAAATGGCGCATGTGCCATCCAGAGAGATTGTCCTGACCGACACCACTCAGACAATCCATTAATAACATCTTCTAAATAAGCTTGCCAAATAAATTATAAAAAAATGTAAGTAAGATAATTATTAAATATTTTGACAAAAAAATAAAAAACAAATATGTACATTAATTGAAACAATCTTACGAAATATCTGGTTTTACTGTTATGTCATATAATATTTTATTTTGAGGACCTACCAAAATATAAGTGTAAATAGTTAAAAATTTAAATAAAATGGGATACACATATGAATAGTTAAAAATACTAATAATATTTAAATAACTGATCATCAGTTAAGTTATCTAGTATGTCACGCCTCGAGCCTACACCCTAGACGTGGCCGGCACTCGAGAACCATTGTTGGCTCCAAGTGAACCTTTAGTCTGACTTACTTAACTCAACGAAAGACTATATGCATATTTATAAAGATCAATAGCACTATACTCAAATTGAATGATAAAATAACTTAGAATGTTTAAAAGTCAACATTCAACTTGGCCAAAATGGCACCTAAAGTCTTGACATATGAAAGGATAATGTAAAGACAGTTGAACTACTAATTGTCTATGAAGCCTCTAAAACAAAGAGGGATGTCGGGATAGGACCCCCGATCATCCTAACAACTGAAAACTAGAAAGCAAATGATAAAGGAGTCCTCCAGAATGCAAGAAGGCTCACAACTGACTCTGAGTGCTCAACCTGATCAACGAGGCGCTGATGTTGATCATGGTTACTTGCGTCTGCATCATAAGACGATGTAGGTCAACTGGCATCAGTACATTGAATGTACGAGTATGCGAGTTGGAATGCTAAAACACAACTTAAGCTTGAAAAGGATTTGAAAGGAACACTTACTTGGGCTCTTCTCAATTCATGAATAACATAACTCAAAATAAAGCAATGGAACACATGCAATATATGAAAGCTTTTAAAAATAGTAAAATCAACTTAATTCGTTAAAGAAAATGCAATAACAAACTCAATTTTACTCATATAATAAAGTAATATAGTTTATGTGGGAGATTCTCTAACTGACAACCACCACTATGAGCCTAAGTGGTGATACATCGTTTTACCCACGCTACCAGAATTTTCCTATACTTTGTTGTCATATAGAATGCCTTAACTAAGTGGATCCACTAGTCTATGCTAAAAACATCTTAAGGAGTCATCTAAAAAGTATGATCCTTCACTACCTATAATGGCTACATGGTTTATGGAGACTTGAGTTAATATGAACTCGCATCCCCATATTGGTGCTCAATACTACTCCCAAAATATATATACTTAGCTCATATATTTTTAAAACAAACTTTTTTCTTTGGTTTGAGATAATTACTCAAAACTTAGCTTAAAACCTCTCTTAGAATCGGTGTTCCCTTTCTTGCTCAAATGTGAAAACATTTTAAACTCTTGGGAATACTTAGTTCCCTTATAACTTTTTGAGAAATAAACTCAACTCTTTACTCTTTGTTTAACTTGAAACTTAAGCCTTAAAACAAAGTTAAAACGTTTGTGAAAGACTTTAGAAAAACTTTATAAACTTCTCTTGACTTACTTCTTAACTTTTAGACTTGACTCTTAACTTCTCTTGACTTTGATGCTAACTTTCCTTGAATTGGATTATGGATTCAAGGTTCATGATCTCATGTTTATGGATGATTTCATGATGTTTAGATGTACCTTAGAGTGTTGGAATCAACTAGAAAACATAGGTACATTGCTAAGGAACTAGTATGCAAAGGTGGGGGACGAATGAGAATAATTGGTGTTCCTGGCGTTCTGAGAGGCGCGAGGTGGTGCCAACCCTTGAAGATCAGAGACTGACTTGGGGCACTCTGGCTGGCGTGGCGCCCCAGAGGTCAAAGATCAGAGGCCTCTCTTTGGGGCTATGAGGGGCGCGACTCCCCAAGACTTTCCTCAGGTGTTCCCCGACTTTTCTTTTCTGTTTTTCATCTTTAAACCCTCTAATTTCACTTAGTTCTTTCCCCAAACACTTAGAATCATTTATACCTTCAATATATGATGGATGCAACCCGAAATTACACCCAGAAACATCAATCAAATCATCAAGAAACTTCAACAACACAACCCACAATAATTCAAACGAAACCTTCAACAATGTTCATCAAGAACTCAATTTCTAAACTTTGACTTAAATTCGCTGAATTGAATCATGGTTGGCGCGTGGGTGAACTAACCCATCGCTATGTGATCTCACATACCTCGTAGGGATCACCCCTTGACGAATTTCAGAAGCTAAACTCGACGATCTTGACGAATCTTGATTTCTCTTCTCCTTCTCCTCTTTCCTCTTTTCTCTTTTCTCCAAGCCCTAGCGTGAAACTTCAACTTTTCTAAACTAGCTAAAATCTGATTTTACCCCAATTAACTCCTAAAAATGAATTAGAATAATTAGGTAAGGAAAAGACTAAATTACCCTTTCAAAATCCGAATTAGACATTCCTTATTCAAACAGCACAACTTTCAAAGGACATAACTCACTCATACGAACTTGAAATCGCGCAAACTCAGCGGCGTTGGAAAGGTTATTCCAAGAGCCTTCCAACTATATCTGGAAATACACGTAACTCATCATGAGCTAGGAGTTATGGCCGTTTGAAGTTGACCAAAACTCAACTTATTCTAACTTAACAAAATTTCCCGAGTTTCATTCTTTCCAAAAAAGACTATTTCCAATTATTAGCTTCTTCCTAGTTTTTTCAAATTGCGATATGTATAGTACATCCCTAATCACACCGATTACAGTTTGTGCCTCATTTTGATGATTTCTACGTCGAGTCCATTTACGTGCAAGCGCAGTTGGAGCCTCAAGTTGATTGGTCTTTAGAGATTTCGGTAATGGTTGTAGGGAAATAATACGTTCCTATGCCCAAAACTACAATAAATAAAATTTAATATTTTTAGAATACAATTAAATTTAAAAGTGCATATTACTAAAATATAAAAAATAATTTTAAAAAATGTATACCTGCATTAAAGAGAAATCCACAAACTTCATTTGATTATTTCATTGATGCACGATATAAGCAATTATACAAATATGATAATGCGGTTGCTTCTCATGCTTGTGTTGACATTACATTTAAATTTTTCATATCAATCAAAAGGTCCAAATTAAGCTTATTATTAGATTTATCTGGAAATATTGTCCCACCACATAATAATAATAAATATAATCTAAACATTTGTTGCACCTCATGCTCAGTTGAATGATCAGTAATATTAGCTAAACCCTCAATATGCTCAATTAATTTATATGTTAACAGTCTACTAACACCAGAAAAATAATCATTATCTGGTAACCATCCCGTTAATTCAAACATAATTTCTTGTCTACCCAAAACTCCTAAAGTATCAGCGCCATTTAAAACTATATGACTACCATCTATTACCATTCCAAAAAAAAATTCTACATATTGTAAATTTATGGTAGTCTCGCCAGTTCGCATGTGAAAGGTATGTGTTTCTGGACGCCACCTTTCAATTAAAGCAGAAATTAATCCAAAGTCATACGACACACATCCTACATCAAGAATTTCTTTAAACCTACAATTTTCAAAATACTGACGAATGTGAGGATGTATTGGATGATATTTTATATGTTGTCAACATTCAACATCACCGTGACACGTATATAAGTAAGCATTCTCTTTTCTTAAGCTACCGTTTCAAATTCCTTCAGAACAATGATGAACTTGAATTTTTAATACATCATACTCTACTGGACCAGGATGTACGTACATATTTGATGGATGCATATCTATATGCAAAATATAAAATAAATGTTAATGTTACTATAATTATTTAAAGACAAATATGTTCACAATAACATATAAAAGTTAAAAATTAATTCTTAAAATTGAAAATAAAATAAGTCAAAACTTACCTTATAGAGGAAAGACTTTTGAAACAATTTGAAGGGAGAGTTACCGACTGGAAATTATAATTTCACCAATTTATAGAAGAAGTTTGAAGGGAGAGTTAACTATACTTCAACCAATTTATAAAAAAGTTTTAAATGAAACGTGTGAACTTTTCTATTTTTTAGGCATGCATGTGAGTTGGATTTATTTTTTTAATATGACATGTGAATATTTGAACAATTAATTAAAAAAATTGAAAAGAAATTTCGCTGCTTGTCAGTGATTTGAAAAAATAAATAAATACGATTTAATTTTTTTTTAATAATATCGCTGCCAAAGCGATTTAAAAAATATATTTATTTACTTAAATCGCTACCTTCTTTTTTAAAAAAAAATTCCCACCAAAATCGCTGCCAATTGTATTAAAACCGTTGCCTTGGCAGCGATTTTATTTTTTTAAAAAAATATTTTTCCACTAAACTCCCTGCCTTGGCAACGATTTTAGTAAAATAAAAAAAAAATTAAAAATCGCTGCCTTGGTAGGATTTTTTTAAAAAATCTTTTCTAAAATTGCTACGTATGGAACGATTTTCTATCTAATTTTAATTTTATTTGGACAAAATCGCTGGTACGTCAGCGATTTTTATCTTTTAATGGAGTAACGGTGTGAAAATAAAATCGCTACATCAGGAGCGATGTTGCCTTTTTGGTTAAAAAAAAAAAGTTGTGCTCTTTAAAATTTTTGTCAATTTTTTTTGGTCTTTAAGCTCCGGACTTCTATTTTCTTCAACTATTCAGCTGCTCGAATAGTTTTGAATAATGTGTTGTTCATCAACTATCCATTTTGTCAAAACATGTCTTGTTCATCAACTATATAATTCCTGAAATGGGTTCGAAACAATAGAAATCCCTTGTTTCTCAGCAATTTGTTGATTAGTGGCTGCAACAGTTCCACTGTATCCATGTTGTTAAAAAAGAAGCAAGATGAAAAATTCGTACCAATTGGAAGTGATTTTTTTGTGTGTTTAGGAAACGAAGGAAGAGTTGAGATTGTTGGGAAGGAGAAAAGAAACAAGTTTATACATCTATATCTAGTAATAAAGTACTCCATAATCAATCTATTTTAGGTAATAACAAGTATGATGGAATGGTGAAATGTTCCTAATTTTCTCAGATACAGTTTGAGATAAACATGACTCCTCTTATTGTCCGTGTACAGCTATTGAGATATCCAGTGGTTCTCCAGGAATAGGTTCTAGTACCTTTGCATCTGGTAGTTCCTTTGACAAAAGTTGCTGCCACAAAGAAACAAGTTGCAAATGCATTTAACAACAATGATAACTTCATGATTAGTAAACTGAAATTAACAGAATCGAGTCTTCTTGCTGAGAAATTTTAATGATATTGACTAACTTCTTCTTTGTTCAAGTACAAAGAGGTGCAGAAAGAGAAAACAAGAAAAAATGTAAGACTCAATGAGTTTGTAAAAAATTAGTCCTCCATTCTCCTGTACAACTTAGAGTTACAAGTTAAGAATTATTGCCTACCTATTACTTTCTCTTTTAGTAGAAATACAAAAAGCACCAAGAAGCCAGCAGTGAAGTTTCTGTAAGATGAAGTAATTCCAAGCTAGGAAAAGAAAACACATAATGTCTAGCTCACCCTTGATGATTAATGGATAACACAGCTAAATATGCATAGGATGAAGTTACAATAAAGTACCTTGAATGATTCAATTGTTCCTTCAGATTTTACAATACTAGCGAGAAGCCCTTTGCTGTCGAGGTCACCATTCTTCATCGGCACAACAAACCTATATAAGTAAAGCATAATTACTTACTGGATTAATTTCATTGTTTCTGGAGAAACTAATAAAAATAAAGTTAAAGGCACATGAGAATTTTTCAACTTCAACTCACAAGCCAACATTACATACTTGGCAGAAAGGCATTTTGCAAGTTGAACTGCATCTTCTTGTCCGGAAACCAATGTAAAATTTGGTAGAAGTTGCTTTATGACAGGAGTGATAACAATGTCTGCCTTGTCTTTCTCTAAGAAGGTCTTGTTATAGACACAGTGGGGTTCATAGTAGAGAGTAAGAGCACCTTTTGGAGAAGTGACAATATATCTGGGAATACATTATTATAGAGTTGAGTGCAAAGTAACAGTTATCATTGATATGGAGTGGAACGAACAATAATGTGTAATCAAATCTACCCATTCTCAGGTCGCTTCCAAGGAGGTCCAAGAACTGGCCCTGCAGTAGCCTCAATTTTAACCTGGAAGCCATTGCTCACTTCAATCTCAGAATCCTGGCCAGGTTCCAAGTAGATGACCTGAAAGTTTTAAGTTTTCATTAAGAGTCTGGAATTCCTTTTACACAAGTGTTAACTCATTATGGAACCTAATATTTTGTCAGCCAAACCTATCCCCATCCTATATTTGTTACTCAAGATTTTCCAAAATCATCTCCCCTTTTTTAGTTTCCCATAGAAATGACAGTAAATAAGGAAAAGAAGATTGAACTCCAATCAGATAATAAGTAACATAAGAGGAGATATTCCTTTGTAAAATCATAAACTTTATTGAATGTTCACATTCTCTTTTTGTGAAACTGATTAACCATCATATAATTCATGAAAAGAAGTCTTGTGCATTCTGTCTCAAACCGAAGCATTTATAGAGTTTCTCCTGATACATGAGGAATTGAGGAGACATTCATTCCTTTATCTAGCAAGCTTGACCAGTCTTTTTTCTATTGTAGTCCAAGTAAAAAATACCATTTTTAGCAAAAAGACAGCTAGTTACAAATAGCTTTAATATGAAGTGAGCAGTAAGGATTTTGTCATAATTATTATGAAAAAAAGCTAATTAACTCACATTGGTGAAAAGAGGATCAAGCAGTGTCTTAGCATTTGGAGTAGCTATAACAGTGAGGTTTGGGAACTTGCGGGAGAGAGGCTTTAATGTGTTGAGATGGCAATGATCATCAAGGCTTTGTGTAATGAGTAAGCAGTGTATTAATGGAAGGTCATCAATCTGCACATACATAAGAAATATGAAGATATAATAATATATAACAGGGGAAAAATGGGTGATAGATACAATTAGTACCTGAAAATTCTTGACAACTTTTTTGGCAGCATCATATAACCAAGGAATTCCAAAATCCAAGTTACCCACCAAGATTGGATCAACCAGAATTTTGATTCCTCCCACTTCCCACAACCAGCTATTCCCCTAAATAATAAATAATAAATAAATAAATAAATAATAAATAATACTCCGGATGGATGAAGATATATAGAAAATGCACCTCCAAGTAAGTTAATCTGAAGGTATCCTCAGACTCCTCCACATCTTTCTTATAGGCGGCAGCAGAGATGACTGTTGGCCGCAACCAAAGTGAAGATGAAGAAGATATTAAAAAAGGAAACCTGCCAGGTGAGAGCTTGAATTTGGTAACCTTTTCAGTTGCACGGAATGGAAACACTATCTCTTTACTAGGTCTGCAGCTCAAGTAAGGAACAAATTTGCAATCAATAGCCATCACTTCCTCTTCGTTTCACAATTAAACTTCACTTCATCATTATATTTAAACACATATACATAAATGGTTTAGGTTTTGCCATTTGGCATCCCCTATATATTCTCTTTAAATCCTTATCTATAACACCAAATACATTTAATTTCTTGTTTCGGGCCCGTAACTTATTCTATTTATTAGTTTTATAGGGTTATTGAATTTTAATAGCTATAAGTATGATATTTATCAAAAATGACTACAGTTTATGTCTATATCTAGCTGTATTTTTGTATAACTTTTATTATTATTATTATTTATATAGTAATATAATTACAATTCTAATTCACTAAATAAGGTAATTTATGTTACTATATGACAGACAACCCTTTAATTACTTCCTTAAGACTCTCAACTTTCCATTATTAAATTACCAACTAATATTTACCTATTGAAAACATATCCACTCAGATTCCAATTAAATAAACAAAAATGTTGCGATACATTTTACACCATTGTTTTTATTCAGGCGTCATAAAGGTATTCATAGAATTTTGTTTAGTTAAATTTATTTATTATATTTGATGAATTGATTGTATTTGTGAATGAATTTTATTTCTTTCGATTTTAAATAGGTGAACTCCATGACAAGCATAACTTGTATAGTAATTTTGATTTCTATAAATCTACATATGCGGCGCTTCAATCGGACGATTCACGACATAAAATCTTATTTCCTACTAAGAAAAATGTATTATTTATACAGTTAGAATATGACTACTTTGATTTCAAATGGATACAATGATTTATATAACTTAATGTATTAATATATCTAGGATACAAACCATCATCGAACTTAATGTATTAATTAATATATCAAACTTGGTAAAGTATATCAGTTTAGCATACGAGCACGACAATTTAAATACATTTACCTTATGAATACATCTATATAATATACATATGAATACCCTTGTTGTTAAACAAAAATTAGATACATTGGACAACCCAAAAATAAGAACAATAGAACATAACACAATGTGAATGTGAGTATTCAAGTGTATTCAAATATACTTATATACCCTAATCAACCTTTCAAATTTTTCCTCCTGTTTTTGTTGTACAACTAAACCTCAATCTCTTTTTCCTCCTATTTTTATTGTACTACTTTTTTTCACTGCTATCGGAATCAACGAAGGAAGTTCATTAACAATTCATCAAATAAATGTATACCGGAATACTGATTTTTGCCATTATAATGAAAAAAAATCTCCAATCAAAATCCTATGAAAATAGATGAAACATATAGATGTATACAAATATAATCTTCATAAAAACAAGAAAAAAATGCAATTAGAAGATACCTAATGAAGATGAATCACAAAAATCACTCCTGCAATTATGCAAAAGGATCGTGAATCAGAAGGATTTTTGAAAAAAATAATAAAAAAACAAATCGGTGTTATAGAAATATTGAAAGAGAAAATATTGAAGATGGTAAACATAGGGAACAAGCACCGTAAAACATGCCTGGCATAATTGATTAGGCCTGTACTAATTACTTTGCTATTTAATAATTCTTAATATACATATAAAATTGAAAAAAAATGATTATTCATGTATAATTAATTAACTTTGCTATTTAATATTAAAGTGTACACAACAAAAGTAAACTATAGCTATTCATTTTAAATATATATTAATGTTTGCTATATCCTGTAGTTTTCCTATTAGTTATCCGTCCTTTTGGGGAGGTGGAATACTAATGTCACAATAACTACAAAAGCATTCCTTTATACTTCACTTTTCACATTCGTGTATATTCACATTATTTTAATATAATGTATTACGACCTTCACAATTGAAATTACATCAAAATCAAATTTACTTATAAATCACCCGTTTATTCCCCAATCAATATGAGATTCTAACGGACACTAGCAAAATATAACAAACTATTTTACCATTACATAATATATAGTATATACTAGTAACAAACATAAAGACACAAAAGTTGCATGATTACAAGACTCATAGCCAGACAATATATTTCTTCAATCATATAATATATGAAAAGTTGGTCTTTAGACGTTTAAAGTTTTAAATACATAAGTAGTACAAATGAAAAATTGGAAGAACCAGATTGATCTCTCCAGAGATTGTTGAAACACCTTTCTCACCACACCTTACTCAGCATCTGCAAATCTGAATTTGAGTGCACGAAAAACAACCGAGTTTAAGTTCTATATACTGTCGATATAAAACATATTTAGACAACTTATGTCACTTATACATTAATAACTATAGTAAGTTCTTATGAATAAGTATTTGATAAACAGCAGAATCAGTCGCTGATCCTATTTAACGATGGATATGGCTAGATAGCGAGGGATGTAGAATAAAGATAACTTACCCAAGCTCCGAGAGCTTCAAATGAGCTTCAGCATAATCAGCAAAGAATGCATCTTCATCCTGTAGAACAAAGGCATTTTCATCTAATTAGACAAAGAGGATCATCATATAAATGTTATGCAAGGTTAATTTTACAAATGATCATTCAACTTCCAATATATCGCACTCAAGTATGTCTACGCCAGAAAATGGTACGTAAATATGGTCTTGAAAGAACAATCAGAATGTAGTCTACATACTGCAGCATATTTTTCAACGAGAGGACGGAATACTGGATCTTCTAAGAGTGCTTTGTCTGATGGTAGCTGGAGAAGACCTTCTTTTTCTCCACTCAGGAGTTCCCTGACATTCAAAAAAAAGTTACATCATAAGCGTACGAGTTATACCATTATTACAAGCTGTTGAAGTGTGTGACAATCTCATGTAAGTGCTTACGCAATTAGAAAGAGCAAACTTCTATTCAGGAGGCAAATTTAGTTAGGAATCTCTATAGAGGCGTAAACTTACTTGAAATAGGAATTGTCAAAAATCAGAGGGTTGTTGGTCCATGCTCCTTCAAATCCCGAGCGTTCTTTGTGGCACCTTCCCTGATTAAAGAATCAAGAAACCATGATACTGAATAAAATACAACGGAAATGTACATTCTAAAGGCACCATTTTCAAAGAGTAAGTGCAATATTATATCGATTCTTTTTGTGTACTTACCAGAGTGTGACCACCAGATAAAGCAACAATGTCTTTATCACTCAATCCCATGTGTCCAAAAACCTCCCTCAGATGATCTGAGCCTGCAGAAAACGAAAAAAACGCAGCACGATTTTTCAGAGAGACCGTGTAGTTTGAGCTACTTCATCTACTTAAAAGAGTAAAAGAAGCAAGCAGTAACCTTTGTTGGCGTCAGGCAAGCGGCCTTCTGGAGGTGGTTCTATCTTGTCCTGGAAAGTAAACAACGATTGTAATTTTTACTGATGAAATTAATCAGTATAGAAGTTCTAAGTTGCCAATATTTTCCTGATATTTCACAATCAATATTGCATTGTAATATAATCTTCTTGACAACAAGGAGCTAATCCTAGTGATCAAGTTCCTATAGCTCAAGTCCCAATAGTTCAGCTTTCTTACATGCCATAAATTGGCATAATACATAAACATAACCCTTAACTTGGCTTCAATTGACAACTATGACCTATAACTTTGGATGTGCACAAGTAGGCACTTAAACTTGTATAAAATTGAACAAATAGACACATTCATCCTACATGGCAATTTTGTATCCTACATGGCGTCCTACGTGTATTATGCCATTTAGGACACATGTGTCTACTTATTCAATTTTATGCAAGTTTAAGTGTCTACTCGTGCACACTCAAAGTTGGAGGGCATAGTTATCCGTTGAAGCCAAGTTAAGGGTCATGTTTATGTATTATGCCCCATAAATTCAATAAACCGATTCTTTGGAAAGAAGACGAAAAAGGGCATTTTTCATGTCAATCTAGTGAAGGCAGTGTTTCAACTAATGGGAGGAGTAACATTAGTAATTAGTATACACAGATTTTACCCCTACCTCGTGGAGGTAGAGAGGTTGTTTCTGAAAGAAACTCGGCTCAAGTGAAGCAAAACAAAGTAGTAATGAAAAGGAAAAAGGGCAGTGAAGAAAATAGGGAAACTAATAGGAATGCAGTGCAAAGCATTTATATCAGTAAAATACTGAAAAATTTGGGAGTAACTTTTTTTTTTAAAGCTAATAGCAACTACAAACACATGGAAATAGATGAAACTTGTATTGAAGGCTCAAGTGAAGCAAAACAAAGTCATAATGAAAAGGAAAAACGACACCGAAGAAAACATGACAACTAATAGGAAAGAGTGCATAACATTTATTCCACTGATACTGAAAATTTTGGAAGTAACTTTCTATATACTAGCTAACAGTAACTACAAACACACGGAAATAGATGAAACCAAGTATGGAATCGTCAAGTTGGCAATCAAGCAAGAGACATATCATTACGTAATATACAGAGAACATTCTTGCGAGGTGAGAAATGAAAATTCATGTTACTAATTACCTGTCTCCCAGGGTGAAAAGGAATATCAGGGCCTCCCGTAACTTCAACAGCAACTACTCCAGCCAACTTCAGTTTGTAACCAAAGAAAAAGTAACAGTTAGATGAAGTCGCACAAAAAGAAATGATTTTGTCCCGAGGCTTAAATTGCCTTAGAACTTCTATACCTGATAAAAGTCAGCGTAGGAGAGGATTGGGAATTGCTCCTTGATCGGCTCCAAAAGTCGAACAGCAATGTCAAGACCATTGTTAGCTCCATGTTTAAGTTCATCAGGGTGCCTGATTGTTCCAAATGGACCACCAGTTTTGGTTTTGACATCATATGTCCCTGCTGAATGCCATCTGAAACCCAAGTAATCCAACACTTAAGGCATTCATCATGTAAAGAATTCTTAACAATTTACTCGAACCTTTTTTGTTTTGTGTCAACTTTGGACTTCAGCGTCCACACAGTTAAATTCTGGAGAACAAAGCGCATAACGACTAGTACCAGGGACTGAGCCAGACTACGGCAAGGGGGTTCATGGTTGAAGACTATATATATAAGATCAAAATTAACTTTTATGTATATATAGTAGATTTTGAATCCCATTGGTTTCTTCATGTGTTTACCTACTTATATTTTGAGCACCCTTAGTATATATTCTAACTCTAGTACTATACCCAAAAACCTCTATACCAAGACCATCTGTACATGTAAATGAACAGATATTGTAACATTTCCGTTGGGCTTAAATTTATGAGTTTGCGCATACCTAAATTTTTAATGGATTTAACTTATATATATCGACAGTAACATTATGCATCACTCCAGTCTCCAGTTGAAGTTAGGGAACTTATAAACATTGACAATATAACCGTTTTTACATATTAATATTTTAATCTGCTGATACATATGTAAAATAATTTCAACCTTTATTCATTTTGTGTAATGCAAAGAACACAAAGCAAAGTACGTTACAAAGAGGAGAACATTTCCGTTCCAAAACAAAAGAAGAGTTTCTGTGGAATGTGATGTAATGGCATTTAATGTCATTTACATTCACAATGCGTGTCTCAAAATTAACTCTCGTATTTACTATAACTCCTCTTGAAATATCCTATATAAGCAGCCTTTTGTGAATGTTATACGACACCACCAAAAAGAAAAGAAAACATCCTCCTCTTTTCTTCTTTTTTATAATATTTTATATTATATGACACCACTTTCAAGTTTCAGCCATGAGGGCACGTGTTTAAGAGTAACGGTGGAACCTCAAAGAGCTACCGACTACAACGATTTGCACCAGAGTTGGACCGAAATCGCTTTCAAGGCAGTGGCTTGACACAAGCCCACAACACAATATTTGTAATAAGTTACTCCCTCTGTCCCTAATTACTTGTCCACTTTTGAATTGACACACGTATTAAGAAAAAAATAATTGACATAGTAAGTTTACCATTTTACCCCTATTAATTATGAAGTGGATGAATTAAAACCTTTTTCAAGAAGTTTTACTTTTTTCAAAGTAATTAATTGAGGATATAATTGGTAAAAAAAACTTGTCCTTTCTTGATTTGTCAAAATGGACAAGTAATTAGGAACAACTAAAAAGGGAAATATGGACAAGTAATTAGGAATAGAGGGAGTATTTACTACTCCCTTCGTCCAACAATACTTGTCCACTATACTAAAAATAGATATCAAACAACACTTGTCCACTTTATGAAATTTATGGATAATTTACATTTAGTTCCTAATTTACCTTTATCATTAATTATAATTATTTCTCTATTACATTTTTTTGTCTTGTATTTATTATATTCAAAAGGTGATATGATAAAATCACTCTTATATTTATAGTTTCTTATGGGTGTGTCAAACCAATAGTGAATTTGACTATTATGGGACGGAGAGAGTACTTTGTAATTCTAGTCTTATACTCAATATTGTACTCTAGTATCATTCCCAACAACGTTTTACTTGTCTTATTCTTCATACTACTAATCTCTTATCATCGAAATTCGTACATAGTGCATTCAAATATGCCGTAGTTGATTACTAGGCAGAGTTAAAATCCGAAATTTATGATTTCCAGACCGTAGAAAACACAATTTACCTATGTGAGGCTCGAGGCAGAGCTAGAATTTTAAATTTATAGGTTCCAAACACAACTAGTTAATACATGGATTATTTTCTCTAATATTTTTTTCTGCCAAACAAGTTCGAGTTTAAATTCTGAATCCTCCTACGAAACATAGGAATCAATAAACACAATCACATAGAAAGAGAGAAAGAAAGCTTACGCTAATCTTAGGATAATTGGAGCACAATTCTTCTCGGCGATAAGTCCTCTGAGCTTTCTCTTACATTTTTCAACTGCCTTCTGATACTCTTCGCTCACTGTCGGATAACACTTCACCATTTCTCCGATTAACGATCGATTTCCAAATCTACAAATATCCCCAAAAATTTCAAAAATCAGCTCAAATTCAAACACTGTAGAATCTAAATTAACAAGTAATTAAACAAAAAATATACAAATCAAACCTTTGAAGCAAAATGTATTAGTAGAGCAATGAAGATGATCTCTGAATATTTATTTATAGTGGAAAAAAAGAAAATGGTTCATACTAGCATTTACTAGAAACGTCTAGCACCTGTTATGGGCGCCTTTGATTTTATTTTTTTTCGAAAGAGATTGTTTTTTTTTTCAAAAACAAATTAAAATGAAAGGAGGACTTTTATAATAAGTATAGTTCAGCAAAAAAAAAAAATTATAATATGTATACAATCAATGTACATATTGATATATAATGAATCATGTATATTTTCTCAAGTTCGTAATAAATGAATTATTTAAAAAATGATTTATAGTTTAAAATAAGTGAATTATTTAACTTTTAAGAAAATGTTAAGATTATTTATTTATTTAGATTTACTTTTTATTTCGTGAGGTTCTTAACTATTTCTAATATATTAATTTGGAAATAAGCAAAAGAGATAATAATGAAAAGTGGTATTTAATGGATGTTCTTAAATATATTTTTTACAGTGTGTCATCTACCAATAATTGACTTAATTAGTATGGAGTTATGAACTAGAGGGAGTTTTAGGGCTGGGTAGAAAATATCGAAAATTGAATTATTGAATCGAATTGAATTTTTTAATTATTTGATATTTGGTAATTCGATATTTAGTATGGTATTCGGGAGTAAAATTTTAGAATTATGGTATTCGGGTTTAGGTTTGGTATGAGACATTAGTACCATTTGATATTCAAAATTTTCCAAATACCAAATTATTTATTTAATGAAGGTCATATATCAACATATACATTACTCATTAGTACAAGTCCAAAGAGAAAGTTAAAGAATGAGCATGAATAATCCAAATACATGTCTTTAGTTGTATCAATTTGTTTTTCTTGGTGTCTTTTTGCTTGTTGATCTTCTATTATATCGTGCGTCGTCCACATAAAAAATAAAAATTATTCGAGAAATAGTATTAATTTTGTAATATAATTGACTGTAACTTCAATACGGTATTACCGAATACTGTACCAAATCGAAGTTTAATTTACCGTTTCCGAATTACCAAATTGAAATTTAAAATTTGATATTTGGTATCTACTTTTAACTATCAATTACTGAATTAGCAAATCCGAATTTTGAGAAACCCGAACCGAATACTGAATTCCCACCCCTAAGGAGTATCATTTTTTTGAGTATAAAAGTTTATGTGAAATAGTTTAAACCTGAGTATTTTTGCTTAAACTTTAATAATATATTTATGTACTTCGAAAAACAATAAGTAAATTTTAACTATTTTATCTGAATTCAATCATATGTAATTTCAAATACTATATATCTTGTAAATACATATTAAAAGGGGAAGAGGGGGAAGATTACGCTGATAAGCAATTAGTTAATTAGTTAACACAACTACAGTTTAATTAAATTACCATTCCCCACTAACTTACTATCATAATTACATGGCACAACATCAAAAATTTATATAATTTGGCTCCTAATTGAATAAATCCAAAATTTGTATAACTCGGTTCCTAATTATATAAATCCAGTTTTTTCCTAACTATATAAATTCAGAATTTGTATGTGCTTACCCTAGATTGTATATAATTATCATGTTGCTACATTTGATTTGTATAAGTTTTAAAAAATTCATAAATGTATAAATACAGAGTTTGTATATACTTACCTTGTTTGTATATTGACAAACGAATTATACAAACGAAAATACCCATAACAAACGAAACTATAATTATGAAGCATAATTAGGTAAATTATAATTAAGAAGACTTATTAAATTTAATCTTTTTCTATTTATAAAAATTTCTCTAAAAAAGAAAAGATCGATACATGTTAAATGACGCAAAAGAGAGTTGTCGTGTGTGTTATGAGGGTAATTTGGGCCAATAATGGACCTACTGATTCAATGGCCCATTATAGCCCAACACGTGTTAATAGTTTGTGGGTATACTGACGTGGCATGCTGCTTTGCATACACTTCATGCCATCTAGAGACTTTCGAGTCAATTGATTGGGCCACAATTTACAAGTAGGCCTAAGCCCAATAAGTTATGAAGGCCTCGAATTTGTCCAACTTGAAATTTTCCCCGGAGCAAGCGAAATCAAAAGTTCAAGACTATATACTTTTTTGGGAAACTTTCACAAATAGCCACTATAATAAACTCAATTATGTTTCATAGCTATAGTTTGCATATTTACGGGTTGTAGCTATAGTTTAAGCTGACTCGTTTGTATAATTCGCGGGTGAGTTTGTATAATTCGCGGGTGCGTTTGTATAATTCAACTATTTTCGTATAAACTCGAAATAATGAATTTATACAAACACAAATATCTGAACTTTAAAAAGCTATACAAATTATACTATGCAAAAGTTATACAAATTCAAAACTATACAAACGTGTGAATCATATAAAACTAAAAGTAAGTTGCGAATTATAATTAAGACAAAATATAGCTATGTTAACTAATTAACTAGTATATCTTTGCTTATCCACATAATTTTCCCTACTTTTTAAGGCCATTATGGTAAATCACTCAAAACATGAGGTGATTTTTGAGGTATATAAAATTTGTATTCTTTTGTTGTTCTTGTATATTAGGTTCCATTGAAAATTTTGAAGATCGTAAATATATTTTCAATATGTAAAATCCATTCTATTGACTTTATGTTATCTTTGTAATGCATTGAAGTAGTTTAATGAAATTGGGTTGTAAGGATTACAATTAATTATATGTCACGCCAATTTACTAGGATATCATGTTTAATTCATTAGTGATACGTGTCATTGTTTATTAGTGATTACAAGTAACTCACACCAAGGCAACTAAATAATACAAGTTGTAAAAGCTTATCAGAAGTAAGACATGCTAATTTGGTAATATATCGAGCTAATTCAACACTTTTTGTCACTAATTACCAGTAAACTCACACTAATCTGATATGATTTGTGAGAAATTCTTCAAGACATTTCTGTTAAATCAACATTAAGTCATATCGATTTGTCATTACTTGCAAACCACCGCTCTCAAAAGTATGTGCTCCTCTTGTTCTGTCTGTAACTTTGAGATTACGATAACATGACATGATTTATAAGTAATCTAACAAGACAATCAGGTCAAGCATAACATGAATTCATATCAGTTTGTTATAATTTGCATGTCACAATTCATAACCGTACTATTCTCTTCTTTATAATTTATGAATTTAAAATCATGACGCTTTGATATAATTATGGATTCTAACATAATAATTTGATTGAACATAACTTACACATAGAAATATGTCTTTTTTCAGACATCAATTCCCCATACATGTAAGAATATTATAAAAACAATAAAGTTGTCAAAAGACAACAACTATCAAGTCAAAACAACAACACAAGAAATGACACTTCAAAAGATACTTCTTTTATACAATATACAAACATCTCTTAAAAAGAAGTTGAGAGAATGTTTCTTTAATGATTTCCCTTTTGGACCAATGGAGAAAAGAGAAAAGCCCATGAACCATTTCTATTCTGATTCTTGTCAGCCCAAAGTGAACTCATAGGCCCATTTACCATAGCAAACATAGGAAAAACTAACAGATTTTTAATGAATCTCTTATGGTTGTTGTTTGTTGGGAAAGAAAATAATAAACACAACTCTTACATGTCCTATTGAGAATTTATTGCCTACCTTTTGTCATTTTTGTCCGAAGTTCATGGATATATAATTAACGTTCAAACATAATTATTGAAGTTAGACAAAAATAATTGGACTTTAGTCATATATAACATAAATTCAAGGGAAACGACTCAAGGCCAACTATTTTTGTTTGAACTTTTGGTAGGAATACATGAACTTCATTAATACCTAACTTCAGACATCGCATATTCAAAATCGGTATATATACAACAACAAAAAAATGTGCATATAAATCAAATGTGTGGGGGGGGGGGGGGGTTCAAAACAGGTCATCTGATTTCTCATGCGGTGTCTGAAATTCACATTGAAGCACTATGTAAGGCTTCATTCGGGGGGAAACACTCCCTACCAAAGATCTTTTCATATACAAGGCTCGAACTTGAGAAGGAAGAAGCAATATCATTCGTTGCACCACATCTTCTGTTGATATCTAGTTATATTTTAAGTCATATGGAGGGTTTATAAAAAATAACCTCTCTACATTCTCAAGATAGAGGTAAAACCTACGTACACGCTTTCCACCGTAGACTCCACTCATAAAATTACAAAAAAATTAATTTTTCTTGGTTGTTGGTGTGGGGAAAGAAAACAATAAAGAGACCTCTCATGTTTGATGTTTAGAATTTATGTAAAAACAAAAAAGTCTTATTTTTTTTCAGAAAAAAAAAAAGTAGTGATGTGACAGGACCTTAAATTGATGTTTTATTTTGGGCCCAGCCCATTAAGGTATAATGTATATTCATGGGCCTTCCATTTTTGGCTACAACAGAACTTTACTTCCCTTGAAATTACCTTTTTAACCTTTACTAGCCCACGCGCTTAATTTCAGTGAAATGCGTGTAAAACTTAATAAGCACTCTAAAATTATCTTCTTTTTTTGTTAATTTGGGAAAATTCCATAAATAGTGTTATTTGCGTCTAGCTTCGTGAGAATAATGAGGTTTTACTTAATTATGAATCGTAGTTGCCTTTCGGTTTCATAAAACAACGGAATACATTGTATTGATAGTCATAATAATAATGAAATATGTTAGTACTCGCGCTTATACAATTTTGATTTAATGAAATACATTATATCCATACATATATAAAAATGCACTATATGTGTGTGCATATGAATAGTGAAAAAATTATATACATGCGTAGATAAATATATCCATCAGATCGCGCTCTGCAGGGCCCATTCGGAGGGAAGCTCCTAACAGGATTTTCTCCATACCCAAGACTCAAACCTGAGACCTCTGGTTAAGGGTGAAATACTCTCACCAGTGCATTACAACCCATGTTGGTAAATATATCCATACTTATCTATCATAAAACCACCAAACTATCGTTATATTATGTAATTATTGTAACTTGCTTAATATTTCACTATAAAAGATAATTATGGTGCTCAACAATTAGCTAAGCCACGTAACTTTTTCCTATAAACATTTTAAATAATATTGATGTTCGGATCAATTTGAACAAATCTAGAATACTTTACTAGTTACCTTTTATCAATATAGGTATAAAAATCCAACATGTTTAAGATTAAACAAATAGATAAAAATCACATAATATATTTTATCTTTATTGCAATTTAAATAAAATACATCATATTTTTTCACTTCATTCACACAACAATATTTCTAAGGTGAAATTTTATTATTTGAATGGTATTTATGAGACATTTGCTTAGTTTTCCTATTTGTATATGCACTTCATTCATTATTTCTTAAAAGGTTGACAAATAAAAGTAAACAAAGGAGTAGTTTATAGTTAAATGAATCTCTAAAATTTATTTTAGATTTATAAAAAAAAAATGATAATTATATATTAGTCAGATAATATCATATAAATTGAGACCAAATATCTAATAATATATATTCCTAATTTTGAATTGTATGGTGGTCGTTTGATTGAGAACAAGTTATTCAAAAATTAATTATCTCAAAATAAATTATCCTGAGATAAGTTATTTCACCTTGCATATGAGATAACTAATCTTATCACTAAGATATAAATAATTTTAGAACTCCAAAATACTTTCAACCAAACACAAAATAAAATAAATTTACAATTTGTGTATGAGATTATTATATCTTATATCTCACGCTAAATGACTCTATATCTAGATTAGATTAGTGAGTAGAGTAAATTGCATATCAGTCAGTGGAGACTGTATTAGTAAACTTACAAACAGCATTCTCCTTGGGCTTTGGATCAGTAATTAGATGTGATAGTTGATGCTACTTGTACTTCCACTTTTAATCCTATGAAACTTTTTTCTTACTACTACCTACTATTCTATTGAGTTTACTTCAAATATACTTCATGTGAAAATATTGATCATAAATTGACTAGCACATGGCCTATGGGTGCATTCCGACGCAATAATTTTAGTTCAAATTTTATATATTTATGAAAAGAGTACAAACGTAAATCCAACAAATGAGTTGTTGATATGTAAAATTTGAACTCAAAAATAGAATGTTCAATGTTAAATAATCTCTACTATGATTAGTCATAATCCTATATAATATTTAAATTTTAAATTCATCTTTGCGAGAGGATACAAGAGAGAAATCCCGAACATGGTGAATTGGTGATAATGATTAAGGATTGCCAATTTGAGGGGAATAATGTAGTGCACTAATCCGAACCTATTAATTTTGGTTCAAATTTTGCATATGTATTATAAAAATCTCCAATGTAAATCTAAATATAATCGAGCCTTAATAGCATTTTGAGATGCTAGTAAGTGGAAAAATACCTCATATAAAAGCATGTAAAAAGGTGGAGAGTGGACCACTTGCAAGTTGCACCTAGAACTATCTAGTAGTTCTCAAATGCTTTTCAAGCACAACAAAATTACACATTTCAGTGTGGACCATATAAATGAGAGTTGTATACAATAAGTTTGAGTACTTATATTTGTGATGGAAATATTTTATTTTTCATTTTTTTAAAAGGAAAAGATTTAATTTTACAAATAAAAACTAATTCATATAAAAAAAATTTGAATAGGTTATTCTCAAAATTCTATGTTGTTCTTTTTGAGGTAGAAAAATACTAAAATATCTTTACCAATACACAAATCTTGGCATAGAGTCACTTTCCATAAATCAAATAATTAGTCCAGCAAGATGGCAAGTAGTACAAAAAGAGTAGGTTTTTGTCAGTTTTTTTCTTACATAATACAAATTTGGACAAAACCTATCGAAAATAACATCTCTATCTTTACTCACAAGTTAGGAGTAAGGTTACGTACACATCATCCTCCTCAAACTTCACTCGTAAATTTATACTGAATATAGTATCATTGTTGTACAAATATGGACAAATTTATTTTCACTACTAGTATTACTATGTTTTAGTACTACTCTTTGATTTTTACTAATAGCAAAGCCTAGGATAGAGTAGTACTTGTTCATCATAACCTAAAGCAACAAGACAAAATTTTCACTATTCCATGTTGTATTATATGCAATAATATTGATGCCCACTCATTTATTTAGCCATGTACGTCCAGACACACAAAAAAATATCTAAGCTTCCTTTTTTTTTTGTAGACATAGATTTCTGAAAGATGTACTTCAAAGGATCCATTCTTGAGATAAGGTAAATGGTGCATGTTGAGAGGTAGGTATCTTAAACTTCTATGCTACCCAAGCCAAGGCACAACATGTGCAAGGAGTAGCGGATTTCGTATGGTGTGAACTTCTTGCTCATGTAGTGGTATTTTGCTCACTCCTTAATTTCACTTAGGTCATGTTATCCTAAGATGCATCTTAATGCATTATCTAGTACAAATAGTTATATGAGCAAAAGGTTCCTTGATTATGTCGAGAACTTGTGTCAAATGTACATCAACAACATACTCAATATATTCCCACAAAGTGGGGTCTGGAAGCGTAGAGTGTACTCTGACCCTACTCCTTCCTCAGAGGTGGTAGACTCATATATATGCTTGAGCAAAATAAGGGAGATTCAAATTCCTCAATGTACTCAATCTTTGCAAATGCCATTAACAGAATCAATACCTTCATTAAAAGATTTACTAGCAGAATATGAAAGAACATGATTGAGCAAGAAGCTCCAAATGAATATTCTCAATAATAGTCAGAGTTGTCGAAGCAATGTAAAAAATGCTGTTCTGAAACTTTTTGTACAGCAAATTTATCAAGTTTCATACTGGCTCATTCCTAAGGAAGGAAACTAGAATTCAATATCCAGAAAAGATATCGCCTAGGTACTTTTGATCTAATAGCTAACTACGCTTCAGCTCCTGCAGTAATAATGCGCAAAGTTCATATTGGCAAGTGATGGTGAATGCTGGTAAGGTAATTTTCCATTGGAAAAGCAGGGTAGCTGAGCAGCAGCTGTAGTTGTATTAGCGAATCCTGATGATGCTGCAGTAGAGAAGAGTGGCACTGAAGGACTCCCGCAATAAGGATGTTGGTCTTGCCGCGTCCAATTTGGTGAAGAATCAACTTCTATACCCTTCCCTAATGCTGTTCCCTGCACGAGCATTCATCGTCTCAAGATCAAATTTTCACACTTCTTACATTTTCAGCTAGTAAGAAACAGTAGTTACAAACGACAGCAACACATTTGTCTTCTTAAAGCTATTGGATAAGAAAACTGAATATGCATGCATATATGCTGGAGAAAGTCCTAACGAAGTTATGAATGATAACTGAAGATGATGTGGTTCACGTCAATATAGAAACAAGGTGAGACAGAGAAACAACTAGCTTCCTATTTAGTTAGCTAAGGAACAGTATATTTCTGGTTTCGTATCAAACCAAAATAAGCACCATGTAACTAGGACTTCTACTCGACAATGGATGCTACAATTACGATAATCAACTAAGTTTGACAAAGAATATACCTTCAATGTGGGAAAGATACCGGTGTTCACTCCGTTCCAGAGCAGAGGGCGATCAGTTAGCAGTTGATGGCCGTGAAGCAGTTTACCTCCCATTGTGGTAGTAGGAATGTTCTGCAAAAAGATGTATAACTAAGTAAATAACCAATCTTCCTTTGTCAGACATCTCATAAGTAAATGACTCGAAAGAATCTGAATGAAAATCATCGACTCGAAATTACCATGGCTCCTCTATATCCAGGCAAACCATTTGAGGCACACTGGACTACATAGTTTCCCGTTTGGCAGGTGTTGCCACCCTGGTCATCAGCGGATACAGAGGGGGCTATTCCCAAGTTTAGATCAAGATTATGGTCTGCACCTGCATACGGATGGAAAAATATGTCGTTCAACATGATAAATACGAGACTAAAAAGAGGCAACAATCACAACGGAGTCCAAATATGTGGGAAAGCCTAAACATACTACCTCCATTATCAGCCTCAGTACTTAATTCACCTTCATATGTGCTTAGCTCAAAATTGGTGACTGCCTCCCTTCCATTGCATTTTATAGCAGCCTTATCGTACGCCCTGAACAACAGCAAAAGACCAAGTCCAGTCAATGTTGAAAGTGTAAACGTTATAACATAAAAGGGAGAGGTGAGTCAAGTTTTGATCATTGGACCTTGCAGCTTCTATCTCGCTGTCAAACAGTCCAAGATAGATATACCTGCAGGCATACATCCAATGAGACAATATTCCCTCTACTTCATACAATCAGTGCAATGACATAGAAAGCGTTTAAACAGCTATATCACCGATAATACAGATAAGTGGTTACTCACTTCTTTCCAAGAAACTGCCCCATCCGAGCTTCCCATCGTCCACATTTGTGCAACGTAACTCCCCTGTATTTTGAACTTCCTCTAGAGAAACCAGTGCTCTGTCGTCGAAGTATGTGCACAAACTCTTCCTTAGAAAAGTTCCCCATCTATACACCATTCACAAAACATAAACAGTCAACCAAAATCAGTTTCCTAACTGAGAATTTCAGACTAGGGGTGGTTCATTCATTAGCTAGCTATCCCACATACCTGCTTTAAATCATCATGATAATCACTGACATTGAAATTGATATCTGCATCAAGTCCTCTAAATTTAATCGCAGCACGATCATATGCCCTGAAATTAATAGGAAAATTTAACAATTATGTGGACTCTTCACTTTCGATGAACAATAAAACGCATTCTTACTATTATCTAAGTTGCACAAACTCTTCACTTTCGATGTCACACCCGTGTTGAATTTCCAAAAATACACCACTTTTGGAGAATCCGACACGCACCCATCGACAGTTATGAAGAGTCCGAGCAACATAAACTACTATGTCATACCTAGCAGCAGCATGTGCAGTGTCAAATCCCCCTATAAGAAAAATGTCCAAATTAAGCATTACCAGTTAGAAACAATTCATGAACAAAGTATATAATAAGCACATTTTTGCTTACCTAAATAAACTTGTTTCCCACAATCCCTGACATAATACATCAAACAAATAAGTTAGTTTCTTGCTCATTAGTCGAGGTGAACGCAAACTAGCCCAGCCCGAACACAACAGTTATCTGGAAAAAAATTTGCAAGAAGTAAACTGACCAGATGTGAGATTCCCATCGTCCAGTTCTCCGATAGAATGTGACACCGCGGTATTGGGAACTCCGGGACCTAGGTCCTCTTCGACTCTTCTTCACCTGTTGTCTCAGCTGTGGTGGACCAACAACGATTCTCTGCTCCATCGGAACACCACTGTAATTACCCGAGAGATCCAACCACTGCTGCTGCTGCGACAGCGGCGCTGCCGATTCTCCACCGGTTAACGGAAACAACTCCTTAGTCACAAACCCATTCCCTTCATAGTCAGCTCTGAGAATCTCAAATGCGTACCCATCAGTGCGCTGATCGGAACACGAAATGAGCTCATCATCGCCGGCAGTACTGGATGTTTCCACGTTCACAATAGATGAATTCGATGTACCGGAATTCTCAATTTGCCCAAATGACAGTTCCTTCAGCTTCCCCGACGTCGCAACAGTTTCCATAGCATCTTCCTCGAAACAAAGATTAAGGTCAAACATCTCGAAATTACCGTATACCCTCGTTTCAATTTCAGCAAAAAAGCAGAAAACAACAACAATCAGCTCAAATACAAAGAAGAATCAAGAAAAAGGGGGTTTCACATTAAGGGGTCGCTGCAGACATCGGCATTTATAGGAGCTGAAAATGACGATATGGGTTCGAGGGGGGGGGGGGGAGAGGCGAAGTAGAAGAACAAATGGGAAAATGGAATCAAATGGAGCTTTGGCCGGCCATGGATTTATAGAGAGAGAAGAAGAAGAAGTTTGAGCAGAGAGTGACAATGGAGAAACGTTTTGTGCGTGGAGGTGTCCAAAATTTATATTAAAGGAAATACTAGGTGAATTAAGTATTCACATTAACTTTTTATTCTACTATTCGTATCAGTTTTCACGCATCTCAATTATTTTTCACGAAATATCCATCACCTCCTATCACCATCAATGACCTCGTACATTAACTTTTCTTTAACGATCCTAGTGTGTTTGTATCCGTTTTCACGCATCTCGAATAATTTCACGAAATATCTATCACCTCCCATCATCACCAACGACCTCGTGATTTTCAATCACTTCATTATTCGCTAGGATTTAATGAATGAAAGGCCCTCGACATGAATATAAAGAGTTTGGACTTTACCATATATAAGAATATTTTTTTCCAGAAGAATATCTCGTAAATTAATCTGAACTCTACTGTTAAAAAATAAGTAGTTACTTTAGAGGAGTAGAATCAACATTATTAGGTTGTAATTTTTAGTGTAGATCTAGACGTAAGATTTTACAAATTCAAGTTTTTTTTTATATAGTTGATAACATTTTTCAAAATATATATCATGTCACAAATATGTAAGTTAAAAAATTGAAGTATTTGAATTACTTTTCAATTCTAATAAAAATAATATTACTGCTGGCAGAAAAAACAACAATAGACTTTTCTCTTTTCTGTTTCTTGATTCTCTTTTGCAATTTGTTTTGCTGCTGTATAATGGCGCGTGCTATATAGTCACTTATGCTTTAAAAAGTTTTTTATTCGGTGTTGGATATATGAGTTTGATTAATTTAGTATTGTGCAATGTAGGGATTATTCGGAGGTAGTGCTCCCTATCAATAATATTTCTATATTCAGGACTTAAAATTGAGATTTCTGATTAAGAAATGAGCAATTTCAACCGCTGCATCACATTCTTTAGTGGTCCTTTCTTGCTTATTTAATTTAGCTGAGTACACCCTAGGAGGATCAATAGTGTTTCTATTTACCTTTCAACAGACTTGAACTCTCAATCTACCGATCGATGGTGAAAATGTCAACCATTTAAACAAACAAATTTGTAGTGTACTTATATTTAAATCATATGCTTTATATTATGGATTTTAGTATTCAAGTCATATATTTTTAAAGTTATGAGTTCATATCTATTAATTATTACAATATTACTAAATTTTTACATATAAAAGTAAGTTTGGAGTTGAAAATATTGAGGTTAGATGAATGTGACATAGGACATTGAGTCCGCCCCTACTTAGTAATAATTGTGATTTTATTATACCATAATTTATTCAAATAAAAACAAATGTCACACGCAACACACACATATCTATAACATATTTTATACCATAAATTTTAAAGTCTTTTTTTTTTTTTGAAAATATTGTGTCAAGTCAAACTAGTTTAAATGAAAAAGCAATACAAGTATTTATTTATTAATTATCTATAATAATTGTCTTTCAGGATGACTCAATTGGTTTGTAGGGTAGTCATCTAGACATATGACCTGAGATCGCTCCCTCTTCAATCCCTTTTGAGTCAAGTCTGTCGCAAAAGACTTTTCTAATGCGGTTTGCATACTCTATATAATTTACTGACTATTACACAATGGGAGATTCACCCAATGCACATAAAATGTTTACCCAAAATTCAAATACTATGACAAAAATTATAGAGATTACGTGTTATCCTAAAGTCAAAAAATAATAATTAATAATTGTTTTGTGGATGATAGGGCTGTACAACATAGGTGAAGTGACAAGACAATAATGATTTTATACTGAAATGGGAAATGATAGAAAAAAGGAAATAAATGACCAGACAACAGAAAAAGAAAAAAAAGAGGAAAATACTATTATACCCTTTGAACATAAAGGGATTAATTAATTAATTAATCATTTAATTGCTTAATTAAAGAGAGTGCACACGCGCCTATTTGTGGCGCGTTAGTGACCACATATTGACCAACGATTTACTGAGAGGTTCACATGTTTGTAATGCCTTGTGTAAACCGGTGGTCATTTTCTTGTTACCAATTCTTTTTTCCTTTATAAATATTTAAATTTTTAAAAAAATTCATGTTTAGAGATAATAAATAAATAAAATAATATATCAAAAAATATTTATGTAAAATCTAGATAAGCGTTACGAAGGTGAGGATAGGATGTCGGAGTGTATGGACCGGTGGAGGTGGTGACTGGTGGCTATAGAGATGGTGGTGGATCGGAATCAGAATTTTCAATAAAGGATTTAGAATGTAAAGAGTTAAAACACAAAGAAAATCAATCGGGTTCAACATGTACGGAAAATATTTATGTAAAATCTAGACAAGCTTTATAGAGTGTATGGGTGGTGGAGGTGGAGGTTATGGAGATTGGAGATAGTGGCGGTTCAAAATTTTCACTAAGAATTTCAGAACATATAGGGTTAACACACAAAGAAAATCAATCATGTTCAACATTAAAATAAAATATTTATGTAAAATCTAGATAAGCATTATGAAAGTGAGGAAATGATGTTGGAGTGTAGGTATGGTGAAGGAGGAGGCTATGGAGGCATTGGTGAAAATCGAAATTTCACTAAGGAACTAAGAATATAAAAAGTTTAATGTACGAAGAATTTGCATATATTATATTCTATCTGAATCTTATTTATGAGATTACGTGAATATAACATTATTGTTGTAATTAGTGTGAACAATATAATGATGTAATCATCTTACATTAATGTTAGAAAAAAATGGTCCATTATGTTTGGGAGCATACAAATAATTCATAAAGTATGATTTTAATTATTATTATCCTTTAAATTTATTAAAAGTGAGTAATTTTGGTCTCAATCAAATATTTAACAACTCTAAATATTCGATTGACGGAAATCGTAATTTTTTTAAAACTAAAAACATTAGGAAAAATCTCATTAAATTCTAAAAATTGCAATAGGAAGTTACATTAGCCATCAAAAGATAAATTTAAAAATAGCACTTAAAACTACATTAGGCTCTAAAAATTCATATATATGTATTTATCTGATAATCTTTTCTTTTTCTTCAAATTAATAACTTTATAGGATACTAATAAGATAAGTTCGAAATTGCCGTCAAAGTTTCAAAAGATAGACAATCATTGTTTGGTCAAAAATATGTCACTTTTAAAAATTGTTAACTTTAATTTATTTTTTTCTAAGAAGACATGCATTCATTAATTATTCATTTAAAGAGGAGATAAATTTAGTTAAAGAATTTTCATATTAATAATAATAAAAAAATCATAAGAAAATTATGTGTTTATAAGGTGGGAATGAAATATGTTATTCTTCTCAAATGATTATACTGAATATATTGTTCGTCCAATATATCTTCATAATGTCATTCTACTTGGAGAAAATATGTTTAAGAAGTCATTAATCACATCAAGTCATTAATTAATTCTTAATTAGTGTAAAACGATTATGTTTGCTTTTAAGGCTTATTAATTTAAATAATAATGTACTAAACAAGAATGAACTTTCTTGTAAGAAAAAAATAACCAATTGCCGTATGAGATTGTCATCTAATATTTGTTTTTTTTCTTTAAATTGACTAATTCATGGAATAATTATGATGAGGTTTATTCCTCTAAACCTAGTTAAGGTTGTTTGCATAGTCTATAAATTAAAAAAGGTATACATATTTTTAAAGGATTTTTTTAGTATAATTAATGCACCCGATTAATAAACATTAACGTTGTATAAAACTCATTTAAATTGAAAATGCTCGCAATTTGAATTTGATAATGGAGGGATCCGTCCCATAATATTTCTTATTATAGAGTATAAGACAAGTTTTTTTAAAATTAAAAAAAGATGGGTTTTTAAGGATTTTTTTTTTAAAAAAATTAGGATTTGTAACGCACTGACGTGGCTAATGCAAATTCACATCATATAAGACTATTTAAGTTGAAAATATTCGAGGTACGATTTGAACTCGAGACTTATAATAAAAGTAGAGGTACTCCATTCCCATCACATCCATTCGGCTATATATGCATCTTCCAAATTAGGTAAGTAGCAATGGAATATCATATGATCGAGTTTTAAGACAAGGTTTTTTAAAAGAATAATATTTTAAAAAGTAGATTTTTAAAGGAATTTTTTGGTAGTATATGTAATACATTGACTCGACTAATTCAAATTTACATCGAATACGACTTATTTAAGTGGGAAATGTTCGAAGTTTGAACTCTAGATATCTGATTAAAAGTAGAGAGAGTCCATCATCGATCTATATATCCACACTAAAATCCTATTGTGATTAAGATATTTCATTTAGACGAGGAAACCTATCATTGGCTAGAAAAAAAATTTAATTTTTCTTTTTTTTGTTATTACGTATTTTTTAATGTCAAAAGCATTGAAAACATCGTTTTTTTATATTACCGCACAAGCTTGGACTGGACCTACCTCTCCATAAGAAAATATGAACCAAAAATTAAAACAAAAGGGTTTCCTCAAATTGCTTGAGGCTACAAATGTAGAATATAATATTTGGGCACACAATGGAATATTTCAATTTATTAATTTTTAATTTTAATTAATAAGAAGTGATGATGTATTGAATATATTTGCCCTCATCAAATAAAGTTGTACTATTCACCTTGAAATTTACTATTGTCTGATTCGAATATAAATTCATAATTGTGTTTCTTCAACACTTCATTTCTTATCTTTGACATGAAAAGAGATGAAAAAGAAACTAGACAAGCATAAGTAAAGTTGACAACTCAATATTAGAATACAAACTTATCTCCCTAGTGAATAAGAATAATAAAAACATCTTGTAATCTCATAAGTGGAGTTCGAGGAGGATAGAATACACGCATATTTTATCTTATCTCTATAAGGTAGAAGATTGTTTTCGATATACCCTCTGCAAGGGAAAATCCTTTGCAACTTTCTAAAAGAACAATAAAGATATTTTAGAAATTATGTAAATAAAGTTTTATTGTTGTTACAAACGTTAAATGAGAGTTTGATATTTTGTTTGTAACTTTGCAACTTTCTAAAAGAACAATAAAGATATTTTAGAAATTATGTAAATAAAGTTTTATTGTTGTTACAAACGTTAAATGAGAGTTTAATATTTTGTTTGTAACATTGTAAAATATAATAGTAAGAAATGTCAATTAAAAAGAGCAATTTTGAAGCCTGCTCTCCATTTCCACCATTGATGCAATAGAAGCCTTAATGCAATATTGAGTGGTGCTTTGTACTTGACTATGGTTCCAAGAGTACTTACGTAAACAAAAAGAAACTAGAGTTTTTAAGCTTATGGAAAACAACCTCGGCTACTACCTAAACACTTTTTGAACCTCTATACATGTACTCATGGAGCCGACTTCATACATTCTTTTACATATAGAAATAGTCATGTAAATCTTCTCGTTTATATCCATCGCCATCCAACTATCAATACCTTGGTCATGATTCCGATTTCTACGAGTCACAAATAACGACATGAACTTGTATGTATAGTCAAATTACATTTCGAAGAATCAATCACATATGTTAAGAACACAACGAATTAGAAGGTGGGCCTATAAGCAGTCATCCTTTGAAGAAAACGAAATAGCTACTGGGCTCGCTCCATGGTTTTGATATTAGGGCCAAGCCTAATTAGGCCCTTTTGGACTCCAACAAAATTGATCATTCTATGTTTCTTTGAGCACTATAAATACCATCAATATTATTATTATTACACTCCCTACTCCTCTCTTCTTCATTCTACCATCTAGTCATTTTATTTAAAAAGACGAAAAATACCCCTAAATTATTTAATTCCAACTAAGAAGTGAGGATAACTTTGAGTGAACAAAGACAATTTAGATTCACAACTAATGGTATAGTCACAATAATAATATACAACATCAATGAAACTATATCTAGGTGTGTGAACATTTGTGGTATTGGGATTTTTCAGTTCAAAAACCAATGGGATGTCTCTATTTAAGGTCAATCTGCTATGCAGCAGAAGAAAGATAAAATCCCACATGCAATATTAGAAAACAAACTACTCCATAAAAATCCTTAATTCCATACCATGTAGAGTAATACTCCAGCTAAAATGAAAACTCAAAATGTAGGTAAGGGAAAGCCAGGCAACGCGCCCGTAGTTTTCCTCCCACTCAATATCTTTCATGTCTTGGGCCAGTAAAGTAGAACAAAACAACAGACTAAACAAAAAACTTTCTAACATGAGTTCATAAAAGTAAAGTCCCTTTACTGAGAAACTCCGAGCCACTTTGTGAAGTTGTCGAACTCTGCATAATCGGAATCTGAGATCATGGTCTTGTACCACGAATGACTTGCACCCCTGATAGCTGATGCCTCCTCCTGCAACAACCAAAAAAATGGAATCAGGAAAACAGCGGAAGTTGTAGAGCATGATACAGCTCAGAAATTTTATGCACAGTTTCACTAATGTTCTTTATAGAGGACACAAAATGGGAGACACCTGTAAGATGTTGTTTAGTACAAAGAGCTATGCAAGTGTAATCTTATGATTCCGCATACTTGTACACAAATATAAACAGGATAAGAGGAGCTTCTCAAGCATATGAGAAACTTTCATATGTGGCCACTAAATAATACAGTAGAAGCAGGCAGCATTAAAGCAACATTTGTATTACTATCTAAATACCATTTCTAATCTCCGAAGAATCTAAGAAACTTTTCCACACTTGACCAAATTCACATAATTGCCAAACACAGTTCAAACAGCTTTGATTGAAGCTTCTAATGCAAGTAACACTACCATTTCTAATCTCCCAAGCATCTAAGAAACTTTTCAACACTTAACCAAATTCACATAATTGCCAAACACAATTCAAACAGCTTTGATTGAAGCTTCTAATGCACGTAACACTTGATCTTAGCTAAAAGCCCGAAAAGGAAATCTTCCCTATACTTGTATCACTACAATAGTAATAAGCATCCAGAACACGCAGAACATGACTGAACCAATCCCTACACTTATATCACTACAATAGTAATAAGCATCTACTTAGCACCTTCAAGTGACTTACTAAACGGAGCACAACATGACCAAACCTATCCCTATACTTATATCACTACAATAGTAATAAGCATCTTCTTAGCACATTTAAGTGACATACTATAAGGAGCAGAATACAACTGAACCAAATGATATATCATCAACTAATCAAATAATCACATAATCACATAATCAAATTAATAATTAAGGTTTGCCATTTACAAAAACAGTGGTATATTTCTTACAATTGCATAGCACAGCTAATAGATTCAGAAATTCTATTCACAAGGGATAAATAGCACAAAAGCCACATCATTATTAATCAAAACAAAACCAAGATTAGTTATTAATCATACTATTATTTAGTACTCCTCCATTACCTACATCAATACTAAACACAACTCTATGGGCAAATATTTGATTTTTCTTGTTTTGATCATTCACTTCTTTCCTAGTTTAACATGATTCTATGAACAAATAGTTGCAATTACTTATTAAACTATGACAGAATGTATGCATTAGATTATCGCGAATTATAAGACTAGGCAAAACTTATAAAGATTATACCTTTGTAATTTGATGTCTCTTCTTGTCGAGCTTCTCCTTCTTGGCCTTGACACGCTGTGCCTCGGCCAAAAGGGACATCCTCCTGGCAGTCTTTGCATAAGGATTGAGCTTCAGCAATACGTTCAGGTTCTTCAATGGATTCTTCTTCAAAGTTGCCCTCTTGTTAACATCCTTCTTGATTGGTCTAACAACGGACTGCACCTCATCAGAATTGATGATCCTGGCAAGATCAGCATTCACCATCTTTGGCCTTGGCAACAAATATCCCTTCTTCTTCAGTGATGGCTTATCGAATGTACCATAAATGCCATCCAATTTCTCATAAGCACATTTGGTCCAGATAATAAACCTACCAAGGTGACCACCTGGAGCAAGCTTGAGCAGATTCAAACGATCAACATGGCAGATTTCAACACCAGGAATGTTCCTGAATGCCTTCACGAGCTTAGCTCCTTCAGTTCCATACACAATCAATGGACCTTTTCGGGAAATGTAACGACGGTTACGCATTTTTCCCTTTCCTTGGCGAATAGCATGGCTGTCCTTAGCTTTCTCAGCATCTGGGTAAGCACCAATTTGCTTCAAAGCTTTTATAGCATTGCTAGTCTTCTCAATACCCTCAATTGAATCGGAAATAACGAGAGGTAGCTCAGGGACCGATTCAATACGGTGACCACGAGCGAGAACCAATGAAGGAACGGAAGATGCAGCAATAGCTGAAGCAACAGCATACCTTTTTTGGTTAACAGGGATCTTCCTATGCCATCGGCGCCAGATCTGCGTTGGAGCGAACATCCGTCCACCACGACACATGTTACCAAAAGCTCCCTGTCCGGCACGGTGAGTACCACCACCGGGAACACGAGGGATACGTGACACAGCACGTCCGGTACCCCATGACTCAGCAGATGTCTGGTGACCGGCTTTCCTCGACACTGCATACGGTTGTCGGGCGTTTTTGGAAATGTTGGAGTGGACGTAGGTGACCACATCAGGACGGATCGGAGCCTTCATGACGGCGGGGAGGGGAACGGCGGCGCTGTCAGTGGCCATATCATTTTCCAGGCTTTGCACGGTGGTGGTAGGGATGGCGGCAGCGGTGGCCATTGCAGGGGGGGGGGGGACTGCTAGGGTTTTTCGGTAGAAGTGTAGAGTGAAACCTTAAAGAGAAAATTAGGGTTTCGACCTGAAATGTGAATATATAGCATTTAGAGAAGAAGAGATATAGGAAATGGGCCAAGCCTGAATGAGATGTTGGGCTCAAGCTCATGACTCTTGTAGTAAACATGGACACTCGACCCAATTCTATCGATCGATATTCTCAAAAATGTTATTTTTTAGAGGAAATTACGCAAGTAAACAAACATATACTAGTTAATTAGTTAACATAGTTACAATTTAGCTAATATACAATTTGCCACTAACATTTAGAGTTAATTACATGGGTTGCGGTTCGAGTTTGTATAATTCATCACTAACAATTCTTCGTTTGATTTGTATTTGTTATATGACGGTGATTTCCTTTGATTTTTCAGTTTGATCATCAGATACATTCAATTTTTTTTGTATAACTTTTTAAAGTTTGTATAATCGTGTAGTTTTCGAAATTTGTATTACTTTGGTATAATGTAGTTTGTGTAAAATGATTTGTAAAACTGTTTAAGGTTTAGATATTTGTATTTGTATAAATTTGTTATTTCAAGTTTTACCATATTTGTATCAAATACGGATAAAAATAACTCAATTATAGAAATACACGTGAATTATACAAACGTACCCGTAAATTATACAGGCGAGGTGCTAACTATTCAAGCGAGTAAGCTATAGCTACTGCCCGTCAATATGCAAACCATAGTTAAGGAGTATAGTAAAGTTTATTATATATATATATATATATATATATATATATTGTTTGATGTATGATGCCAATTTGAAATCCAAATTAATTTGAATTGTCATGGCATGTTTGTCTAGACTTTTTCATTCTTAGAATATTATATTTTTTCACGTGTGTGCAAGCTTGTCAATTGTTTCTGCGATCACTCTACATAATTTATTTAATTGATTTATACTTGTAGCTATTTTGTGGGAATACATGTAATCCCCAACTTGGAGGCGAAAATCTCTTTTGATATATCTCTGCTATGGTTTTTTATATAGCTGGATCGGACCTCCACTTTTCCTCTTTTACTTTGTATACAAAGTATTGAATAAAGTTTTAATAAGAAAATTATTTAATTATTTGATCAAGAAACAATACATTCGAACATTACATATGATAAACTCTTTTATTTCATGTACATGTGGTTTCTATTTGTTGTAAAATTAATTTTGAATTCTTATTTTGTTTCATCTTTGGTTAGACAAATAAAATTGTCTATACTATACTTAGCTTTCTATTTTGTTAATTTAAGGTAGGAAGGTAATTTCATACCCTATCTCCTTGTATATTTTTCCACAAAAATATGGCAAAATTAATAGAGGACAACAAGATTTTTTAAAAATGGAATTTGCATAAATTGATATTGAATTATGTTTGATAACACTAATTAGAGCTTAAGACTTGTTATTCAAAAGAAAAAAGAAAAATATGACATATAAATGATCAAGTGATATATTGTGTATGCTAATGTATCTTATGACTTAAGTTATCGACGGCCCCTTAAAGTTGTCCGCATAATTCATTTAGACACCTTAACTAAGACTTGTACCTATAGACTTGTACCTATTGAACACCTCTACCCCTTCAAAATTGAACCATTTGAACATTTTTTTGACAATAAGCTAAAAGTATAAAGTGTGTGAAATACACTAGCAATGACATGGCTATTTGACGAATTAAATACCGACATCTGGTATTTTTTAGTCCAAAAAAATATTTTAAAAATATGTTATAAAGTAAAAGAAAAAAGAAATCCTGTAACTATTCCATTAGAGCACAGAACTCCTCTCCCTCTACGGTGCCCCACCCCCAACACGATAACCCACCGTTGTAAATATGATATTTTTGAACCTTCTTGGTTCATCTGCAACATAGAATTCAAGCAAAAAAATAAAAAAATTTGCTATTTTTGATGAGTTGTGGAAGAGTTTGCCATAGATAATAAAAAAAATTAACCGTCTTCTTCGTTACATTTTTTACGGAAAGTCGCCGGAAAATTAATCAGTTCCGATGGACATTGTCGGAAAAAATTGAGTTAAGTCGGATTTCGTTTTGAGTTCTACAGTTGATCTTTTTTTCGATTGAAGAACACCCTTACATTCGCACAAATATATATCAATTTAAAGCAAAAAATAAATAGGAAAATCTGTTAACAAAATTCACACAAATCTACATCAATTTAACACCAAAACACTATATTAACAACAAAGAAAAAATTCCAAACTTCAAGCCTCTACAAATTCAATGGCGATAATGGTGGTGGCTGCCATGGCGGCAATGAAGGTATGTACCGCCAATCCTAGTATGATGGCAATGGAGAAATAAAAAACAATGATGAAGGAAGAAGTTAAGTATTCGGAGAAATTACGAGGAAGAAGATTGATGAATGGTGGCGGTGAACTAGTGTAATTGAGGAAGTGATCGGCAAAGAGGGGAGGAAGAAGAAAGAACATTTTTTCCACAAAAAAATGCCTAACTAAAGACCTCTCACGTGCCTATTTTGGGTGAATCACAAACAATATGCCATGTAGGCAAAAAATGTTCAGATGGTTCAAATTCGGGGTGGTAGAGGTGTTCAATAGGTACTAGTGTAGTTGATGTGTCTAAATGAATAATGATGACAACTTTGAGGGGCTGCAGATGACTTTGGCCGTATCTTATCCATATCTAATGTATATCATATGTAGTGATGTTATCCATATTATATATTTGACATATATAACTATACAAGCGATAAATATATAATATGTGAGAATATAATGTTCTTCAACTTTGAATCTCAAGATCATTTCAAATTTAGAGAAAAGACATAAAAGTACAATTGAAGTTGTTTCGAATTTTCAAAAAGATACCTTAACTTTGAGGATGTCCTATCACCCCACAAAAGTATTGAATATTTTTGTAAAAGGACCATTTTGACCCATTTTCTCATTATGTTTGTGAACACGCACATGATGCGCGTGAAGATCTGTTTTTAATGCCAAAAACCAATTAAAAGCTGCCACATTTACGTTATTTTCTTTATTAATTATTTACTCCATTCAAATTCATCATTTCCCCCAACAAAAGAGTCATAGGTACTCTATGATGAACTAATGAAATCAACTCAATAAGGTAGGAATTTGTTTTAATTTCCAATCGAAAAAGCTAATTTAAAGTTGTCCGAGGTTTCATTTTCTTCTTAATTTCATTTGGTTTTGAGAACCCAAAAATCAAACCAAACTCTCAAATCAATTGTTTTTTCGGGAGGATCAACATCGAAGCTCGAATTTTATCAATCCATGGTTTGAAAACAAGCCTAATCACCAGCCACTCAAAAGACATGGCTCCAAATACCACTACTATGATTGAAGAAAATGATGAGAGAAACTAAGAAATGAAAAATGGAGAACAAGAGTTTTCTTTTTTGAAACGATTTGGGTCGGATCGGGTCGGGTCGGATTTGAAGAAGTTAATTTAAATTAAATTAATTAAAAAAGTGAGCACCACGCTCCTGTTCATAGTAGAGAAAATGGGTCAAAATGGTCCTTTTACAAAGATATTCAATACTTTTGTGGGGTAATAGAACACCCTCTAAGTTTAGGTGTCTTTATTAAAATTCGAAACAACTTCAATTGTGCCTTTATGTCTTTACCCTCAAATTTAAGATGGAAGTTCTTGAAATGTTCCTAAGCTCTTGGGACAACACATAACATAGAAAATAATTATATAATTTCACAAACTCTAATTTAATTTTGAAGTTTTAAAAGCTTTATCAATGACAAATTTTTTTTACTTAACCTATTTAACTTGTCCTTATTGTCTGAATCTAATATTCCTTCTGTCCTACAATATTTATCCATTATTGATTTGCACACTTCTTAAAAAAATATAAATAGAAATGTAATTTTACTATATCACTCTTTGAATGTAATCAATACAATGTCTTGAATAATGTAATAGGAAAATGATTATAATTAATGACAATGGTAAATTAAGAACTGAATGTAAATTATCCATTGATTTCATAAAGTGGACAAACATTGTTGGACGTCCTAAAATAGTATAGTGAAAAAAATTATTGTTAGACAGAGGGAGTAATACCTTATGATTCTCTGCCATAAATTGAAACAATATTATTACATTGTATTGATTCATTCAAAGAGTGATATAGTAAAATTACATTTAATAGGAAAATGACTATATATATATATATATAGTATAACTTACATAAATCTTATAGTGTAAGACCTAAATTACATTATATCCCTACTCTTTTCTATTTTACAAAAATCCTTTCAAATATGAATCATCCGGATACATTAATTGTGATACATTATACAACTAGTTTGTTGAGATTAAAAAGGAAATTAAATATAAAATTAAATGTCAGTTCCCCAAATTATGCAAATCAAATTAATGTCAATCTCTCCCAAATAACAGCTCCAAACAATCAATTTTTTCTTCTCAAATTCTATCCCAAATCATAACAGATTCCAAAAAACAGTCGACAATTTTATATAGTTATGTATCATATATAAAAAAAACTATGAATATGATATTACACGGATATTTAATTATTATTTTTATAAGCAAAATAATACCTTTTTCAAATGAAAATAATAATAATAATTAAGGGTCTAATTACTTCTAACTTTATAAATTTTCAAAATGTTTTTGTTTCTTTTTGTCCATAAAATCTTTGTTTTACCCCTATGAACTCTCCATCTTTGCTCCCTTGGTAATTTAAATCCACAATCTTTAAGATTGGAAGTGAAGGTACTTACCATCCGAGCAATTCTCATTCATTTTTTGTCTATAAATCATAGTTTTATTATCTATATTTTTTTACCAATCAAAGAAAATACTCTTTCTGTCCCTATTTATGTGATACTTTTCATTTTTCGAGAGTCAAATAATTTAAATTTGATCGGAAATTTGTGCGTGGAATCTCCAATTTTTTTGAAATGAAATTCATATATTTGTAAACTATAAAAAAATATTATAACTCATAATAATTGACAATTCAAAATAATTAAAAGATACATAAAAAAAATAAAAAATTGACAGACTAAAATATAATTGTTTGAATATCAAAATCCGAAGAGTAATAAAGAGTAACATTTTTTTTTTTTCATTAAGTTGTTAGTGAAAAGTCTCAAATATTTGACCCTCTATATGCATTATGCACCACGTATATCTCTTCTCAATTCTTACTCTTCCTCTGCTTGTACACAAAATTCTTGAAATCAAAGCAGAGATACACCAATGGATATTCGATTATCATACAGAAACATTTCTTCTCACGGTTTATGGTCTTGTCCAACAACTCAAAAGGGTCTCAAACCTTGTTGTTCAGGAAAAAATTCTCAGCAAAATGGTGATTCCAACAGCAATTCAGGTTGGGTATTTCACTTCAGTGTCAATTTTTTTGAACATTCATTGATATATAGCTTGACCCTTTTCTTGATTTTGTTGAAATTGTTCTTCTTTAGTTGCATATCAGTAGTTTTAGACCATTTTGACTAGTAGCTGGGTTGACCCTTTTCTTGTTATAGTGTAATCTGTCTCAAAGTTGTAGTCTTTTAGTTGTAAGTCAGTAGCTTTAGACAGAAGAATGGTGATTCCAACTATAAAAACAGGAAATGAGGTTGGGTATTTACTTCTGTATGAAAAAAAATTGACCATTCATTGGTATTTGGCTTGGACCCTTTTCTTGATTTTGTTGAAATTGTTGTTCTTAGATGCATATCAGTAGTTTTAGACCATTTTGACTAGTAGCTGGGTTGACCCTTTTCTTGTTATAGTGAAAACTGCTGCAAAGTTGTAGTCTTTTAGTTGCAATTTTCAATAGCTTTAGACAGCAAAATGGTGATTCCAACAGCAACACTCAAGTTGGGTATGTCACTTCAGTATCAAAATTTTTGACCATTCATTGATATATGCCTTGACCCTTTTCTTGGTGTTATTGAAATTGTTGCCAAGTTATTGCATATCAGTAGCTTTCGACATTCACTAGTAACTGGTTCGACCCTTTTGGGCCTTTTCTTGTTATTGTGTGCAAAATTCTAGTCTTTTAGTTGCAATTCAGTATCTCTTTTTAACCATTCATTGATATATAGCTCAACCCTTATCTCTGTTATGGTGAAAACTTGCTGAAAAATTATAGTCTTTCAGTCGCAATTCAGTTGCTTTAGACCCATTCTTTGATATTTGCTCTACCCAGTTTAATTCTATTGTTGAGGCTGTTGCCAAATTTTGTTTTTTAGTTTCTGTAGTTAAGAACTGAAAAGCTAAATTTTCCCTTTAGTCTAAGCAACGGATGGTGGTGATGAACTGCTAGAAAGCTTATGTATGGGCATATGGCTTAGGATGCTTTGAAAGATGCAAGATTTACCATTTACTACATGGATTATAGTGCAATCCTTGCAGGTCATGGTTACAGAGGCCAATCCAGTATTTAAAGTCTGTAGGTGCACCTAGCGGCGGAGACAAGATTTTCACATATACATGAAAAAAAATTAACCTTCTATAATGTTCGGATGAACCCCTTTCTGCCCGTCTAGCTCTGTCCCTGATGCACCATATACATCCCAGATAGTTGGTTCACGATATACTGGATCTACCGTTGATTGAGAAGGAGTATTTGCAAATTTGTACTATAGGGGAAGTGTGTTGTTCTAGCATTACTATATGTTACATGATTGGAATCAGGATAACACAGATGTGGTTATTAGGATTTAACCACTGGCTGATTTAAAAAGACAAGTTTGTTGTTTACAAGCACCGAGGAGTGAGGACCAATTTTGTTTAGGGAGATCTTTACTAGTTTTAGAGACCCGAAAAAGAACAAGAAAGAAATAGGATTAGGTATCAATTTTTTTTGGATTCTTCTTCAGAAACTACTCGGGATTGTGTTGACTAAATCTATTCCTGACTCTTACTCCTGTGTATTAAAGGGGGAAGAGGTTCAGACCCCATATTCTAGAAAGAATCAGCTTCTTAATCCAATCTTAGTTTTGCTTTTGTAGCATCCCTCATTCCTTGAGAATGAATCTGTTTGAGGATCGAGAAATGAAAGGAGAAATAGACATCTTTGCAATAGAGTTGGAGACGATGGAAGTTTCGAGGTTTTAGAGCTGCTAAGGCATTATAGTTGGAAGTAATATGCTTAGGCTTCAAAACGAGGACTCCAATGTTGAGAATGATAAAGAAATTAGATCTGAAACTTGATTAAGTAGGCAGCAATTAGAGAAAAAGGAGGATGAGGAGAACAATAAAAAAAAGAAAATCTCCGTCTCCAGGAATTTCATCATGAAATTCTTGGAAGCTCAAGCAACTGTTTCACATATACTAAAACTTAGAAAATATCAACCTTACATAAATGTCTTATATTCTCGCACTGCATCTTTACATGAGCTGCACAAGTCCATGTTATAGTTCTAACTTCCATGTATCCTAGCAGGGTGGTGATGAGTTCCTATAAACAACAACAACATATCCAGTGAAATCCCACTAGGTGCGGTCTGGGGAGGGTAGACCTTACCACTACCTCGTGGAGTTCCTATCCACCTCCTCAAATAGATGATCACATGTTTTCTACCTAGTATAATTGTTGAGATAACTTTTACTAAAGCAACTCTCTAGAATTAAAAAATACGCTGCTGCATACTCACAAATTATTTGGATCAGTTGAATAGCCTACTCGAGCACCTAAGAGGGACAGACTTGAAGCTTCTGCCTGTTACATTCATATAGAATCCAGAAGCTCCAAAATACTATCAAAATGATGGACATCTTTCATTATATACCGAAAGTTTTAACTACTTTAAGCATCAATTGTTTAAATAAAATCTGCTCGTTCTTTCCTTCTAACATCTGTTGATCCTTTCTAGCCATATTATCCATATGATGCATATTCCAATTGTCCAAAAAAAAGGCTTCATCTGTTTCTCCATCTTTTTGTCCTTCTTAGCTTAGCACTGCCTCCTTTAAGGTCCTAGGCTTAACCCAGTGTACACCAAACAAGTTGAGCAACATGCACTAGACTGCCAGACTTCCCTGAAATGCAAGATGGTGTTGGAGGGTGCTTTCACATATGTAACGTCTGCTGCACAAATTACAACCCCTCCTAGCAAATTGTCCGTGTGAGCTAGCTGGCCACTTTTTCTAAAGTGCTTTTGTGGTCCAGGTCATCTTCAATGGACACTTTTTCTCATTGTCCCTTCGCTGTTCACAATTTATAGCAAGGGTTAAACTGTAAATCTGCTGTCCTTTTTCGCTTTCCACCATAGCTTATCTGTTTCTATCGGCCTTGGCACCACTCAGACCGTGAGATAATATTTTCTCCAACTCTGGTCCATTAACCTCTCATGTGTCCTTAGTTTCATTGCTACTCTAAAAGTTCCAAATTGAAAAAGAAAATATGTTTTCATCCATATATTATTGATGCTTTCTCTGTTTTGAGTATCCTGTTTCTCTGATTATAATCATTATTTACTACCAGCTGTTTGAGAACGCCCTACTCGATCATAGACATTAGTTTAGGGTACCTTGGACTCTTCAGTCAGTCGGAGTCCTTAGTAACAGCTTGGTGGTATAATCTTCGACAGCATGTATATTGACCAACCTCAAAGGGACATCTACTATATTGTTGTGTTGCCTATTAAAAGTTTTCTCTATAAGGGTGTTTATTAGGACAAATGGCTCTTATATGTCGATTAGCGGTAGAAAATATGTTCTATTGGCTCATGGAATGTTAGCCCTATGTGTCGGAAGCACATAAACTTGAAAGAGGTTGAGAGGCCCTCTTACTTCTATACTGATTTTGGTTAGGTGACTTGAGCTATTTGTGTTTGTAGCAAAAAGAGTAGTTAGTTTATCGGAATCAAAGTAAATAAGATAATAATAGAGTACAGTTAACATAATATGGTCATAGATCTTAGGTTGTAACTTGGTCATAAGCGAATTTGTTGATGTTGCACCCATGACGTATGAAAAGTGCCAAACATTGGGAACTACCCGGAAAGCTGGTAGAGATGCACACACACATCCCCCCAAAGGAGTATAATGAAACACCAGTGTTTCCTTCTCATAATGAGACATGGTTCCTGGTTTTGAACTGGTCTCACTGCAGTTTGGCTTCTGCGGAAATCTGACTGGAGCTCCATTCATTATTTGATTGAATTATTCCAACTGGTTAGGCTGGTCTAGATAAGATGAGACTAAGCAGAACACCATAGTTGGATCGAAAGAGCTCATGTGATGGACAAAAGAACCGGAATTGCAATTAGAGTGTGTTATTGGGAGAAAATAGCACCCATAAATAATATTCACAATAAAGGAATAAAAATGGGCACCAACATGAGGTAATCAACAAAAATAAAATAAGAGAAACTAGGACACAAGATTTTAACGTGGAGAATCCTTGTCAATAACTATAAACAACAAATAGTTGAGGTATGAAACTTGCGAAAAAGTGATAGTTTAGGTGTGTATTTTACCAATAACTCTAGGTTTTATTTACTTAAGAATTATATAAAGTGGAGGTATTTGCTGGTTTCTATATGCACCTGCAGTGACATATTGTTACAGAGTTGAATGCAATACCTTGGGCTCTTTTTGGAAGTGATCAATCTTTTAGGAAGTGATTCTTTCTACTTATGAACTTAGATCTTAGTATTGTTAGTTAAACAACAACAAGAAGTATGCTTCAGTCCAAAACAATGTGAAGTCGGCTATATGAATCCTCATTAGTACTTCTAAGCTCAACTCGTATCATCATCATATCTAATTAAAATAAAAGTGAAAAATCACCTACATGGATATTTTCCCTCCATTATAGCTAAAGCTTGTTTGACCTGCTTTGAAATGCTTTTCCTTGCGCTGAGGGTCTATCATAAATAACTTCTCTACCTCCCAAGGTAGGGATAAGGTCTGCGCACACTCTACCCTCCCCAGTATCCCACTTGTGGGACTACACTAGGTATGTTGTTGTCATTTTAACAAAGTTTGCATTTGTTAGAATATTCTAGGGTAATGCCGAGAAATTGTTGGTCTTTCGAGACAACTTCATTCCATGTGATTTAGGTGTACCTCATAACACCTTCCGTCACCATAGTTTCCACACTTACGAACTGGTATCTGTAGGATGACACAAGATATCACCAAGCCATCTTAAGCGACCTTTTCTCATTTTATCCTCAACGTGTACCACTTGCACTTTCTTGCACCTTACATACTTGGTAAATTCAGTATGAATTAACATTATTTTCCTTTTGTAGGTGATAAATCCTCAACTGATTGGGACAAAGCCTGGTCAAGCTTCAGGAAGCGAAGCAGGAAGAGCATCTTCTCAAACATCTTTTCGCAATTCTCTCCAAACAAGTACGTAACATGGAATCCTAAGCGCTCTGAATATCCATTATCTGAAGAGGTTGATCCTATTAAGAGAGCAGAGAAATCAAACCTTATGCTATGGACAAGTCCACAATTCACTCTTGTTGGAGCAATTGTTATAGTCACATTTCTTTTGGTCTATTCCATTCTTGCTATAACAAAATGAGCTTTTCGAAATGTAAAACATGGCTTAAGTTTAGATCGATGCAGCTACGTGTATAAGTGAAAAAAATATCATGGTTGATTCGTTTAAAATTGTATAAAGTATGTAAAGTTGTATCAATGAAGAAAATGATAATTGTCTGCCTGTTATGCTGGTTGTGTTTTGTGAATAATATCGGGTTTGACAGGAATCACCACTGGCTGCTCAAAGAGGGAAAAAATGCTACAATTTATGTGACATTTGAACTCAAAAGATTTATTTCAACTGAGTTGCTTACTGCATCATTCATAAAAGGCATGAACAGATAAATAAATACATATCCTTCAACAACAGCAACATAGACCATTCCACAGGGTCTATGGAGGGTGGTTGTACGCAGACCGTACCACTACATTTGTGGGATAGAGAAGTTGTTTTCGATAGATCCTTAGCTTAAAAAAAGCATTTTACAGAACAATTTGAAAAGGAATGTCAGAGTAGAAAGCTATGATGAAAATAGTGAAAAGAGGAAAGTACTGATAGTAAAAATAGTAGAATAATCGAAGTAAAGAAACAATTGAAGAATAAGATAATGATATCATAACAATAATAATAATGGTAATGTAACAAAAAAGTTCTCCAAAGTAGAACCATGTTCTACCACTAGGAATGGAGAAAAAGTTGGACTACCTACTAACTGTTTATTCTAATCCTCAATCTCCTTATTCTCCTATTTAGGGTCCTTAGTGAGTTGAAAATGTGTAAGTTAACCGTAATCAAAAATTCTCACGAAGTGGATGAATTTCCTTTGTCCATAACCTAGATTTGCTCTAGGAGATGCTTATCTCTTTTTTCAATACTCATAATGATACTTTCTACATTATAACTTTATAAATAATGTTTAGGAGGCCAACGAGACCAATGAGTTAATCAGCATTCCTTATGGATAGATTCAACCCGATATCTATTTTTAACATCTAGTACTTCTCAAAAAGAAAGAGATACATTGAATTCACATCACATATATGGAATTTTAACAAATTATTGGTCTTTCCTTATAGACTTCAAACTTTTCACTTTTATTTATATTCCTTAAGAGAACACTACTTTGACCTGTCTGCTTCTCTCCTCAAGCAGAGCTTTCATTGTTCCCACAAAGAGAAACATATTAATTTGTTAATGGAGGACATGAAAATTTGGAATTCATAATATTTAATTGTCTGGTGATGTGGATAGTTTTTAGGTTGATCGATTGGTTTTGTAGTTATTTATAAATTTATTTTTTAATTTTATTATGTCTTGTATTTTACAAGATAATTTTTATTTTCGCATGTAAGAAATCTGAAAATAATTTATCTTCTGTTTAAATTGTAAGTGGTCACATCACACATGAGACCATTTTTCTATGGCTATTTACAATTTTGACTTATTAGAAGATTCACTATACATTTAACCGTGGACAATTATTATTATTATTGTAATATTAACTTGAGATCGTTACACAAACAACGTATACAACTTAATTTCTGAGGATCGTTTAGTATGATGGACAACTATAGATAGTCCTAAGATAAAAATTTAGTATTGTTTTATCTCTTGTTTGATTACTAATTCTGAGATAATTTATACTAAGGTTAGTAATTAGCACTAGGATAAGTTATCCCTACAAAGGATAAAACAATAGTATTGGGGTTAGTTATCCACGGATAAATAATGAAAATGACAAAAATATCCTTAAGGTCACTCAAACACTTTTTCTAGTAAACAAGTGCAAGATATTTTTTTAAACGGTTCTTCTTAGAAATTATGTAATGCATATATTTTTAAGATGCCTATTTTTACACCACAAACCAAACAATCGATATGACATAATTTTAATATATCTAATCCCGACATAACTTGTCTTCGAACTAGAGGACCCCTTAACATTGGAGTCAAGTGGAAAAGTTAAAAAGTCCCATGGCCGTGTGCATTTCATGTCAATTATTGACTTGAAGAAACTTTTTCTTGTAACTAATCAAATTATGGTTAGTTTTTTCTATATATAACTTTACATCTTCTAGTTCTAAATATGTGAAAGAAAGAAAAAAACAGATTTTCATATTTATAGGCTAAGATTTTCTCTTTTTTTTTTTCCTTAGAATTTATGAGTTATCAACTAGCCATGAAGGACATTGTTGTGAGGGGGAAAAAAGAAAGATTTCCACCAAAGAGAGGGAAAATTAAGGTTAAGATAGTCAAGTGTTTTGTGAAGTTTATAGAGAATATTGTGTTTAGGAGATAATCTAAGCTTTGCTTCTTCTGGTTCGCTCATATAATTATATGCACGTGTTTTATTACATGTAGTCATTTCCTCGTTCGTTTTTATCTTTTCAATATGGTACATTATATTTGGAGTTACTTTTCATTAATCATGTAATATTCAAAATTCACTAGTTGGATATTTGCATTGTTGATTCAAGTTTATGTTTGTTTTGATCCAAATTTTGTCTCTCATTAACATACTTCATCAAGGTTGGTAACTTGATTGTCTTCTTGTACATTTTTGTTAATTTTATATCATTTCCGGTGATAGTGATGTGCGCATGATTTTTCACAAGTGATATTAGCAATTAAATAAGTAAACAAAGAATAAATTACATTACCATCATATATATGTAAAAAAGCACAAGTCGATTACTAAAATTCTCCTAGATGAGTTTTCATTTTCTAAAATGTATTACTAGACTCGTTAGAAATAGTACTAAATATTTCCTTTTTTTAATATATATAAGATACCAAAAAAAGACCACTCGAAAAATCATTGTTGATTCAATTTTACAAATTAATCTTAATCAACTTTATCATAAAAAAACTCTCTCAACTACAATAGTAATAATAATTGTTCCATTTATTAAAACCAATCATTACATATATAGTATTCAGAAAATTTCATATCAAAAGACAAAACGCATCCTAATAAAGAAGATTTTGTACTAGTAAAACTCAAACTCGAAATCTCTGATTAAAGAAAACAGAATACTTACCCCATAACGACCATTAATTGGTACAACAAGTATAGATAACTTGAGCTTTCCATTGATATCAAATTAATTATGACAAAAAAGAAAACAAGAAACAAGAGTTAGTTATGTCTCCATAATGTAGGGACAACTATTTCAGAAGTCATAACCACTAATTACTCGATAAGATTTTATGTTTAAATTTCATTGAATTGTGAACTTATTGATATATATTCTTCAATGGTAAAGATTTTATGTTAAAGATTAATGAAAAAGTTAGTGAAAACAAAATAGATAAAGGAGGAAGTGGAAGAGAAGAAAATAAGTATTTTTAATGGAGTCGTTTTTGTTAGAGAATATTTTATACGAAACTGATGAATAGGTTATTGGAAAAAAAATGGAGACCAAAGACTACTCATCACTAACTTCCATTATTTATCAAAGACCAAATATAAATTTTGTTAGTCATTCAAGGGACAAATTACTATGCATGTCTCCCTAGTTCTTTTCAATTATAGATTTTGCAAATTTTTAGTCAAAATTGCATTATATATTAATGTTGATTATGTCAAGATAAGATGACTTAATTTTAAATAAAAACATGGTAAAAATTAAAAATTAAAAACTCGCTTGCTTAAAATTAAAAGCAAGTCTTACTGCGTTGAGACAACACTGAATATATTGTTAATAAAGTCATCATCAGTGTTTTCAAAAACGTTTTTGGGGCAAGTCTTAGGACGGGGAGTACCAAAAACGCTCCGGGGCGTAAATTAAAGACGTAGATTCATAAGGTGTAAGTTCTAAAATTTGAGGCGTAAGTCCCGAGCATAAAAACGTATGTCATGGGCGTAAAAACGTACGCCCGCGAGTTTTTAATTTATTTTTTTGAACTTTTTTTGCTTTAAATCATATTTTTATTATTGGTGTAATGATATTTCTCAAATAGTAATTATAATACTTTTTTTCTTCATTATTGATTATTAATACTTATCTCAAATAAAAATCATAAATCATTAAAAGGTTTACTTTTGCTTATTTTATTAGTAATAAAACTATAAAATTGAATATGCATGAGACTACGTCCCGTAGATCCATGGGATTTATGCCCCGTGTCTCGAGGCTTACGCCTCGCCTTGTACTATATAAAACGTGTCGCCTCACGCCCCGCCTTTTAAAACACTGGTCATCATCAAACATGTAGGCGACATCGTACATAGTCTATCTGTTGATTTTTGTTTTTTTTCTCTTAACAGAATATGAAAGGAACAAAAATGTGAGACAACTATTTAGTGAGACCTAAAGTCATTTCAAAGTTTTAGGTCATGGAAAATTCTGTATATTTATTGTCTAACCATTGATCAATTTATTATCATTATATATATTATTATTTTTTACACATGAGAGATTCAAAAATATTATTTTTTTCTATTTAAATTTTAAAGAACGGACAAGGGTCAAAATTACCACTAAACTATGTGAAATAAACCACTTATACCTTTCATTACATTTTAGGATAAAAAATACCCCCACCATTATCCTAAGAGACCGCAAATACCCTCAAGAGTTAACACCCCAAATTTTTAGTGAGTGGCAAGCCACGTGAAACTAATCCCTCCACCTAACATTGTTAACTAGGATTCACTTAAAAAACTAGACCTTTAGCTGCAACAAAAGTCGCCACAAAATCCAGAATATCACCACTAAAGGTTTTAATTGATTTTTAGCATTAAATTCTGATTTTGTGTTTTTTTTTTCTTCATTGTTTTTAAAAAATCACAAATGATATCAATAAAGGAGGAGTTTGTAGATGTACAATGATGTATTATATAGTAGGAGATTTGAATCGAGAAATAATTTTGATGATTTTCGTAATAATATTGGATGTTTTTAATATTGATGGTGCATGTTATTTATTTTAGAAAATTAGGTTGCAACTGAATAATAATTATCATATTTTTTTGTTGAAAAAATAGATTTTACTAGTGAATGGTTGTTGTAGCCTTAGTTGCCACCTAAAAATCACTCATAATCTTAAGTGGCAATATTTTGAGATTTAGTGGAGACTTTTGTCGCTGCTAAAGGTCTAGTTATTTTGTAGTGAATCCTAGTTGGCAACACTTATGTGGAGGGATTAGTCCCATGTGGCTTACCACAAGATAGTTAACTCTTGAAGGTATTTGTGGTCTCTTGGGATAACGGGGGTATTTTTGATCCCACAATGTAATGAAGGTATAAAAGGTCTATTTCGCATAGTACATGAATATTTTTACCCCTTTCCGAATTTAAATTATGTCACCTGTTTCCTTGTTCCGTAAGGAGGGGATAACTAGTCTCATCAGATATCTCAATCCATGAAATAACTTTTGGCTATTCCATCCCTCGTGCCAAACGACCCCCCTTCACTACTTTAATTTAGATAGCAGGAGGTACCTAGTAAAATAGACAAGGGGCACGGCAAGCGTTGTCCACATTCAGTGTATGTATACCAAATTGTTTCATAACTAGTATGAATGCCAGCAGAACCATCACACTGACATGACAAAGCATATTAGCAGCCCAAAGGGCTGTAACTACCAACTAGTAGTAAACACAAACACCACTTATAGGCCAAGAAAATAGCTATTGCACAATACTGGATATCGATAAAAGCTATACTAGGTGGAAGAAGAACAAATGCTGTTACTGATGCTACCTCAATAGGCCAACACCCCAATTCATGGAAGACGTAATGGAAATATACACCTAGAATTAGATTGAGGTGGACAAGTGAAGGCACGGATCAAAGTTTTTTATGATGGCCCTCAAGAATTATGGTAGTAGTAGTAGAATCATTATTAGGGGCAGTAAGAACTGAGAAGGCAACACATGCTTCAAAGCATAGTAGTAGTAGTAGTAAAATACAAAGGATAGCTCTCTTATGTGGCAGCAAAACAACCAGAGAAGTTAAATTCATCAAAAATTCTGGAAAGAAGGAAGTCACAACTCATCAGAAATAAGGGTAAAACCTAATCAAATAGAGGAACAATTATTAGGGCATCACGACACGGATATGCTTACATTTCATCCCATTCTATCTGCTGCACGCCAACATGATCTTGCATCACGTAGACATGAAAGTGCATGCACCGATAAGTGTATATCATGTGCATAAATTTTGGGCCCAAGGATCAAGCGCGACTACCAGGTTCATTGATTTGTAATGACGTTTTCGAAAGGCTAGCTTCCAGCTCATTTAACTCATCCACATCAAAGTCATCATCATCGTCATCGTCATCATAAATGTCATCCACTTGGTCTTTAGGAGGAGCCTCACCACCATCATCAATATTCTTCTGGGCTGACGTCGAGGAGCTTGCCTCTTCTTTAGCAGAATCCTTGTTCTCCTGTAAAGGAAATGTAATCTACTTAGTAAGTGATATGCAGGCCCTTTTGCACGTAACTAACAGCACTGCACAATAAATGCACATGGCAACAGTCCCTTTTTTTTTAAGCAAGCACAAACACATGGCATCAATCGCATGCTTCATCAAATGTCCAAACCAGGGACTCATTGGTTACTTGGCATAGCTTCTTTAGTTTTGACTCACAACAGAACACCACTGCAACTACCCATAAGTACACACTTAAATTATCAATTCTGTTTCTACTAATGATGTCTGCACTTTGCGGAGCAAACCACCAGTCCACCACCACATGAATGCACACTTTGGTGTCTACTTTCCAAAGTCATTGCTAGATTACAGATACCATGCTTTGGCCCTACCAAGCAAAAATTTACTTCTTCTATGATCAACAAGACATGCGGTTAAGTAAATGCTTTCACGTGGATGCTTTAGTCTTCCATTTTTTGCTCCATTCAGCATATTAGAAGTTTATCAAATCTGCATACTGTATAAATGGAACAAAACTTTTGATGCAAGACCCTAATCTTTGCCTAGTGCAACACCCATGCTGAAAATATTTAATTCTGAAAATCATGTGCAGGTTCTACATAACATAAATTTAAAAATTTGAGCAAAAGGGTGAAGCTGTGTACTACATCAACCTTAAAAATTCAAATCCCAAAAGCAAGCAAATCACGAGTGCCTTTTAAAAGAACATTTGAAGAAACAGTACTAGAAAGTGAATCTAACTAAGACTTACTCCTGAGTTAGATGAGAAATTAATGAAGAAATTCATCCTGATGAAAACAATCTAGAAGCATCTCACAAGGGAATTGTTTAATCTAACAATGCAATTTATTGCTAAAAGTCAACAGAACATTATGTAATGTTGTCTTTTATGCTCTTACTCTTTGCTCTCTTACACACACAGCATAATTGCTCAGTCCCCGACATTGTACCCTATCCTAGGTTATGCAGTACTATAGATCTATGACAGTGACCAGTGGACAGTGAAAAATCTTGAATGCTCAAAACAATCCAACAAAGGATATAGAAAAGCATAGAAAATTGATCATAACATATTCACCTTTGGGAGTTCAGCAGACTCTTCTTCCCTATCATACTGGTCATAGGCCCCCACATCATCCACAAACCAGCTAGCGTCAGACATGAACAGCTCACGACCACTGCAAGAAAGTGAGCACAAGATTTCCCCCAATAAGAATATGCGTCCACCAAAAGAGCTTTTCCCAACTGATGAGCACGTATAATTGGTTAAAGAGAAAAAAGGAGTGCAATGAATGATACCTCATGCGATCATTCTTAGCTCTATCTGCCCTTTGCTTGGCCAAGCTGGCCTCTCTTTCTTCCATCTTCTTCTTTTTCCATTCCATAAATAACTCAGTGGTCAAGGGAGTTGAAGCAGTCAATTTTGCACGCTGCAGGCAGAACAGAAAACATGTAAAGTAGTTCCACTAATGAGCATATTTAGAAAAGCTTAGTGGCAATCAGTAGTTGGCAATATGAATACTCAGATGGTACGGTCACCTGTTCATCAATTTCTTCTTCAATAGGCATCTTGTCAGCTTCCTCTTGTAACAATGCTTTCATTTGTGACTTGAGAATATATCCAGGAGGAAGTGCATGTCTGTAATGGCATTCTTTACCATTTGGACAGGCCCAAAACCAACCGTACTGTTTCTTCTCCACAGCATCCAAAAAGAATTTACATACCTGCATATAAGCCAAATCAAAAGCTTGATTTCTGAAACAAAAACACTCCATTCAAGTTTGGAAATATTTGACTGGACATGGAGTTTTAAGGGGGAAATTAAGACTATAGACACATACAATAAATACGCATAAAACGCCAAAAGTACCCAGGTTTCCTATCCGGTGGAGGCAACAGTAGCAGAAAATGAGTGTTGTAATGATTCAATAGTTTCTGGGGATGAAAGGTGCAACCTTTTTCTTGGGGAGGACGGAAAAGGAAAGAAGGCCAAATTAACTGGGATATAGTATACAATTTTTCAAGTGACAAATAAAGATTAAAATGAAAGCATATTAATACACCTCAAAATGAGGGAATATGTTCATGGTTACAACGTCCAACGAATAAAATGCATATCATTGTACCATGCTCTATGCAATGGCAAATCAAAATAATCAGTACACTTAAATGGAGGGCTAACTCAGAAATATTTTTCCCAATTCTCAATGTCCACAAATATGTAAACGATATTGCATGCATTCTGCACAACCAAGATTCTAGGTCATCCTATTTTAACATGTTTGAAACTGTGGGGAGCATGGAGCTGTCCCTCTCCCGCTCTCCCACTTGAGTTTCATCATGTCTGGCAAGGTTCAAAATTATGATGTGTGCTTGTCTAGAAAGGTTTGAAACTATATGTACGCTCACAATACACACATTCAACTGTGCTATCAAATGAACAAAATCCCCGGGACCTATCTTTTTGTCAAAAAAGGGTACTTCTACTGAACTCTAGCGATAAGAAAATATTGTGGAGTATGTACAGTCAAGGTATATTATGGAAAAGGACAATGCTTACAATGTCAGTTGGTTTGTTCTTGTTATACTCCTGACTTTTTGATGCCACAACCTTCTCCAATGTCTCTTGATCCCAATCGTCCATTGTTTCCTTTCCATCTTGTTTTAGACAAGAAATGCCAGTCAATAAACACTAAAACCATTGTAAAATAGTATCACATGGGAAAGAAAAGTTTATGCAAAATGACTAATGTTAATGTTGCTTAACCACCTTCATCACGCTTATCGCTGAAAATATCAATCTTCTCTCCTTTTCGCTGAATATTCAGATCGTGAGAGAACTTGCACTTAAAACCCTTAACACATTGCCCCGCCTTAAAGAACTCACATAAGATAGATTTTGGATCAACACCTAAACACCAATTCACAGCATTCATTAAATATATAATAAATTTTGCAGCAGCATTTTGTCTGAAAATTGAAATAACACCAAACCTTTAATGCAAGAGAGAGTTTGTAGTAAGTGAAACAAAACAAACTACCACCTATAAGAGATTTTTTTTTATTTTTATATAACCATGGTGGCCGGGGCTGCTTGCGCCTACCTCAACTAGTTCCGCATTTCTAATAACTATTCTAATGAATAATTCATCAATGATGAATAGAAAATAATGCTATGCAATTCTGAAGAAGGGAAAGACAGGATACCTCCTCTATCCACCAAAGCTAGGACACATGGAAAAAAATCACCTAGTGTTTCTGTCTAAAACCTCATGATTCTCACTTCATTGACCACTACCTACTGATAAGGGGATGATAATGAACTGTGAACTTAAAAGGGTCTCTTGAAATAAATTGACAAGCTAATATTAAGACATTTTGAATTTCCATAATAAAATATCAAAGTTCATCAGCTTTACAAACTGGCAAAAGGTCCAGTTTGTAATTCTTTCTTCAATAGACGCAGTTTGATATAGGAGAAAGTAGATAATTGCCCTGAAGTCTTCCTACACTATATTCCCAATTATTTCAATCCAACAAGCTACAGTAACGTTTTAAAATTGACACTACTACACACTAATAAAAAATTATTGATACACAAAAATAAGACAAAGCAGAAATCAATCAAAAGAAGAAGAATACCTAGAGGCACTTTAGGCTGGCTAATAGCAACTTTGAACAATTCGCTAAGCTCTTTCTCCCTAGCTTTCTCTTCTTCCTTCTTTTTCTGTGACAAAATTAAGCTTAAATGTCAATATATGTATATGCAAAAAAAACACAGAAAAATAATACAACAGGATTAACTATATAATCCTCTATATTCATTTCATCCATTCGGGCGTGAAATAGTCACACATGCCACTTCTCTATATTCATCCTGCACTGTTTGGGCTTAAACACATAGGAATGTATGTACTGTACAAAGACAACTATGTCTCAAACACTATCTAATTAGAATAGGATATACAATGAAACTACCTGCCCTATTTCAGTTGGAGAACGATTACACAAAAGAATACAACACAAGTATGTGTCAATCCAAACTAGCCGGTCAGCTACATGACTACATCAGTCCTCTATCAGTTATATAGATACAGACACAAATCACGTGAGAATAATACAACAATCACGCCTCAAACTCAAGCTTGTTGAGGTCAGCTATATGCCTCTTGTATATCTATCAGAAAAATCACACAAAAATAACAACACAATTACACTCAAATCAAAAAGCTGATTGCTTTTGGTTACATGAATCCTCGATACTCTATTTGAGCTTGAATAGCTATAATGCTATATGCCTCCTCCTGTATATCTATCAGAAAAAATCACACAAGAATAATAACACAACTACACTCAAAATGAAAAAGCTAATTGCTTTCAGCTACATGAATCCTCTATACTCTATTTAAGATCAAACAGTTACATGCCTCCTGTATATATTTATCGTAAAAATCACACAAAAATAATAACGCAATTATACTCAAATCAAAAAGCTGATTGCTTTCGGTTACATGAATCCTCGATACTCTATTTGAGCTCGAATAGCTATATGCCTCCTCCTGTATATCTATCAGAAAAAATCACACAAGAATAATAACACAACTACACTCAAAACAAAAAAGCTAATTGTTTTCAGCTACATGAATCCTCGATACTCTATTTAAGATCGAACAGCTATATGCCTCCAGTATATCTGTCGAAAAAATCACACAAAAAAAATAACGCAATTATACTCAAATCAAAAAGCTAATTGCTTTCAGCAACATGAATCCTCGGTACTCTATTTAAGTTCGAATAGATATATGCCTCCTCCTGTATATCTATCGAAAAAATCACACAAAAATAATAACACAACTACACTCAAATCAAAAGGCTAACTGTCTTCAGCAACATGAATCCCCAGTACTCTATTTGAGTACGAACAGCTATATGCCTCCAGTATATCTATCGAAAAAAATCACACAAAAATAATAACGTAATTATACTCAAATCAAAAAGCTAATTGCTTGCAGCTACATGAATCCTCGGTACTCTATTTAAGTTCGAACAGTTATATGCCTCCTCCTGCATATCTATCGGGAAAAATCACACAACTACATTCAAATCAAAAGGCTAATTACAGTCAGCTACATGATTCCTCTCCACTCTATTCAATTTCTAAATATTCACCCAAAAAAAAAAAAACATAAAATCAAAAGAAGACCAAAAAAAAGAAGAGAGGAGCAGGTACCTTGGCGTCAAGTTTCTTAGCATCAGGTTTAGGCACAACATTTTGCTGTAAAGACTGAACATATTTCTGAACATTCTTCGACTTGTTCTTATTCTTAAGACCGAACGTCTTGTCTTCGACTACCTTCTGCTTCTTTGCAACATCGGCTTTGGATTGCTTTGGCGGCATCTTGTATTCTCATCCAAATCCTCAATAACCTCGATAGATTCGTCGGAAAATCAATTTTTTTCCCGGCGACTGAAAACCCTAGGTCGATAAATTAGAGTGTGGCCGGAGGCGGAGATTGGGTTCTTGTGTGAGAAGGTGTTTTACGGAAATTGCTAATAATGGGAAAGAAGGTTAAAATATCAAATATTTTAAGTTTTGTAAATGACGTTATGGGGTCCTAATTTGTTTTGGGAGGTACAATATAGTCACTAACAAAAATATATTTTCTCCTTTTCCTTTCTTAAGTTAGGAAACCGTTCGGCCATAAAAATTATTCACTTTAATTCGGAATTTTATGTTACTATTAAGAAAATAGCTTATAACTAATTTTTAACTCACCTTTTAATTGTTGACGATATTTTTAATTTTGAATATGTGTTTGAACATAAAATTTGGGATCATGATTTTAAATTTTGAATCCTTTACGAAAATTGGAATTTCAAATTGTGATTTTATTTAAAATGTAAAACTTGATCATAATTTATATTTTGTATAAAAAAAAGGACTCTTGCTCGTGCATGAAGATTGAATAGATTGTTCGTATATGTAAAAGAATTATATTAAAGAATAGCTAGTTGTATATGTGATTTATCAATACGATGGCTTGAGATATTTTGATGTCTTATTTATGAATTACGGAATGCTCATTTGGTGATATTATATATAGAAGTTAGATAATTTTCATAACCTGCGAGGAAAAAGACACAACCTAAAAAATATAAATTACATGTCTAAACAAAATTTGAACTTCAAAGTAACCTGACTTAAAATCATGTCCAAATGGATGTTGGTGTTTACAAAAGAGAAAAGACATCAAATTACACTTGAAGTTGTCCCGAATTTTCAGACTAAACACCTTAACTATGTGGGTATCCTATTACCCCACAAAAGTATTAAACATCATTGTAAAGAGACCATTTTGATCTATTTTCTCACCAACCCAAGAATTCTAATAGGAGCGTGATGCACACCACCTTTTAATGAACTAATTTAAATATTAATAAAGTGCAGACCCAAAATAGAAATATTGGCACATCTTTGCCTCTGAAGGACGCTCTCACTGCTTTCAATTAATGGGGTTTCTTCAAAACTTTTTCAATTGATTATTTCAGTTTTTTGGGAGCTGATTTACCTCCGGATGCTGAAACAAGCGTTCGCTATTTGGAATCATCAAATTTTGCCGCCATTATTGTTAAGAGTTGAGCTTCTTTAAGTTCATGATTTAATTTGTGGTGCTTTTCAGAATGAAATAATGTTCCAGACTCACCCATCTCGTGGAACTAAATTTTAATAAATACTAGAAGTTTTTAAAATGAGAAAAGACATAAGAATTTTCTGCTTTCATCAAATTTGCATTGAAAGTAAGTCTTCATGTTTGAATCGCATCACACACAACATTGAATCATTCTCGCCATTACAAATATAATTCAAGATTTGTATTTGATATTATAAGAATATTTTGATTTCTCAATTTTTAAAGAAATTAAGGATAAATTACACCTTGGCGACTGAAAATTAACAAGAAGTTAGAAAGTTCTTATCTTTTTGGACTGATGTCATTCAAGAGAGAAGATGATTTTTTTTTAGCTTAAACCTTCAACCATCAGATCTTTTTGAAAGAATTGGGAAAGATGGAGTATTTAAAGAAGAAGTAATTAAATAATAGAGAAGGAAATGACACGTGGCGCTTTTTAATTCATTTTTGAAAAAAAATTTCACATCCACGCTCGTCATCTGCGTAAATGCAAACATAGGGAGAAAATGGGTTTAAATGGTCCATTTACAAGAGTATTTATTACTTTTGTGGGGTAATAGAATGTCTGCATAGTTAAGATATCTTTTTAAAAATTCGGAACAACTTCATGTGTCACTTTATGTCTTTTCTCTTTACAAAACCAACAATCTCATCTTTTGTATAACCATCCACTAACGATGGGGATTAACAATGTTGTTTGTGTTTAAGATGATTAACAATGTTATTTGCATTCAAGATTAGTTGATCGAAAAATGCATATTCAACAAAAATAGATTGTTCACGCTATGTGAAGAACACATTTGAAAAACTACTCTGGTCAATTCTATACTAACAGATTTTTGTAATTATATGTATTTAAAAATTGACAAAGTGTAATAATATGTAGGGATTGTTTGATAAATGTATTAGAAAATTTATATACGTATTATTGTAGTACTAGTATAGTAAAAGCATACACCTTTTCACATTGAAGGTTGAGACTTTTTCGAAGAGTTATGACATTTTCAAGAAGTTGTAATTTTTCCGTTGAGTTAATTGTAATCTTTTCAAAGGGTTGCAACTTTTCAGAAGGGTCGTGACTATTCTGAAAGATTGTGATTTTTCTAAAAAGTTGTGACTTTTTGAATGAGTTGTAACCTTTCTGAAAGGTTGTGACTTTTCTGAAGGGTTGTGCCTTTTTTGATACGGCACAATAAGCACATGTTCATACTACCTTTGTTGGCTATAATATAGGGCTCCCTCACATTTTTAAAGTTTAAATTTTCTAAGTTGTCTAGTACATTTTTACCTTTTCACAATGAAGGATTATGACTTTTCCAAAGAGTTGCGACTTACAAATTCACAAAAGATAAAACTTTGAATGAAATACCAATGTTAGTTGTCGGACTAAATTATGACAGATGGGAAATGGACACAAAAAAGTAGGTACGAATCAAAAAATTCTCATGGTTGTGATAAGTTGATCAAGAATTGAGCAGTTGAAATAGTTTTTCTTTTGACATGTTGAATTGGGAAAATAAGGAAATTGTAGTTTTGTTTCATTATTATTTTTTTGGTGAAGATCAAAGTAGACTTTAAAGAAATCGACGAAGCTCCATAGAAATTAGGGATGAAATTTGTCAGAAGAAGAAGAAGATACAATCAGGGGCGGACCTATGTGGGTTCCAGGGGGTTCACCCCCTTAGCAAAAAATTACATTGTATATATAAGATACGTTTTCTGTATTTTTGTAGATATATATATTTTGAACCCCCTCAATAACAAAAAGAAAATGATAGCGCAACAGTAGGTCTCTTTAAAGTTAAGTTTCACGTTGAGGGTTTAATTCCATGTGTTAGCATTTTATTTTTGTCACGCCCCGAGCCTACCCTGGACGTAACTTGCACTCAAAAATCATTGTTGGTTTCCAAGAGAACCCTTTGCCTGGCTCATTACTCAGTGGACGTAACTGGCACTCGAAAATCATTGTTGGTTCCCAAGAGAACCCTTGGCCTGGCTCATTACTCAGCGGAAGACTTACTCAAGCAAAATGAAAACTCATGATGCAAAATATAACTTTAAAAATTTAATCTAAACTCAATTCCAATAATCATTTGAAAATAAGTTAACAAGTATTAGTTAAATGTCTCATTGACTCAAAACTAGGGGTGTTCACGGGTTGGTTTGGATCGGTTACTGGTCAAAACCAAAACCAAACCAACTTAATCGATTTTAAAATTATCAAAACCAAACCAAACCAATTATAATATATATTTATCGGTTAGGTTGTTATCGATTTAGGTTCGGTTTGGTTTGATTATTCAGTTATTAACCATAGACAAAAATTAAAAAAAAAAACAATTCATTCAAAACATGAAAAAACTGACAACAATCAATTCAAAACGAAAATAGTTAGAATGACTGGCATTACATAACTTTCAATCATTGAATGTACTATGAATAAAACTTCAAAAATTCATTGTTTTGGCCTAGAAGGAAGAGACAGTGACATTTTCAATCTCATAAAGAATTGTCATAAACACTCATATATGTGAAACCAATAAGATAAATATTCTCACATTGGCATTTTTGCTTTCATAAATAAATTATAAATAAATTTTGATGAAAACACATATAAGATCTTTAAAATTGTTTATAAAAATAATATATTATGTATTTATAATAATAAAATATATGTATATAATTTGTTAGTTCGATTTGGTTATTTCTTCGGGGTTTTTTGAACAAAACCATAACCAACCCAAATAATATCAATTTTAAAAAATCTAAAATCATACCACACTTAACCCAAATAAAATCAGTTTATTTAATCGGTTTGGTTCAGTTTTTCGGTTTGGATCGATTTTTATCCAAACCATGAACACCCCTAATTACAACAACAAAAGAAATAATGATAGACTCCTTGACTTTTAAACTATCTATGAAGCCTCTACTATTACAGAAGGCTTATTGGGACAAGACCCACGACATCCTAACAACTGAAAGTAAAAATGGAACCCTCCGGAAGCAAGGAGGCTCACCAAAGCTAACTAGAACTGCAAGTGGTATCAATGGAGTGTCTGTTGATGACCCTGAATACCTGATCATGAAAGATACATGCCAAATGGTGTCAGTACATTGAATGTACGAGCATGTAAGAGGAACTCTAAAGCATAAACATAAGCTTGAACTGATAGAAAAGAAACATACCCACCTCTTCTCAAACTCACTCAACTCAACTCAAACTCCCCTCAAGGATAGGATACTCAACTCAAGGATAAGATACTCAACTCAAAGGTAAGATACTCAACTCGAAGATACTCGGCTAAAGATACTCAATCAACGATACTCAACTCAAGATACTCAAAGATAAAGTTATAATAAAAAATGCAATATATGAAAAGCTTTTAAAACAATATATAATAACTCAATTGTATGCAAAAATACAATAATAATTCAATTGTATGCAAAAAATACAATAATAACTCTTATTTGAGAAATTCTCTCACCAACAACCATCACTATGAGCTATGTGATGATACAACGTCTCGCTCACAGTGTCAGAACTGTCCTATACTTTACTGGAGTATAAGACATCCTTAACTAAATGGATCCACTAACCTATGCTTAAAAAGCAATAAGGAATCATCTAAAAAGTATGACCTTTTTTTTTACCCATGTTGGCATACATGGTTTATGAGGACTTTAAGTTGTCTGAACTCGTCCTCATATCGGTGCTCAATGCTACTCCAAAAAATATAACTCATGCTCATATGTTTAAAAACATTTCCTCATCCTCAAACATTGAGATTATTACTCAAAAGGTTCTCTTAAAAGAAATAGTGCTCAAAACTCCTCATGAACTCATTTGAAAATCAAAGTTTCCTCTTATCTTAAATGTAAAAACATTTTACTCTTGAAAAATGAAACTAAACTGTTCTCATCCTCATCCTCATTTACTTAAGTCTTAAAATAAATTATAAATAATTGTAAAAGATTTCTCAAAATAAGGTTCATGCTGAATTATGGACGTGAACGACTCAATTCAAGGTTTTTCAATAACCATAATAGAACTTAATATTCGAAACTTAACAACTCCTGAACTAAAAGACTCAATAATACTACTCATCTTAAGATTGCTCGACTCATATGGTTCATGCGAAATTATGGGCATGACCGACTCAACTCAAGGACCTCTATGTATAACATATGGTAATCTATAATTATGAAATATAGTTTCAAAAAGATTTGGAACTCAATACTCAAGAACTTAGAACTCGGAGATACTACTCCTCTCAAATATACTCAATTTATGGAGTTCATGCGGAATTTATGGACATGAACGACTCGACTCAATGATCTCAATAATAATATAGAACTCATGGGTACAACTTTTCTCATTCTCATACTTACTTCCTTGAAACTTAGCTCAAATCGATAGCTGATATCAAGATATTCACAATTTAACTCAAAGACTTTCTTGAACTCTACTCTTAACTCTTTTTTGAATTTGAATTATGAATTCAAGAGTTATGATTCATAATATATAGGATCTCCTGATTGTTAGATGTGATTTAGAATAGTAAAATTAGGAAGGGAGTGAAGGTACACTTTAAAAGAACTCGGACGGGGCAAACGACCCTAGCGCACTGAGTGGCATGGAGCGCCAGCCCCTAAACTACAGAGCCAACTTTCTGGCGTACTGCTGACGCGGTGCGCCTGCCCCCTACCTAGAAAACCTGACGAATTTCTCTTCTTGATTTTTGGCCCTAATTCACCTATAATCGAATGGTTTCTTCCAAGCTCTCTTAGATTCATTTACTCAACTTAATTACATGAAAATATAGTCGAAAACTCTCAAGAACAATTCTCATTAAAAATTACTCGCCTCAAGAACTCAACCAACCATCATAATTCAAGAATGAATAACAACACCTCAAGAATTTCATCAAGAACCTCAATATACTCAATCTCATGGATGAATTTGAAAGTGAAAACTCATGATTGCCGTGTGGGTGAATGAACCCAACACTATGAAAACTTGCATACCTCTTTAAGATCAAATCCTTGGCGAAATCCCTCGAAGATCGTATGAATCTTGAACGCTTGAAGTTTTTCTCCTTTTTTCTCCTCTTGAACTCCTCTCAAAAATCCTAAGCGCGTTTAGGAATAACTAAAATTGATTTCAATCAGTTTATACCCCTAAAAAGGTTAAAATAAAGGGGGCTAGACTAGGGGGATAAGGAAAAGACCAAAATACCCCTCATTAATTTGGATAAATTTTCTTAACTGGACAAGCTGAACTCAAACAGACATATCTCCCTCATCCGAAGAAAGCTAGGCGGCGTTGGAAAGAGGACTCAGATATATTTCATTTGATATCTTATGGGTCTCCTAACTCATTTAGTACTAAAAGTTATGGTCGTTTGAAGTTGACCCAAAACTTAAAAGAACTTACGGATGACTTGAATGAATTTCTCTTTAGTTCTTTTTGAAACTCGAGGTGCTACATCTAGTGACCTTAACACTTAAGAAAAATTAAATTCCTCGGTAAAATCCTACTCACAATGAAGGATGGTTCGAATCTTAGCTCAAATTTTTTTGGGGTGTTGCAATTTTTTTATTTTTTTGTTTCAATTCTGTTTTTTCACGTTTTTTTACTTCTTTTAAAAAAAACGTGCCAAAGTGTAGTTTTAAACCCAAAAGAATTCAAGGGTCCCATTCCTAAAGGCTAAATAATTTTTCACTTTCCAAATCCCTAAATCACTTCCTTAATTCTTCCCAACACGCAAAAGTCAAATATTAAAATCATCTCCTATAATTTTCTATCGTTGATTTGCTTCATACTTGAATCTCACATTCAATTTGAAATGGAAAATCAAACTCATGATTATTGCTTAAAAGGTAAAACCCTTTTCTCTTCTTTTTTTTTTTTTTTTAATTTTCACGAAATAAAAACTAAAAACTTTGTAGCAATTTTTTTTTAAAAAAAAAATTGGGTCTTTATTGTTTAAGGTTATAGTAGCTCTGATTATCTGAAGTGAAGGCTCAAAGCTAAAATCTAAAGAGTTAATTTATTTATTTTTCGAGGTAAGCTCTTCTCTCCATTTTCTTGAAAAATTTGTCTTTCATGATTGAATATTGACTATCTTTATTTTAAATTGTGATTTTTTTAATTGTTTTTTCTACTTCTTTCTTTGATAGTTGTAACTAGATTTATGAAACATTTGAATTTTGTTGATAATATCTAATGTAATTTGTAAAAAATTATTCTTAATGCATTTAACAATTCAACTATTTTGTATAGATTCATAGTCAATGGAGAAGTACTTTTTTAAAGTATCAAATTCAAGTTCTATTGCTCAGAATCAACCTAACAGGGAAGAAAATACTAATAATTTGGAAATACCATCACATTCTTCTCAATAACTTGATTTAAGTTGTTTAAAGGTTGATCCAGGTGAAAGAACTCAAATTTCTGAAATTTCATCCAAATCATTGTGACGCTATTAGAAGAGCTTATCTCCAGAAAAAACCTTGTCCACCTCTATTAAGAGAATTTCCACAAACAGAGATTTGTGGAGATATGTGTCGTTTTAATCATAAACGATTTAATGAATTTCCTAATTGGTTAGAGTATAATATAAGTAAAGATGTAGTATTTTGTTTGTATTGTTATTTATTCAAGGGAAATAACAATCTTCAAGGTGGAGGTGAAACATTTTCGAGTGGCATTAAAAGACTAGTTTGCAAACACATATTGGTGGGCATATTAGCATTCACAATCAGTCAAAAAGAAAATATGAAGATATAATGCGGCAACAACAATCTATCCATACTTCACTTAAGAAACAATCTAATCAAGATAAGCATGGGTATCAAATCCGCTTAGCAACTTCAATTGATGTAGTAAGACTTCTTGTGAAACAGGACTTGGCATTTCGAGGTCACAATGAATCTAAATTATCACTTAACAGAGATAATTTTCTTGAAATTCTTTCATTTTATGCTCAAAAGTGTGATGAAATTCGTAGTTTTGTACTGAAAAATACTCATCAAAATGACCGAATGACTTGTCCAAAGATTCAAAAAGATATTGTGATTGCTTGCAAGATTGAAACAATTCAGGGCATCATAAAGGAACTAAATGGCGATTATTTTTCCTTATTGGTTGATGAATCTTTTGATGTTTCACGCAAGGAGCAAATGACGGTTGTTTTACCATATGTTGATAGAAGAGTATTTGTGATGGAGAGACTTCTTGACATTGTTCATGTTAAAAATACTAGTGTTTTATCTCTAAAAGAAGCAAATGTCAATTTACTTTCTCAACATTCCTTGAGTCTATCTTATGTGTGTGGACAATGCTATGATGGAGCAAGTAATATGCAAGGTTATATCAATGGCTTTAAGATGTTGATTAAGAAAGGAAGTAGATCGGCTTATTACATTCATTGTTTTGTTCATCAACTTCAATTAAATCTTGTTGATGTTTCTAAAAGATGTCTTCAAGTTGGAGAACTTGTACATTTGATTTCAAATATTTTTAATGTGTTGGCGGCTTCTTATAAACGTATGGATGAATGTCCAGAATATCAAAAAAAAAAATTTTATCAAAAGACTTTTGATATGGGTGAACTTAAAACTGGTAGAGGTCTGCATCAAGAAGTTGGTATTTCTAGTGCTTGCGATACTCGTTAGGGATCTCACTTCAAATCGTTTAATTGTTTTATTCTCAAGTTTGGTACAATTATAGATATTCTTGATAATATTGTTGAAACTGCACATTCTATAGATGAAAGATCCAGGGCAACATGATATATCGAATTGCTCAAACATATGAGGTTGCATTCATATTGCATTTGATGAAAGAAGTTTTAGGAATTACAAATGATCTTAGTACATGTTTACAAAAAAAAAAAAGAGCAATACATTGCAAATGTCATGCTACTTGTTAAAGTGGCCAAGAGAAGGCTGTAAGAGTTGAGGGAAAATGAAAGATGAGATTTATTTGTTATTGAGGTGTCTACATTTTGTATCAAGTATAATATTGTGGTACCTAATTTTGATGAGTCGTATGTTAATTCTGGAAGATCCCGGCGTAAATCTGCTGATTATACTGTTTTTCATCATTACCGTATTGAAGTATTTTTAAAAAAAATAATTGATTGACAATTACAAGAACTCAATGATCGTTTTAGTGAGGTGACAACTGAGTTGCTTTATAGAGTTGCTTGTTTGAATCTGATAGACTCATTTTCAAGTTTTGATATCCAGAAAATAATGAGAATGGTTGAATTATATCCTAATGACTTTGATGAACTTAGCATGTGTGCACTTGAGAATCAACTTGCAAATTACATTATTGATGTCTGTGATATCGATAAAAGGTTCTCTGATTTACATGGACTTTGTGATCTTTCAAAAAGATTAGTTCAGACTTCATGTTATTCTTTTGTATTTCGTTTGGCGAAATTTGTTTTGCTTCTGCCAGTTGCCACTGCATCCGTTAAAAGAGCTTTTTCGGCAATGAAATTTATTAAGAATAAGTTGCGAAGTCGAATGAATGATGAGTTCTTGAGTTGTTGCATGATTCCTTTTATGGAGAAGAATGTGTTTAATGATATTTCAACAGATGATATTATTTTGTCTTTTCAAGCAATGAAACCTCGTCGAATAGTATTGTAACTTGAAAAGTATTAGCACTGAACTCTTTTTGGAGTTTGTAGTTAGCACTCTAGTCATAGAGTGAGACATTGTGAAGTGCTAATTTTTTTGGTTCTAATTAGCACCATTTTTTGCTTTACTTAGCATCTTAGTTCTAGATTGACACATTGTAAAGTGGTAACTTTTTGTTTTACTGTAATCACTCATGTTAGTTTCGGGTCTCTTGTAACGAAACTAACTTTTTGTACATATAAACTATATACTACTTGAAAATTTGTTTTGTTGGCTTATTTACACATTTATACTTTTATTTTTCGAACCCCTGAATGAAAATCTTGGGTTTGTCACTGAATACAATAATTTTTATATGTAGTTCCTGAAGAGGCGCAATCGAAGGAATACAAGAATCTGAAAGGATGCAAGAGTTGAAGAAACAGGTTTAAAGGTAAAAATAAAAAGGGGTAAAAAAAAATTAAAAGAACGAAGGAAAATATAAAAATAAAATTCCGAATTCTAAGAGTGCCACGAAAGCGGCCTAGGATTCTTTTATATATATATATATATATATATATATATATATATATATATATATATAACAAATAAATATATTAACAATTCAAGGACTATTAATACATGAATAATCAAGTTAAAGAACTATCACTCATACTTCAAATCAAATAATAAATAATCACGGTTAAATACAAACTGTTCTTAATACACCAAAATCAAATAATGAGTAATCAAGATTAAAGAAAGAACCGTCTTTAGTACAACAAATAAAAAAATGAATAATCATGGTTAAAGATATAATTGCCCTTAATACACCGAATCAAACAATGGATAATCATGATTTAAAGATAGACCTGTCAATCTGTCACTAATACACTAAATCAAAAAAAGAATAATCACAAAAGCATATTTAAAACTAGGGGTGTACATAGGTCGGGTTGGTTTGTTTTTTTATAAAAAAAAAACCAAACCAATTTTGTCGGTTTATTAAGTTTGTAAACCAAATCAAACCAATATAAATCGGTTTTTTCGGTTTTATCGGATTTTTTTAAAGAGTGTTTAGGTTTTACAATAGGAGAAGCCAATATTCATCTATCCATCTTCATTTTGTACAAACTGAAGGTGTTTTTAGTACAAGAATTGTCTTTATTCTACATTTGGACAACTATTTGCTTTCTGGCCAATTTAACGCAGACTTTGCAAATACTTGTCAAACAAAACCATTTCATCTGTAACACACATCTGTCAAACAAATTACTTTAACTCTTTGATTACATATTTGCTTACATGTGTAAACAAATATGTAATCTTTTTTTTTATTATTCAAAATCAATACTTTTATAAGTAAATATTCTTCCAAACAAGGAAGAAAAACAAATGATTTATAAGGTACACTCTTTCAACAAAAGAAAAGTCTAATGATCACCAGCCCTTCCCATCAAAACTTCAGAATAGCAGAAATCATATTTTGTTGAAAGCAACAATATCATAGATCTGCACATACTCATTGATAGGTTCAACCGTTAGATAATTCTCGATGAGATCATCCACGGAGACCAAATCATCCACAATGGTAAGCATAATTTGCAGGTTCTTTATACCATATCCAACAGGAACAAGTTTAGATGCTCCAAAAGTCAATCCTTCCATATGAACACTACGAACTGCTTCTTCAAGCTTTTTCATATCAGTCTCATCATCCCATGGCTTGACATCCATGAGAACTAAGAACTTGCCAGATTCTTTCTTCTTCCCTGAAGCCTTCAATGCTGCAACACGTTCTTCAACAGCCTTCTTTTCCTCTTCAGTTTCCTCACCAAATAGGTCAACTCAAATATGTAATCAACTCTTTGATTACATAATTTCATAATTACTTAAACTCTTTGATTACATATTTGCTTTCACATATCTACAAAAATTGCATTTATTCTACAAGAATTGCTTACATATTTGTTTGACAGATATGTGTTACAATACCCATCACGCTAAGACATCATCAACCTAACAAAAAACTAAAGCAAACAACCAGAGAATGAGAATTTTATAACATCAGAAGACAACACATCGAGATAGAAGAAGATACGATGAGAAACGCCACCTGACAACTGCTCAATAACCATTTCATTTCAATTTGATTTCTACAGATTTTGATTATCAAGATCCTCACATGATCAACAGGAGAAAATATCTTATAAAAAATAAGTCTATTTAACATTGAAAATTAAAAACACAGCACTTCACATTATGTTTGTAAAATATTCTCTTAAAAACCCAACAAAAGAACTGCAAAACTACTCCAATAATCTTCAACTACCATGATCTAGCTGCATATTTTCTTCATCCAAACTAATATATACTCAAAACGTCACCTAGACATACATTCTGAAAGAAAGAAAATTATCAGCACGTGAACGAGTAACTAGACTTGTAAAATTAACTTTGTTAGATAATAAAGAACTGTAAAACGCTATTTCAATAAAGGGAAAGGAAATACCTATATATCAAAAGATTTGCAAAAAGCTACTTCATTAAACTAATCGATACTCAAAAGAGCACCTGGACATTCTGTAAGGAAAAGAATTATTAGCACATAAATGAGTAATTAGATATTGAATCATTTGTCAACTCAACTTTGTTAGATAGCAACTAGCATAAAGTTGTTTTCAAAGTAGAAAATTAATATCAAAGATGGAGAATTAAGAATTAAATTAGTAAATTACCTTTTTCAACTTCATCAATTTTTTGAACTTCCTCCAAATAATCTTGAACCTTCCATTCTTTAGAAGGTGACCGTATCCATTGTTGAGTGCAAATAAGAGCTTCTACTGTCTTTGGTGATAAAGAACTCCGATATGAATCAAAAATGCGACCACCTATACTGAAGGCTGATTCAGATGCAACAATGGACACGGGAATAGAAAGAACATCCCTTGCCATTTTTGAAATAGTTGGATATCTATTCGATGAAGCTTTCCACTAAGTCAAGATATTAAAATCTTTTGGCTTCTCTACATTATCCATCAAATATTGATCAAGCTCAAATTTTTTTCCAATGTTTTCCTCATCTTCTAAATGTTTCTCCCATTGAGAATGCAATATATCATCAACTTCACCCATCATGTTAGTGTCATCTCCAATGTTATTTGTAAAAGTTTCAATCGAAGAATAATTATAGTGATTATACAAACGTTTCAAGACACCTTTCACATTATCTGCCTTTAATTTTTCCAATAAGAAGCCATATGCTTTGCTAAGAATAAAATTGACATATCACATCTTATACCTAGGATCCAACACAATAGCAATGAACAACAACATGTTCAAATTCTCAGGTTTCTCAATATTCTCCCAATATTTATCAAACTTAACCTTCATCCTTCCAGCCATGTCTATCAAAATAAGATCTTCACTACAAGAATACTTCAATATAGAACTTCGAACATTAAAAAATTCATGGAAGAATATATTAGAAGTAACATATAAGCTCCCTAAAAATTTTAAAGTAGACTGATAGAAGATTTTAAGAAACTTTATAAAACCTTTCACAAGCTGCCAATCATTTGTAGTTGGATGTCCTTTCAATTCACTTTGAAGACAATACTTTCGATAGTTATGATCATCCACGTACATTATTGCAAAGGCCTTTTCAAAATTTACAGCAGTTTCTAACATCGTATATGTAGAATTCCACCTAGTTTCAACATCAAGACTTAAGAGACCATGAGTGTCTAGCTTAGTCTTCTCAACATATGACTTGAAAGAGGCAAACCTAGAAGCAGAAGACTTGACATATTTCACTGCATTCCTTATGCGAGAAATTGGTTCAATTTGTTCATCTAAACCTTATTTTACAATTATGTTCAAAATATGAGCATTACATCTAACATGTAAAAACTCATTTCTCAATATGACCCCTTTCCAATCATCAATACATGCCTTCAAATGCTTAATGGCAGCATCATTGGCAGATGCATTATCCAGAGTCACTGTAAACAAGTTTTCAATTTCCCAATCCAACAAACATGTTTCAATACCTTTAGCTATAGTCTCACCCTTGTGATCCGGAGTTTGGAAAAAATTAAGAATCTTTTTTTGTAAGTTCCATTCATCATCAATCCAATGAGCAGTCACGACCATATAAGTCAAATTTTGAAGTGATGTCCATGTATCACTAGTAATACATATGTGTTGATTCTTGACAAGTTTTTTAAGCTTCTCTTTCTCTTCTTGATAGATCTTCAAACAATGTCTAGCCACAGTTACCCGTGAAGGTAATTCAAAATTAGGCAAAGCTTTGGCCATCAATTTTTTAAAACCTTCCCCTTCAACAACTTTAAATGGTTGTTCATCAATAATGACAAATTCAGCGATGGCCCTCCTGATATCCTCCACATTGTACACAACCTTTTCTATAGAACTTGTTCCATTTTCTTGTCCCCCTACTTTGATTGGTACAGATTTCAAAGTTATTTGCCTTCTATCAACAAATCTAAAGGGAGATTTGAGACATTTGTCATTTAAATGTAACCACAATACAGAGGTTCCATTTGTTTTTGTCTCAGCAGCAAAGTGTTTTACACAATAGTTACATTTTACTCTTCGTTTACCTCCTTTAGCAATAAATTTAGCAAAGTGATCCCAAATTTGTGACGTTTCTCTCCCAGTATTACCATCTGTAGGAATGGAATCTATTGGGGTTGTTCTTTTTTGCTTTTTAGGAGGAGTGCGGAGATGAGGAGAGCTTTTACCTTTCTTTTGAGGTATTGATACAACCAGAGGACTGTCGCTAATCATTTCTACATCAGTTTCAGCCGTATTCTCCATCTAAGGAAGTGAAACACAAAAAATTAAGACTTGTAGCAGTAGCCAACAACGATTCAAAATAAAGTTACTTATTTGCAAGAAAAAGTAAGTGACGAACTTCATTGATAAATTTACATTTGCAAGAAAAAGAAAACGAAAAACATACCTGACTATCTATAGATGAGCAGATGAAGATTGAGCAGCTCTATGGAAAGTGGAAAGATTGCAAAGTGGAAAGTGAGAAATGAGAATATGACTAGTTTCTAGGGTTTTAACTTTTAGGTTTATATTGGCTTGGATCATTTCACCAATTACAAGTTATAAGCCCAAATCTGAATATATACCTAATTTGTACATATTGAAAATTAATAAAACTAAATTTAAAATATTTATAAAATAGATTATATAAATATTTTTATGTATAAAAAGTTAAAATTATATATGTATTATGTCGGTTTGGGTTGGATTCGGTTTGACTTTTTTTTTATTAATACCAAACCAAATCAAGAGTGGTCGGTTTTTTTTTTTCAACGCCAAACCAATCAAACCAAACCATAAGATGGTTTTTTTTCTCGGTTTGACTTGGTTCATCGGTTCGGTTTGACTTTATGGTTCGATTTGTACACCCCTATTTAAAACAACAAATCAAAAAATGAATAATCATGGTTAAAGACAGAACTTTCGTTAATACACCAAGTCAAATAACAGATAATAATGGTTAACGACATAATCATTCTTAATACACCAAATCAATCAATAAATAACCATGGTTAAAGACATAATCGTTCTTGATACACCGAATCAAACAATGATAATCATGATTAAAGACAGACCTATCGTTGATACACTAAATCAAACAACGAATAATCACAAAACCGCCTTAACACACCAAATCAAACAATAATAACCATACTTAAAAAATAGAACGACTTTTAATACATCAAACCAAACAATGAATAATCAAAATTAAATACATATCTGTTTTTAATACACCAAATCAAATAGTGAACAATAACTAATCTCAACATAACTGATCGATCATTACTAATATCAATACTAGGGGCGTAAAAAATGAGCTCAACTATAGGTAACCCGCTCATAATTTTAAGAGTTGGGCTCAAGATAATTTGAATTGGGTTCAATCTCAACCCATTTTAAGAGAATCCTCAATTGAGCCCAATATAATCTCCAATTTCAACTCGTTTTAAGACTCTTTATTTCATTGATGTAATGTATGTTACTATATTGAAGGTTTGAATTACTATCTATTTTATATCTTTTATGATTTATCTATCCATTGTAACTTCTTCTTTTTTAAAAAAAAATTGAGTTGAAATTCAAATTGTGGTTATAAAACTTAAATAACAATATATTAAAATTATTGAGATTAAGCGGATCAAATTGGGCGGATCAAGACCCAACCGGCTTTTAAACCCATTTGAGCCCAAATTATATTTCAACCCATTTTAATATTTCTAATTTTAACTCAACCCATCAATTTGAAACCTCTAATCAATACTATTAACACGTACTTTCTAATATACTTTACAAAACCACCTATAATAATAACTTATATATGGAATCCAATCACTTCCTTAGAGAGATTTTCATTTAATTTAAATATAATATTTTCCTCACCAAACAAGTATACAACAATGTGCAAACTCCTCAGCCTTTCAAATTCAATCCCACTATACCCAAGAATATTTACTTCAATTTACACCAAAAAAAGAAAAAAAAAATCATCTTACAAATGGACTTCACATTCATTCAACAGAAAAATAAAAATAAAAACAAAAAACGGTTGGCTAAGAAGTAATGAGAGAAGCTCTGGTGATACTTCCGTCTTCTTCCATTACTCTCCCGCCCAACTCCTCCCCTACTCCGCCGCCGCACCACCGCCATTACCGCCGCACCACCGCCAAGCCCAAACGAAACCCCACTCATTCTCCGTCTCACTTTACTTCATCCATCACTACTCCTCAATCTCCGCTCCTATCTACATTGCGATGGGATTCCGCTTCAGGTAAGTAGCTTTGGTCCAAATCATGTGTACTAACTTTAACGTAACTGAATTCCGAACTCATAAACTTCAAATTTTGGCTCTGCTTGTGTGCAGGTAGCTGTAACGGTCTCAAATACTATGCTGAGTTGGCGTCCAAGCTTGCGCAGGACGGGAGGTTCGATGATTCGTTGATGATCGCGGAGAGTGTTGTGGTTTCCGGAGTGAATGCGGAGGAATTTACGGCGTTGCTGAATGTGAAGCTTGTTTCCGGTGGGATTGTTCGATTGCTTGAGGAAAGGAAGGTAGGGAGCGTTGTTGAGCTTCTGAATGGTGCTCAGCAGCTTGGAATTGATCCGTCGAAGCTTCTTGATAAAGATGCGCTAAATGCCCTTTCGCGTGAGTGTAGACGGACTATGGGATGTGGTGAAATCGAGGAAGTTGTGAGCTTGATGGAAACACTTAAAGGTATTAACTTTGTCTTGTTTTTGGTGCTCTTCGTTGCGCTACAATTACTAATTAAGGTCTTTTTGAATGGATGGATACATACAAGATATATTATGTTTCCAAGTGTTAATTAATTTGTTAATCTAAATTAAGGGCTGAAATGACTAGTGTTTGAGTTTGTATCTCAAGTTCTACTCTTTGTTACCCACATTCTAGTATATCTTAAAAGGTGCAAATGCTTAATATTTGTAGGTTTTCTTGAATTGCTTATAGCCAAATTATTTTCCCCATTTTGCTTTATTTTGTTGTTGTTATTGCCCTCATTTTTGTATCCCCTTTTCAAATTGTTTGGAAATACTTTATTTAAGCCAAGGGTGTATTGGAAACAACCTCTCTTTCTTGAGGTAGGGGTAAGGTCTGCGTGGTATTACACTGGGTATGTTGTTGTTGGGCTCTTGAAATAGTTGATAAATACAGCATTTGATATGGTTTACATATGCTACTGCTTCAGGGTGTGGTATGCCAATTAAGGATTTAGTGAAGCCGTCTGAAATTCTAAGACTTTGTGTCAGCCAAAGAAAGCCAAATGCAGCAGTAAGGTAATTGTTTTTTCCAACTTGGCTTGAATTTGAACTGTTCTTGACATGTTATCCATGCTCCATTAGAGATGACTTCGCACAAAAAATGCTACTTTGTTTTTCATAAATTAGTTGTAAATAAATAACCGTTTTTCATGAGTATGAAACAAGTAGTATCATTAAGAGTTTTCCTTTGTCTTTTCTGTGGTGAACACCTCTTAAGTTCTTTTAACAAAATCCATGTGCCTAAGCATGTAACATATGCATTTTCATATTATCTTTTTGGAATAACTATTTTTTTTGTGTGTGTTTGCACGCTCTATCAGTGGTATTCTTAGTTAACTTTCCGATCTTCACATAGACCTCTTAGAGTTGGGTTTTGGTTCAATCTTTCAATTAAATTTTGTTTGTTCTCTCAAATAGTGCAGTTTTTTCAGATATGTATTCTAACGGTGACTCCATTAAAAGAGTTTTAAATTTGTGTGAAATTTCGTTTTTGGCATTTACGAATGATTATTGGAAGTACAGATTTGTTAGTCTTCTCACTATTTCTTGTGAGGAAGATATATTCATTTGTAGTCATATTGAGACATCGCTCATCTAGAATATGTTTGACTAAAAGGTGGCATGAGTAAAGATACTTCATATGTCTATGGACATTAAAACATAGAGATACGTGCACTCAAAGGTGTAGCATAGTGTTAATAAAGTGGCAAAGGTCCTAGGAGGCAGGGCTCAGATCCCAACAGAAAGTAAAAATGCAGCGTGATTTTTCCCATTTAGTAGTCTTGGACTCTTGGTGGACATAGTTATTTGGTAACTATATTGGTGGTAGGTAGTAGGTACTTCGTGACTAGTCGAGATGCACACTATTTGACGCGATACACCTAGTTTAATAAACTTTGAAGTACATACAAGTACTTATGGGAAGGATTGGGATCAACCAAAATGCACATGTACTTGGATATCCGTAGTAGATATGCTCCAGACTCTGGTTCTAAGATTCTTTTTATTTTTTCCAACATGTAAATAAGGAAATAGGATAACTAGGACCTTTTTCTACCGCTTCATATATTGGCATTATTTAGAAGGAGCTTGTTGGTTCTCGAGGTCATCTCTTTTGGTGACAACAACTTGGTGGAACTAAGGTCTACTTGTTCTTTTCTTGAGTCTTTTTTAATCGGAAAACTGTATGACTGTGTTTGATGAATCTCTAGTTTAAGAGAACTCCTAATTTGCCTTAAATGATAACTTTTTAGTGTTGTAATGAAATTGACCTAATGACCTGAATAGACTGATCAAAAGATGACATTGACCTGAATAGAATAGTATGGACACAAAGGATTCATGTAGATGCCCTAGGTATTTGGATGAGGCATAAGTGATTGATATTCATTTCATATACCATCTTTGAGACAAGTTCCAGGAAAGGAGTTAGGCTAGTGACTTTTTTCTGTTCTGTTCTGTTCATTCGTTTCGGTGGGTGGCTAATGCCTCTTCAGTTGAACATAAGTAACGTGTCAATAAAACTGAGATAGTTGTTAGTCCTATTTATGGGCCCTCTTTCTTAGTATTTCTTGAAATGGGTTAGAATCTCCTTTTTCTTTCAATAATCAAAGAATGGGTAAGAAATTCTTTTCATCTACTCTTTGTTGCTTGTGACTGAATTGAGCAGCTGCAGCAGATATGCAACAAAAGTCCACAATAAGAACGATATTTTTGACCACAGCTGTTCACTTCACTAGAAGCTCGAGATATGTTATGTTTAGTTTGTTGGTTTACTTTCTCGCCCTGGTCTTGAACTTTGTTTGCTCCATCTACTTGTCAATTTCCTTCATTTATTATCCAATTTGTGGTTTGTTTTCTTTTGTGCTTGGAAATTCGATTCTCTTGGTTTTGTAACAGACTGCGAAATGCTTTTAAAATACTGCTATCATAGAGAAAACCGTGATTACCTGCCATGTCCTTACTGTGCAAGTTCAATCATGCCTCTCTGTAGGTATGCACATATCTTTCCACATGTGGACATTATGTTCTGTACCATAATTCTTGAATTTGGGAAGAAAGGCGATTTGGCGTCTGCTCTAACTGTCTTTGAAGCATCCAAGCAGAACCAGGACACCCCGAATTTGTATATTTACCGCACAACAATAGATGTTTGTGGTCTTTGTGGTGACTACTTGAAGTCCAGGTCCATATATGAGGTATATTGCACACCTTACGTATCTTAGATAAACTTGCATCTGCAAAATAAATCAGATTTCCTGTTAAGGTGATTCAAGATGTAATGCTTGCAATCAATAAATTACACTTTACTTATTATAATAAAGAAGAAGGAAGATTACATGCGATCCAATTCTATGAGAAAGAAAACCTTGTCATTTCCCAAAGATCTTGTTGGAAAGTCTGTTTTGCGGAATCAGTTTCTTTTCATGAGTTAGAAGGGAGTTGTAAAATAATATAGTTGTCTGGTGGCATAGGAATGGCGCATCCAACACAGTAAGAGAAGTCACAATATCGTTGACTTCATTTTTGGTTTAATTACAGAATGAAACACTTTTGTTCTTATTCCTTATTTGTGTTTGCTTTTTGAATTTGTTGAATAACTAACTAACTAGTTCTCCCTTCTTTAATAAGTTAAGCTTCTATAGAAGTTGGAGCATGTAATTAATGTTACCAGTTTCAAAAAAAAAGTTGGAGCATGCAATTCAGAACAGAGTCCAACTGGATAGTGGTCTCAACTTTCAAGTCTGAGTCTCACTGCTACCTGTGATACCATACAAAAAAATTGGCTTGCCCATATGCTGGATTACAGATTACTGAACACCTAATTAGATAAACAAGCAGCTCTCCTCTTTGACAATATCTTACAGAATAGGTGGAGGTCATTGTGCAACAAACTTATAAAAGAACAAGTAGAATGATCTTAACCTTTTTTTGGTTGTATTTTGGCTTTATTCTTGGTCTATGTGTCTATAACGTTAAATTTCAGTGCAGGGGTTAATAGCTAGCAAGTTTACACCAAACATTTATGTCTTCAACAGCCTCATGAATGTAAATGCATGTGACTTGAGTTACACCTTGGACATATACAAGCAAATGCAAGTAAGCTTTTTCTTACCCTCTTCCTTCCACACCACAAAGCACACATGCACAACATTGACAAGTGTCACTCGCGCACAGAAAAAAACAGGAGGTGAGGAATGGATGCTTTTTAGTCTTTACCTCTGGTTTAGTTCCATTAGGGGAAGTTTTTGTTGTTCTTTCATTTGGTGAAGTTTCCATCATTAACATCCAGTTGTGCTCTAGCTGTTCGCACAACCAAAAAGGAAGTCTGTCTTGCTTCTCCTTTCCATTAAATTCCATAGGGTTTGGAAAGCTGAGATGGACTGCCGCATAGCACTCTTTTGTTTCTAACCTAATAAGGAGAATAACCCATTTTATCCTCCAATTCCTTTCCCTTTTCATCCCAAACAAAATCCCATGTATGATCTAAAGTCAGTTTTCTGCTGGCACAGTGTGAATCTTGTTTTAATCTTCAATTTGTTTCTTAGTGCATCTACATTAGTGAAGCTTGGCTTGTACTAAAGAAATCTAAATGTAGTCTTCCAATTATTTATTTTCCCATTTCAGCTCTCTTTTGTGATTTGTAGTTGGGCATTGGATCTTGTTTCTTTTTCACCATTTATGTATAATTGTAATCTTGTTAGCCCGAAAATACGGCTGATGAGCGTTTTTGTTCACTTCGTTTCTTTTAATTCAGAAACTAGGTGTTCCAGCTGACTTGACATCTTACAATATCCTTCTGAAGTCATGTTGTCTTGCTACAAGAGTTGATCTGGCCAAAGAAATTTATGGGGAGCTAAAGCATTTAGAAATGGCAGGAGCATTGAAATTGGATGTCTTCACGTACAGCACTTTAATTAAGGTATAACTTGGGTCTTCAGGTTTAGCAAGAACCATGTTAACCACCTAAAAACTTGTGATGGAATTTATGCATGATGTCTCCCACAACTACGACAAAAAGCTGTGAAGTCTCAATTTATTCTTTCTGCAATCTAAAACTTGATATGTCATAGGGCATCTCTGACTGAATATCACACTTTACTATATTGTATTAGAGGTAAAGGGCTTATTTTGAATAATCGTAAAAGAAAATATATTTTTTGTACATGAATACGGAAATTAGAGAACACATTTACTGGTTTAACTATCTTCGAATTATTTCTCACATCCAGGTAAAGCTGTCATGTCAACTTTGTGATTACATAGTCACATCCTCTATATCCGACATCATTACATAGTGAATATGATGTAGAAAACACTAAGATATTTTTAATATCAATTGTATTTTTGGTGTGAGGAGAAAGTATCATGTCGTATTGATGTTGGTCAAACTTGGTGGAAAGCAATGTATGATTTAAGCAGTGCCACACACATCTTGCACATTTTTTTGACACCGACTTGGTGTTAATTAACGGTACTTCTTGGCTTTTCCCCCCAAAAAAGTACATATTCATGTCCCGTCTTGATTATATAGGTATTTGCAGATGCAAAAATGTGGCAGATGGCACTTGAAATAAAAAAAGATATGCTATCGGCTGGTGTCACTCCCAACATTGTCACTTGGTCTTCATTGATCAGTGCCTGTGCCAATGCAGGCCTGGTAGACCAAGCTATTCAGTTATTTGAAGAGATGCTTCAGGCTGGTTGTGAACCTAATTCACAATGTTACAACATTCTTCTTCATGCGTGTGTTGAAGCCTGCCAATATGATAGGGCCTTTCGGCTATTCCGTTCCTGGAAGGAAAATGCACTGCAGAAGGACAATTGTGAAGATTTTGGTGGCAAGACGGACAATACTATTGATCTCTCCCCTACACTTGTGGTTTCTGCTAGTATACCCACCCTCACTTCTGCTTCCTCTCACAGACATTTCTCTACGAGGGTTCCATTTAGACCTACTACTTCTACCTATAATATTCTGATAAAGGCCTGTGGGAGTGATTACTACCGAGCGAAAGCTTTGATGGAAGAGATGAAGGAAGTAGGTCTTTCTCCTAACCATATAACCTGGACTATTTTGATTGACATCTGTGGAGGCTCAGGAAATATAGAGGGTGCTCTGCAGGTAATGTAGTCTACTTAATTTGAGATAAACATACACATTACATTAAAAAACAAAACAAGTTCTACTGTATAAACTATTAATACTGCAGTAAGAGGATTACTTGATGTTCATTTACAAATGACTATTTTGCACCACTGACCCCAGGGATTTCTCAGTTATTGAAAAAAAAATAAAAAAAATATGTAAATAATGAAGATGATCTGTGAAAAGACTTTACAGAATGGTCATGCTCAAAGCGCAATACTTCTTTCCTCATTTTTTTTTTAGAGTTTTTGTTATGTGCACAACTTATAAAGAAAAGACAGAAAATGTGTGGTCTCATAAAAACTTGGTATGAAAAATGCAGTTTGTCATAGGAAAAGGTTTTTCTTGCAATCTGAATTATAACTATTTCACGGAAATGCAGATTTTGAGAGCCATGCGAGAGGCTGGTATTCAACCTGATGTGGTAACCTATACAACAATTATCAAGGTTCTAAGATTTCTTCCTTTTTATTGGCATATTAATTCGTGAACACTTTAGATGATGCATAGTCAAATATGGTTGATTCATATGTTGTTTATTCCTCTTCACTTTACAGGTTTGCGTGGAAAACAAAGATTTCAAGAGTGCATTTTCATTGTTTGCAGCAATGAAGAGATATCAGATAAAACCAAATATGGTGAGTTAATTAGTCTAGCTTGCACTTAAAATGTCATCAATAAAATTTCCACATAAATTATTTGAATATTTTTTGTATTCACACCCTTTGCGTCGAAATGACATTTTTAATAGAATAAGTGCGATTTGGTCCGTAGGTGCTTACATGTCACTTGGATCAGCTTTATAACCTCTATAACATTTTGTAGGTCACATATAATACACTTCTTAGAGCTCGTAGCCGATATGGATCTTTGCAGGAAGTACAACAATGCTTAGCTATATATCAAGATATGCGGAAAGCAGGGTATGTAACTAGAAATCTTTTAGGCATAATGCTCCTCTTCTTATATTTGCTCCCGATATGAAGAAACAAGGTACTCTATTCCATTACATACGTGGATCGGGTTGACAAACCAGATCTGATATCGCTCTTGAACTCTTGAATATGTCAATAACGTCAATAGTTATTAGATAAACTCATCTTTACATAGACTCCCACCATCTCATAGAGAGCTAGTCGTGGTGTAAAATGTAAATGCATCAATCTCTCTGGAGATGGAATCATAAAAGAACACTAATGAGTGCACCAGGGTTTTCTTTGATCCATCACTTTACACTGTTTACTAGTTCAATAAACGATTTCAATTGATTTATCAATCTAGGCAACACAAAACATCATTGAAGACATATGATGTAACAAATGGAAATGACTGACTTAAAAACACAAGAACTCCATAACCTTCATTTTTGTCGTCTAAAGCCTTAGATAACTGGACGACTGAATACTTACAACAATTTCCCTGTTGGGACGTCTGAGTTTACTCATTATTTTGTTTTAAGACACCAAGGAAGTCCCAATTTATATCAGTAAGTAGATTTTCTAATTTGTTAATTTATTTGCTAAACTATATGCAGAGCATGTACACGTTTCACTGAGGAGGCACGCCTATTTCCAGTTGCAGATGAAACTCCTCTATTTTTTAAATTTATTTTGTGTGTGTTTTGGGTATCATTTTGTACCACCAGCATTACCATTGGTCTAAGAAAAGAATCCACTTAATGATACTCTCTGTAGCTATTGAATCTCAATTTGCTCTTCATAAACATTGCAGGTATAAACCCAATGATTACTATCTCAAGCAATTAATTGAGCAATGGTGTGAAGGCGTAATCCAGAATGGCAATCAGAGGAAATACAACTTCAGCACTCGTAATAGAACTGATTTAGGGCCTGAAAGTATGATTCTCGACAAAGTTGCAGAACACTTGCAGAAGGACAGTGCAAATAGCATATCCATTAATCTCCGGGGGCTTAGTAAGGTAAAGATGATATCTAGCTAGAGATTCACATAAAATATTTTTGGAGAAGTAAATTAAACGCATGTCTCTGTGTTTACTGTTGTGATTTATATCATTTTGCCCTCCAAATATCGTTCTCTTACACAACCATCTGATCTTTCTGGAGAACTTTCATGGTTAAACATAAGTCTTGATTTATCCCATCAATTTTTTGCACATTGACAGGTTGAAGCTCGGATTGTGGTTCTTGCGGTTTTGAGAATGATCAGAGAGAAGTACACTGCAGGTGAGAAAATGGATGAACTTAAAAAATTTTGACCTTTCTAACTTCAGTTCTTTCAGAATAAATTATACCAAGGACTATACTATAAGCTCGTTGATGACATAAGCCTTTTACTACGATTTGATTGGTCAAATGGTGCATTTCAACATACTAGTGATCGTGATCAACGATCCATATAGTACAAACATACATAACATTACAATCAATTTGAAAACATTGTGGTTATCGTTGCAGGAGATTCAATTAAAGAAGACGTGCAAATCTTTCTAGGTGTCCAAGAAGTAGGTATGCGTGCTGTCAGACAAGAAAGTGTAGTTAAGGAAGCAATAATAAAGCTTTTGCAACATGATTTGGGACTTGAGGTAATTTCAGCAGCATCTAGAATTGGAAATGACAGAAACCAGGATGGGATAAACCATCCAGACAAGCATTCAAACATGGTAGAAAATACAGAAAAAGTTATTTTACGAGCAAACGCGCACTCTCCAACTAGGAAACCAGTGGTTTTGCAAAAAATGAGGATAACTAAGGAATCACTGCAATCCTGGCTAACAAGAAGGTTAGATGCTTCTGTAGTGCAATGATATACGAAACATGTTATGTATAGATTTGTATGAACTCTTTTTTTTTTGTAGAGTTCTTTCATCCTTATTCTTTAGCAGCTGAATAGCATTGTATACTCGACGATACCACACGCTGAAAACTCCACATTTTACCATCAAATGTAAACAAAAGTAACAAAAGAAAAATGATGTGTTCTTATTCTGGCACAATATATGTAGCTGTTTCTTAACATTCCATTATTGTTGCATCATTTTTGCATCTATTAGAGTTAAAGCTGCATCACCATGGATCAAAGAGAGCATCCTATCACAACAACATAACCCTGTGTAATTCCACAAGTGCAGTGTGAGAAAGATATGTGTGAATCTTGCCCCTACCTTTGTGGGGTAGAGAGGTTGTTTCTGGAAAGCATCCTGTAACAACATATTCAGTGTAATTCCACAAGTCACAAGTGGGGTCTAGAAAGATGGGATACACTCAAAAGTTATCCCTACCTTTGTGGGATAGAGAGGTCGACTCAAAAAAGTGCAACCAAACCAATCCACTCAAAAGCATAGAAAACCAAAGTACGTCTTAACTATAAATGTGAATTAACACAACAATGAACTCCCATCAAAATACAGAAAACGATACACGTCTAACTTTAGGCATAAATTAACACAAGAAGATTGAAGTAGTTCAACAACAAGATTTGAATTCTCATAGCCAATCTTGTTCTTGCAGCTTCAATGGCAAATATACTTCAGACAGATACTGAAACCCAAACGAACTCAACGCCTGAATCTCAGCCTTTTGCTTAGTCTTCACCATCAAATTCAATTCCTCAACCCACGCCGGATTCTTCTTCACAAAATCCTCCTCCAACAAATCTTTCCCCGTCTTAATATCCTGTTCAGTCATTGGCAACCTACATTGCTCTGGTATCTTATACTTGTCCAAATCACTTGGCCTAATACCCAACCACTTGATATCCGGTGTAGTCAGATTCGCACTATCATACGACATATTCTTTGATCCACACCCATACACTGACAAAATCTTCAACCCATAAGGATCACTATCCACCAATGCAAGCACCGGCAAATTCAACTCCATCTTCATCTTCCTCAGAAACAACCTAGTAGCCACATCCGGTTGACCCTTTGCAGTCACAATTATACAAGGAAATCTATTATAAAACCGATCTTCAGACAATCTCATAAACGCAGCATCCTTTTCGACTAACAATATGTACAATGCATCACTCTGCATATCACCAACTCTATCGATATTCGGAGGTATAGCTTTCCCTCCCATTCCCATTTTCGTACAATCAATCATATCACCATTATCACTAAAAATCAACCTGCCAACTACAACTCCTTTCTCAGCTGCAACCACATTCAGACTAGACCTAGTACATCCAACTATACAAGAAACATCATCTAATACAGCATCAGATTGCGTCTGATCCTGAAACAGCTTAACGTCGGTATAGAAAAGATCACGCTTTGTGACATGAATGTTACTGGTGCAAAGCTGATGAACAAGCTGAAGGATTCTAAGAGTAATTGTTGCTTTACGAACAGTAGACACATTGCCGAAGTTGCGAGCCGATGATTTGTCTTTGAGAACAATGCGGTCGAGCTCGGAGACATAGAGTTGGTTAGCGGCGGAGCGGGAAGGGACGGAGAAAGAGAAACCTTCACCGGAGAGTATGGATTTAGCTATAGTAAACGCTAACGATTCAATTTCGGACTGTACCTCATCGATTGGGAGGTCGGCGACTTCACGGCAGGTGGAGGAGAGGCCGACGTCGGAGAGGGATAGGGTTTTGGAAGTGGTGGAACAGGAGGATTTGAGTGCTTTTAGGGTTTGGAGGATGACGGAGTCGGGTTTGAGCTTGGATTGGAAAGGCCGGCTTTCGGAGTCGGAATCGGAGTCGTGAGCTGCTCGCCGGCGTTTCTTCTTGTCGGCCATCGGCGACGGGGATTAGGTGAAGCGGGAAATGACAATAAACGTGAGGATAGATACTGTAGTGCTTAGGGCATTGGTTAAAGTAGAGAAAATGGCAAAAATGGTCCCTAATGTTCGGTATAGATTCAAAATAGTCTCTTAAATATATTCTCGAATAATTTAGGTCATTTAAATTTATCAAATATTATCGTGCATCGAACTATCCTTTTTTATATTGGGACAACAACAACAATATATTCAGTGTAATTCCACAAAATAGGATATGAGAAGGATAGAGTATACACAAATATTACCATGTAGAGAGGTTGTTTCCCATACTCCCTCAATCTAAGAATAAATAGTCCAAAATTGTATAAGGAAAGAAATAACATAAATGAAGACAGACATAACCCGACAAATCATTAAGACAGTATGGTGCGTGTGTATACGCAAATATTTAAGGGGTCGTTTGATTGAATGTATTAGAAAAAATAATGCATATACTAATCACCATATTATATAAAAGTTACTCATTCCTCACTCCCAGGATGTGATGACAAACTTAAACGATAGATGTTTTTCCCCATCTTTATAGACCAATTTACCTATTTGAGATATCTCCATGTGTGGCGTGATAAGATAAGGACCACTGGGGCTCGATTTGTCCTTTTTCCCGCAAGGTGATGGCAGTCACCTTCATCAAGTTAGGTTAGTGTGCTTGGTATACTTTTCTTGAAACTCATATTGAAGCTCGTTAGTCAAGAAGTTGCATTCCACTAATCTGGCTTTGTCCGAGTGGATTGGTCCTCTGACAATGACATCTCTTTCTCTACTTTAGGTGTGAATCCATTCTACATTGAAGAAAGAATCAAATATTCATTGATCAAGTCATTCATTCCATCTTTCAGATTTGCTTATCATATCAAATGACACAGAGAAAGTAGGGGCAACTCTCAGCCCGATCATCCAATTCACTCTAACAAACATGCATATCGTGTTATTTTGTATTTAAAAGAAAAGGTTGCTTCTTATCAATTTACTTAATTATAGTGACATTGCACGCAATTAAAAATAAAATACAAATGGTATTATATACTTTTAAAAAATAAATATATTGTGTACTAGATACGGTTCAGCCAAGTCAAGTAGCTTCTTTTCTTAAAACGGTTTAATTTAGAAAGTTCATTAAATATGTACACAAATTACATTTAGAACTCAATTATCAATGCTTAAAGTCGTCTTCCTAAAATTTAGAAGTTATAAAATTAAAATTCTGGCTCTGCCTCGAACAATTAACTCCTCCTGTGTGAAAAATCTAACCAATGTAATAGAACAAGGGAAGCATCTTGATTTCCTTTTTCTGTTTAATTATGATACACATATACACTTAGATAATGTGTCTGTATATACACATACTAATATATAGACTGTCTTGATTAATTAGCCTTGTACACAGCAAGCATTCAAGATTTCCTTTATATCTGGATGATCCCCTGCTTCTTTGTCCTGCAAGAATCAAGTTAGATAAAATGAAACAAGAATTGTCCAAGTTTCATATGATAAAATCATGACGAAATTTCAAAAATAGCAGAACTTTGAGCCTTAATTACCAATCATAGCGATAGTTTAGCTAATTACCACATGTAGCAATAGCTTACCTACTTGGCCATCACAAGTTATTGCTATCAATTTGATTATTGTACCATGAAACATTTGCACATTATCATTTAACAAATTACTTCTGGCGGGTTAAAATAATTCCTTTAATGCAGGATACAAAGATGTTTTATAGTAGCAATGGAGAGTAGTCATGCCGATTTTGAAAGTTTTTGATCGCATCAATGTTCTAGATTCACAAGTCATAAAGTAATGTGTCATTTTTCTTTTTAGTTGTTTCAAATAACGTTTTAGCTTTACAACATGAATCAATTCTCGACTATGAGACAACTGTAGAAATGAACGAAGAAAAAATACTAATTCATTTCGATACATTTCTTCTTTAATGAAATAGATTTTAGAGGCAACATGTGAAGTGACTGCTCTAAATTATTCTGCTACTTACTCTATTGGTATATATTCCAGACTAGAAGTACTGTAAATTTCATTTGCAATGTATTTTGTTCTATCGTGGAGAAGAAAGACCAATTAACTTAGCAATTGCTACCACAATAGTTTTGGTAAAAAATTAAAAGTATATTATCTTGAATTTGCTGATTGACTAAAAATTTACTATAACAAATCTAATTTTTATAAGGATAGATGTTTTGATTACAATTATAGTGTGAACATCTTACAAACCAAATCAATTACTTACGAATGTATATTTACCAAGGGTTTTTTTTCAGTTCGATTTTGTACACCCCTAACTGAAAATATAGCACAACATCATTATGATCATAATGACGGTATGACCCAAGTTGGCGGGCAAATACAACTTAGTGATAATTCATGATAAAAATGTTCATCCCGATTGTGTCCATTGGTGTCCTACCCAATCACACAGTTGGAAGGGAAGGCTATGTGCGAGTTGAGAGACACTGTGGATGACCTTATTTGGTGGAGGACAGGCAAATAGAACATTAACTTTTGGTTTGACAATTGGACCACCCAAGGGCCACTTTACTTTCTCATGGAGGATTTCACTGAATATCAAGATGTTAATGTGAATGAAGTTTTCAGGGAAGGTGTATGGGATTGGACAATACTGATACCTCAGCCAAATGACTACATCAAAGAAATTATAGCTAGGTGTCCTATTACCATCAACCAAGACAAAGAAGCTATCCCTGTTTGGATGGTCACTGAATCAGGAGCTTTTATGGTTTCCTCTGCTTGGGAAAGTCTTAGACAAAGGAGAAATATTTCTCAGTTTAACTCAAGACTATAACACAAAGATGTTCCTTATAAAATGTCATTTGTAGCTTGGAGAGCTATTCACTCTAGACTACCTACAAATGACAAAAATTCCAGATTTGGAATTACATTAACTAATGACTGTTCTTATTGTATTGGTGCAGGTATGACCCCAAGATCGGAAAGCTCTGAGCACCTATTTTGCACGGGACAATATGCTCAAAGAATTTGGCAAATCTTTTACCTCCAATTGACACACAACAATAATGTAGCTTCATCTCCTTATTATGGTATGTTCATCTTCTCATAAATGTCTTTATTTTGAAAATTGCAAGTAATTTTATCATATTTGAACAAGCCATTTTCGATTTGCTTTACTTCACCTATGTTTTTTTTTCTTGAATTGCTTTTATCTTTGGTTATTACGATTCTCCACATTGGTTAAATGTGGTATACATTAATAACAAAATTGGTTAATCTCAATTCTCACTTTGGTGATCCACATATGTGGGCTACGAACACCATATCACATAACTGTACAAAAAGAAATAGTTATTGTATACTTGTATATTTGATTGGTAACTGAACTTTGGACAACTATTAACTCATACTTCATAATTTTTTTCTTTTTGTCAGCTTGAACAACTATTAACTCATATTTCTTAAATTTTTTCTTTGAAAAAAACTATTAGAAGACAGAAGCAAGATGTTATTATAACGGCAAATGGAGCAAAAATGACCATTCTCTTCCTCCACCCTTGTTAGATTCATCATCAATAATTTCACCAACTTGGCGTATCATATCATGGAGGACAATGTGTGCCCAATAATTCCAATCAAACTCTCAGTTGTCGAGATTTGATAGTAGAACGCAACATATGACATGTATACGGAAGAATAAACTTTGAAGATCAAGTGATTTGGTATGGGAGAAATACAAAGTTTAGAAACTATTTATTACCAACCTGCTATTAAGGATATGGAAGAATAAAGAAATACAGTAATAGAAAAGAACCGACAAACTTATACCACGAGTGATTCACAAGATCATGCACTTCTCTTTCATACTTGTAATCAAAGCAACCAAGTCAATCAAAATAAATTCGATCAAGTGACACAAAGTTCAACTCAATAAAACAAATAACATAAAGTTCTTATTGATTGAAATCACGAAGGAAAACAAATACTAGAACCTAACTTTATGATAAATTGCAAAAATAACAAAAATAAATAAATTACTGAACATATATAGCACAATAGCTCCAGTTGGCATCACAATGATGGTATTACCCAAGTTGGCGGGCAAATACAACTTAGTGGTAATTCAGGATAAAAATATTCAATATTTCCATCTTCAAGATTGTAAACTCCTGTGTCTTTTCCACCACCACATTCCGACATTAAGTTCTGCTCAATCCAATCATCAGTAAAATATATGTGATTAGGCTTAATCACTCCTGTAAATTTAGTGGAGTCGATGAAAGTTGCTCCATTAAGACCCAAAAAAATTGTTGAATCTCCCAAGTTGTGAATCCGTTTCAATTTACACTTCATTTCATCTAATTCATATACTTCACATTTAAAAGTGTCCACGGCACTGTTATCATTAGAGCGATTTCTACCAAATTTGGCAACAAATAAGAGTGCATCGTTTACCCCAACTAGATAGTACTGAATTGAATGTCGAAACAAGTCCTTGTTATCGTTAAGATAAATCAAGTGCGACTCTACGCGTCGATCACGACTTTGGACATCAACAACCCAGATTTCAGCTCCCCAAGTAAGAAGATAAAATTTGCCCTTGTAGTAAGTCATATTGCAGACTCCACCATGTCTTTCATCCATGTCAAATAGAGTCCAATTGATATCTCCAGGTAGCCAATAAGCCAAATAATTAACATCTGTGTCATATGAAATTACGAGTACATAATCAGATGTAAAAGATGGATTGGCAGATAGCGTAGCCAGTTTGATGTGGCGATAGAACTCAGGTTCTTCAATTAAGTCGTCAGGACTCTGTAAAGCTCTTAACGCGAATTGGTTAGGAAGATGAATTTTGGTAGCGGAGAAAGGATTGAACAAATTGACCTCTTCTCCGTCTAATGATTGGGTGAGAAGCCATCCCACGTGATGAGTTGGGAAACAATCTCGCCCTTTAGCCTCAGGGAGGTATAATTTGCGTGAGACTTTACCTTTGGAAAGAGAGTAAAATTCTCGATAATAAGTTTTTTCATCATCATCAGGGAGCATTAGCAAAGGAAGTTGGGGAGAAAGCACATCGAAATTGTCCTTGGTAGAAGCTGTTTGCCATGAATTACAAACACAACCGAAAGCAATGTAATCTTCAACCACTTTAACACGCTTAGCAATCAGAACAAGGAGGTCATGGGGCAATCCTGCCCAGTCCGCCATAGCTTAATAGATTGGAAGAAGATGAAGAGGATTCTAGGGCAAATAGAAAGAATTGGAGGGCGTTTTATAACAGGGAGGGACGAAGCAGGACTTTCCTATATTCACAAGGATTTGGAATGCCAGGCCCAATATGTTTTGGAACATTCTTATTTTTTAAAAGGAAAAATTAGGTAAAAATTTTATAATTGACATATATATATATATTATTCATAAATAAAATATAAATAATTTATTAAATCTTGATTGATTTAAGTATTTAATTTTATCGTTTTCTCAAATTCAACACTTAAAATTTTTAGCCTAATTATTACAATTTGTAGTCCAAGTCCATCAAAATCTATTATTTTAGTCTTTACCTACCTTATCTCACATAAATAGTCATGCTTTTTTTCTTAATTTAATCGCATTATTCGTGGAATAATAACTCTAGTATTGCTTAATTGAACCAACAGTAGTTTTCCTGTGGATTGTTCATGACTAGTTTGTGTCTATCGAGATACGTATGTCCTCAAAAAATTTACTACTTTCAAACTGAAAAAATAAAAAAAACAGAACTAAACCGACAATAACCAAATCGACAGTTGTTTTTTTCCGTTTGATTTAGTTTGATTTTAGAAATTTTAAAAACCAACTAAATTGATTTGGTTTCGATTTTAACCAATAATCGATCCAAACCGAACCACAAATACCCCTATATCCCTATATCCTATATGTGATTATGTCAATTCCTATATTGGATATTCTGAAAATTACGATTCAATTTTTTTCCATTTTTGTCTCTATCTATATTTAGAGTAAGTATTAGTTACTCCCTCCGTCCACAATTATTTGGCAGGTATACTAAAAATAGATGTCCAAGATTAATTGTCAATTTAAACAATCAAGAAATAATTAGTCACTTTTTTCCAATTCTGCCCTTAATAATAGTGTAGTTCAATTGAAAAGTTATGTGGATTTTTGGTATTCTTGGTATAGTAGGGTTATATTAGTTAAATTACACCTTGTATTAAATTTTCCTTAAGGGGTGTGCATGACCTTACCCTGACAAACAATTGTGGACGGAGGGAGTAAAATACTTTCTTTTGCAACAACATTTAATATATTCCAATGGTAACTCACTCGAAAGCGGACATGTGTCTTCCATAAGAGCGGCAGCTATCTTCCAGCCATCTTGACCAAGTAATCGCATCAGAATCATACTAAAAGCCAACACAGTCCCAAGTGGCGGATTCAAGATTTTTGTTGAGGGAGTTCGAAGTATAAAGAAGTGAGAATATAAAAATTACAAGATGAAAAATCGAGCAAGATGGGAGGAAAATATTAATTTTAATTCGTTAAATTTAACATATATTGTCATGTTGTGTTTAGGTTCTTCCTACTTTTACTCTGCTTCATCGAGCTTTTAAAATTTCTACTATTTTTTTCCTTCTATTTTGCAATATTCTATTTTTTTTGAATTTTTTCCAAATTTTGAATTAGTGCACATCAATCACATGTTACTTTAAAAACCATCAAGATTCTTTAGAAAAATGTAAAAATCGAGTTACTAATAATATTCATTGATCAAGATTCTTAAGAAAAGAGGCTTGGTCCTCTGACAAGACATCTCTTTCTCTACTTTAGGTGTGAATTCATTCTACATTGAAGAAAGAATCAAATATTCATTGATCAAGTCATTCACTCCATCTTTCAGGTTTGCTTGTCATATCAAGTGATGCAAAAAAAAAAATAGGGGCGGCTCTCAACCCGATCATCCAATTCACTCTAACAAACATAGCGTGTTATTCTTTATTTAAAAGAAAGAGTTGCTTCTTATCAATTCACTTCATTATAGTGACATAAATACAAATGGTATTATATACTTTTAAAAATAAATATATTGTGTAACTAGAAAGTTCATTAAACAGTTTAATTTAGAAAGTTCATTAAATATGTACACAAATTACATTTAGAAATCAATTATCAATGCTTAAAGTCATCTTCCCAAAATAGAAGTTTTAAAATTAAAATTCTAACTCTGACTATGCCTCAAACAATTAACTCCTCCTGTGTGAAAAATCTAACCAATGTAATAGAACAAGGGATGCATCTTGATTTTCTTTTTCTGTTTAATTATGATACACATATACAATGATACACTTAGATAATGTGTCTGTAATCTGTATATACACATAATATATAGACTGTCTTGATTAATTAGCCTTGTACACAACAAGCATTCAAGATCTCTTTTATATCTGGATCATCACCTGCTTCTTTGTCCTGCCACAATCAAGTAGATAAAATGAGACAAGAATTATCCAAGTTTCATATGATAAAATCATGACGAAATTTCACAAATAGCGGAACTTTGAGCCTTAATTACCAATCATAGCGATATTTTAGCTAATTACCACATGTAGCAATAATTTACTTTAAAAAAACTCGTGATACATTGTATCAATTCGCTTTGTATCAGTGTATCAATTCACTGTCTATTGTATTTGTTCACCTGTATCAGAGCGAACAGATACAGAGCGAAACTGATAAAACTCAAACTCTCATTATGTATTACAACTTGTAAATCTCTCACTATTTCGGGTAAACAGGCATATGTTTGCTCTGTCAAGTAATTTTCCCAAAATCAACTGGGGAGTACCCTGATTTAGTGAAATCTAAATGGTGTTGAGAAAAGTCGAAAACTAACTAGTCGGAGAGCATGAAGCTTCGAGCTATTCTCAGACAATGACGAGTTATTTAACGGAGCCTTTAAAGAAAATTATGAGTCACATTGGTGCATATAAATTTTGTATCAAGATTGAGAAGACGAAGGGACGGAGATTTACCTTGTGTGTGTATGTAATGTTGAGAAGTTAAGTGTGGAAATTTCCACAAATATAAATAGAACCACTTATCCCTCAATCTTACAAAACTCATTCACTCTAACACCCACTTTGCTAGAAACATGTTTCTTTCTCTCTTTATTTTCTTCATTTTAGGGTTTCTTACCCATTCCCTAAAACTTCATCTCAAATTTTGAAAATTCACTCCAATCTATGGCCCTTCCTCTTACCCAATCCTCGGATGCCTTATTTCCTTCTATAAAAATCATCCAAACAGTGCGGGTCAGTACCAAGGGACACCTTGCAAATTGTATCAAAGGTGAAACGCCTAAGCACGTCTTGCAAGTCCAACACTTTGCCAGATTTAGCTGCCTGAATTAACAACGAAACAAGCCTGGTTTCGACTACTTCTTGTAGAGTTTTGACGACAAACTCCCTCAATGAATTTGTGTTGAATTCATGGCCAGCCAATTTACGCTGGGCGCTCCACAGCTCCCCGTCCACGTTGAATATCCCACGCCCTAGAAAATCGCCTAGAATATCCGTAAGCGGCTTCCCCTTTGGATAATTTATAAAATTCGTTTTGAGAATGTACTCAACGTTATCCGGATTAGCTGTGATTATGGTCTGAGGAGCGCCGAATCGCTGAACTAGAATGGTTTGTGTTGGGGATTCAGATAAAAGTTGAGTGTACCAGTCCAATAGTCGATGTCGATTTTTATAGAAGGAAATAAGACATCTGAGGATTGGGTAAGAGGAAGGGCCATAGATTGGAGTGAATTTTCTAAATTTGAGATGAAGTTTAAAGGAATGGGTAAGAAACCCTAAAATGAAGAAATTAAAGAGAGAAAGAAACATGTTTAGTGGGTTTTAGATTGAATGAGGTTTGTAAGATTGAGGGATATAAGTGGTTCTATTTATATTTGTGGAAATTTGCCACACTTAACTTTAAAAAAACTCGCTTTGTATCAGTGTATCAATTCACTCCATCTGTTGTATTTGTTCACTCGGTTATCAGAGCGAGTCGATATAGCTCGAAGCGAACAGATACAAAGCGAAACTGATAAAACTCAAACTCTCATAATCTCTCAGTATTGCGGGTAAATAGGCATATGTTTGCTCTGTCAAGTAATTTTCCCAAAATCAACCGGATAGTACCCCGATTTAGTGAAATCTAAATGGTATTGAGAAGTAAAGTCGAAAACTAACTAGTCGGAGAGCATGAAGCTTCGAGCTATTCTTAGACAATGACGAGTTATTTAACAGAGCCTTTAAAGAAAATTCTGAGCTACATTGGTGCATATAAATTCTGTATCAAGACTGAGAAGACGAAGGGACGGAAATTTAACCTTGTGTATGTTTGTGATGTTATTTTTACCAGGACCTGCAACAATAATTCCTCCTTGTCGCCTGACAATTTACAAGCTTATTAGTCTCACATTATTCCAGTAAACAGTCACTAATAATATGACAAAAAGACATGTTTCCGCATTTAAGTCGTCTTGCGCAAAATTCAAAAGAATCTAACAACCAAGAATGTTATATACCAACTATAAGCTAAAATGATAGTGAAACTATGGCTTATGGTTTACCTATAGATAAACGGAAATGATAAAGTTCTTTACCCCATTCACTTCAGGCGGATTTTACAACAACGGAATTACTTGGATAAGATGATTGTTCCTTGTTTTCTTAGTATACCAAACTTGATTCGGTGTTTGGGAATTGGGAGTCCACCATCAAAATTGTGCAACTTCTAGAAATAGTAAATGTCGTCCAATTACAAGATATGTACTCGCCCTATTAGCAAACAGATTCAACAACATACCCTAGTGTAATCCCACTAGGTGGGGTCTGGGGACGAGAGGGTGTGACCTTACCCCTACCTCGTGGAGGTAGAGAGGCCGTTTCCGAAAGACCCTTGGCAAACAGATCAGAAGATTATAATAGTATCTATGGAAATTGACCTACCAGCCACCTCGTGTCCTGGTGTCCTTTTCAAAAGAAAGCTCCCAATCCTGTCTATAGCCTTCCATGTATGCCTGTATTATTTTCAAACCTGCCTATATTTGATGTAAATAAGAAAAGATGAGCAAGACCACTATTAGAATACATTGAGAAGCTGGAAATGCTACACTTTATGAGCATCGATCTTATTTGCATACCCCGGGAGTGAATGTAGTTGTAATGCCTGACACAAATCTCAGAGCCTCATAAGACCTATAGCTTGGATCAGCATAAACCTCTGAAATAACAATAATGAACCTCTGTCAAGGTGTCACATTTCAAAAAACCGCAGATAAAGAAAGCTTTGAAACAAAACCAGAATATACTTTAGCTTAATAAGAATGCCAATGTAACAAACTAGCAACACTTCTAGCAGCTGTCTTACAAATTAATCCTCGAATTTTTTTGGGTCGTGATAGGTTTTTGTCTTCTGGATCTTTCTAGTTTGTTTAGAAGGGGAACATAACATCACGTGATCAGGCCCTGGTACTTTCTTTCTCTTTACGTTCGAGGATGAACGTGTGTTTTAGTAGTGAATGATGTAATAACCCTCTTAGCCATTCTGTGAATTTTTACCTGTTTTGACCCTTCCCGTAGCTTTAGAATTATACGCATCAGATAGAATATATCTTATATCCCTCACTGCTTCACATTGTTAATTCTACTAATGCAGAAAAATTTCTTTTAGGGGAAACTGTAACTTATAGTGCAATAGCATTCGAGCGAGGTCACTGGTCGTGTGGAGCATATATATCATTGGACATTGCTAGAACTGAGTTCATGGGATATAACGGACTTCCAGTAACAGACACTGAGCCACTGTGGACACAAGGTCTTTTATTCGAAACTTACCTCCTTTAAACTTTGTTTGCTCATAGAATTTTCTGGCCTGGAGAAAAGAAAAAGAAGGGGACACGAGTCACAACTAAATCCAGCTTTAATGAGCTCTTGAAATCATAAAGGAGCAAGAAACAGAAAGGAAGCAAACAACTGCAGCACAAGTCGAAATGGGCTTAAAAAAAGAAGAAGATCCTTGTAATAGAGAAAACTTCTATTATTGGCGTAATACATAAACAGACACTCAAACTTTGTCGTAACTGGTAACTAAACATTCCAATTTTGAGTATGCACATCTAGACACCATAACTCGTCTCCGCTATTCTAGTTGAACACTCCAACTTCAAAAAATGATCATCTAGACACCTCCAAAATGTATGTGTCACATCATAGTCGGGTGTCCATGAGACACAATGGGGACAAGTTGGAGTTTTAGTTGTCAGTTATGACAAAGTTGATGTGTCTAGATGTCCACTCTCAAAGTTTGAGTGCTTGTACTTGTCAGCTGAGGCCAAGTTTGATCGTTTCTTTATCTATTATGCGTTTATTCTTCATACCCAAAATGATTGTGAGAGTTAAGAAGCAACTTCTAAAAATGGGATGATGTAACTTGGGACAAGAAAAATGGAAGGTGTCATAACCGTTTAAGATTTTTTTGTTATTGTTGATAAGTAACCATTTAAAAAATTTCTCGAAGGGGAAAGAATAAAGAGAGTTAATCCATGGATAAGCAACTCGGTGCAAGAAGCATCGCTGCTATATACCTGATCAACACTACCAGGTCCAATCAAAACAAGTGCAACTCCAGCTGCATCCATCTTATCCTGTGAACAGAAGATGGTATAAGGATGTAAACTGTAGTAATGGTGGAACTTAAGGATATGTGCACTGTCACTTTGTGGTTAGAACAACTTGTTTAACGAATTGAAGATAACATAATCTAAATTAAAATGACAACATACTCAGTGTAATCTCACAAGTGGGGTATGGAGAGGGTAGTGTGTATGAAGACCTTACCTCTACCTTGGGAGGTAGAGAGAATGTTTCCGATGGAAAATCTATACATTATGATAGACACTGCAACTTATGCTATTCCCACGACTTAACTCGCCAACATCAAACAAGGATACTAAAAGACTAGTCATTTAGACCTTGGAAATACATTAGTCAACCTTGGGATAGTTTCAGCAGAACACTTGGAAGAAAAAAAATGATGACTTTCGAAAATGTAGTCAAGAAGAAGCATTACCTTCTCAGCTGCAAGATAATCAGCTCTTATGCGACAAAGGACACATCTGCAATCGGGAACTAGCATAAGTAGAACATACTTCACCAATAACATGCTTTTTGATTACCAGGTTTTGAAGAAATAGAGCATAAGGCCATAGAAAGATTACCCAAAATGACGAGCAAAGGCGACAACTGCTTTCCTATCTTTCCACAGATCCGAAATAGGTACTCCTTGTCCATTCAGATCAAATACTTGAACATCGTCCAACACATTGATGGTGTCCTCACTCACCACTGGAGTCTCAGTTCCTATTTCAACCAGTACTCTAATATTTATTAACAAAACTAAACATCTTAATTATCATTAGTAGTCAATGAAGTGTATTGAGAACCATGAGGTCTGATGTTCAATTCCCAACGGAGGCAAAAACACTAGGTGATTTTTTCTCATCTACCCAAGCTTTGAGAGACAAACTCTGTATATATGTCTATAATATACCTTGAAGAACTATCATATTTTATAAAAGGACCCCTCAAACATATCTGTTGGATTGGGGCATCTGGTTATTGTGCCGCTTTGGCCCTTGAGCGTGAATCACCTGAGTTCGAGTCTTGGCTAAAATAATTCGTATTTATTATGGTGTTTCATTGATTCTTTACTTCAATTGGCGTACTAAAGATAGTGGTATCCCCGTCGCCTACAAATTTTGGGTCCGCCTCTAGTTATGTGTTCAGCGTAACTAGCAGCTTAGACTCAAACCCAATATTTGTTTCGAAAAATTTGTTTAATATGTATAAATAATCTATCCAGAACCCAATATACGAAATGAATTGTGATTCGTAACGCATAAACTAAAAATATCCACTCCACGTCTAGAGAGGGGTGGAATAACTACAATAAATAAAGTTGTACTATTTCTCTATTTCACATAATAACATTAGTCATAATTTATAAACACACACTCAAACTCTTGACTTCACAAGTAACTACTCCAGCTTTAGAAGTGCACGTCTAAATACCTCAACTTATAGTCTCAACGATCAACTAAACACTCCAATTCGCCCCCACAATGTCTCATGGACACCCTACACTAACGTGACTTGCTCTATGTCTAGTGGACACCCAACATCACCTCTATAATTCACATAATATCAATAGACATAATATATAAACAAACACTTACACTTGGCCTCACCTAGAACGTAACCACTCCAACTTTGAACGTGTACATCTACAACACCTCAACTTAGTGTTAACTAGCAACTAAACACTCCAACTCGTCCCCACTATATCTCATAGACACCCAACGTTGACGTAACACATAAATTTGAGTATCCAACTGACAAAATGAATACGAATTGAGGTGCATACTCAAAATTGGAGTACTTATAACAAGACAAAGAAGATAAGCTAACCTGTGGAGCTGTAGATAACAGAGGAGGACCTGTGGGAGGCAGAAATGGCTGAAAAATTGGGGGTTAAGCTGAAATTGCAGTTAAAACTAAATGGGTTTGTTGTCAAATTAACATTGTAAAGTGGGGTTTGACGAATACTTCTGCTAACTGCAACAGTAAGGCCAGAATTGAGAGAAATAGCCATTGGCGTAAAGAGGGTAAAACAGAGGATTCTTGAATGTCCGAACTTTTGGAATTGTGGAAACTAAGCTTACACGTGGTTAAATACGCCCTTCTTAAAAATATTTTAGGAATAATACGTGACAATTTGTATTCTCCGTGACATTCTATCTGTATTACGTAATATAGGATGTATCTCTACTTGTTTAATTTTATCTGTACACATTCAAAGTTGAAGGGTGTAGATTTTGGTTAAAGCCTACTTTTTCAATTGAATGCCTAATTTTTGGTATGAAAGAAATCGTATTTCATTTGTCATAATTTATGTGAGGTAGTTTAATTTGACATAAAGTTTAAAAAAGAAGGAAATTTTTTTTGAAACTTATGGTCTAAATAAGTAATACATATTTGTGTGATTATAATTATTTCAGCAACCACAACATACTCAATAAAATTCCACAAGTGAGGTTCGAAAAAAGTAGAATGTACACAGATCTTATCACTAACACGTGGAGTTTGAAAGACTATTTTCAAAAGACTCTCGAGTCAAGTGCAACAAAAATGAACATTTTAAAGTTTAAAGTTAATTTGTTACTTAACATAGAAATGTATCATTTTTTGAGATCAACTAAAAAAAATAAGACATATAAATTGAAAAAATAATATTAATAATTAATTTTTTACTTATTCTTAAAAATTTATAAGTAAATAAAAAATATTATTTAAAAATAAATAAAAATCTAAACAAATATTATAAGGTGGGGTGATGAAAGATGAGGAGGTTGGGCTGGAGAAAGGGGATAAGTTAATTTCTTCTATTTGTCTTAAATTTCGAATAAAGATATTATATTCAAATATATATATAAAAATATATAAAGCAATTTAATTTTTAAAATTTATAAATTCTTATAATAATTTATTTGATCCTTAAGATTAAACCTTGGTCACATGTTAATATTATTTTATAAGTAGATGAATAATAAAATGTAATTCTAGTATTTTAAAAAAAAAACCTTAAAATTTAAATAATGTATCACAATAATACATTTGAATTTACAAACTTGTTAGAACTAAAAAAACAAAAAAAAAATCTTGAAAAAAGAGATTGCAATGTACCTAATTTTCTATTAAAAGTAATTTTATTCTTTAATCTCAAATTTAAAAACGTAATTTTATTAACTTACCACAATTTTTTTAGTTCAACTTTTTTCTTTTATAAACTATGCATTAGTGTTTCAAACTATCTTTCTTACCGATAACAAAAATGGTGTAAAATATCTATAAAGTGCAACCAAACTATCTAAACTTTTATTTTAAAAACGTGTAAAGAAAAGTTGAGAAGATAGAATATTCTTGCACAATGGCATATTCGAAAATCGAGAAATTATAATTAGGTAATTGAGTCCCTATTTAATTTGGTCTGGTCTTCCAATTCCTGACCCAATGAATACGGGTTGATCCAAAAGAAATTGACACCCCCCACCCCTACCTCCGTTAATATTACAAAAAAACAATATATTATTTTTCATCTTTTTTTTTTTTTTAATCTAGAAATACGAAAGTTTAAAAAAGTATTAAAATTTATAATCTTAATAGGTATTTCTTTCATCTTAAATTATTTATCTCGATTTAAAAAAAAAATTATTTTAAATATTCAAAATAAAATTAACATTTTTTTATTTTATGCTCGATAGTAATTTTCTTGATGGCAAACATCTCACTAAGTGAATATTTTTTAACGAAGAAAGATCATATATTAAGATACACACGATAGTCAAAAATCCTTTTATATAAAAAATAAATACGATAAATAATTTGAAAAGTAGGAGTTTTTTTTTCTTTGACAAAAAAAATTAATGGTCAATTGAGAGTTATACGTCCGAAAGATGAAAGTAATTGAAATTGATGTATGGACATATTAGGATATACTACCTCCGTCCCTAATTACTTGTCCACTTTTGAATTGACACACCTATTAAGAAATCAATTAATGACATAGTGAGTTTACCATTTTACCCCTATTAATTATGAAGTGGATGAAAAGTTTTGCATTATTCAAAGTAATTAGTCATTTAATTGAGGGTATAATAGGTAAAAAAAATTGTCATTTCTTGATTTGTCAAAATGGACAAGTAATTAGGGACAACTATAAATGAAAAAGTGGACAAGTAATTAGGGACAGAGGGAGTATAAGATTAGAAATGATTTTTGAAATAAGGTGAGAGTGATATTTGTGGTGGACAAAATAAAAGAGGTGAAATTGAGATGATTTGGATAGGTGAAATGGAGATATACATATACCCAGTAAAGCGGTATTAGAGTTGGTTATTATGTGTGTGAAAAGAACTTGAGATAGGTCGAAAAAACAGGGAAGAGAGATTTACCCAAGACAAAACAAACCTACAACTTATCGAGAACATAATCATAAGATTGAAAGATATGGAGGTCGAAGATTAGGATAAACATTTAGTAAATAATCGAGTATTATTTAATTTCTCTTATTTAGATAAACATTTAGTAAATAGTCGAGCATTATTTAATTACTATTATTTTTATTATTATTACTCTCATACTATTTTAGTCTTCAATTTGACTATTATATGTTGTCTCGCTAGAACCATTGCTTCAATTACCATATTATTTGTAATTGTTAGTGTAATTACTTTCTCCTCCCCTTTTTAACACGACTTCTTATTATTATATGTCCTTTTCATAACCCTGAGGGGTAGCTCAGCTGGTAAAGGCCTGAGACAAAGTCCTTTAGGTCGCCGGTTCGAGCCCCAGCAGGGCCACTGGAGGCATTACAAACCGGCCGCGTCTCCAGGGCCCCGTGGAACTAACCGTGGTGGACCCGCCTTGAAACAGCGGGACCCGGTGGGTACAGCTAGTCGGGTTCGCAAAGCGACGCCCGGAAACCACGGTAAAAATAAAATAAAATATGTCCTTTTCATACTAAATTTTGATATGATAATTTACTTAAATCGAAAACCTCTCTTCATTTAAATACGAGTAAGACTGTGTAGACATCGTCCTCTCCGACACAATATCAACTTTCAACCCGATAAAGTCGGGTCGATTCATGTGACCCGTTATCATTAAGACCTAGAAATTTTCAACATTCTTTCCTATTTACTAGGAAATCGCCTCCCTTTTTCTCCCCTTTCTCACTTTACTCTTCATACTTCCCAAGAAAAATAACTCCGGGAGAATTTTCCGGCAATGGCGGCCATGATCCGCCTGTTCAGATCTTCATCATCTTCCTCATCCAATTCAATTTCCCTTATCAGTAGATCTTTATCTACTGCAGCTGCATCTGAGACAGTGAAATCCCAATCTTACCCTCATAATCCCCATTCTACAAGTGTTGATCCCAAGGCTAAAACTGTCCAATGGGTCTTTTTGGGTTGTCCTGGTGTCGGAAAAGGTACATATGCTAGCCGTCTTTCAACCCTTTTAGGCGTTCCTCATATTGCTACCGGAGATCTTGTTCGTGATGAGTTGAAATCTTCAGGTCCTTTGTCAAAACAAGTAAGTTGAGCTGTTTGTTCCCTTTTTCCAATAAATTTGGGTTTAACTGTTAAGTCAAATACTTAGTTTTTCCATTTTGGGTTTAAAGCTTTCTATATATTGGTAGTTTTAGAGATTGATTTCGTAGTGAGTCAATCGGAAACAGTCTCTCTACCCCACAAAAGTAGTGATAAGGTGTGTGTGGATTGTTGGATTACACTGTTGTTGTGGTTGATTTCTTTAGGAGTCAATACACAAAGGTAGCGATAAGGTCTGGGTACGTCCTAACCTCCCCAAACTCCACTTGTGGGATTACGCTGGGTATGATGTTGTTGTTGATGATGATGATTTCTTCAAGTGTCGCCTGTAGAACCGAAGGTGGGATTTAAAGACGGTGGATATATATGTATATATGTTCATTTTTTTTGTATGGATATGTTGAGAGTTGGAGATAGTGGGTGCTAATATCAATTGCTTGTTTGCTGAATTCGACCATAGTGTTTAGATGAACTCAAAACCAGCTTTCAGGTTGTAAAAATGTGAACTTTCTGATTCATTAATGATATGACAGTTACACAAGTCTTATCTGGTGATGGTAAGGTTAGATCTATATGCCTTGGCCCCTAAGGAGAATGGAGGAAGTTTTTAAGTCATTGAGTGTCCAAGGTAGAGATGAAGAACCAAATATTGGGAAAGGAATTCCTTATGAATTATGATAGGGAGGGGTATGGTATGCTAGATTGAATCTAATTTGGGAGAATAGAGACCAAGAAAATTTGATCCATTCAGGTGATGTCTGGGAAGAAGTTTGTGAGCTCTTAATCAACAATTTAGAGGTTTGGTGGTAGCCTAATAATGGGAAGGAGGTCTTATCTGGAGTCTTACTTACTCCTATGTTGTCCAAGACGAAAAGAGTAGAATATCGCCATAAAGCTGTGGGCTTTTTATCCTAGCAGCTTTTTGGAGTACGAGAAAGAGGGACAGTGACTTGAAAAAGGACACAGAACCCAAATATGTAAAAGTTGAATATGTTTAATTTGATTTGGTTTATAGATTAGTAAACCAACATAGGGGTAGTTAGTTTTGGTTATTATTATTTCAAAACCAATCCAACCCCTGAATTTAATTAGTATTTGATGCATAAGATCAACTATGCTCAAGGATTTTTTTCTTATAAAGAGAGATATGTTTATAGCATATATGTCTTGTATGCTATATTGTTGTCAAGAGGTCGAGACGATTCCTATACTTTTGGGGAGTCTTTTAGTCATGATTGAGATTCATATACCAGTACAAAATATAGACATATTCTTGAAGTTTTTATTTATGTTTTGATTTTTGTGTATTAGCCTGAGATAATCTAAAATGGAGCTATATGGTTAGTGAGGATTCATATGGCCGACCCCTGCTTGAGTTTGGGATTGAGGCATAGTTGTTCTTATTATATCTATTTCCAGCTTTATGGTGTTACTTAATGAAATTGGTTCATCTCCTGATCGGCTTCATTCTCTTTCAGCTTGCTCAGATTGTCAACCAAGGAAAATTGGTTTCAGATGAGATTATACTGAATTTACTATCTAAAAGGCTCGAGAGTGGGGAAGCTAAGGGTGAAGCTGGATTCATACTTGATGGATTCCCTAGAACTGTGAGACAAGCAGTGAGTATACATTTAATTTCCTGCATAAAATTCTGTCATTCTCAGTTTGTCTATGCCCTCTTGGCTCTGGTTATCTCAAAAAATACTAGGCTATGACTGAGAATGAATTAGCCATTCCCGTCTAACCAAAAAGTGAAAAGCGCTGCTCAATTTAGGTGTCAATGTTAAATGCATTAGCCTGAATATTGGGAGTCAAGAGTGATGCTTGAAATAGTGTATTGTTGTATTAGTTACTTAAAAATTTCATAAAATAGGATTTTGTTACCACTGTTCATTAAAGTAGCTTCTTGAATGCTGCTGGGAATTTCTGCCCTGTTCACAACTTCACACTACTTCTTTGTCTAGATATATGATGTGACTTTTGGTAAAAAGCATTGTAACAAATACTTCTGATTTCAGTCTTGTCGGCAGAGGTATGGGAACTGGGCAAGAAAGTGAAGATCCTTTGCCACATTTTGCTACCTTTTTGTCTATGAGAAGGTACCCCGCTTCCTGTATGTGGCGGCGGGGTTTGAAAAGATTATAGAAGTGATATCAAAAGTCTACTTCCTATTCTAGTGACTTTTCCAAGTACATTCGTGCAATCTCAATTTATGTCACGCGTGTCAGACAAAATTTTGTGCTAGTTCTCTTACATTTGTGTCTATTTCTGCATCAGGAAATACTGACTGAGGTTACAGACATAGATTTGGTGGTTAATCTCAAGCTTCCAGAGCGGGTATTGGTTGAGAAATGCCTTGGCCGAAGGATCTGCAGTGAATGTGGAAAGAATTTCAACGTGGCATCTATAGATGTCGCTGGTGAAAATGGGGCTCCTAGGATCAGCATGGCTCCGCTTAACCCCCCCTCACAGTGTGTTTCAAAGTTAATCACTCGAGCAGATGATACAGAAGCTATTGTTAAGGAAAGGCTCAGTATATACTGGGATAAGGTATTGTTCTGATATTTTAACCACAATATTTTCAAGTTCGCTAATACTCTAATAAAGTATTTTTTCTTCAACATGAGTAACTACTATCAAAGCAACATTTTTTCCCCTCATAAGTTAACGCCTTAATAGTCATTCAGCATCTATGCTATTATCAGGCTTTCTCTAGAAAACGAAAAAAATAGAAAAACTGTATGATTCTCATTCTTTTTTATGATTGCAGAGTCAGCCTGTTGAGGACTTCTACCGTAGCCAAGGAAAGTTACTGGAATTTGATTTACCGGGAGGCATCCCCGAATCATGGCCTAAGTTGCTGGAAGTTCTCAACCTTGATGAACAGGAATATAAACTGTCTGCTGCAGCTTAGTTTCTCTCCGCTGCTTTGCATGTGTGCACACGCTTAACAATTTTGCAGAAAAAAGAACATATTCATTGGTTTCCCTTCTATTTTCCTCTTAATTTAAGTCAAATAACAAACCTTTTGAGTGTACTTTGAAGCCGTAAAAATACGGTGGCTGCCATTGTTGAATTTCAAATTCATATGAAGAGGTCTGTTGTACCATAGTTTCAACTAAGAGTTATAAAGATGATTATTTTTTACAATTGTGTAATAAGCTTATAGTAATTGATACATTCTGATTTAATACTTAGGTAAATGACATATAATCTGATATATGCAACTAATATGGTTTTATTTGGTGCATTAGTAAATTAATGTTGTTGTTAGTTGGTTGATCTTTTGGCAATTTCTCCAATTACAACTGAAAGTTGTCAATTGGCTTCTTTGCAGGTTAAAAGTGTTTACTATGTAGAAGAGAAAGGGAATTGACTTTGAGCTAAGGGTGTTTTGGAAATAATCTTTCTTATCTTATGTAAATTATACGGTATGTATAGATCAAAACGCATTGGTCAAATAGGGGGAAAAAATAAAGGAGAAAAACGTGCTTACACAAGTTTTGGTGCCAACACATAAAGTCATCCAAGTGTAACATCAACTTTCTTTTATTTTGTCAAGATTTGAATAATGCCAAACACTAATTAAAATGAATAATTCAACTAATCTTTTGGTCATGGAAAATTCTAAAGCTATCCAAACTAACAAGTAACAATATAGAAAAGAAACGTGTCTAATTTATAAGCCAATAGCATGAAAAGAAAGGGTAAAAGAGGAAGTACATAAAACATTTATTAATGGATTAGGATAATTTTAAAGTCAATGATTAAAGTGATAACTAGACAAAAATAGTTACTCTCCTCGTTTTAATTTGTTTGTTCTATTATTTTTCCTATTTTTAGTAAAATTATTTTTTCCACTTACAAAACTTGTACTTAATTTTAAATAAAATACATGTTCAAATACATTTTTAACTTTCAAAGTTATTTTTTATCATTTCATCTTTAAAAACGTTTTTTTTTTTTGAGTTTCAACTAAATATATCCATGTTTATGTGACACACCTATGTGGCTTCCTCACATATCAGAATTCTTATTTAATCTTTCATAAAAGTCCAACCTTTCATTAAAGTCACAACTCTTCATTTTTTCGTTCACACATTTTAAAATCCAACATATAATTCCAAGGCACCAAAAGAATAAAGAATAAACGAAAAAAATTGATTTCAATTGCAATGCGACATTACTAATCTTGCGCTTGTCAATCCACAACTCATAACACTGCTGAAATGTTGAATTCATAACATTTGGTTCTTTAGTAAACAAAAACTTCCTATTTCTGCCACTATTATTCGTAGGTTTTCTCTCGCTCTAAGGGAGTCTAATTCAAATAGATTAATCCAAGACACCAAAAGAATAAAGAATAAACAAATAAAATTGATTCCAATTGCAATGCGACATTATTACTATTGCGTCTCTCAGTCCACAACTCATAACGCTTTTGGAATGGTTGAATTCATAACATTTGGTTCTTTAGGAAACAAAACTTCTATTTCTGCCACTATTATTTGTACGTTTTTTCCGCTGTAGGGGAGTCGAATCAAATACATTAATCTAAGGCACCAAAAGAATAAAAAATAAACAAAGAAAATTGATTTCAATTGCAATGTGAAATACTACTCTTGCGTCTCTCGGTCCACAACTCATAATACTGTTGGAATGGTACTTGAATTCATAACATTTGGTTCTTTAGTAAACAAACTTCTATTTCTGCCACTATTATTTGTAGGTTTTTTTTCCTCTATAAGGGAGACAAATTCAAATACATTAATTAAGCTTCTTATGAAGTGTGTTTCATTCCTCAAATTTTCTTTCTCCTATTTCATGAAGCTTAATCTTTTATTATAAGTCATAGTGATTCAGGTAACTATTGCAATTTCTCTCTGCTATTTTGGTGACTTTTTTAAAACTCTTTAAAAAATTCCAGCAAAGATGATTGAAAATTGATCAAAATATCAAATCTTAGGTACCATTGGAAAATCCAGAGAGTTAATATGATAAGTATTTCTTTTTTACTATAAAACTTATGTTTTGCAGAGTTCTTGGACAAAACAAGCCAACTAATACTGTAGATGAATGAGTCAAATCCATTTTCCTCTTCACAAAGGTATCTTTTTATGTGCAGCAAAAACTTAATTTTTCATGGCATATTGCAAGAACAACAGTCATTGAGTTATTACAGGAGGAAGTTATGTTTTTCAAATGAATAGCCTTCTATAATAGTAAACAACATTACTTAATACTGTTCATTTATGTGTTTATTGAGGTACTTATATTGGATTGGATTCAGCTTAGCAGTGAACTTCTATTAGATTACTGAACGCTCCAACTTTGAGAATGCACACACAGACACCTCAACTCATTCTCATTGTCTCGTAGACACTCAATACTGACGTGACACAGATGAATATTTTTAAGTTGGAGTTTTCATCTGTTAGTGTACATATGAGTTGAGGCGTCTAGATGTGTATCAAGTGTTCCGTTGTCAGTTGATGCTATGTTAAAGGTGTGTGCTATGTACTGTGCCTTTTTCTTTTTGTTTGTGTGGGTAGGACAAACTAAAAAGGAAAGAGTTTCACATAAAAATTGAGACGAATGGAGTAATGGAAACTAAAAAACATGTATATGTACTATTTTTCCTACAAGTCTATTGAGACTAGTTACAAGTCACTCATGTTGAACATGAATAATTTATCTCATTACTAATTATTAATATTGGTATAACTTATCGCAAGATTAGTAATCAAACAAGAGATAAGGTGATACTATATTTTTATGGACTATTTAAGCTTTTCCAAGCATATCAAACACACTCCTAAACATCTAGCATTATGTATGTGTGTGAGAAAACGAATTAAGTACATATAAAAAAATGAAACTTATTGATTCTAAATTCTGAATTTGTCATTACTTGCTCCGTCCAAAGATGGACAGGGAGAAGTGCATTTTCCCATATTTACAATAAAAAAAATGCCACAACCAAAACTTAAATTCTATTGCAACCTTCTCGACCAGTTCAAGTGAGAGGAAAGATGTAATATAGCTTGAACGAAGTGAGAGGACTGAAAAAGAAGTCCGAGTGATTGAGGGGACCCATACAAGAATACATGGAAAAACAAACATAAAATCTATATGTGGAGAAATAATGAAAATATTAAATATCTATTAAAACATCTTTTATTTGTCAATATATGTGGGACCCATACAAGAATACATGAAAAAACAAACATAAAATCTATATGTGGAGAAATAATGAAAATATTAAATATCTATTAAAACATCTTTTGTTTGTCAATATATGTGGGCCCCAGTGCCTGGGAATATATACTTTTCTTAAATTTTTTTATTAATAATAATTAAACTATAGGTTTGACTTTGCCACCTAAAAAGATAATAAAATAAAATCTTTGCAATTTGATGAGCAAAAGGCAAAAGAAGATTGGTTTCTTGACTTTGCATATATCAGTTTCCCCATGGAGAATCATGAAGTGTATTAATTTTGTATATCTATGTCTCTCGTTTTCTTATACCCTACTTTTATCTATTTTCGATAAAAACTTATTCACATCAGGTATTTATTTCAATTCAATGAACATACGAAGAAATTAAAAAAAAGATTTAATCTTTACGATACATACATTTTTTTTTGTTTCTTGCTTGATGTTTTATCATTTGGTATTTTCTACAAATCATCACTATACTTGATATAATTTACAAGCTAGTGGAATCTAGAAGAATGAAAATAGAGAAAAAATATCTGATAGATCTTCGAGATAAGTAAAGATTTGCTACAAGTCATTAATAATCTTCTGGTAATTATTTTTCTTAAGTCTTAATTAACTACTTTTTTTATAATTATCCCTTTCACCTGGACCACAAAATTAAGTGAAAAAAAAAAACAAATTTGGAGGATATATTGTCTTGAGCCACACATTTTTCAACTTCATCGTACGTAGGAATAGAAAATTTATGAATGAGACATTGATTGCTACAATGGCATCAAATATCGTGTTTGATGATAAAAGCTATCACGTGAAAATTGAAATTGTTTGTTACGTTTGACGATGAGTTGTCTCTTTTGTTATTAAATCGCGAAATATGCTTGAAATAATCAAAATTTGTAGATTCTTTTTCATTAATTTTCTTAGTTAACATGATTATGTATTTATGCTACTTGTGGATTTTTTTTTTAAGTTAATGAAAATATTTTCGATATTATGTAATATTGTGATTTAGTCATTGACCAAAAATAAATAAAGGGGTAAATATTATTTTAACTAAAGAATCTAATGACGTGTTAATGAGACGACTTTATTGGTAATTAGAGAACTAATTTATCAATAAAAATTCTTTTTAGGCCGGAGATGTTAGATTTTTTTTTGTACTATATATATAGTTTGTAGATTTTGAAGAAGTGTATAAATAAGATAAAAGTTTTTTTAATTTATTTTTTTACTTATAAATTGCTAGGCTACCACGTCATGTGTTACAGATTCGAGGTATCTTAGTGTAATAAATTATTTTATGTGTTGGTCAATTATTTATTTATTTATTTTAAAAGAAAATCTTTAATCACACATACTATAATAGGACATGTCATGTGTTAAAAGATTACCAAATATCTACTTACTTGCCACGCACTAATACATTTTTTTTTTCTATTTTTGGTCAATAAATAATAACTTAAATGAGTAAGGATGGTTTGATAGCTGAATAAAAAATAAGTTATTCATATATTATTTTTTATTAACTCATATGACATTTGATAGATAGATAAACAATAAGTTATTTATGTAAAAATTACAACGATATATAGGGTGTGTTTGGTATGAAGGAAAATGTTTTCCTAGAAAATGTTTTCCAGGAAAACAAGTTGATTTTTGACTTATTTTCTCATGTTTGGTTGGTGAGTAGAAAATATTTTTCGGAAAAGATATTTAGTGTTTGATTTATGAATGAAAAATATCTTTTATTTTTATTAGAGTAGAAAATAATTTTTGAAATTGAAAATAGTTTTTAAAAACAAACTTAAATTTTTTTTTGGGGGGTGGGGGGTGGTAGGGGGTGGGTGAAGGGGGGGGGGTCGAGTGTAGGGGTGAAAAAATGAAATTTTGAAATTGAAAATATTTTTTAAAAACAAACTTGAAATTTTAAATTTTTTTTGGGGGTGGGGGTGCGGGGGGGCTGGTAGGGGGCGGGTGGGTGGGGGTCGAGGGTAGGAGTGAAAAAATGAAATTTTGAAATTGAAAATATTTTTTAAAAACAAACTTGAAATTTTTTATTTTTTTTTGGGGGTGGGGGTGGGGGGGGGCTGGTAGGGGGTGGGTGGGTGGGGATCGAGGGTAGGGGTGAAAAAATGAAATTTTGAAATTGAAAATATTTTTTAAAAACAAACTTGAAATTTTTTTTTTTTTTTTTGGGGGTGGGGGTGGGGGTGGGGGCTGGTAGGGGTGGGTGCGTGGGGATCGAGGGTAGGGGTGAAAAAATGAAATTTTGAAATTGAAAATATTTTTTAAAAACAAACTTGAAATTTTTTATTTTTTTTGGGGGTGGGGCGGCTGGTAGGGGGTGGGTGGGTGGGGTCGAGGGTAGGGGTGGAAAAATGAAATTTTGAAATTGAAAATATTTTTTTAAAATAATTTTTAATATTTTTTTGGGAGGGGGTGGGGGTAGGGATGAGGTCGGGGTAAAAAAATTGAATTTAAAAACAAACTTTAAATTTTTTATTTTTTTGGGGAGGGGTTGGTTGGGGGGTGGTTTGAGGAATAAATTGATTTTTCAATAAAAAATAATTGTAATTTGAAGTTGGAAGAGAGTTTTGGAAAATGTTTTCCTTAAGTTTAGAAGGGAAGTCATTTTCCTTAAATTTGAGGAAAATGAGTTGATTTGGAAAACATTTTCCAAAACATTTAGCCCAATCAAACATGAGAAAATTGGAAAACATTTTCCGGAAAATGTTTTCCTTCATACCAAACACACCCATAGTTGATAATTTTGAAATTCACATAACTAATAGATATAAAAATTAAAATCGAGTTGACGAGTTAATACTTGAGCATTTTGGGAGTGGGGTAGGGGTAGGGCAAAAAGAAAGATGTAGTACCGTGAATAAGGTTATTTCTCTCTTACTTCAAAAGTTTTAAGAGTATTATAGATACGGAGTTGTTTTGATAGAGAGTGAAAACAAGAAATTAACTCCACAATTTTTTATTTTGGTCAAAAAAGGTTTAATATGATATGACTATATGAGCTCTCTTTTCTGTCATTTCAGCTGTGAAAGGCTTTTTCTTTTTCCCTCTCTGTGTAAGGTGCCACTCTTCAATATTCACAAGGTATATATATACTCCCTCCATCTCTATTTATTTGTCCATATTTCCTTTTTTAGTTGTTCCTATTTAGTTGTCCATTTTGACAAATCAAGAAAGGATAACAAATTTTTTTCTATTATATCCTTATTTACATTTCTTAAAAATTGTAAAAGTGTATGTTATTTCCCTCCAATTTATTTCACTTTAATTCAAAGAAGTGGTTGTAATTTTGAAGTGAAAAATTGTCATAAGGATAAAATTGTAACTTCACTGTGCTAATCATTGTTGCCTTAATCTGTGTGCCATTTCTAAAGTGGACAATTAAAAAGGGACGGAGGGAGTATATAATAGAGAGAGAGAGAGAGAGTCTATATTATGTATATAGAGAGAAAGTAGAAGGAGGTGAGAGATATGGGTTGGTTTCCATGTTCTGGAGCATTGAAGCAGACATCAAAGAAGAGGAAGAAGAAGAAGAAAGATTCGACTAATTCGGTCCAACTGGGTTCCGGTAACTATAAAAATGCATATTTATCGTATAAGAAGACTAATTTAATGATTATGTGAAATGGGTTTGTTGTATATTTGTCAAATTTCTCGTCTTTATTGTGATTTTGGAGCTTCAAGTTTTAATGGTTCTGTGAAATGGGTTTGTTGTATTGTTGTTAAAATTTCTCGTCTTTATGTGATTTTGGAGCTTTAAAGTTTTAATGATTCTGTAAAATATTATTGTCGAATTTCTCCTCTTGAGATAATTTGGAGCTTTAAGTTTTAATGATTTTGTGAAATGGGTTTGTTGTATTTTTGTCAAATTTCTGAGTCTTTAGATGATTTTGAGTTTTTTTTAATGATTCTGTGAAATGGGTTTGTTGTATTTTTGTCAAATTTCTGAGTCTTTAGATGATTTTGAGTTTTTTTTTTTAATGATTTTGTGAAATGGGTTTGTTGTTTTTTTGTCAAATTTCTCAGTCTAGAGATGATTTGGAGCTTTTTTTTTTATTAATGATTCTGTGAAATGGGTTTGTTGTATATTTGTTGAATTTCTCGTCTTTATTTTTTTTTTTTTTTTTTTTTTTTAATTTTTTGAAAAGGTAACTTTGAATTTCTCGTCTTTATGTGAATTTGGAGTTTAAGTTTTCAACTTTTAATGATTCTGTGAAATGGGTTTGTTGTAATATTGTTGAATTTCTCTTCTTGGGGATGATTCTGAGCTTCAAGTTTTAATGATTCTGTTAAATGGGCTTGTTGTATTTTGTCAAATTTGTTCGTCTTTAGATGATTTGGAGGTTCAAGTTTAAATGATTCTATGAAATGGGTTTGTTATATTTTTGTCAATTTTCTCATGTTTAGATGATTTGGGGCTTCATTTTTTTACATTATTTAGAGGAATTTTAGGAGGTTTCTAAGAACTCCTAGTTTGCCTAAAAAACATGAGCAATTTGTTAACATTGGAATAGAATGATCCCAAATTGAGCGAAATGATATAGAGGATTCATATAGCCGACCCCAATTAATTTAGGATTGAGGGACAATTGGTTGACTGATTGATTGCTTTAAGATGTACAGTTGCAACTGTTTGGTGGCGCGGAACTATACCCCTTTCGACAATCAATGGTAGTTATGGTCATTTTTTGGTAATATTTAGGGGTAGCCCCAATGACCTGCTAAATTTTGCTTTATTGCTTTGGGTTGTTTTCATGGATTTAATTAGTAGAGACTAAGGATTTAGGAGGTGCCAGAGAATGAATCAGAATGTAGTATGAAGGGTTCTAGGGGCTAGTTTTGTGGCTTAAGCTGGTGGATACTGCTCTTAAATATGAAAGTGGTGAAGTTTGCCATCCGGTGACTTAGAACAATGTCAACTGTGTTTTAGGGTGAAGATGTCTCTTAAGGTTGCATGAAAGTCTGTTTCATGGAACTGGAGTTAAGTCAACTGGGAATTTCATCAGATATATTATGTCATGAGTATTTGTGCTTCTAGGATCAAAAGGAAGCATAGAAATGACAAATAAAAAGATAAAATGGTGAGCTGTCAGTAATCTTAAGGTGAATTGGCACCCAAAGGTGTGGCTAGCAGTCAATGACGTTTCAATAGACTATGAGAAACCAAGGTTCAAATACCAATAGAGACAAAAAACACTAAATGTTCATTTATGTAAGTTTTGGTGGACAGAGTTACCCGGTAAATATGCTGATGGGGGAAGTAGTAGGTACTCGATGGATTAGTTAAATAATGACAAGTTGGCCCGATTACAATATTTATTTAAAAAGGAGTCTTGAGGTCAATTATTCCCGTCTCCTTTCTGGAAAGGAGCAACTTTGCTTCTTTCCCTCCCCGTTTTTAATGTTTTTATTGGTATTCATAAGGTGAGATATACTAAAACGAAAACAAGAGCCATCCAACTTCAGTCAACTCCACAAAATTTCTTTAAGAAAAAAATGAGGAGCTTTCTATTGGATATCCAAGAGTTTCAACTTCTATTTTACCATCCAAGTTTCACAAAGCTATTTTGTTATGCAAATTTAACTCTATCTCTTTTTCTTTTATAAGGTTCCATCAGGTGACTCTAGAAAGTTTTCATTTCTAAATGGACCCAGTAATGTGGGAACCGGTTGATAGGGAATAATAACGAGTGTTGCTTAGTAGAAATGATGAATTCTTGGTGATATTTACTGAGTTAGCTAATCCAACCATGCTGTTCTTACTGTATCTTGCATGACTGTCATAATAGAAAATTTGTTGAGAACACTTGGTTATTGAAACTGCACAATTTCCCAGTACATCAAGTGGTTGTACCAAGTTCTGTATCATGCATTTCCCACGATTGGACTAATTGAAAAGTGAACTAGATCGCTTCGGCTTCTTGATCACCCAGTCGGCTATATTTGATGTTTTTGAACCCTAGTTGTTTGGTTTCAGACTTTCAGTTCCGTGATTTTCTTTCCTTTTGTAATTTCTGTTTTGTTTTCGTGTTCAGATAAGTTGAAGGCAAAGACTCTGTTAGGTTCAAAGGAGTATGTCAAGGATGGCGAGTCTGGTCATATTGGAGCCAAGATTTTTACATTTCGTGAATTAGCAGTTGCAACAAGAAACTTTCGAGGTGATTGTCTTCTTGGAGAGGGAGGATTTGGAAGAGTATATAAAGGGCGGCTCGATTCCAATCAGGTCTTTTTCTGTCACTTTTTTCTTTTCAATAATGGAATGAAGTTCTTTTTTCGGTCTCCATCTGGTTATGCCCCCAATCCACCAGATTTTGGTTGAAGTCGCTATTTTGTCGCATAGTGTTCATGAGGGATATTAGTATGGTTTTCACTATTTAATTTCCTTTCTTCTTTCTTAAATTGTGTGCCAAGTCTACCCTCTTCTTTATGGAAGGAGTAGGATGGAAATGACCTTGGTGTTTATCAGTTCCTTTTTGTTTATTATAATAATGATAATGACGATGATCTATTGGTAGGGGTGCTACTTGTGATGTGTGGGATATGGGTACATGTCACAGGTTCAAACCCTGCCATAGACAACAACTTAGTATAATCCATCAAGTTTCAAACCGTGCGCAACTAGTCCTTGTGGATTTCTCGGGTATAAATAATAATAATTAATAATAATAAAAATGGAAATAACAATTTTTGCTGTTATCACTATTGCTATTATTTTAATTACTAGTATAGTACTCGCACGATGCACACATTTTTTTTATAACAAAAACAGATCTAAGAACTAAAGCTATTTGCAGATAGGCTGCAACAGCTTGCTAGCAGTGTTATCAAAAGCAAAAAGCTCTAAAGTCCATTGGGGGCTTTAAGCGCAAAGAAAGTGTGGGCTTAATGTAAAAAAGCGCTAAGAGAGACAAAATACAAATATATATGTTTAGCCCAAGACGAATAATTTTTAAGCATGAATGACCAATATATGAACAAAGAAATTGAAAAATAATTACGATAAAGTGAAAATATCAATTGTTTAGTGTCGTCTCTTCAAAAGAGGTTCATTGGCAAGGAAAAATATGCCTTAGACTTGATGACGAAGCAAGAGCCAGAAGAGATGGTGGAAAATCATTCCACATTGCATCTGGTGGACTGTGTGGACTGTGGAGAGAGAGAAACAGTAGATGTTTTTAAGATAAGTCCAATTCCATTCATAAAGTTAAATGGAATTGTATTCTATCTTTCTTTTTTTGGTGTAAAGAAACAGATATAGAGGAATTAGAGCTTGTAGATCTGTTAGGCTCTCTGTAAGTAGTTTCTCCCTCATTCTCTTCTTTTGTTCCTCTTTTGAAGGTCTCCAGCATATCCTTAATGCTGAAAAATACAGCATTACCAGTTTTTAAAAAAAGAACCTTGATGACGACATTGAAGTGCACATTAAGTGAGGTGAAGTGCTCAACACGTTTTGGGCCTTGCTTCAGGGCTTAAGTGCGCCTTTGATAACACTGCTTGCTAGGCACTATAACATTTCATTTCTATAAACATCAACCTACAAAACATGAAAAGACAGAAGATAGAAAGGCAGCACTCCATTGTTGTGGTAGGCAATGCAGTTTGTTCAGTATTCACCTCCACTTTGGTAAATCTTGGCCTCTGATATGTATGTGAAGGGCTACCTCTCTGCAGACTTATCAACAAAATAGTGAGCAACATTGAACCTTAGTCCATAATCCATTTCTTTCTCTCCAAATAACAGCCACAACCATAAATAATATACTACATATAAATGCTCTGCTGCCAGATTTTGTTGTCGCCTACCTGTTAGCCCAGTTATCATACCTAACACTTTCGAGGTGATTGCCTTCTTGGAGAGAGAGGATTTGAAAGAGTATATAAAGGGCGGCTCAATTCCAGTCAGGTTTTTTTCTGTCACTTTTTTCTTTTCAATATTGGAATGAAGTTCTTTATTTTGTCCCTCCAGTCTGGTTATGCCCCCAATCCACCAGATTTTGGTTGAACTGGCTATTTTGTCGCATAGGGTTCATGAGGGAGATTAGATCAATCAACTATGGTTGGGGTATAAATGGACGTGGGGTGGGAGATTTGGGCCATGAAGTGGAGTTACTGGAAAAATTGAGGTAGTTTTCTCAAAACGAAATGAGCTTTTCGATTTGCAAAAGAAACCTCAAAACTATTGCAGAAAGTTTGGATCTTTATCTTTTGATTTTGACTTCTTCTGGCGAATTTTTTAACAAAATCATTTGACAGTCGCATCAACTGTTATTGTGCTTGCTTTCATAGGTTTTCAGAAAGTGTAAAATATGGAGGTTACTTTTTCTTTTCTTCTTGCTTGTTTATTACAGAGGGAGGTTACAAAGTGGGTAGTGGGTTGGTGGCCAATTAAGAGAAGTGAGGAAGCTGAATAATTAAAAGCCGTGACATTTGAATTGTAAAAAAATTGTTTTGTGACGAGGGTAGTTAGTTTTATTTTAACAATGGCCATGTGTCATTTAAAGATAATGCCACTTGGCTGTTTGTGGGGTTTTTGCCCCTGCTTTAATAAATACTGTATAAATATATAGATAGATAGATAAATATAGATATAGATTTTATTTTCGGGTACTATGCTTCATGATATTGCTTTGGACATCTAAGATATGGGCTGGAGCTATGCTTTGACATCTCTTCTCATTTATTTTCTGTAGATTGTTGCCATCAAGCAACTCGATCGTAATGGATTGCAAGGGAACAGGGAATTTCTTGTTGAAGTGCTGATGCTAAGTCTGTTACACCATCCTAACCTGGTAAATTTAACTGGTTATTGCGCTGATGGAGATCAAAGACTTCTGGTTTATGAATATATGCCACTAGGATCATTGGATGACCATCTTCATGGTAATTTCTCTAATATTGGTAGCCTCTTCCATTATCTATGCATTTTTGGTTGAGATATGGATTTAAATCAGGTATTTGCAGATCTTACACCCGGTAAGAAAGTGCTTGATTGGAATACGAGAATGAAAATTGCAGCTGGAGCAGCTAAGGGCTTGGAATATTTACATGACAGAGCAAGTCCACCTGTAATATACCGCGATTTAAAATGCTCCAACATTTTGCTCGGTGAGGGGTATCACCCGAAGCTATCTGACTTTGGATTGGCTAAGTTGGGACCTGTAGGAGATAACACTCATGTCTCTACTAGAGTTATGGGTACTTATGGGTACTGTGCACCAGAGTATGCCATGACTGGTCAGTTGACGTTAAAGTCGGATGTTTACAGCTTTGGAGTCGTCCTCTTGGAGATCATCACCGGAAGGAAAGCAATTGAAAATTCAAAAACTGGAGGAGAACACAATCTGGTTGCATGGGTAAGATATTTTCTGATTATATAATCCCTCTGTTTCAATTTGTTTGTCTTACTTTCCTTTTTAGTACGAGTTTGTTTAAAAAAAGAAAGCCTCTTTCTTCTTCTCTTTTGCAACTCTTTTATTCTAACTTTCCACATGGTTTTTATATAATACAACAACATTAAAGGACATTTGGGTACATTCTACATATCTTAAGACCACAATATTCAAATGTTTTCTTTCCTTCTTAAACTCCACGTCAAGTCACTACCAGAAAAACAACGGAGGAAGTACCTTTATCTTGTTGTCTCCGTTCTTAAGAACCTTTTGGAAGATCAAAAAAGTTACTTCCTTTTTGCGTTGAAACAAAATACTACAATCATTTTTGGATAGAACTTCAATATCCCTACTGTCTAGATACTGGATTGATATTTTAGAGGCTTCCAGGCTGATCCAGCCATGCAGTCTATGTTGCTCGAACTCCCCAAAAATACCTCTTGAGGCATGTTGGATCCTCTAAAAGTATGCATTTTTGGAGGGTCCGCACAGGTGAGGCAACATTTTGGAGAGTCTGAGCAACAGCTTGCAGTGAGGTTCAGTTTTCTGTTATTTGGAGTACTTAATAATGGAATTTGGACGTATAATCCCACAAAGTGGAGCCTGAGGAGGTAGAATGTTTGCAAACCTTACTCCTACCTCAGAGGTAGAGAGGTTTCCGATAGACCCCTGGCTCAAAGAAAAACAATCCAAAGCAGTCCCGAACAAGAAGTAATGGAAGTACAATAAACAACATATAATAACAAGAAAGCAGATGGTAACAGAACACCAACTACATCAAAACAAATTCGATAATCATGGTACAAGGACAATAGCTATTAACAAAAATCGAAGGATGAGAAACTACAGAGGCAATATTATGACTACTAATATAAATGGAAAACAATATTAATTTTGCTATTAGAAAATCAATTTATAGAACCAAGTTCAAAGATTATACTCATGCTCTCCTTTTCAGGCAAAACCGTTGTTCAGAGATCGGAGAAAATTCTCACAGATGGCTGATCCAATGCTTCAAGGACAATATCCAGAAAGAGGCCTGTACCAAGCTCTAGCAGTTGCAGCAATGTGTGTTCAGGAGCAACCTAACATGCGTCCAGTCATAGCAGACGTCGTCACAGCTTTATCTTACCTTGCTGCACAGAAATTTGACAGTGATACTCAGGGAGTTCAAAATTTGCGCTGGACACCTGCTACTCCACCTAGAACAAGACGTGATGCTGATAAGCGACAAAAGGGTGGCAGTTATGAACCTAGATGGTGATAGGAAGACTAAACAAGTTGCTCTATGAACAAGTACATAATATCAAGACGAGTGACCTCTTGGATTACAGCTAGTTGAAGCTATAGATCACAGTACAAACGACAATCAAATGCACCTCAAGTACAAGTTCAACCAAACGGAACTTGTATAGTCAATGACCACCAAAATCTTGTACTCGGAAGTCAGACCAGTTATGCTTATCTTCCCTAATATCGAGCATGTGAGTACGTAGTTGTTTCGTGTTAGTGCAGCTTATGGTTTTGCTCACTTCCTGGTAGCCCTGCATAGCTTGGAAAAGTATTTTTTGTTGTACAAAGTGGGCTTGCCTAACCATTTCCGTGTGCGTAAGTATTGTATTGTGAAAAGGCAAATTATGATATATAATGACAGACTCAATGATTGTATTTAATTATATTCTTTTTTAGCCATATCTTTGTGATTAAAAATCATTGAAGTGAACAGTCAAAAACACATTTAAAGTATCTTTCTTTTGATTTTAATATTTGAACTATTGTCAATTATTTATTGAAACACACTTCTATCAGCTGACCACTTTTTCTACCTGAAGTATCACCCATTGTTCAGGTAGGAAAAGCAAACAACAAATAGTTAAGATGTGTTTCAATAAATATTTGATGATAGTTCAGTTACGACACTCAAAATTGAGCTATGTAAGTGTATTTTTAATCATTTAACTTGAAATATAATTGAGTATTGAAATGAAATGGGTCGGATAGGGTTGGATGAATACGGAGAACTCATATAGGTGTATATAACTTAAACTCATTCACAATTAAGCAAAATCGAAGCTCACATTCCACAACTGCTACAAGAAGATGCCAAATTTCTTTACAGGTAAGTTGTAACAGTACAGAAGAATCAAATAACTGTTGAAACAAAATTGAGCTGGGAGGTACAAGTTACACTTCAACAGGACGTAGAAAGGACCTAACTACACATGCAACCAATTGAGGGTGTAATCACCACCTCTTATAATCATAACTTTCAGTATACACCTTCAATAAGCAGCATCATGCTTACTATTCTTGCTGTCCAATAGCTTCAGTCGCCGTACTGCTCATTTCTGGTCCTTCATTCGCAGATTTCATTTCGTTCAGATTGCTTGGTTTCGCCTGTCAAATCAGCAAAATTCATCATTGAGCATTCTTAGGTCTAAGTTCTCGTTTTTTTTTTTCGTTCTTAGGTCTAAGTTGATACCGAAAGTTAAGACCCTTTTGGGAAGGCCAAACGGGCAATAATAGCCATTTAAAACAATCATGATTAGTGAAAGAAATGAGTCCTCTAATGCATAATGTGAAGTCTCATCTTTCTGACACTTCTATTTCATATTGGTAATGTTGTCACCTTTTATACAGGATTAGGCATGTCTGGTCCTCCATATATTTTCGTATTGGATACAATCTACAGGCATGAGCCACGGCCTAAACCCCACGATACTTGTGGTTTTTGACTTGAAAAAAACCACTTAGACAATGATGATCAAATTTCAGAATGTGTGATTTCACACCACTAATTAGTAATTAGGAATCTTCACTAGTTACGCCTCCTAAATTATATTATGCTTATATGTTTACATGCCAAGAAGAGATGCTATCATTTATCATTTGTATCAATAGCAGATAATTACCCTATAACTGAGGGGAGTGTCAAAAATACCTTGTTTCGATCACGCCAACCAAGGCCGAATGATAGTAGACCTGTCCTTTTTGCTGGTGCACCTTGCGGAGAATCTGGTCTTGTCGACCTGACAAATACATGGTCACTTTAAATCATCTATACGCCAAAATAACAAGAAAAAAAACTTTGTAATGCTGAATGACAAATCCCTTAACACGAACATGAATCATATTTTATAACATAATAATCTCTTGGCTTATACAGAGATACTTTCAGCACGAGTCTGACTTGAGAAATACCCACCTAACTATAAAAAGTTCTTAAATTATTGTACTGTTCAAATCTCCGTCAAAGACAGAATACCAACCAACAGTTATCAAGCCTTTGTTCAACTTTATGATATTTTTTTTTTTTTTGATAATAGCTTTATGATATTATTGGATGAACACATCTCAAACTCCTAACATCTAACAAATAAAGTTATACTTGTTATGATAGACATAGGAGAGAGCAAGGATACTGAGATACTCTAGGTAAACTGATCGTGTTAGTTGTTTTGACTTTTTCTTTCGTCAAATACCAAAGTGCTGAAAGTATCACATCACCAAAAAAGAAAGAATAGGCTGAGGGAAGAAAATCATAAGCAACTATAATTCTTTTGTTTCATACACTTGGGCAACAAGCGGCACCATACACTTTTTGCGGACACTTGGGCAAGATCTTTTCAGCTTATGAAAATTAGATGATCGCTTAATAATTTATTGACATTACACCCTGTGGAGAAACTTTTTCCTTGTAACAGAAATTAGGTTAGCAGGTTGTCAAATGAATCTATTTTTGCATCAACGTTGTGTTTGGAATTACTAAACTACGATATTACTTTTCCAGTAACATCTCCCTAGCCAGCCACCATAGTCATTGAATTTCTATTTTTCTGATGTTTTCCACCCGTCATTGACCAGATCATAGTCCTATGTGTGCTTCATAATGTAAATATCCTGGTTTAATTGTCTTATATGCTTGCTTCAATTAATTTTCTTGTGACAGGGTCGTGCAGCTGGCTTATAGAGATTTACCTAATATACAATCAACCTGTGTTGTTTCAGTGATGGTTTCATGGTTCTTACTCAGTCAGAGTAAGAGTAGATTTTTACATTAAATTGGTTATTCCCCTCTTTCAAGATGTATCCTGGATAAAGATAAATTATGGAAGTGTGAGTGAATCACTATCGGGGAAACTCACAACATAAACTCCCAAGCAGAGTGGTTTTCCCGCAGGCTCTTTGCCCATTAACAGCCGCTTAGCAGACTGTCTGGGTTGCTTAATTGGTTCTATGCCAAGTAAATAAATTGGTGCATCTTTAGGTGCTAATTAGAAGAAGTGGAGTCATGGAACTATTGAGGTGAATCAAAGTTGGCAGTTGAACGAAACAATATCTTTCTAGAGGAGGCAAACTGGATTTTAAGAAATCTCTTTCAAGTCTCCCTGAATATCAGATGACTACTTTAGTATCCAAGGTCCATTTTCTGAAAGGGCTCTTAGCTGTTGGAGTTTCTTTGACTGCACTGTCATACTGTGGAGTATCATGGACAATGCCATGGACAATCAAGGGCTTTTTGCCAAGTAATTTTTTACAAATGATACCCAATTGATTATTATTTTTTTGAAATAGAAATGATACCGAATTGATTATTTTAGTGCATTTTTTTCTGGAAAGAAGCAGGAAAGGTTTTAGGGGTCGTTTGGTGTGATGGATAAAGAAAAATAATCCTAGGATAACTTTTTAGTACCCCTCAATTCTTTGTTTGGTTACAAAGTGTGGGATAACTTATCCCAGGATTAATAATTATGACTGGGATAAGTTATCCCTACTTGAGGGTGGAATACTAATCCTAGGATAAAAATGTAAAATAACAAAATTACCCCCTTAAACCCTCTTTTACAAATAAACAACTATTCTTAGAGGGTATTTTTGTAAACACACAACTTACTCTTAGAAATTATGTCATGCATATTTGACAAACCAAACAACCAATAAAAAATAATCTCAACATAACGAATCCCATCATAACTTATCCCAACATAACTTATCCCATCATAATTAATCCCAACATTACTTGTCTTCAAACCAAACGACCCCTTAGTGTCCACATAGTTCAGCAGAAGTTAAAAAGGAACTATTGACATTTTTCTACACATACGTTGGATGCAAAAGAACTAGATTCATAAGAAAAGAGAAGATGTAAAATTTAGAATGAACTCAGAACTCTCACACACCGTGGGGAAGATAGAGCTTTGACTTGACCAGATTCATATTGCAAGGTAGCTTCAAGCATCGATTCAGCCATGACAACTCTCTTCTCCATCTGAGCAACAGAAGCCATAGCCTTTTCATACTTTTCCTGCATGAAGAGGTTGTTCAGGAAAATAAGTATCCCATTATGAAACTTCTAACTAAGCTGAGACTGTAAGCTAAATGCCACTGCTTTTGGCTTCACAAGAGATTTTTTAAATGAAAAACTTAGCTATTTCATTACTTCTTCTCAAAAACCAATGCATCAAATGGCACAAGAATGATAAGTAGTGATGGACTCACAAGCATATTTTTGGTGCAGGGCCAATTACAAAATAAAGTTCTACTTATCAAATAAAAGAATTAGCCAATGAACCACAGGATACCTTCCCAAGCTGCAATTAGCTAGTAAGAGTTTTGAGCACTAACGTCCGTTAATGTGCTTATGCATCAAAGAATTGTAATAGTTGCTTCAAATAAACAAGCTATATTGGTCACTGGTAGTGGATATCAAACCTGAAGAACGTGTACTGCATACTTTTGAGCAGCCACATCCTGCTCGGCAGCAATCCTAGCATCTTCTGTTACCTTCTGTTCTTGCTCAACCCGCATCAAAACCTACAGGTCATATCTTAAGCATGTAAATATAGCTTTAAAAGCAGATTTACAGGAAGCACTTTGTTTAACTACCTCAAGCATTGCTTTCTCCTGCTCTTTCTTATCATTAAGGGTGTGTCGCAAGTCAGCCACTTCTTGCTCCAATTGCTCAACCTGCAGATTGTTGACAAAACTTCAGAAAGATGTGTTGACAACATGATTTTCTTTGTTTCAGAAAGTCCAGAATAAACGGAGATTTTAAGAACAGAGATAATATATATTTACTAGAAAAGTCTGTTTACAAGTGACCTTTTCTTCCATGTTTAAAGTGCATATAACTTACATTCAACCAGCAACATGAGTACTAAAATAATTGAACATAAGTAAATATATATACCCTAGCACTTAATTGTCGTCGGTTATCTTCTTTGACCATCTCCATAAGCGCCGTCTCCAACTCTTCAGCTCTGGAAAAGAAAATTACAACTTATCTGTTTCAGGTTTAAACTTTCTTTTTCGTGTTTTAGCATTGTCAATAAATATATTAGTGGACGCAATCGTCATGATTGAATCACAGGAACAAAAAGTACTACAGGAGATTCCACATAAAAAATGAAATCAAAATTGGACTATTGAAATAAAAATGCAAACCTCAGGGTAGCTGCTCTCTTGTCTTCCAGTGTCCTGCAGAGCTCAACCTTCAACCAAACAACCTGCATAGCAGCTGTTAATAATTGCACTAAAAAGGGAGTGGTCAACTACTTTAGTTAATAAAACAGACAAGTATTTTTCTTAATCACAGAACACTAACAATTGCCACTGAAGTTTGCTGGTAAGAGGAATTGACAGATTCTACACCAATATAAAATTTTCATTAATACATAGTGTATCTAACAAGAAAGAGAAACAATTGGCAGTCTCAAAGGAAATCAGGGGTTTTCAATTTGTTGGAATATGAGCCAAATGCATCACACTTAATTGGAACAGATTGCAATAACCAAGAAATCCTGTTGATTAGCTGGCCCAGCCCCAATTAGCACACAGGTTCAGAACTTGGAGTATGGACCCGGCTCTAAGCCTTCCTCCAACTTATATGCCAGAGTTTAGTCCTAAGCAAGGTTGGGACTCGTGACACACACCTACGACACATCATGTGGTGTACTTCCTTTACCATTGGACCAAAACCCAGGGGGGGAAATAGATTTCAATAATCTACCCAATTTGCCAAATTTTTCTTCATGCACAAAACACATGTAATAAGATGAAGACAGTAATAAGACTGGCCCATGAAAAGATGCTACATCAAATTCAACTTTCATTAAAATTTGGTTGGGCATGGAAGCCCCTCCCAAACGTTCAAGGAGAACTCGGAGATTCAAATACGTATTTAGAAGATGATAAAGAAACTCCCTCTCAGCATTTTTTCCCATACAAATAAGATAAACAAAAGACCATATCCACATGTGGTTCCTTAAACTATAAGATAGGTCAAAGCCAAAAAGAACTAAAAGACCAAAGGTTACATACTAAGATTATTTTGAGCCATTTGACATCCAAATAACATAACCCCCTTTCTTTCCAACCGCTGGTTTTCTAATACCAGGAACAATATAAAGTTCATAAACATTATTTTTTGCAAAGTGTTGACACTAGAATTACACAAATCAAATTGTCAGTCTCAGCTGAAAGCTAAGCAAAATAAGGTGAAGCAGCCCATAAGTGACTTCTTCATTGGATATGCTAAGAGGACTGAACAAGTAACCTGTTCTTGAAGACCTGGAAGGGAATCCATATGTGAATCTATGTTTAGGCTGTTGAGAAATTCATCCATACTTGCGGAGTTGGAATTTGAGTCTGATATTTTATTGTCTGTTTTCTTAACACCTGAGCACTCCTCTGGCTTTGTTTCTTTCATAAAAGAATCAGGATCATGCTTAAAACTATACAGCTTGGAGGCAAGACCTTTCGGATCTTTCTTAACAGGCCCTCCCTTTGATCTTTCCTGAGTAACTGCAAGCACAGCTGGCCGATGTTTTTCTCTCAGTGCTAGCAACCTATCTTCAGTAACATTTAAGAAACCCATACAAGCTGTCAACACAAGTTGGCTACTATCAAAAGTTGAGCCCGTAAGGGATTGAAATAAGGTGATTGCATCCCCGGCGTCCTTAGTTGTAACTACAGCAGGACCTGCAAGATTTTGCTATGATCTTAATAGTTGTCTAAGATAGCCTCAGCTGCTCCCATCTAAATGAGTTTGGCATGCAAAAACATTATTCACTATGAAATGTAGTACCATACAACTCCATCAAAGCAAGTGCTGTTCGAAAGAGCATGACACGATTTCCCTCAAAGAGAAGCACATCCCAAACTCGGAGAACTGGAAGTAAAACAATCCATCGGGGGTGAAAAGTAATTAACAACCTTCAACAAGAACATGAACTGTTACATTATAGCTAAAGTTTACTGCACAGAACAAGAACCTTACCACTTTCCCAGGGAAGCACATTTACAAAAATTGAAAGAAACCAAGGTCCAGAAATCCATGCCACTTGCATTCCCAAGTAATCAAGATGATTGACTACAGCAAAAGGATCATCTAATAAGAAACAGCGATTGGATTGTTTTGATGAGGAAAGAAGATAACCAAGATAAAACAGATATAAGCCATGGACAGACCAAGTTTCGGAAACCTTTCACGCACCAACTCCTCAAACACCAATTGATCCACCTAATGGGAAAAAAGGGATCATTTGCATGAGTTATGATCATCCAGCATAGCCAGAATTAGGTGTAGGTTATGCAAACCTGGGATTCTATCATCTCTTGTGAGTAACAGCCGTCAAAGTATTCATCAATAAGACCCACCAACGCCCTGGAGATTCGAAACAAACCAGTCTATAAGTTTAGTTCCATATGAATATAAATTAAATAGCGTTTGTATAGTTACTAAAATTAAATGGATAAAGGTTTCCATATCAATCTCAAGAAATATATAAAATACTTCGGTAACAACCAATTCTGTACACAAACAAAGATACATGAATTTTAACAAGTCACGTGGAAGAAAGCGCATATTCTAGATTGTCCCTTGCACAGACCTCAAGTAGCTTATGATATTCCATCATAATATCAGCGCCAGTCTTCTAGTTGCAGTTTTGACAAACTTAACAACACCAAATTGAAAGAAATCCTCAAGCAATAAAGTTGATAAAGAGCAAGACTACTTAAACAAGTGACCAGTATAACACATTGAATAACATTGTACCAGTCTCAAGAAAATAATGCGTTGAATAAAAAGCATAAGATAGAAATGGTACAATACAACCTTATAGGATCTGATAATTGAATTGAATTTTCTGTCAATAGAGTGAGGTGTGAAAAGGAGAAATCTTAGTGATCTCTGACGAAACAAAGTTAGCTTGCGCACTAAGTGATATTATTACTACTCAGAAGCACATTGTGTGTCCTAATAAGACAGGGTAGGACTAAAATTTCATATAAGGAGCGTAGGGATTCATTACCTAACATATTATACATAGTCTAAAATTTCATATAAGGAGCACCTCTTTTACATTATCAACCTATCATATTATACATAGTCTAAGATTCCTATATAAGGAGCACCTCTTTTACATGATTTAATTCAAGTCAATGAGAGCTTTTCTATTTTCACACAGTTAATTTTAGTATTCCTTTGAAAAATTGAAAAAGTAGAAGATAACATTGGTCAGATGAACACACTTTGGCAGCATGCCTGACGGTAGCAAAAGTTGTTTGAGTCTCTAACAAGATCGTAGATGCGTTGAGACCATGCTGAAGAAAGTTAATCTTTTAGATGAGATGTCATGTGGAAATAGAAAAGCTTCTCATTGACTTGTTTAAGAATGTACAGAGGTGCTCCCTATATTAGAGTGTTCTGTTATACACCATAAAATAGGTAATTAATCCGCTAATAAGGTAATCAAATATCCTACAGTTAACATTTCAAAGAAAGCATCTATAGAAAATTCCACAAGTTCTTCCTTTTTCTAAAATGAAGAATATTCTATAAGATTTATACCTTAGCCAAATACAATGAATCTAGATGTGTATTAATCTAGACAAAAATTCACTTGATATTCTAACAATTGTTTTTAGATAAATATATGCTAACAATTGGTCTCCTTAATGTTCTGCTATGAATCTGTGAGCTTGCACCAGAGTTATTGCAAGCTCACAGTTATTGTTGACTAGCTTTTGATCATTCATCAGATGGAACCAAATACATACTCAAGAAATAATGAGAACTGGACTTCCTTAAACTTGTTGGTAGGGTTATTCACCCTACTCTCCAACTCACATAATAGATGCACCATTGCTAGTGAAAAATTAAGCAAATATTTGAATAGAATACTTTCTCAAAATCCTGTGTAATCTTTACAAACTTTGGACTTGCAAAAGACTTTTGGCATGGAATTAAAGAACTTCATTTGCTCCTAGGGGCAAGGGTATACACAGACATTCCATGTGAAAAGAAGATATAAGAAGTTTCACTGGGAACTTACCAGAATGCATTTTCTTCTGGCATCATTAGAAGCAAGATACCAGCAAAAAAGTTCATTGCCTGCAAGAAGATAACAGAACAGATGAACTTACTATGGAAAAGGATAGCTTGGACAAGTGATCAAGTTTTCATCTCTACAGTTATGGACATCCAACTTAGAATGCAGGAGGAGAAAACAGACAATTAAACTTCATGCACGCCAATGAAACGAAAAGAAATAGTACCACCACAAAAGTAACTACTTCCATCTGATCTTGTAGGCTGTTAAGGAAAAATAAATCAGGTTTAGACAATGCACCCCTGTATTCTTAAAACTCATAGCCACAATAATGAGTGCATCCCATCTCATTTTCTTCCCTTTCTTACTATGGAATTTCAAGGTATTCTCTTCCATCTCATTTTTTATGAAAAATTGAAGGCACAAGTGTATTCACAAAAAGCCACCAGGATTGTGCTTCTTTCTTATCACACTCTTTTAAGTGTCATTGGATTACCGAGGAGAAACTTAATTTGCCAAAATTCCAAAACCTTCGTTTCTGCAGCACGAACAACCCCTCATGCATGGCATGATTCTTTTGTGTGGGTACAGACCAAGCACAAGAAAGATTTTTGTTAATGGGTGGCTATGGAACTTGATCTTAGGAACTCTGCCTACTCTGGTTCCATGTTGAAACTTATGAATATTTAATCTGAAAATAAGTCGTTAGAGAGGACTTTTTATTTGTTTATCAGGTCTGCAACAATAAAGATCCTGATCTACTGTACCTATAGCCTTAAGCTTTTGAGTTTGATGCATAATTCTCACAGGCTTCTTGTTCTTGGGCTTGGTGGAATCAGAATACCTAAATCAGGTGAGCTGATTAACTGGACATACAATATATGGATCTGATGGAGATTAAAGAGCAGTCCTAATCTATCAACAAGTTTACTATCTGTGATTAAAGAAAACAAGGATAATAACAACTTTGATAACATGACATAAAGATTCTCTAAGTTATATGGAGATTCTCCTATACCTTGTTGAACATTAATTTCTGTCAACTGAGTCTACGCTATGGCTGAAATGGTTTCCAGGCCTTCAACTCCATTTGGAACAAGCAACCTCATCTAGCTTAACATTAGGGGTGTCAAATGGGCGGGTTGGGCTGGATTTGGACGGGTCAAAATGAGCTGAGTTAATAAAATGGACAGGTTATTGACTCGCCCAAAGTTACTCGTGTTGGAATGGGTTAGACTGAAATTGACTAAAAACTGGGTCATAACCCAACCCTTCATTATGGCTCTATATAAAATATCAAATAAAAATATATCTTTTTAGAAATTTTTTGTTAAGGTCGATATGGATCACATATTTTCCATTTTTTACTGAGCTAATAAATGCGCGAGTCAATGACCGACCCGAACTCGGGCAGGTTGGAAGGGTCATATTTCATGGACTAATTTTGTCAGCCCTACTTAACATTACCCTTACCATAGGCAAATGAACCTACACCAGTCTTAATTTTCCCTATTCCCTCATCCCACCCCACATGATGGGGGTGTAGAACACTGCCAAATGTTCTCCTTCTGCCTTGATTGCAAACAAGTCCCACAATCTTAAACCTTTTTCTTAATCATGACCACAACCTTCAACCATAATATGGCATGTGTAATACTTTTTTACTTAGCGTAACAAGTACTCCCTCCATCTAAAATGAACCTGTCGGCATAAGGACTACAACATTATGAATTGAATCAAATGAGAATTGAGTCCTAGGTTGTTACCAACAAACTAGTCCTACATGTATTCAAACAAATTGAAGTGCATAAAAAGTGAGATAGCCTATTGGAAAGAGGTCAAATCAAGACCACATAGCAAAGGGGGAAAAACAGAAAGGAGATCACATATTTAAGACCATAATAAGAAATATTAGGTCATTATACGCTGGAATTCTTTTAAATATGGAAAAATTTAGCGGGTAAAGAAAAAGGCCCAAGGATATTGATTGCTATTTACAAAAAATGGGCCAAACATATCGAAACACAATAACAGGAAAAATCATATAGTGGGAACGAGATATCCAAACATTAATACCCATATATTTAGTTGTATTCAATCAACAGCTTTGGCTCCACAACTCACGGTTTCCACATTAGTCAACATGTTCTCTCCATTTTATACCAATTTTTCAAGTGTTACATAAGCACTAATAATTTTGGAAGATATCCTCATCTAGCATGTCAACTAGGCACAATTAATAGCTTCCTTCATCATACTAATATCATGATTTGAAACCAACAACATTGAGGAAACGAAAGAAATGATAAAGGAATACTTCTGCAAAAATGCCACACCATACCTGGCAATACCCCACATCTGGATTGTGTCGAGCATATGCTATAAGTAGACGCCTTAAGGAATTTCGACCTCTCTCATCTAGTGCAGGATGTCCAGGAAAGGTTCGCGGAAGATCCTGAAAATACCCGATGCATTAGCCTAAAGAGTAACGTGAGCAAATACGAAATGGAAGTAATAATGTACATGCAGATATGTGTGCCCAGTTTTATGTCAGTAAAGAGAGAGGAAATAAAAAGAAACGGCAAAGAGAAGAATAAAAAGGATGAAAGTAGATATTCTACACTTGAGTCAAAGAAGATGAACATCCATTGGAAGCTGGAAATGTATTAGTGGGGAGGATGCTCAAAATGAGATAAACTTGGTAAGATTTGATTATGGACAAGTGGAAAAGGGAAACTCAAAAAAGGTTGAAGATGACGAAAATTATATCAGAAGTATCTGTTACAAAATTGTTGAATGACCAACCAGAATGGACCCTAAAAAGAAGTAGCACCTACAAATTGAAAAGACTGAACGATAAAGTCCAGGGCCCATGCATCTAATGACCTTCTCAATCTGCTTTCTCAATTTCTCTGGCACATGAATGCTTTCTTTACTCGGTCTCTTGTTCTCTTCAGCCAATGATGATCCATCATGCTCCTGACCATCACCAGTATCACTTTCTGGATCAAGCAAATCCAAGTAATATCTTTTCAGTCGACGTGCTCTGACTCCAACAAAAGCTTGCCATACCTGGAAAATCAATTGGGTTTTAGCTACAAGATTGTTTATGATATTGAGTTTCAGTAAACCATTAAACTGGTAGAGATGTCAGGCAATACCTCTCCCCTAAGATCCCTTGGAACTCCTCCACGAACAAGGAACTCTAGCTCTTTCCAAGGAAAGGAAAGTTCTGGAGAAACTCCACTGTCAGTATTACCTACTTCTGCAGAGGTATTGGTACCATCACCCAATTCTTCATTGACAGAACGTTCTTCTCCATTTTCTTCTTCCGACTCCTCTGGCTCTTTAATAGTTGCAAGATGATTATGAACATCAGTTGACAATTTAACTTTCGTCTTTGGTGTCTTCTTCACACGAAAGCTCATCAAATGATCAATGAGACTCAACGATGCTCTAATTTCAGACCACGTATAAGCATGACAGGATTTTTCTGGTAGATAAGCTGGCAACTCCCTTTTAAGATCACTTTCCCTTTTAATGTCTGAAACTAGATTCTCTCCCACTGGATCATTGCCTTCTTCTTGAGACGCTTGAGCAGGAACCGTTTGCGGCTGGTTTATAACTTCTAAATCCACAGTCCGGACGTCCAACTGCTCTGAAGCATGTGGCTGACTTGATTCTTCTTGGTTATCAAGAAAGCCCTTCCACTTCTCTGATCTTTCTTCTTCCTCTTCCTAAAATGTACATATTAAAGTATGTTAGGAATACTCTAGTGACAAACCAGATGATTGAACAGACTGTGTGCATTTCTGCCAGACTATTACTGTTTTCTACCTTTGTTCTTTTCATTTCTTTTTTTCCTTTTTTTTTTTTTGATAAGGTAAATAATTATTAATGTGAGAAAACTCTATTTACAAGGCGTATGCCAAAAAATAGAGAACCTACACAATAATATTTCTCTCCAAATGTCACCCAATCTTCTATACAGACATAACTTCATGTGTGCACCAAAACTAACAAACAATTCTACCCTTGTTCTTAAAGGACAGAAACTGCAAAAGCTCCTAATGTAACCTCCCCTACTATGGCACCTCGTAAAGCAGTCAAATATACTTCAGCTCAACAAAGTATTTTATTTTAGTAAATCCTCAAACTTAAGTTGAAGTCTCGGGTCCATAATTAAAAAGAGAACAGTTGTTCAGTTGTTCAGTTCTTCAAGATCCTTTAGAAATGGTAATGTGGTATTTCATCTGCTCTTTTCTGTATTCCTTGCTTCTGATAGCATAAGCATAGCTATCTTATAATTCCTATTGTGTTTTGTTTTATAGAAATATACTTTAGGAGGAGTACATATTTCTGTAGAACCTATACTCTTAACTGTAACCACTATTTAGAAGTTCTTCAGTTCATTCAGTCGAGAAATTCTTGATGCTTTTGAATTTCTTCTACTAATTTCACTTCCAATTGAGTTGCAATGAAGAACCCAAGGGTCCACTGTATAATGTTAAAAACAAGGTAAAGTAGCCTAGTGAAAACTTTAAGGTGCGGATGACATTTCTGTATATCTTTGCAAGCCAAACAAGAACAGTTATTTTAATTTAGTTAGAAAATCCTGAGTGCAGAAGAATGTCAAAGATACATGGTCTAAGCGAGTCAGGAACGAAGCTTAATATCTACGGATATGCAATTGAGCTTCTCCTTAAACGGAAGCAACATAACAATTATAATAAAACGGAAAAAAAACCAGAAGGATTATAAGAAAAATGATCTCTTCAAATATTCTCATTTTCTCCATTAAATTTCCTTTTGCTTAATATATATCATATCTAATGTTAAGAAAATAAGGGTTCACTATGAATTACTATAAAGTTTGCAACATTCGATAAATACCAATAGTAAGTGACTAATGGAAGCAGGCCAAACACCTAACAATTACCCTATATATAGTTGCGTACTCTCGGTATCTTTGAAGATGTTGTGGTCTCACAGTAAATCCATATGCATCCCTGCCAAAACAACAAAAGAGTTTGTTTTACATTTCTATTAGTTTCACTTAAAGATATACATATAAAAAAAAGGTTTAATCGCCAAGTACAGAAAATCAACTGTTCTTTGGGTGAAAAGTAGCATGAAAGTAGTGTACAAAAAGAAAAAGAAAAAAAGAGGCACACACAAAATATACACAACAGTCAAATGCTGCTGAAATGTACAAACATGCACTTCTATCGAGCAATTTAACCAAATTAATTTGTGAAGGACCAAAACACTTTTACCTGGCATCAACATCCAATGAACGCTTACTCAAGAAGGATAACAACATACTTCATTAAAGTCTCTGACCCTACAGCCCATGTCGTTCTTTGCTCCTCACGTAAAGTCAATCAAAAACACCTACACCAATTGACATGAAGAGCATTCTTCTCACCAACTCATTACCTCCTCCCACCAAGTTTTTGGTGCTGAGAAGGTTCACCCCCAATTCTAATAAATATAATCAGATGCCTCTAAAACCTAACATGACTTCTTATAAAGAGAAACAAAACCTAGAAAGACCCAGCAAATCAGCAAAAAATCTTGAATCTATCTCTATCCCTTAACTCACAATTCAAAGAAACATTTACAGATAGCTATGATTTAGCAATAACTGGTCAATCGATGCGGTAACTCGCTATCATTTCATCAGAAAAAAACCTCAAAACTGATTCTTTTCCCTAAATTCTGATGTATCAATGGTTAACCAACTAATGAGTCATCATCATCAATCAAAAAAATGAGTTAACTCGCTACCCATTCATTAAAAAAAAAAAAAAAAAAACCTCAAAATTGCTTCTTTTCCCCTAAATTCAAATACCAGGTGTAAATTTCCCATGCATACACATTCCTTTCTATTTCGGGTTTACTTACACCTGTATAGCTCAAGAACTAAACGTACAAAATATACTTAAACAATAAAAAATAACAAGACCCCATTAACTCATACAGATTTTTACGTGTTTGGTTACGACCCAATACATCAAAATTCCTAAATGTTAATAATGCGAGCTTATTTAATATTGAGATAAGGGGGAAAGAATGTAAGAAAATGTACCTTTTGGGCTCAAAATTGGGGAAAAAAGGAGAATTTTTAACCGTCATTTGTGGAGGAGCTTTGGATCAAATGGGAATCTAGGGCTTTTCGGATGATCGAAGGGCTAAATTTCCATATCCCATTCAACAGTTCCTCCTTAATCTTCTGCTTCGGTTTCGCTCTGTTTTTTCTGTGAAAAATTATATATTTTGGGGGTTGAAATGTAAACTGAAAAATCTTTTGGAGGGACGAGGGTTTTATGGTAAAGTTAGAGAAATAAGGTCACGTGCTTAGCTTAGTACGTTTCGTTTCACGGATTTTTGAATGTTAAAATTTCATGTATGAAATGTGTATATATCACTAATGGCTTAAATATTTTGGGCTCAAATGTTTGTGTATGAAATATGTATGTTTCGCTCGAAGCTTAGATTTTTCTTCACATTTGGTATAAATTAAAGGTGAAGGTTTATCAAAAAATGACATCATTATATAGTTGGTAATAATTTAGATAAAAAATATAAACAATTAATAATTTAAGTATGAAACTTATGAAAAAAATGATACTTCATATATGTTTTTGACTACTTTCTTAATAAAATACGAAATAACTTCGACACATAATATTAGAATTCAAAGCTTTGACAAGTGAAAATAAAAAAATGATTCATGAAGTTCAAAATTTAGTAAAGTTATGAATCGTACTAATAATTCATGGGGTTCAAACATTTAAAGTTCAAACCAAAAGAATAATTTATTGAGTTAAAATATTTATAAGTTCAAACCCATAAATTATGCATAAGGTTCAAACTTTTACAAGTTACTATGTGTATTGCTTTAAAATATGTTTATTTCCCTTATATTTTTCAATCAATTGTTAAAAATTCGTAGCAAGCCCAAAAACTTATCATTTTACTTAATCCTTACATGTCAACTTGGTAAACTAAATTGAATCTGAACGAATTAAAACAAATTAAATTAATAAAAGTAGTAAATCAAAGCCACTTAAATTAACATGGCCTTAAATTAAAAAATAGTGGATTATATTTTGTTTCAAACCTAACATATATAATAAAATGGAAGGAGTAAATTATTAATGCATCAAACAACTTAGAAGACCTAAATTATGTGACTTCTAAATCTATAGGTGGATATGGAACTTGGAGGGCCAACAAGGTTGGCAGTTGAATAGTTTTTATCATATGAATAATATTGCATTTATTTTGATTGTACTTTGATGTGACATTTGAACAATTTTTTATCTTGTCCTTTTCAAGAGAGCACATGTGAACTTTATGTCACCTGTTCGCAAATAAAACTACATTCTTTGCAAATATAAGATTTGGAATTTATGAATTTTGATAAAATATTGTGTTGGATACTTTAAGATATGAATAAAAAAAGACAAGTTTTTTTTTATTGCATATTTCTATTTCACCCTTTCGTTGTCTAGGTTTGGCCTCATGTATTCAAATAAGGGTAGAAGTAGTCCAATTTTCAGACGACGAGGACATTTTTTATACCATAAGATAACGGAAGGTAAAATCGAAAAATAAAAGTTGAATGAACCCTTTCGTTGTTTAGATTTGGCTTCATGTATTCAATTAAGGGTAGAAGTAGTCCAATTTTCAGATGACGAGGGCATTTTTTATGGAAAAATTACAAAAATATACACGTTAAGACTTTAATTAACTTAAAATCAATATATTTATATAGAATTACATAAAGAGTTTTTAAATTACATAGATAACAAAATAATTATTAATTTTTATTTTAATGTATTTTTTTTCCCGATTTTCTCTTTCTATTCGGTTTTATCTTTTTATGGTTTTTAATTATGTGCCTTTTCGTGTGGAGCATAATTAGGGTATTTAATAATTTTCAATTTTATCTCTCCTAAATAGTCCCGGTTATATACGTTTTCATGTACATGATATATTTACTTTCCATGAGTTAATGACTATTTTGTTGGGATCAATTTATTTGCTTCCTTTTTTATAAAACCTTTTATGTTTTCAATAAAGTTGGTGTTCTTACCTAGGTGATTCATTGTTTCCAAGTAAAAACCATTCATCTTCTACTTTTCAGATTTCAATCTCCATCTTTCTTTGTATTACATTTCAAGAACAAAATTGTAACCTTCCACTTTTTTCAAGTCCTTATTTTTTACAACCAAAATCACCATAGTTCTTTTTCGATCAGAATTATATTCCTCCACCGATGGATAAGACTCCACGCAAGAGCCCTCGACTTAATAAACAAGTAATGGGTGTTGATAGTACGCCCATAATGTATTTCTTTATGGATTTTATTCCCTTGTTTTACGTTTGGATGGTATCTTAGTTGCGTTTTGGATATGTTTCGATGATTTTGTGAGTTTTCATGTGATTTTTTTATTTTCAGTTTTTCGGCACTTTTTTGCTTTTGGTTTCTCGAAATCGGTGTGTTAGTGAGGGAAGTTGATACTTTCTTGTATTTTGCCTTTTCGTTAAGTTTATTGTGTTCTTTTTCCCTTATCTGTTTGGTTGCTGGGAAAAGTAAGATATGGTCCTATTTTTTTAATTTCAGATTGTGGAATTATATGTGTGACCTTAGAATTGATCTTTATTGTATTTACAGAAATTTCACTTTCAGTGATTAAGATTGAAAATTCACTTATTTTAAGTGCTAGTTTTCTTGTGGGGCTTCATTGACAGCCAATATATACTTAAACATTTCTACAAATTTTTGTGCTTACTCCACCAAAAGTAAACCAATTGTGTATATCAATTCAAATAAAACTATTAAATTTTCGTATTCAATCTTTCAGGTGTGTAGGCAATATCAAAATATCAGCCATTATATACACCACAATTTGTGATTATTTCACCAAAATTATACGTGTTAGCAATTATAATAAGATAATCATTATTGGTGGTTAAAACTTTTGGTATTTCTCAAACATTATACCAAAATTTTCAAATTAACATTGTGTATTATTTTTTGCTACATCCTGTTGTTTATTTTCAAGATTCCAGGTTGGTAGTTAATACCAGAATTTTAGCCAAACATTACAATACCAGAGACAGGTTAATTGCATCAATAATAATATGAATACACTTATCAAGAATAAACAAAAGTTGGATAAAACTACATTTATCATTCATAAAAAATTCCAGAAGTTTTACATAACACCAACAAAAAAAGTTCAAATTAATACATCATTATTCTTTCTGATTCGCAAACTTTGGGCACGTCTTTTTGTTATACCCTGATGTACCACATTTATTACAAGGAATTTTACTCCTCTTGTATTCCTTCGTTGAATCCCTTCTTTCGGTCGTTACCTGGTGGCCAACAGGTAGTACCAACAGGTAATCGACATGTTCACCATCAATAGTACCAAGAAAACCAATTCAAAATTACTCCAAGAAAATCAGTAATACAATAAACACGCAGTCAACATTTTCACCAAATTAATTACCAAAACATATATTATCACTAAATATATTTGTATTTCGATTGTCAAAACCCTAAAAAAACGAATTAATTAAAAAATATATGAACACGGATTTGGTGAATAACAAAAACATATATTACACCATTAATTAAATAAGTAAACGACTCATAATAGCTAAAACACAATTTTAAATATGGTGTTTACTTACACCATATACACCATAGTTATGTACCAACAGTTAATCAACATGTTCACCAACAATAGTACCAAGAAAACCAATTCCGAATGATACCAAGAATTTTAGTAATACAAATATATTTGTACTCCGATTGTCAAAATCATTAAAAAAAAACCAAAGAATTAATAAAAAAATATATGAACATGGATTTGGTGAATAACAACAACATATATTACACCATTAATAAAATAAATAAACGACTCATAATAGCTAAAACACAATTTTAAATCTGTTGTTTACACCATATACACCATAGTTATGTACCAACAGGTAATCAACATGTTTACCATCATTAGTACCAAGAAAACCAATATCGAATGACACAAAGAAAATCAGTAGTACAACTAACATGCAGTCCAACATTTGATAATTAAAAAATGTTCACTTTCACCAAAACAATTATCAAAACATATATTATCACTAAATATATTTGTATTCCGATTATCATAACCCTAAAAAAATCAAAGAATTAATAAAAAAAATATGAACATGAAACTGGCTTATAACATAAACAACATATATATATATTACACCATTAATTAAATGAATAAACGACTCATAGTACTCACAATGAACCATCAAGTTTTCAATATATTTGCAACGTTATTTTGTTCATTGTAATACAAAATCAAATATCAATCATAGTACTCACAACGTAACCATCAACTTTTCAATTACAAAAAATAATTAAAAAAGTAATACCAATCAAATATTGAATTATCACTAATACCCGATGCGTCCCAACGTCCTTTATGGTGAATTAGGATTGAATAATTATTGGTATCCATGATTGAAATGGACCAGAAATGAACAGAAAGAGAGTTCTATTTTTGTTAAGAAACCTTTTGGTGATAGGAGAAAATATTTATAACCAATTTGAGCAAATCATGGAAGGTAAAAGATTTGAGAAATATTGGGAAATCGTGGGCCATTAATCAACCGTTTTTTTTTTACTTTTTTACCTTTTTTTAATAGTAAAACACAACTTTGAAAAAAAAATATTGTTATATAGGCGAAAAAAAAATATTGCTATATAGTGGTAATTAAGGTACTTAACTTGTATAGTTAAGTTTTTTACCCATTTTTTATACCATAAGATAAGGGAAGGTAAAATCGAAAAATAAAAGTTGAATGAACATCTGTAAAATCATGGGGACAAAAATATCCACTACATGACTGTTACTGTAACACCTCGGTCTTAGAAAGAGCTAAATTTAGAAAGAACTAATTTGGAAAGAGCCAAATTGAGAATTTGGCAAGTTATGCTTAAGTTGTGAGTTTTGAGTCAACTTCAAACGACCATAACTTTCAATACAAGATGAGTTAGGTGGCCCATAAGATATCAAATGAAAGTTCTTTGAATCCTCTTTCCAACGCCACTGAGTTTGCTAAATTTCGAGTTCGGATGAGGGAGATATGCCCGTTTGAAGTCAACTTGTCCAGTTAAGGAAATTTACCCGAATTAATGAGGGGTATTTTGTCTTTTCCTTACCCCATCAACTTTAAACATTTTTAGTAATAGTTTAGGGGTCTAAACTGATTTGGGTCAGTTTTCACAATCCTAAAATACGCTTAGGGTTTTAGAAGAGAGTTCAAGAAGAGAAAAGAGGAGAAAAGGAAGAGCGATCGAGATTTCTTGTGAATCAAGGATTTGTTTCGCCAAATCGAGGTAAGTAAGTTTTCATAGTGTTGGGTTCGTTCACCCACACGCCAATCATGTGATTTTTATCTGTAATTTCATTCTTGGGTGAATGCTTTGAGTTCTTGAGGTTTTGTGCTTCATTCTTTGATAACGAAGTTCTTGTTGAGTTCTTGAGGTGAGAGTTGCGAATGAGTTGAGTAAATTGATAGTTTCTTGTGTGGGTTTCGCTAAGATTGTTCTGGGTTATAAAAATTCGAGAATTTTGAACTTAGAATTTTCAGTGGGTATGAGTTAAATCGAGTTTGGGAGAGGAAGAAAAGATCGGGCATAAACAAGCGCCCAGGTCCGCGTCGCAGACATTCTCCCAATTCCATTCCCCAGAAAAGTACCCTCTCTCCGCGTCGCGGAGAGGACACGGACTCTACTGTCCCAAAATTTATTTTGCGACAAATTTTTTTAATGCTTCTTCGTGTCGCACCTTTGCTCCCCGTCAATATATTTTCTCGTTTCTTTTTATCAGCTATCTAAACCCCACTTAATCATCACGAGATCCTTCATATCATAAATCATAACTCTTGAATTCATAATTAAAATTCAAGATAGAGTTAAGAGTCAAGTTCGAGAGAGTCTTTCGAGTCATTGTGAGAAGTCTTTTATAAACTTTTAAAACTTGTTTTAAGACTTGAGTATTTGAGTATGAGGATAGGTAGAGTTAAGTTTCATTTTTCAAAATGAATATATGAGAACTAAGTATTCCCAAAGAGTAAATGTTTTTTTTTTCATTTAAAATGAGGGGAAACATCGATTTCTAAATGAGTTCACGAGGAGTTTTGAGTACTGTCTCTTTTAAGAGGAATCTTTTGAGTAATAATCTCAAAGTTTGAGGATGAGGAAATGTTTTTAAACATATGAGCTGATTTATATTTTTGGGAGTAGTATTGAGCACCGATATGGGGACGAGTTCATACAACTCAAAGTCTTCATAAACCATGTAATCAATGTGGGTAGAAAGGGTCATACTTTTTAGATGATTCCTTATTGCTTTTAAGCATAGCTTAGTGGATTCACTTAGTTGATGATGTCTTATACTCCGGAAAGGTATAGGACAATTCTGGCAGCGTGGTCGAAACAGTGTATCATCACATAGCTCATAGTGATGGTTGTCGGTTAGAGAATCTCCCAAATAGAGTTATTTTGTATTTTTACATACAAACTGAGTTATTATTGTATTTTTAAATACATTGAGTTGTTATCTCCTATTTTAAGAGCTTTCTTTATATTGCATCTTTATTATTGCTTTTATATTGAATTGAGGTGAGGTTGAGATGAGGTTGAGTTAAGTTGAGATGAGGTAAGTTGTTTCTTCAGTTCCAATTCAAGCTTATGTCATATTTTAGATTTTCCCTTGCATGCTCGTACATTCCATGTACTGACACCATTTGGCCTGCATCTTTCATGCTGTAGATACAGGAAATCAAGATCATCTACCGGCGCTCTGTTGATCCAGTCGTGTTCCAGCTAGAGTGATGAGCATTTTTGCTTTCCGGAGGGTTTCACATTGAATTACATTTCAGTTTTGTTATTTGGATGTCGTGGGTCTTGTCCCATCGTCCATCCCAGTTAGCAGAGGCTTCATAGATAGACAGTAGTAGTTCATGAGTCTATTTCGTTCCATTGTTAATGTTGAGACTTGAGTTTCCTCTTTTGGCCAGTGAATGTTTTACTTAAAATATTCTGAATATTTATTTTGAGACATTTGAGTTCATCTAATGTTGAGTAAGTCTTCCGCTGAGAGTTGAGTCAGGCCAAAGGTTCGCTTGGGGCCAGCAATAGTTCTCAAGTACCGGCCACGTCCAGGGTGTAGGCTCGGGGCGTGACAGTTACATCTATGATAAAGTAAAAATACAAGTCTCTGTAGGCTCTAGAAGGAAAATACAATCCCAAAGACTACAGATTAAGAAAAACACATAGCCAATTTATTACTGATGCATGACATTATAGAACTCCATAACATATTTGATACCAAAGTACTAGCTCCCGTAACTTTCACATGTGATTAACTTACATAAGAAACATTTAACAAACGAAACATAATGAGTCTCCCTTCTCTGCTAACTCATAGGGGTCGGACACCCCACAAGGGGAATTTTATATGGCAACCACCATCTATTGTTGCATTTATCTTGTATCTTGCAATTTTGTTGTTTTATTTTTCATAAAATCTTGATACTTTTCTTTTGAGTCAAGAGTCTATAGGAAAGATCCCTCTCTACCCTACCCAACATTTCAAGCAAAAAATGTACCTCGAACTTAACTCAATCTCTTAACCGGTACCTCCGTAAATCATTACAGATAATTACTAACTATTTTGAACAAATTAAACACATTTCATGAACAATTAACAAAAAATTAAGGAAATTAAGACTTATAGGAAAGCCATTGATGTTGATTTTTCTGCAATTGATGAGGACTCAGAAGATTCTGGAAATGTGAAGCGATAAAACCAAGAATTTTGGGAGCTTTTATAGGAAGGAGTACGAGTTGTGTGAGTAGCTTAGTGACGAAGTTAAGGGCTCATTTGCTAATAAATACTATTCAATATCTAATGCATTTTCCAAAGCATTAATTTTAATAAATTCAAAGGGCAATATAGTAATTACCCCTATTGTTATTGTTTCTTAAGGTGTTTGTCAAATCAATAGTGTACAACTATTGTTAGCCAGAGGGAGTATTTCATAATTTTAATTTTTATCCCAAATAAATATAAGATAAATTCATCCTAAAATTTTTCTCAAAATTAATTATGTCTTATAATCCATACCAAACTTACCAAACAATAAACTCAATCAATTCTTCCGTCTGTCTGAAAGTTGACCAATTTTTGCATATTTTCCGTAGGGATTTTTGGTAATTAGATGGAATTTTTTAAAGTTTACTATGTAAGTTAAATTAAATTATTCTATTTAGCAAATTCAAAATAAAGAAAAAACTAAAAATGCTCGTGATCATTACTTAAAGGACCAAAAAATAAATCTACTTTCATAAATACACCATAATTTTGGCTAACAATTCACAAAATTACAAGAAAATGAAGGAAATTCTTAATGTATGTGTAAGGTCCATAATAGAAAAATGAAAATAAACTTCATCGAATTCCATACAATTAGTATGACATGCAATTTATGAATTCCGTACAATTATTTGTCTATTTATTTGCATTCAAAAGAGCAACATTTTTAAAAATAATTAATGAGAATATGAATGGTTAAATGATGCATATTTACATGTTCTGTTAATATATCCCCCTTCTCTCCCCATCAAATCTTATTGATATGTTTTTCTCTTCTAAACACGCTTTAGACATGATAAAAAATAATATAAAAATCAATCTCTTTTGATCAGTCATAAGATGATTTAAATGAAAAAGTGATTAAGTTTTCACTTTCTTAATTAAGTCAAGTTCTATGAGTGAAAAAGATTTTTAAAAAATTCAAGACTTTGTTAGTTCAGTTATACATTTTTTTTTATTGATACACTATATACAGATGCCCGTGCTATTCATTATATTTTATCTCAATTTATGTGATATAGATAGAATTTAGAGAATTAATTAAATTTAATATTATTTTAAATTATTTTAAGTTGTTAACTATTGTGATTTATAATACTTTTTACGTAATTTTTAATTAATATGTGTTACTCCCCTTTCCCCAATGTATGTAGCACAAATTGAATTTCAAGAGTCAATCAAATGTTGTTTATTATTGAGATTTACAATACTTTTTACGTAGTTTCCAAATTAATTAATACATGTTACTTCTTTTGTCCTCTTTTGTGTGACACCTGTAAATTAATTTCAAAAATCAGCAGTCTTCTCAATGCATTCGAATAAGGCTCTAAGTCTAGATGGGCTGAATTTGTGTTTTATCCGTATTTTTGGGCTGTAATTGCTAAAGATGCGGCGAATGCGATACTCAGTTTTGTCAATAACTATGGAGTCATTACAGGAAATAATTTTATAATAATTATTTTTATTCCAAAAATGAAGCAACCTGAGGTAGTTTCTGATCTAAGACCGATTTCTCTGTGTATTGTTATTGATTGTATAGTTTGCAAGATGTTGGCAAATCGCATGAATCTTGCTTGGAGGATAGTGTTGCTGAATCACAGATTCTTGATCACATCATGATCTCTTTGGAGGTCAATCCCTATTTAAAACGTAAAACATAGGGAAAGACGGAATTTGTTACTTCGAAAAGGGACATAAGCAAAGCCTATGATAGAGTGGAGTGGAACTTTTTGAGAAATATGATGATAAAGATGGGATTTTCATCGGATTGGATTACAAAGATTATGAAAATGGTTTGTATTGTATCTCATGTTGGTAACCATTTTGGTGATATCATTCCATCACGGTGCCTCCGACAGGCAGATCCTCTGTCACCATATCTTTTAATCATTGTAGCAGTGGGTCTTTCAGCTTAATTTGGTAAGTGCTCATCCCCGCGAAGGAACTCTTCATGGGGTGAAAGTCACTCCCAAAGCTCCACCAATTACCTCTTTTTTGCAGATGACACCATATATTTCTTTAATGTTTTGGAGTCGCAGGCTAATATTATCAAACAGTGTTTACTCCTACATCACACTGTGTTTAGGCAATTTTTTTTAAATATATATAAAAGACTATAAAATAAGACAAACAAACTAAAACAAAAGAACCATCAAAAATTTCAAAAACACCATTGAAGTGCTCAATCCGGCATGTTGACCTACTACCTGCTTGAGCACTTGAAGTTCCCTTTTATAGTTTAGTGAAATATATTAGACAAAATATATACAATTTATCAGACCATAAAAATATTAAATAAAAATAAATAAATTATAAAATACTTTTTTTGTCGAAATTAAATTCACTGCATGACTGTTACATCTAAGATAAAATAAAAGTACAAGTCTCTCTAGGTTCTAGCAGGAAAATACAATCCCAAAGACTACATATAAAGAAAAACACAAAGCAAATTTATTATTGATGCATAACATTATAGAACTCCATTACATATTTGATACCAAAATACTAAGCCCCTGTGACTTTCACCTAAGATTGACGATGCATTTTTGAAGTTTCAAGCTTTCTGTAAAAAAAATTAAAATGCATATATAGTGAACTGTCAGTAGCTATATATACAATTATCAAACCAGAAAAAGAAAAAGAAATGTATCTAATATTTGCAAAGTGAGTACCGGCAGAAAGCGGTTCTTGTAGTACTCAACCATTTTCTCATGTTCCAATACTTTTGTTTGCTTGTATCCGTCAAGCTTGTTCATTTCCTACAAGATGATTAATGAAACACATTTAAAAAAGAACAATATGATGCAGGAAGCATCCCACGTTCACGCTGCAGGATTGGGATAATACTGCACGCCAAAGGGGTGTAATGTATGTAGTCTACCCTAACACAAATATCAATGGTTGATTCCACGGTTTGAACCTGTTATAAATAACATGTTATGTAGCTCGGACTCTTTAAAAATGTCAATGGGTGCATCAAAAGTGAAGAGTCTGCGCAACTCAAGACTTACTAGTAACACAGAGACAACTTTATTGTTGTTCCAAGGCTGCCCTTCAATATAAAGCACATGAATTATATATGAAAAATGCACCAACCAGCTATCCTTGAAGTTTACGCTATCACTGGCAATTTTAACAAGCCTTAGTCTCTATGGTTTCCAAGAGAAAATCGTGGACCCTTTTCTATTGTGATGAACATTCTATGATACAACTTCTAGTACAACTAAATTAAAAATAAGAATAATAAAATTTCATATATAATATAAAAATATTAATCATACTTTAAACTCCATATGTAATACGAGTCATACCTCAATCCATTTGGCTAGTTTATGCCTCCCGGTTGTGATGTCATAGTCAAACCCCTCTGGCATGAAAACTTGGAACCTTTCGATAAATGGAGCATATGCTATGTCAACCTAGCACAACAGAGTTTTCATATCAGCACATAGTCTCTATGAAGTTTCAAATTCTAGGATAAAAGTACACCCACACTACTCTGCACTGATTATCGAGTATGTTTATCGGCAGAGCTACCATCGCACACGACACATCATCGGAAAGGAAAAAATAATGAAATATAGTAATGACCTGACTGAATTGACCGAGGAAGAAAGGTCCATCGTCAAATTTGAGGAGAGCTTTTTCTAGGTAATCAAATTGTGCCCCTGGTACAAGTGTGAATACAATTAACTTACATAAGAAACATTTAACAAACGAAACATAATGAGTTTCAACGAACAAAAGCTCAAATTTCACCAGCCAGTGTCCGCGCATCTTTTGCGAAAGATCTGTATACTTCTGGGACGAATGTAGTATCACTATAAGCTATCAATTCTTCAGCAAATTTTCGCTTTTCAGGGTCCTGCATAAATTTTCCAATATTTTATTTTAATCAATTGACAACTTAAGATTTTCCTAAATAGATAGGACAATAATGAACTTTTGCAGCTTACATCTGGCAAAAGTGATGGTCCTTCAAAGTTACTTTCAACATATTTAACCAGATCCAAACTCTCTCCTATCACTTTGTTGTTGTGCTCCATGGATGGCACCTGTGAGGAGTAGAAAATATAAATAACCTGAAGCGTAAAATGGGATGCATGCTCTCCCAACATTTAAACATTCACTTGCTTCAAAGTCTTTATATAAAAGTTTATATGCCAATCGGATGGTAGATAAGACTAGAGCATTTATGCATTGGCTCAGTCAATAATCATTTAATTTGAAGAGGAAGAGAAATCCCTTTCCCAAATATTCATGGACATTTTAATTTCTTTCATACAATTTACAGTGAGGCCAAATGCCAATGTCAAAATCATAGCTCAAGATTTTCATATACAAGTGAATTGGGCAAGCGAAAATTAATTTTTTTTGGTGGAAAATTACCTTATTTGTGGGGTAAACTTTTTCCTTGTACCAATCAGGCCTGTTCTTAAGATCAATTGGAACTAACTTGATCTTGTCTTGCAAACCCTGCAATTCAAAATGTTAGAAAATTTATCTAGGCACAGGACCATTGCCGGGTATAAGAACACACAAATTGAATAATTTCAACAAGGATAGAAATTACTTCCAAATTGAAATTAACAAAAGCCATCAACAAAATCAAAAATTCTAATTAGTGCAATTCCTTTCATAGGTGGATAGAACTTTTGAACTATGGGTTCATCCAAACCGAATATTTTGGACATTGAATGTGAATATATATATGAAAATTCACAAAAATTGTAACGACTATTAAAATCGGAGAGAGGACCCAAGGCTTCTCGTAGATAAGAGTTGTATATAATAAGTTTGAGTCTTATATCTTATTAGCGATAATTTCTTCTCTTCGGTCGAGAAGCAAGTTGCCCCTTGTATAGGGTTCCAACCCTATATGACTCGTAAGAACATGTTGATTTTCATCAGTCGTTTCACGCTAGTCTTTTCTCAACCTAGCAAATGGGATGGTAGTTGTAGCGCGCAGTGTACTAGTAAATAGAAAAAGCGAATTGAGAACTACTCCCTCTTTTTCATTTTATGTGGCATTATTTGATTGGACATGAAATTTGAAAAAGAAAAAAAGATTTTTAACACATATCAAAAGTATCTTTCGACTTTCGATCTTACACATGTCGTGACATTTTTATAGCTATAAAGATATACAATCACGAGTAAATGGTAAGTTCAAGGTTAAAGAATCTTCAAATATAGAAAGTTGTCCTTGTTTTTAGAACAAACTGCATTGAGAAGAGCTAGATAAAGTAGAACAGAGGAAGCGGTAAAAAGGTCAACCTTAACATTCCTGGTAATCCACACACGCTGAGAATAGGGGCATTGATAATTGATATACAACCTTCAGACAACACAATAGATTTAGATCACAATCTTCACTCGGAGAAATAAAACCATAATGATGACAAAGAACACATTATACATAAGGCAGACAAAAACCACCTTTTCTTAAGGCAAACAAGAAAGAAATTAAGAGAAAAAATTTAATTAAACCTGGTAGTTCCATCAAAGAGAGATGGGGGTTGGGAAGTAGAATCCAAAGTTGGTGGTAGAACTTCTTGTACAATTCTGTGCAAATAAAAGATTAACCCCATCAACATCAATATCAAAAGCAAATCAAAAAAATAAATTTACATACAACATACATATACAACAATAACATGTACCATATAACGCTTCATCTTCTTCTTTTCATATAAAAGGTACTCAACTCAAATATCATATGGATAAAGAAATGAACTTTGAAGCTAACTCAACCCCTCAGAAGACCATTCATTCCTAAATCACTTAAAACTAAAGCTGGACATCTAAAACACAGACAATTTCATATGGCACCCAATATATGGACTTGTACACTAATTATGATGATTCACCAAGACCTCTTTCCTCTCCCTTCTCTGCTAACTCATAGGGGTCGGACACCTCCACAAAGGGAATTTTATATGGCAACCACCATATATTATTGCATTTATCTTGTATCTTGCAATTTTGTTGTTTTATTTTTCATAAAATCTTGATACTTTTCTTTTGAGTCAAGAGTCTATAGGAAAGATCCCTCTCTACCCTACCCAACATTCCAAGCAACAAATGGACCTCTAACTTAACTCAATCTCTTAATCGGTACCTCCGTAAATGATTACTGATAATTACTAACTATTTTGAACAAATTAAACACATTTCATGAACAATTAACAAAAAATTAAGGAAATTAAGACTTACAGGAAAGCCATTGATGTTGATTTTTTCTGCAATTGAAGAGGACTCAAAAGATTCTGGAAATGTGAAGCGATAATACCAAGAATTTTGGGAGCTTTTATAGGAAGGAGTACGAGTTGTGTGAGTAGCTTAGTGACGAAGTTAAGGGCTCATTTGCTAATAAATACTATTCAATATCTAATACATTTTCCAAAGCATTAATTTTAATAAATTCCAAGGGCACTATAGTAATTACCCCTATTGTTATTGTTTCTTAAGGTGTTTGTCAAATCAATAGTGTACAACTATTGTTAGCCAGAGGGAGTATTTCATAATTTTAATTTTTATCCCAATTAAATATAAGATAAATTCATCCTAAAATTTCTCTCAAAATTAATTATTTCTTATAATCCATACCAAACTTACCAAACAATAAACTCAATCAATTTTTCCGTCTGTCTGAAAGCTGACCAATTTTTGCATATTTTCTGTAGGGATTTTTGGTAATTAGATGGATTTTTTTAAAGTTTACTATGTAAGTTAATAAATCTACTTTCATAAATACACCATAATTTTGGCTAACAATTCACAAAATTACAAGAAAATGAAGGAAATTCTTAATGTATGTGTAAGGTCCGTAGTAGAAAAATGAAAATAAACTTCATCGAATTCCATACAATTAGTATGACATGCAATTTATGAATTCCATACAATTATTTGTCTATTTATTTGCATTCAAAAGAGCAACATTTTTTTTATAATTAATGAAAATATGAACGGTTAAATGATGCATATTTACCTGTTCTGTTAATATATCCCCCTTCTCTACCCATCAAATCTTATTAATATTTTTTACTCTTCTAAACACGCTCTAGACATGTCAAACAATAATATAAAATCAATCTCTTTTGATCAGTCATAAGATGATTTAAATGAAAAAGTGATTAAGTTTTCACTTTCTTAATTAAGTCAAGTTCTATGAGTGAAAAAGATTTTTAAAAAATTCAAGACTTTGTTAGTTCAGTTATACATTTTTTTTTATTGATACACTATATACAGATGCCCGTGCTATTCATTATTTTTTATCTCAATTTATGTGATATAGATAGAATTTAGAGAATTAATTAAATTTAATATTATTTTAAATTATTTTAAGTTGTTAACTATTGTGATTTATAATACTTTTTACGTAATTTTTAATTAATATGTGTTACTCCCCTTTCCCCAATGTATGTAGCACAAATTGAATTTCAAGAGTCAATCAAATGTTGTTTATTATTGAGATTTACAATACTTTTTACGTAGTTTCCAAATTAAATAATACATGTTACTTCTTTTGTCCTCTTTTGTGTGACACCTGTAAATTAATTTCAAAAATCAGCAGTCTTCTCAATGCATTCGAATAAGGCTCCAGGCCAAGATGGGATGAATTTGTGTTTTATCCGCATTTTTGGGTTGTAATTGCTAAAGATGTGGCGAATGCGATACTCAGTTTTGTCAATAACTATGGAGTCATTACATGAAATAATTTTACAATAATTATTTTTATTCCAAAAATGAAGCAACCTGAGCTAGTTTCTGAGCTAAGACTGATATCTCTGTGTATTGTTATTGATTGTATAGTTTGCAAGATGTTGGCAAATCGCATGAATCTTGCTTTGAGGATAGTGTTGCAGAATCTCAGAGTGCATTTATCCCTGGAAGATATATTCTTGATCACATCATGATTGTTTTTTAGGCAATCACTATTTAAAATGTAAAACATAAGGAAAGACTGGATTTGTTACTTCGAAAAGGGACATAAGCAAAGCCTATGATAGAGTGGAACTGTTTAAGAAATATGATGATAAAGATGGGATTTTCATCGTATTGTATTACCAAGATTATTAAAATGGTTTGTATTGTATCTGATGTTGGTAACCATTTTGGTGATATCATTCCATCACGGCGCCTCCGACAGGCGGATCCTGTAACATCTCGCAAATTGAAATAACTAGGAAAGATTAAAAGTTGGGGAAAGAATCTTTTTTGGAAAGTATATGAAAATTTGGAAAATTGTGAAGTATGTTAGTTGAGTTTTTGGTCAACTTCAAACGGCCATAACTCCTAGCTCAGGATGAGTTAGGTGTATTTCCAAATATGGTTGGAAAGATCTTAGAATAAACTTTCTAACGTCGCTGAGTTTACGCGATTCCGAGTTCGTATGAGTGAGTTATACCTTTTGGAAGTGGGGCTATTTGAATAAGGAAAGTTTAATCCGGATTTTTGAAGGGTAATTTAATCATTTCCTTACCTAATTATTCTAATTCGCTTTTAGAAGTTAATTGGGGTAAAATCAGATTTTAGTCAGTTTAGAAAAGTTGAAGTTTCACGCTAAGACTTGGAGAAAAGAGGAGAAGGGAGAAGAGAAATCAAGATTTGTCAAGATCGTTGAGTTTAACTTGGGGATTTCGTCAAGGGGTGTCCCTACGAGGTATGTGAGATCACATAGCGTTGGGTTAGCTCACCCACGCACCAACCATGATTTAATTTAGCGAATTTATGTCTTTGAAAGTTTAGAAATTGAGCTTTTGATGAACATTGTTGAAAAATTTGTTTGATTTTCTTATGGGTTGTGTTGTTGCAGTTTCTTGCGATTTGATCCATGTTTCCGGGTGTAATTTCGGTTTGAATCTATTATATATTGAGAGTATAAATTATTCTAAGTGTTTGGGGATGGAACAATTGAAGTTTAGGGGGTTTAGAGATAAAAATGGGGAAGAAAAGTCGTCAAACACCTGGGGATAGATGTGGGGCATTGCGCCAGCCAGCGAGCCCCAAAAGGGTCTCTGAATATTCACCCTTGGGGCACCGCTCCAGCCAGTTCACCCCAGAACAGTATCTGAATGCTGAGGGCTGGCTCCCCGCGCCTCTCAGAGTTCCAGGGACGCCAGTTCTCCCCATTCGTTTCCCATCTTTTCGTACTTGTTCCTTAGCAATGTACCTATGTTTCTTAGTTGATTCCAACACTCTTAGGTACATCTAAACATCATGAAATAATCCATAAACATGAGATCATGAACCTTGAATCCATAATTCAATTCAAGGAAAGTTAAGAGTCAAGCTTAGAAGTTAAGAAGCAAGTCAAGAAGTTTATAAAGTTTTCAAAAGTCTTTCACAAACGTTTTAACTTTGTTTTAAGACTTAAGTTTCAAGTTAAGCAAAAAGTAAAGAGTTGAGTTCATTTCTCAAAAGCTATAAGGAAACTAAGTATTCCCAATATTTTAAAATGATTTCACATTTGAACAAGAAAGGGAAACACCGATTTCCAAGAGAGCTTGTAAGCTTAAGTTTTGAGTAATTATCTCAAACCAAAGAAAGAAGTTTTGATTTTAAATCATATGAGCTAGGTATATTTTGGGAGTAGTATTGAGCACCGATATGGGGATGCGAGTTGAAATTAACTCAAGTCTCCATAAACCATGTAGTTATCATGGGTAGTAAAGGATAATACTTTTTGATGACTCCTTAAGATGTTTTTAGCATAGACTAGTGGATCCACTTAGTTAAGTTTTCTATGTGACGGCAAAGTATAGGACAACTCTGGCAGCATGGGCAAGACGATGTATTACCACTTAGGCTCATAGTGGTGGTTGTCAGTTAGAGAAACTCCCACAGAAACTATATTACTTTATTACATGAGTAAAATTGAGTTTGTTATTGCATTTTCTTTAACGAACTAAGTTGCTTTTACTTTTTTATAAAGTTTTTCATATATTGCATGTGTTTCATTGCTTTGTTATGAGATACGTTATTCATCAGTTGAGAAGAGCCAAGGTAAGTGTTTTTTTCAGAATCGTTTCAAGCTTATGTTATGTTTAGCATTCCAACTCGCATACTCGTACATTCAATGTACTGATGCCAGTTGGCCTGTATCTTAGTATCTTAGTATGATGTAGACACACGTAACCAGGATCAGCATCCAGTGTCTCGTTGATCCAGTTGAACACTCAGAGTCAGTTGGCGAGCCTCATTGCATTCCGGAGGACTCTTTTTATCATTTGCTTTCAATATTTCATTGTTAGGATGATCGGGGTTCTTGTCCCGACATCCCTCTTTATTTTAGAGGCTTCATAGACAATCAGATAGTTAGTAGTTCAGTTGTCTTTACATTTTCATTTCATATGTTAAGACTTGAGTTGCCATTTTGGCCAAGTTGAATGTTTGACTTTTTAAGCATTCTCAGTATTTTATTATTCAAGTGAGTATAGTGCTTTTAATCATTATAAATATGCATAGAGTCTTCCGATAAGTAAGTAAGCCAGGTCAAGGGTTCGCTTGGGGATAGCAATGGTTCTCGAGTGTCAGTGGGGTGTAGGCTCGGGGAGTGACAAAATTGGTATCAGAGCCCATAGTTCAAGAGTCCTAGAAAGTCTATGAAGTTGTATCTATAGAGTCCTAGTTATCGGTGTGAAGCGCGCCACATCTATAATTAGGAGGCTGCAACACTTAGGAAATATTCTCACTTCTTTCATACTAATTTCATGCGTTAGAGTTTAATCTCTAAAAAAAGCTTCCTTCTAATTCGTGTTTGCGCGTGTTTTCAAATAATCATGCCTCCACGAAGAGCTGTCAGAGGTCGTCCTGCTAGGCGTAATGTTGAGGAGTAAGAGGTAGCCAATGCACCTGAAGTGCAACCCTAAGGAGAAGTCACTAACGTTGAATTCAGAGAAGCGATAAGGTTACTCAGTCAAGCTGTGACTAACCAGGTTGGGCAACAGAGAGGAGCTAAATAGGAAGTGACTGATACTTCGAGGATTAATGAGTTCTTGAGGATGAATCCTCCAAGCATCACTAGTTCAAGAACTACTGAGGATCCAGAGAACTTTATTGAGGAGTTGAAAAAGGTATTTGATGTTATGTATGTTCCCGATACTGAGCGAGTTGAACTGGCTTCATATCAATTGAAGAATGTTGCTAGGAATTGGTTTGACCAGTGGAAGGGGGATAGAACTGATGATGCACCACCTGCGAGTTGGGCATGTTTTGTGGAGGTCTTCTTGGGGCATTTCTTCCCCCGAGAACTGAAAGAGGGTAAGGTATGAGAATTTCTTACCCTTAAGTAGGATTCCTTGAGTGTTCATGAGTATGGGTTGAAGTTCACCCAACTATCCCGTTATGATTTGGAGATGGTTGCAGCTATGAAGAGTAGAATGAGTATGTCTGTTACTGGGTTGTCCCGTCTATCAAGCAAGGAGGGTAAGGCAGCGATGCTAATTGGGAACATAGATATATCAAGGTTGATGGTCTATGTGCAGCAGTTTGAGAAAGAGAAGCTGAGGGATATGAAGGAATTCAGAAATAAGAAAGCTAAGACAGGGAATGAGTCCGGGCAGCAGAAAGGTGATGTGAACCGTTCGTCTTTTTAGCAGAAGCAAAAGGGACCTACTTCATCATCTGCTAGTGCACCTGCACCCAGAAACAAAGGTGAGTATAATAGTTAGAATTCGCAAAACTTTAGAGCTAGACCTGCACAGTCTTAGGGTAGTGTGGCACAATGAGGTAATTGGGCTCCTGCATGTGCTAGGTGTTGTAGAACCCACCCAGGTAAGTGTCGTGATGGCCAGTCAAGTTGTTTCAAGTGTGGACAAGAAGGTCACTTCATGAAAGAGTGCCCTAAGAACATGCAAGGTAGTGGATATCAGGGCAATAGAGCCCAATCTTCATCAATTGCACCACCAGACAAGGTTGCCCCTAGAAGAGCTACATCCAGTACTAGCGGAGGAGCAAGCCACCTCTATGTAATCACTAGTCGTCATGAGCAAGAGAACTCTCCAGATGTTGTCATTGGTATGATCAAAGTCTTTACTTTTGATGTTTATGCTTTGCTAGACCCAGGAGCAAGTTTATCTTTTGTAACCCCTTATGTTGCAAATAAGTTTGATGTTCTTCCTGAGAAACTCTGTGAACCCTTTTCTGTTTCTACACCTGTTGGGGAGTCTATTCTAGCTGAGCGAGTTTATCGTGATTGTGTCATTTTCATCAATCACAAAGACACCATGACAGATTTAATTGAGTAAGACATGGTAGATTTTGATGTCATTCTAGGTATGGACTGGCTTCATGCCTATTATGCTTCCATTGATTGTAGAACTCGAGTTGTCAAGTTCCAAATTCCTAATGAGTCAGTATTAGAGTGGAAAAGTAGTTCAGCAGTGCCTAAGGGTCGTTTCATTTCGTACCTTAAAGCAAAAAAGTTGGTTTCTAAGGGTTGTGTTTATCACTTGGTCCGAGTTAATGACTCTAGTGTTGAGATACCTCTCATTCAGTCAGTTCCTATAGTTAAAGAGTTTCCAGAAGTCTTTCCAGATGATTTACCCGGAGTCCCTCCTGAGAGAGAGAGAGACTTCGGTATAGATGTTCTTCCAGATACCGTCCTATCTCTATTCCTCCATATAGGATGACACCTGCAGAGTTGAAAGAGCTTAAAAAATCATTGAAATATCTATTAGATAAGGGTTTTATTTGACCAAGTGTCTCACCTTGGGGCGCTCCGGTCTTATTTATGAGAAAGAAAATTGGTTCCCTTAGGATGTGTATAGATTACCACCATTTGAACAAGGTTACCACCAAGAATAAGTATCATTTTCCGAGAATTGATGATCTTTTCGATCAGCTTCAGGGTGCTTCTTTTTTTTCAAAAATAGACCTCATATCTAGCTACCATCAATTGAAAGTAAGGGAATGTGATATTTCCAAGACAACATTCAGGACCCGTTACGATCATTATGAGTTTTTGGTCATGTCGTTCGGTTTAACTAATGCACCTGCAGTTCATGGACCTTATTAATAGAGCTTTCAAACCTTATTTAGATATGTTTGTTATCATCTTCATTGATGACATACTAATCTATTCAAGGAATGAAGAACATCATGCTAGCCATCTCAGAATAGTTCTTCAGACTTTGAAAAATAAGGAGTTATATGCTAAGTTCTCTAAATGTGAGTTTTGGCTTGAGTCTATGGCGTTCTTGGGCCACATAGTTTTCGGTGACGGAATTAAAGTTGATTCCCAAAAGATAAAGGCAGTGCAGAATTGGCCTAGACCCACATCTCCAACTGATATTAGGAGTTTCTTAGGTTTGGCTGGCTATTATAGAAGGTTTATAGAGGGGTTCTCATCCATTTCGTCTTTTTTGACCAAGTTGACTCAGAAAACAGGGATGTTTCAACGATCTGAAGCTTGTGAGAAAAGCTTTCAGGAATTGAAAAAGAGGTTGACTACTGCCCCAGTGTTATGTTTACCAGAGGGTCCTCAAGGTTTTATGGTGTACTTCAATGCATCTAGAGTTGGTTTGGGTTGCGTGTTAATGCAGAATGGCAAAGTTATAGCTTATGCCTCCAGACAGTTGAAAATTCATGAGAAGAATTACCCAACCCATGACTTAGAGTTGGCTGCTGTAGTATTTACGTTGAAGATATAACGTCATTATTTGTATGGTGTTCATCTTGATGTATTCACTGATCACAAGAGTCTTCAGTATGTGTTTACTCAGAAAGAGCTTAATCTCAGACAAATGAGGTGGTTAGATTTACTCAAGGATTATGACATGAATATTCTTTACCACCCAGGTAAGGCTAATGTTGTTGCTGATTCTTTAAGCAGGTTGTCTATAGGTTGTACCGTCCATGTTGAGGAAGAAAAGAGAGAGTTAACGAAAGATGTGCATAGACTTGCACGCTTAAGAGTCCAACTGAAGGATTCCACAGAAGGAGGAGTAGTGGTGATGAATGGGGCTGAATCTTCATTAGTGTCAGAAGTGATAAAAAATCAAGAACAAGATCCTATTTTTCTTGAATTGAAGGCAAATGTTCATAAGTCAAAATTATTAGCTTTTGAACAAGGGGGAAATGGTGTATTGAGATATCAAGGTAGTTTGTGTGTACTAATGGTGGATGGAATCCAAGAGAGGATCATAGAGGAAGCTCATAGCTCCAGATATTCCATTCATCCGGGTTCCACAAAGATGTATCGCGATTTGATAGAAGTCTATTGATGGAACAACATGAAAAAGGGCACTGCAGAATTTGTTGCTAACTGTCTGAATTGCCAACAAGTTAAAGTAGAGCATCAAAGGCCCGGTGGTTTGGCCCAGAATATAGAACTTCCGAAATGGAAGTGGGAGATTATTAATATGGACTTCATCACAGGTTTACCAAGGTCTCGCAGGCAACATGATTCTATTTGGGTGATTGTCGATAGAAGGATAAAATCAGCCCACTTCTTGCTAGTAAAGACTACCCATTCGGCAGAAGACTATGCTAAATTGTATCTTCAAGAGGTGGTAAGACTTCATGGGGTTCCGGTCTCCATTATTTCAGACAGAGGTAAGCAATTTACTACGCAGTTTTGGAAGTCATTCCAAAATGGCTTGGGTTTAAAGATGAACTTAAGTACTGCCTTTCATCCTTAGACAGATGGGCAAGCAGAGTGCATTATTCAGACCTTGGAGGATATGTTGAGGGCTTGTGTGATTGATTTCAAAGGTAATTGGGATGATCACCTACCTCTCATCGAGTTTGCTTACAACAATAGTTACTACTCCAGCATCCAGATGGCTCCTTATGAGGCTCTTTATGGGAGAAGTTGCAAATCTCATATTGGATGGTTTGAAGTTGGTGAAGCTGGGTTGATAGGACCAGATCTAGTTTATCAATCCATGGAGAAGGTGAAAGTGGTTCAAGAGAGGTTGAAGACGGCGCAGAGTCGTCAGAAATCCTACACTAATGTTAGGAGAAAAGAGTTAGAGTTTGAAGTTGATGATTGGGTATATTTAAAGGTTTCACCCATGAAGGGCGTTATGAGATTTGGTAAGAAGGGGAAGCTTAGTCCCCGGTATATTAGACCTTATCGAATAGCTAAGAGGATTGGCAAAGTAGCTTATGAGTTGGAGCTACCACAAAAGTTAGCATTCATCCGGTATTTCACGTCTCCATGTTGAAGAAGTTCATGGGCGATCTTTCATTGACCATACCAACTGAAGATATTGGGATCAAGGATAACTTATCTTATGGGGAGATTCCTGTTCAGATTCTAGATCACCAAGTTCGCAAGTTGAGGACTAAGGAAGTAGCATCAGTCAAAGTCATTTGGAGGAACCAATTTGTTGAGGAAGCCACTTGGGAAGCTGAGGAGCATATGAAGAAGAGATATCCACATTTCTTCGAATCCGGAGAAGTTCCAAATCAAGGTACTAATCCTTTTCTTGGCATTTTACTTATAAATTGGCAAGTAGTGTTTGATTTGCTTGTTGGGTGTTTGAAATGTATGACTAATATTACACCCTTAGCCTAGTAAGAGTAGTCTCATTCGAGGACGAATGTTCCGAAGGGAGGAATATTGTAACATCTCGCAAATTGAAATAACTAGGAAAGAGTTAAAATTTGTGGAAAGAATCATTTTTGGAAAGTATATGAAAATCTGGAAAATTGTGAAGTATGTTTGTTGAATTTTTGGTCAACTTCAAACGGCCATAACTCCTAGATCAGCATGAGTTAGGTGTATTTCCAGATATAGTTGGAAAGCTCTTGGAATAGCCTTTCTAACGCCGCTAAGTTTGTGCGATTCTGAGTTTGTATAAGTGAGTTATCACTTTAGAAGTAGGGTTGTTTGAATAAGGAAAGTCTAATCCACATTTTTTAAGGGTAATTTAGTATTTTCCTTACTAATTATTCTAATTCGTTTTTAGGAGTTAATTGGGGAAAAATAAGATTTTAGAAAAGTTGAAGTTTCACGCTAGGACTTGGAGAAAAGAGGAGAAGGGAGAAGAGAAATCAAGATTCGTCAAGATCATCAAGTTTAACTTGTGGATTTCGTCAAGAGATGATCCTTACGAGGTATGTGAGATCACATAGCGTTGGGTTAGTTCACCCACGCGACAACCATGATTTAATTTAGAGAATTTAAAGCGTTGGGGTGTTGCGCCAGCCAGCGCGCCCCAAAAGGGTCTCTGAATCTTCACCCTTGGGGCACCGCTCCAGCCAGTGCACCCCAGAACAGTATCTAAATGCTGAGGGTTGGCGGGCGCGCCTCTCAGAGCGCTACGGACGCCCGTTCTCCCCATTCGTTCCCTATCTTTTCGTACTTGTTCCTTAGCAATGTACCTATGTTTCTTAGTTGATTCTAACACTCTTAGGTACATCTAAACATCATGAAATAATCCATAAACATGAGATCATGAACCTTGAATCTATAATTCAATTCAAGGAAAGTTAAGAGTCAAGCCTAGAAGTTAAGAAGCAAGTCAAGAGAAGTTTATAAAGTTTTCAAAAGTCCTTCACAAACGTTTTAACTTTGTTTTAGGACTTAAGTTTCAAGTTAAGCAAAGAGTAAAAAGTTGAGTTCATTTCTCAAAAGTTATAAGGGAACTAAGTATTCCCAAGAGTTTCAAATGTTTTCACATTTAAACAAGAAAGGGAAACACCAATTTCCAAGAGAGTTTTTAAGCTAAAGTTTTGAGTAATTATCTTTCCAACACTAAATAATTGACCATTACACATATGAGCAATTTAAGAATCATCGGCACGACTTCACATGAAAATAAAGATTAGTTCGAACCTTAGCTTAGAAATTTTTCAGGGTGTTACATAGAATCTATTAAAATTGATCATAGACAGATCTCAACTCCCATGGTGTATTGCAAGTGAATTCAGTGATATACTTAATTATGGTTACAAATTGGACCATATTCAACAACCCGAATGGAGGATAAATCGTTTTAGAGAAGTGGTGAACTTTTGTAATCTTTTTTATCTTAGATATGTTGGCAACCGATTCACCTGGGAACGTTGCAGGAATTCACGTGATCGCGTAAGGGAGCGATTAGACTGTGCATTAGCCAATAAAAACTGGAAAGTCAACTTCCCAAATGAAAAAAATCATCACATCAAACTGGTTCTTCGGATCACGCGGGGATTTTTTTTGAACTTGGGATTGAAAGTTATTTTTTATGTGGCTAAGCCTTTTCGATTTAAGAATTCTTTGATAAAGGAACTGGACATTAAACAGGCGGTTCAGATGGCGTGGGAAAAAGGATGGGGTCTACCTATTAATGGAATTATTAAACGTTACAGAGAAAACTTGTATGTTAGGGGGGAAACAAAAGGCAACAATTTAAGCTAAATTGAAACAACCAAAGGCACAAATGACCCTCTACAAAAATAACTATCACGCCCTGAGCCTACACCATGGACACGACTGGCACTCGAGAACTATTGTTGGCCCCAAGCGAAACTTTGGCTTGACTCAACTCTTAGCGGAAGACTTACTCAATATAAGATTAACTCAAATATAAAGCTTTAACTCAAATGTCTCAAATACTGAAATCAGAATATTTAGAAATAAACATTCAATTGGCCAAAGAGGCAACTCAAGTCTTAAACATTAACAATAGAAATGAATAGACTCTTCAACTACTATTGTCTATGAAACCTCTACTAACTGAGGTGAACATAAGGACAAGACCCACAACATTCTAATAAAAAAAGCTGAAGTGTAAACTCAATGTGAAACCCTCAGGAAAGCAAGGAGGCTCACCAAGTCTAGCGGAACACGATTGGATCAACGGAGCGCCGGTTGATGATCCTGATTTTTTGTATCTGCATCATGAAAGATGCAGGCCAAATGGCGTCAATACATGGAATGTACGAGCATGTAAGGGGAACTCTAAAGCATAGACATATAAGCTTGAACTGGAAGGAAAGGAACACACTAACCTCATCTCAACTCAACTCAACTCAAACTCGACTCAATACGATATAAAAGCGATGATAGAGATGCAACAAATAAAGCTTTTAAAATAGTAGATAACAACTCAATGTATTCAAAAATACAATAATAAATCAGTTTGTATGTAAAGATACAAAATAACTCAATTTTTGAGAGATTCTCTAACCGACAACCATCACTATGAGCTATGTGATTATACAGTGTCTCGCCCACGCTCCCAGAACTGTCTTATACCTTACCGGAGTATAAGACATCCTCAAACAAGTGGATCCACTAAGTTATGCTTAAAAAGCAATAATGAGTCATCTAAAAAGTGTAACCCTTTCTACCCCCGATGGCTACATAGTTTATGAAGACGTTGAGTTGTTTGAACTCGTCCCCATATCGGTACTCAATACTACTCCCAAAAAATATACTCAGCTCATAGGTTTAAAAAGACATTTCCTCATCCTCCAACTTTGAGATTATTACTCAAAAGATTCTCTTAAAAGAGATTATACTCAAAACTCCTCATGAACTCATTTGGAAATCAAGGTTTCCTCCTCATTTAAATGTAAAAACATTTACTCTTGGGAATACTTAGTTCCCATATATTCATTTTGAAAAATGAAACTCAACTCTCCTTGTCCTCAAACTCAAGTACTCAAGTCTTAAAACAATTTTTAAAAGATTGTAAAAGACTTCTCTAAATGACTCGGAAAAACTCTCAAGACTTTACTCTTAACTCTACCTTGAATTCGAATTATGAATTCAAGGGTTATGATTCATGTTATGAAGGATCTCTCGATGTTTAGATGTAGTTTAGAGTAGTTAGAATCAGAAAGGAGTGAAAGTATACTTTAAAAGAACTCAGACGGGCCAAACGACGAAAAAATGAGTGGGGGAAGGTGACCCTGGCGCACTGCTGGCGCGGGGAGCCAGTCCCTAAACTTTAGAGATGTATTTTGGCACACTGCAGGCGCAGCGCGCCACTCCTTCCCCAGAACGATCCGATGAATTTTTCTTCTCGTTTTCTGACCTTAATCACCTAGAATCGATTGATTTCCTCAAATTTTCCTTAGATTCAATTACCTAATACAAGTACACGAGAATCTACTCATTTTTCCTCAATAACAAATCTCAAAAATTGAAATCCTCTCCTCAAGAATTCATCAACTCCATAAAAAAAACTTGAAGAACAAAACCTCAAAAATGAAATTATGGATGTAATTCACATGATTGGCATGTGGGTAAACGAACCCAACACTATGAAAACTTACATACCTTAATCTGACGAAACAAATCCTCGATTCACAAGAAATCTTGGTGAACGTTTGAACTCCTTTTTTCCTCATCTTGAACTCTTTTCAAGACCCTAAGCATATTTTAGGATTGTAAAAATTGACCCAAATAAGTTTCAACCCCTAGAATATTACAAAAAAAAAATGTTTAAAGCTGATGGGGTAAGGAAAAGACCAAAATACCCCTCATACTGACAGTTATGGTCGTTTGAAGTTGACCCAAAACTCACAACTTAATCATAACTTGTCAAATTCTCAAATTAGTTCTTTCCAAATTGGTTCTTGCTCAAATTTGTTCTTTCCAAGACTGAGATGTTACAATAACACTGACCCTTATCATATTTAGTTGTTTGGTATTGCCAAATCTACATATTTGCAAGGCCTTGAGCAGCAAAATATTTATTGGAAGCAGAGAGCCAAACAACATTGTTTGTAGGAAGGTGATGCAACCACAAATTACTTTCATCTCATGGCTTCTAGCAAGCGAAAGAAGAACACATTTTCTCAGTTGAAGGATGAAATAGGACAATGGTGTTGTGGGAATAGTGGTTTGGAAGGCATGATCTCTAGATTTATTGGATCATTATACACGTCTGAGTAAGGATACATGATCCCAATTCTTGATAAGATTGAAAGGAAAATTACACCAGATCAAAATGCATCCTTGAATCGACTTTTCACTATTGAAGAGGTGAAAGAAGCAGTCTTGTCAATGCACTAGGATAAGGCGCCAGGTCCAGATGGGATGAATTTGAGTTTTTATCAGAGTTTTTGGGATGTAATTGGTAAAGATGTGGTGAATGTGATACTCACTTTTGTCAATAACAATGGAATCATTACAGGAAATAATTTTACTAAAACTATTAGGATTCCAAAAAAAAAAGAAACCTGAGCTAGTTTCTGAGATTGACAGTGAATTTTTGAAGTTTCAAGCTTTCTATAAAAATAAATACATATATAGTGAAATGTCAGTAGCTATATATACAATTCTAAAACCAAAAATAGAAAAAGAAATATATCTATTGTTTGCAAAGTGATACTGGCAGAAAGAAGTTCTTATAAAACTTAACCATTTTCTCCTATTCCAGGACTTGTGCTTGCTTGTATCCATCAAGCTTGTTCAGTTCCTACGAGATGAATAATTAAGGACAATTAAAACAGAACAATTTGATGCAAGAAGCATCCCACGTTCATGCTGCAGGATTGGGATAATACTGCATACCAAAGGGGTGTAATGTATGTAGTCTACCCTAACACAAATATCAGTGGTTGATTCCACGGTTTGAACCTATTATAGGCAAGATTTTATGTTGCTCGAACTCTTAAAAAATGTCAATGGGTGCATCAAAAGTGAAGAGTCTGCTCAACTCAAGGCCTACTAGTAACACGGAGACAACTTTATTGTTGTTCCAAGGCTGCCCTTCATTATAAAGCACATGAATTATACATGAAAAATGCACCAACCAGCTAGCCTTGAAGTTTAAGCTATCACCAAAAGAAACAAAGGTAATTTTAATAAGCCTTAGTCTCTATGCTTTCCAAGTGCAAGTCATGGACCCTTTTCTATTTTGATGAACATTTTACGATACAACTCTTAATACAGCTAAATTAAGTATAAGAATAATAAAATTGCATAAATAATATTAAAATATTAATCATACTTTACACTCCATATTTAATATAACTCATACCTCAATCCATTTGGCTAATTTAGGCCTCTTGGTTGTGATGTCAAAGCTAAACCCCTCTGGCAAAAAAATCAAATTGCAACCTTTCGATAAAAAGAGCATATGCTATGTCAATTGTTATTAATCTGTGTATAAAAACCAGTATTACTGATTTCAATAAACTTTGCAGAAACACAAAGTAACCAAAGTTTAATAAACCAGTAAGAATATATGAACATAAATTAATTGACAAAACTAAAATCTGTAAAGAAACGTACCACAATCTGGAAAAACATAATCAGAAAAAAGATCAAACCCACTGAATGCACAGTGTCCCCTTAAGGAAATTATTCCCCTCTAGTATCTGAGGTTTGATTTGGAATATGTCCTCCCAAGATAGAATGATCTCAATCACCAGTGCATTGATACCCAAAACTCTGGTATCAGCAAACCACTCAACAGCAGTAAAGTACACGAAGAAATTTTGTGCAGAAGAAGAAGAAATCAGAAAAATTCGTAAGGAATAAGTCTGAGGAATCAATGTATTTATAGGCAAGAGGAACTGGTTCCGAAAGGTTGCAATCCTTTCAGAATCCACACGATCATTTATGAAAGTTTGCAACCTTTCAAACGGTCATGGTTGTTTCTGAAAGTTGCAACCCTTTCAGAACAGTCACTTCCTACGGCGGGAAATTCAAATAAAACGGGAAAGATTTAAATAAAATGGGTGGCGCGTGGATCCGAGTCGGGTCGGGCCAATTAACTAATTAATTGAATCGGTTAATTAACTAATTAAAATGTTGGCCATTTAATTTAATTTAATTAATTAAATAATTAATTAACTAAAATAATTAAAATAAACTTTGTCCAAAAAATAATCTCTCGATCGATCCTTTTTCCAAATCAAAAGCCGAAGCCAAGCCGAGCGAGCGACGGCGCGAGGGGGGTCCCTTTTTCCAACCATTTTAACAATTAATAAGAGTGTTTCTATATTTAAACTCTCCTATTTTTCTTTCCACCACCGATGAGGGACAAATGTCTTTTCAATGTCTTTTCAATAAAGCATAAGAGGACTTTTCAAGTTCCCAACTTTTTCAAGTTCCTCTTTCATCTTCCCTCCATTTCCCATTAACTCTTGCTACATACCCAACAATCCCCCACATTAATGGGGAATGTTTATAACATAAGAAATGCACGGACGAGTGTGTACTTTACAAGCAAGAATCAATTGCATCTGGATAAGTAGGTTTCCCCTTGGACTTTCCGTAGTGAACATATGTCGGATATACTCGGTCAATCGATAGATGCGATATCTTTGAACCGTCAAGCTTGGGTGTATACCTAGACAATCATATGTCACACAATTAGCCCTTTACCGTTTATGGTTCTTAGGGTTGTGTTCGTTTCAGCCATGAACACCTCTTGGTTTCATGAGTGTATAAAGAATAGGCTTTTGACATAAAATTCTTTTTGAAGCGGCTTACACTTCACACACATAGGTGATTTCTAACCGTGTCATCTCGTAGATACACTATTTGATCAAATCTACCAAACTTAGCAAATCATTAAAAACTTTAAGCTTTATTAACTCATTAACAAGCCTTAAAGTCTTAACCTTGTTCCTGAACATTGTCTTCATCATGAGAATGGATTGAGTTGATTGACAATGTCGAACCGTCAGTCACAACTTTGTTTTTCTCCTTGAATCTAGCTCTTGGGATCTCCAGTATGCTAAATAGAGTTACCGCCCTGCTGACTTGTCCTAAGCCGTAAACCCATTCCCTTAGATGATCTTTCAACTGCCTCTCTCACTAGGCCTTTCGTTAGTGGATCTGACACATTATCGCTTGACTTCACATAGTCAATTGTGATAATTCCACTAGAGAGGAGTTGTCTTACGGCATTATGTCTCCGTCGTATATGACGAGACTTCCCGTTGTACATAACGCTCCCTGCCCTACCTATTGCTGCTTGACTATCACAATGTATGCAAATAGGTCCCACAGGTTTGGGCCAGAATGGAATATCCTTTAAGAAATTCCGGAGCCATTCAGCTTCTTCACCGGCCTTATCTAAGGCAATGAATTCAGATTCCATTGTGGAGCGAGCGATACATGTCTGTTTGGATGATTTCCAAGAGATTGTTCCTCCACCAAGTGTAAACACATAACCACTTGTGGATTTTACTTCATTTGACCCGGTGATCCAATTTGAATCACTATATCCTTTAATCACGACAGGATATTTATTATAATGCAAAGCATAGTGTTGTGTATGCTTCAAATAACCCAACACACGTTTCATTGCCATCCAGTGAGTTTGATTCGGATTACTAGTGAACCAACTCAGTTTGTTAATAGTACATGCTATATCTGGTCGTGTACAATTCATAATATACATCAAACTTTCCAACACTCTGATATATTCCAATTGAGAGTCACTTTCACCTACATTTTTTTGAAATGTAAAGCTTAAATCAATTGGAGTTTTGACAACATTGAAATTCAAGTACTTGAACTTATCCAATATTTTTTCAATATAATAAGATTGAGCTAATGCTAGTCCCTGAAGAGTATTGAGAATTCTGATCCCTAAGATCAAATCAGCAACTCCTAAGTCCTTCATATCGAACTTGCTGGACAGCATGCGCTTAGTAGCATTTATATTGTCAAGGTCTTTACTCATTATTAACATGTCATCAACATACAAACAAACTATGACTTCATGATTCAGAACGTTTTTAATGTAAACACACTTATCACATTCGTTAATCTTGAATCCATTTGCCAACATTGTTTGGTCAAATTTAGCATGCCATTGTTTGGGTGCTTGATTGAGCCCATAAAGCGACTTCACAAGTCTGCACACTTTCTCTTCTTTACCAGGAACCACAAACCCTTCAGGTTGTTCCATGTAAATTTCTTCCTCCAACTCTCCATTTAAGAAGGTTGTCTTTACATCCATTTGGTGGATTTTAAGATCATGCACTGCCGCTAGTGCTATTAACATTCTAATTGATGTTATCCTTGTTACTGGAGAGTATGTATCAAAGTAGTCCATACCTTCTTTTTGTCTATATCCTTTGACTACAAGCCTAGCCTTATATTTGTCAATAGTCCCATCGGCTTTTATTTTCCTTTTAAAGATCCACTTTGATCCTAAAGGTTTATTTCATGGAGGAAGATCAGTCAACTCCCAAGTATGATTACTTAAAATTGATTCGATCTCACTATTGACTGCTTCTTTCCAATAGATTGACTCAGATGACGACATAGCTGCTTTAAATGTTGGAGCCTCATTTTCAAGCAAAAATGCCACAAAATCTGGTCCAAAAGAAGTGGATTTCCGTTGGCGAGTACTATGCCTAGGATCTTCATTAGGTTGTACATTTTCCTTTGATTCTTCCCGTGGTCGTTTAGATCTTTCACTTGTCGACTCACATTCAGTTTTATACGGATAAATGTGTTCAAAGAACTCAGCGTTATCTGACTCAACTACCGTATTCACATGAATTTTAGGATTATCAGATTTGTGAACCAAAAACCGGCAGGCCTTATTGTTCACAACATATCCAATAAATACACAATCCACTGTTTTGGGTCCAATTTTCACCATCTTAGGTAAAGGAACTTCTACCTTGGCAAGACACCCCCACACTTTGAAATATTTCAAGTTTGGTTTCCTTCATTTCCATAACTCATATGGAATTGATTGCGTTTTGCTACGGGGTGCCCTATTGAGTATCTTGTTAGCCGTAAGTATGGCTTCTCCACATAGATTTCTTGGTGAACCAAAACTGATTATTAAGGCATTCATCATTTCCTTTAATGTTTTGTTCTTCCGTTCAGCCAAACCATTTGACTGCGGTGTATAAGGTGCAGTAGTTTGATGGATAATACCATATTCCAAACATATCTCAGCAAAAGGAAATTCGTATTCTCCACCCCTATCACTTCGAATCATTTTAATCTTTAGATTCAATTGATTTTCCACTTCATTTTTGTATTGCTTAAATGCATCAATTGCTTCATCCTTACTATTAAGCAAATATACATAACAAAATCGAGTGCAATTGTAACAGTTTGGAGCACGACAGTCAGAAGACTTGTGACAAGTCTTACCTTTGCCTTTGCCTTTGTCTTTGTCTTTGTCCTTTCTTGGAGCACGACAGTCAGAAGACTTGTGACCAGTCTTACCACAATTGTAACAGTTGCCCTTGAACTTTTTCTTGGCCTATTCTGACTTCTGTCCGTTGGACTTCTTTCTCTTCTTGTCTTTGGTAGGAGCTTCTTCAACAATATTAACTCCAATTACTGTTGAACTTTTACGAGACTTCTTTTCGGCGGTTTTGTTATCTTCCTCAATCTTGAGCCGAATCACAAGATCTTCAAGCTTCATTTCCTTACGTTTGTGCTTTAAATAATTCTTGAAGTCATTCCACGAAGGAGGTAACTTTTCGATCGTCGCAGCCACTTGAAACGCTTCATTTACTACCATATCTTCAGCAATCAGATCATGGAAAATAAGTTGAAGTTCCTGCACTTGTGATCCAACAGTTTTACTATCTGACATTTTATAGTCTAAAAACTTTGCGACCACAAACTTTTTCAAGCATGCTTCTTTTGTCTTATATTTCTTCTCAAGTGTATCCCACAATTCTTTTGAAGTTGTCATTGCACTATAGACATTATATAAGTTATCCTCTAACGCACTCAAAATGTAGCCCTTACATAGGAAGTTTGCCTGTTTCCATGCTTCAATAATCATGAATTTTTCTCTGCCTGGCATTTCAGCAGGAGGCACTGGAGTTACTTCATTGGTAAATTTCTACAGACCAAGAGTGGTAAGCCAGAAAAATACCCGTTGTTGCCATCCTTTGAAATTCACACCAGAGAATTTTCCCGATTTCTCTGTTGGTGGTACAACAGTTCGGGTTGGTGCAGCAACAACAATTGTAACATTGTCATTAGCCATTTCAGAAACTGTAACAAACATAAATTGATACAAATGACTCAGTAAGCAATAACTTAAGTTGCAAACTTAACATGAGTATAAAACCACGAAGGTTTTTCTCTCCACCAGAAACACAGATTTAAAAGTATAAAATAATTTCCTTAAGATTGATATTAATCTGTGTATAAAAAACCAGAATTACTGATTTTAATAAACTTTGCAGAAACACGAAGTAACCAAAGTTTAATAAACCAGTAAGAATAGATGAACAGAAATTAATTGACAAAACTAAAATCTGTAAAAAAACGAACCACAATTTGGAAAAACAGAATCAGAAAAAAGATCAAGCCCACTGAATGCACAGTGTCCCCTTAAGGAAATTATTCCCCTCTAGTATCCGAGGTTTGATTTGGAATATGTCCTCCCAAGATAGAATGATCTCAATCACCAGTGTATTAATACCCAAAACTCTGGTGTCAGCGAACCACTCAACAACAGTAAAGTACACGAAGAAATTTTGTGCAGAAGAAGAAGAAGAAATCAGAAAAATTCATAAGGAATAAGTCTGAGGAATCAATGTATTTATAGGCAAGAGGAACTGGTTCCGAAAGGTTGCAATCCTTTCAGAATCCACACGACCATTCATGAAAGTTTGCAACCTTTCAAACGGTCATGGTTGTTTCTGAAAGTTGCAACCCTTTCAGAACAGTCACTTCCTACGGCGGGAAATTCAAATAAAACGGGAAAGATTTAAATAAAATGGGTTGCGCGTGGATCCGAGTCGGGTTGGGCCAATTAACTAATTAATTGAATCGGTTAATTAACTAATTAAAACGTTGGCCATTTAATTTAATTTAATTAATTAAATAATTAATTAACTAAAATAACTAAAACAAACTTTGTCCAAAAACTAATCTCTCGATCGATCATTTTTCCAAATCCAAATCCAAAGCCGAGCCGAGCGAGTGACGACGACGACAACAGCGCGAGGGGGGTCCTCTTTCCAACCCTTCTAACAATTAACAAGAGTGTTTCTATATTTAAACTCTCCTATTTTTCTTTCCACCACCGATGAGGGACAAATGTCTTTTCAATAAAGCATAAGAGGACTTTTCAATTTCTCAACTTTCCAAGTTCCCAACTTTTTCAAGTTCCTCTTTCATCTTCCCTTCATTTCCCATTAACTCTTGCGACATACCCAACAAACCTAGCACAACAGCATTTTTATATCAGCACAAAGTCTCTATGAAGTTTCAACTTCTAGGAAAAAAGTACACCCACAGTAATCTGTACTGATTGCCGAGTATGTTTTTGGGCAAAGCTATCATCTCACACGACACATCATCGAAAAGGAAAACTAAATGAAAGATAGTAATGACCTGACTGAATTACCGAGGAAGAAAGGTCCATCGTCAAATTTGTGGAGAGATTTTTCTAGGTAATCAAATTGTGCACCTGGTACAAGTGTGAATACCATTAACTTACATAAGAAACATTTAACAAACAAAACATAATGATTTTCAACGAACAAAAGCTCAAATCTCTCCGGACAGTGTCCGTGCATCTCTTGCGAACGGTCTGTATACTTTTGGGATGAATGTAGTATCACTATAAGCTATCAATTCTTCAGCAAATTTCTGATTTTCAGGTCCTGCATCAATTTTCCAATATTTTCTTTTTATCAATTTACAGCTTAAGATTTTCCTAAAACTATAGAACAATAATGAACTTTTATAGCTTACATCCGACAAAAGTGATGGTCCTTCAAAGCTACTATCAACATATTTAACCAGATCCAAACTCTCTCCTATCACTTTGTTGTTGTGCTCCAAGGATGGCACCTGTGAGGAGTAGAAAATATAAATAACCAGAAGCGTAAAATGAGATGCATGCTCTTCGATGATTTAAACATTCACTTGCTTCAAAGTCCTTATATAAAACTTTATGTGCCAATCGGATCATAGATAAGACTAGAGCATTTATGCACTGGCTCAATCAATAATCATTGAATTCGAAGAGGAAGAGAAATCACTTTCCCAAAAATTCATGTACATTTTCTTCAGGAGTTCTCCTACAATTTAAAACAAGGCCAGATGCCAATCTCAAAAATCTTAGCTCGAGATTTTAAAATACAAGTGAATTGGTCAAGCGAAAATGAATGTTGGTTTGGTGGAAAATTACCTTATTTTTGGGGTAAACGTTTTCCTTGTACCAATCAGACTTGTTCTGAAGATAAATTGGAACTAACTTTACTTTGTCTTGCAAACCCTGCAATTCCAAATGTTAGAAAACTTATCTAGGAAAATAGGACCATTGTTGGGTATAAAAACACACATACTGAATAATTTCAACAAGGATAGAAATTACTTCCAAATTGAAATTAACAAAAGAGATCAATAAAATCAACAATTGTAATTAGTAGCTTTTCCTTTCAGAAGTGGATAGAACTTTTGAACTATGGGTTCATCCAAACTGAATATTTTGGACATAGAATGTGAATATGTATATGAAAAATCACCAAAATTTTAACGACTATTAAAATCCGAGAGAAGACCCAAGGCTTGTCGTAGATAAGAGTTGTATACAATAAGTTTGAGATTCATATCTTATTTGCGATAATTTCTTCTCTCCGGTTGAGCAGCAAGCAACCCCTTGTATTTAGGTTCCAACCCAATCTGACTCCTAAGACGTTGTTGCTCTTCATCAATCGTTGTGCGCTAGCCTTTTTTCAACCTAGTAAAGGGGCTTCTAATTTGTAGTGCACAGTGTACTAATAAATAGGAAAAGCGAATTGAGATTAATAATGACGGATGGAGGTTGAGGGTAGAACATGTTTGGTGCCTCACCCTTGTCTCATTTGCCATAGACTGAAAATGATGGGAATCCTATCGATAAAGAAGAGGCATAAATATCGTCTCTCCAATCCATCTTCCCTAGCCTCCCAAACACACCCTTTAAACGAAAGAAACCTCTCGACTGAGGAGAGCTACCGCTACATCGAAGCTGGTCAACAGTAATCTTTCATTATAATATTAAAATCTGAACCCCGTGATTGTAAAAGTATAACAAGTTTAATACTTTCAAAACCTTAAAAGATTGAACCTATCAAGTTTGGATCCTGGCCGTCAAAAGTCAAAAAGTCATTACTTCTTTCAGTGTGATGGCTTGGAGAGCGAGCTTTGACACAAAAAGTAGAGTTGTTTCTTTAGTGTCATTTAAGTCATCGGTTTATAAAAGGCGTGAAAACAACATCTTCGAAAAAATGCAAGTGCAGACCGCATACCATATACACCATTTTACATGAACCCCTGCAGGCCTGCACTAGCTAGATATATAACACTTCATGCACGGGTAGTCATTTCCAATATCACTACATGAAGCAGTATACTAAATTTACAAGGGCTGAAATCTAATATGACCATGCGCATCCAAATTAAGAACTACTCCCTCTTTTTCATTTTATGTGGCAGTATTTGACTGGACATAAAATTTGAAAAAAAGATTTTTAACACATATCAAAAGTATCTTTCTACTTTCGATCTTACACATGTCATGACATTTGTATAGCCATAAAGATATGCAATTACGAGTAAAATGGTAAGTTCAAGGTTAAAGAGTCTCCAATTATAGAAAGTTGTCTATGTTTTAAGAACAAACTGCAAAGAGAAAAGTGAGATAAAGTAGAATGGAGGAAGCGGAAAAAATTTAAAATCAATGGACTTGTTGTATCACACAGACCCAAACCCCAAAACCTGTTTCATCATCTTCTTTCTTTTTCTTTTTTAAAGGCAAATCAACTAGTTCCATGAGATACCTCCCACCAACAACAACAACATTGACAGGTATAGGGTAGTGCCTCATCTTCTTCTTTTCATATAAAAGGTACTCAACTCAAACATCCTATGGATAAAGAAATGAACTTTGAACCTAACTCAACCCCCCTAGAAGACCATTCATTCCTAAATCACTCACAGCTAAAGCTAGACATCTAAAACATGGATAATTTTATATGGCACCCAATATATGGACTTGTTCACTAATTATGATGGTTCACCAATACCTCTTTCGTCTCCCTTCTCTGCTAACTTGTAGGGGTCGGACCCCCACAAAGGAAATGTTATCTCCTGTATTCAGATTAGCAAACCAGAAATAATAAAAGATGAAAAGAAAAACACAAAGAACTATCCGAGTCCACAGAACCCACTGTGTGTCCTTAAGAAATTTAATCCCCTCAAGTACCCGAGGTTGCAGATTAATTCCTCCCAAGATAAAACGGATTAACCATTAAACAAGTAGCGGTACCTCAAACTTCGATAATTTCAACGAACTCAAAATGACAGCAACAAATCACACACACAGACACGATCGATCGATTTTGTTTTGTAAGAAATGTATGCAAAAGAAGGGAAGAATTCGATCCAAAAAAATGAGACAAAACCTCTCTATTTATAGCCAACAAAGGGTAAAGGTCACAACCCTTTGGAAAGAAGACAACCTTTCAGAAAGGTCGCAACACTTTGGAAAAGGCACAACCTTTCAAATGGTGACAACCCTTTAGAAAGGACACAACCTTTCATAAAGGTCACAACCTTTCATAAAGGTCACAACCCTTCGGCTTAGTCACAACCCTTCAGGAGAGTCACAACCCTTCATTTCCTGTTCACACCTTTAAAACCCAACAATCCCCCACATGAATAGGGAATGGCTATTGTTACAACATATGCATGAAAAACTCTGTGATTCGTTAGTAAGGATTCATTGCATCTGGATAAGTGGGTTTCCCTTTAAACTTTCCGTAGTGAACATATATCGGATATACTCGGTCAATCGGTAGATTTGATATCTTTGAACCGTCGAGCTTTGGTGTATACCTAGGCAACATAAGTCACACAATCAACCCTTGAACTATTTTTGGTTCTCATTGTTTTGTTCATTTCAGCCATGAACACGTCTTGGTTTATAAGTGTGTAGAGAACTGGCCTTACCGGATTCTCCTTGAAGCGGCTTACACTTCACACTTACATAGGTGATTTCTAAATGTGTTATCCCGTAGATACACCATTTGATATACTATGTATCAAACTTAGAAATCATTAAAAAGTCCTAATGTCTTTATCCTTGTTACTGAACATTGTCTTATCATGAGAATGGACCATAAAAAATATTTTGACAATGCTGAACCATCATCAATGACTTTGTTTGATCTCCTTGAACCTAGATCATGGGATCTCCAGTCTTCTAGGTAGAGTTACCGCCACAATGACTTGTTCTCGGCCATAGTCCCATTCCCTTTGATAATCTATCAACTCCCTCTCTAGTTAGGCCTTTTATAAGTGGATCTGACACATTATCCTTTGACTTTACATAGTCAATTATGATAATTTCACTAGAGAGTAGTTCTCTAATGATATTTTGTCTACATCATATATGACGAGACTTTCCGTTATACATCATGCTCCATGCCCTACCTATTGCAAATTAACTCTCACTGTGTATGCATACTGGAGCTAAAAGGTTTGGGCCAAAAATCTTTCAAGAAATTTTAGAGTCATTCAACTTCTTTACCGGCCTTATCTAGAGTGATAAACTCAGATTTCATAGTAGAGCGAGCAATACATCTCTGTTTGGAAGATTTCCAAGAGACTGCTCCTTCACCAAGAGTAAATACATATCCACTCGTGGATTTTACTTCATTTGACCTGGTGATTCAATTTGCATCAATATATTCTTCCAATATTGTTGAATATTAGTTATAATGCAAAGCAATAGTTTTTTTTTAAAGTATGTTTTAAATACTCCAAAACTCTTTTCATTGTCATCCAATGAGTTTGATTGAGATTACTCGTGAACCGACTTAGTTTATTAATAGCATATGTTATATCTGATCGCGTACACTTCATGATATCTATCATACTTCTCAATACTCTAGCACAGTCCAATTGTGAGTCACTTTTGCCTTCATTCTTTTGAAGTACAAATCTCACATTTATTGGAGTCTTGACAATATTGAAATCCAAATGCTTGAACTTGTCAAGTACATTTTCAATCACATCAGTAACCTCATTGTCTTTTATATCGAAGTTACTTTCTAGCATATGCTTAGTAGCATTTATGTTAGAAATGTCTCTTTTGACGATCACAATGTCATCAACATAAAAACAAATTATGACCTTGTGATTTGGAGTGTCTTTAATGTAAAAACATTTATCACATTCATTAATCTTGAATTCATTTGCCAACATAGTTTGGTCAAACATCGCATGTCATTATTTGGGCGCTTATTTTTAGTCCACAGAGTGACTTAACAAGTTTACATACTTTCTTTTCTTCACCAGAACCACAAAGCCCTTGGGTTGTTCCATGTAAATTTCTTCCTCCAATTTTTCATTTAAAATAAAAATGTTTTCACATCCAATTTGACGAATTTGAAGGCAATATTTCGCAACTAGCGCAATTAACATTTGAATTGATGTAATCCTAGTTAGTGCTATTATCTATCAAACAAGGCTTTCTTATTATCTAAAGCCTATGACAACAAGTCTGTCTTTGTATTTGTCAATAGTTTCATCAACTTTTTTTTCCTTTTGTAGATCCACTTTGAATCCAAAAGTTTATTTCCTCGAGGAAGATCAACCAACTCTCAAGTATGGTTGCTCAAGATTGAATCTATCTTACTATTGACAAACTTTTCTCAAAGAGAATGAGTCCACAAAGGACATAACTTTTAGAATATATGAGACTCATTTTCAAGAAGAAATGTTACAAAATCAAACTCGTAGGAAGTAATTTGTCCATTGACATTTACTACGCCGCTAAATCTCTTTATTAAGTACATTCTTCTTTGGTTCTTTCCAAGGTCGTTTAGACCCTTCACTTGACTATCCGACAGTTCGGACTTATGAACCATAAATCGACATGATTTACTATTTGTAGCATATCCAATGAACATACAATCCAAAGTCTTAAGTCCTATTTTGACCCATTTGGGAATAGTTCCCTCATTTCCATTTCTCATATGAAATAGACTGTATTGGAAATTGTTTGATCACTATCTTTCAAGAGTTATTGCTTGTATAAACTTTAAGGGACGACAAACAATTCTCTATGAGGATACAACAAAGACTGAACAAACACAACTTTCTGTTGCTCCCTTTCTTAACAAACAAACGTTTTTTTATTATTATTATTTGTTACTCTCTTTACTAACAAACAAAACTTTTTGTTTCTCTCTTTCTGAACATACAACTTTTTTTGTTGTTCTCTTTTGCTATAATGATAGCACCCCCTACAAATTTTATGGTAAACCTGAACTTATAAATAGGACATTCAACATTTTCTTCAAAGTTCGGTTTTTTCCTGTCAACAATTTCATTAGATTGAGGTGAGAATGTGCAATAATTTGATGGATGATTCCATTTTTCAAATATATTTCTGCAAAAGAAGATTCATATTATCTACATCTACCACTTCTAATCATGACAATCTTTTTATCCAACTGATTTTCAACTTCAGTTTTATATTGCCAATATGTTTCTATTGCTTCATCCTTACCATTCAGCAAATAAACATAACAATATCTAGTGCAATTGTCAATAAAATTTATGAAATACTTTTTCCCACCACGAGATGGTGTTGACTTCATATCACAAATGTCAATGTAAATCAATTCTAAGGTATTAAAATTCCTTTCAACAACACATACTTGAAATTTTGATTTATTGCACTAAAAGTTAGGCAAAACTTCTAAGTTGATAAGTTTTTGCAAGGTTTTGTAATTGACATGTCCTAAGCATTTATATCACAAACAATTTGATTCAAGCAAGTAAAAACAAACATAAATACTAAGTTTGAAAAGACCTTCTATGAGGTAACCTTTTCCCACAAATATTTTATTCTTTACTTTTTATAACTTTCTCGACATTGTTTTAGAGTCAACACCTTGCCATATGTCCTTTTCAGAAGGACCTTTCCTTAACATTCAATTTGTTATAGAATTACTCATTTCCATAGTCTCTTCGGTCCAATAAGGGCAATATGACCCAAATGTTTGTTTTACAACACAAACATAACATATCACTTTTCACCAATGTTCATGTCTATACAAATAGACATATCTTTTTATGAAAAATCACAATATTGTAAATGACACTTTTTCATCAAAGAATACAGTTCTTTTGAACGAGTAATATAATGTTGTGGTTTTATACTAGTCATATCATATACTAGTAAAGATAGACTCAACGACCACAATATCAAATATACTCGAAGAATTTTGTGGGTCTAACATAATACAAGAATGTCATTAAAGTTCATATCTTGTACTTTTAAATTTAAATTAGATAGTAAAGGCCTGGGACAAAGTCCTTCAGGTCGCCGGTTCGAGCCCCAGCAGGGCCACTGGAGGCATTACAAACCGGCCGCGTCTCCAGGGCCCCGTGGAACTAACCGTGGTGGACCCGCCTTGAAACAGCGGGACCCGGTGGGTACAGCTAGTCGGGTTCGCAAAGCGACGCCCGGAAACCACGGTAAAAAAAAAAAAAAAGTCTAATTTTGTCTTTATCATAAGTAAAGAACCCCCCACATTTTAAATATGTTCTCAAAAATATTTTTCAAGTATTTGAAATTATTTTCCACATAGTTTTTCCCATGCTTTCATATTGTATACCATCAAAATACATATTGGCAACACGAAGCCTTCTTTTGGAGATTTAATCCATATAACACCCATTGCAGACGCAAAAATCACTAATTTTATGTCACTAGTGTTTTTTTTTTCCTTTTTGTCACAGCTAGACAAACCACTTAGTATTTAGAATACTAGCAATAAAGATTCAATCTTTATACAACTTGTTTCTAGTTTAACGATGAAGTTTTATATTCTTCTAATCGTTAACCGAATGAACCTTGAATTCTGATGAAGTTTTTATATTCTTCGCATCAGTTTCACATTCAGACAGAGTAGTAAACCAAAAATGTTTTAATCTCCAGAAACCTCAAATACAACAATGTTTCTAGCTAACGATGAAGATTTTATCTTTTTCAAATCATTTAGCCTTAATATTCCTGACGAAGATTTTGTACTCTTCAAGTCAGAATATTTATTCAAACAGAGTATTTAACAAATTGGTGAAGTTTCTATATTCTTCAACCAATGCACAATCTGATTTGTTCGTGAAGTTCTTATATTCTTCAAACCAAAGGACTAAACAAAAAATCCAGAAGATTTTAGTCTCCAAAAGTCAAACACAATCAAATTTCACATGGAGTAGAAAACTAAAAAAGTTTTTTTTTCTCCTCTAAATAGAATACATATTAATATTAATAAAGATATATTCTGAGATCATCACATAATGATCATCTATCCTAACATTTATGAAATAAATCTCATAACTTATAAAGGATAGAAAAATAATAATAATCAAGGGAAATAAAGATAAAACCTGATTATTACCCCCATTGAATCACATTCTATTTGTCAGCAATGATTCCATGCAAGTCACTTTTCTTGCTAATTTTTTTTCCAGTTTCTATCATATTCCAATTTTCCTCAGAAGACATTGAATTTCAACGAGAAACTAAACTCATGTTCAAATATTGTTAGGAGACAACATCTGTTCATTTACTTCTTCTCATAGTTATATAAAACCAAGAATATAGAAAAAATAATTAAAGTGCACATCTTAGCCTTTATGCACAAAATAACTTTTCTCATTGAAAAGAAAACTGAAGGGGTGCAATGCTTGAATGCACTTGGGAAGAAAATAATAATAATCTTACCCATCCAAGGAAAACTTACTACAAAAAATATACTCTAACATACTAAAGTAGTACTAATTCATCCCACATCTTTTTTATCATATGATAAAATAATTCTCTTTTTCATATTGTTCTTCCCCCAATAAAAAGAACACAGAAAATAAAAGTAATTTCCTTACCATAGAAAATACCATCAATAAATTTTTTAAGCTTGTTATCTCATGTATTCAGATTAGCAAATCAGAAATAATAAAAGATGAAAAGAAAAACACAAAGAACTATCCGAGTCCACAGAACCCACTGTGTGTCCTTAAGAAATTTCATCCCCTCAAGTACCCGAGGTTGCAGATTAATTCCTCCCAAGATAAAACGGATCAACCATTAAACAAGTAGCGGTACCTCAAACTTCGATAATTTCAACGAACTCAAAATGACAGCAACGAATCACACACACAGACACGATCGATCGATTTTGTTTTGTAAGAAATGTATGCAAAAGAAGGGAAGAATTCGATCCAGAAAAATGAGAGAAAACCTCTCTATTTATAGCGAACAAAGGGTAAAGGTCACAACCCTTTGGAAAGAAGACAACCTTTCAGAAAGGTCATAACACTTTGGAAAAGGCACAACCTTTCAAATGGTGACAACCCTTTAGAAAGGACACAACCTTTCATAAAGGTCACAACCCTTCGGCTTAGTCACAACCTTTCAGGAGAGTCACAAACCTTCATTTTCTGTTCACACCTTTAAAACCCAACAAGAAATTCTATATGGCAACTACTATCTATTGTTGCACTTATCTTGTATCTTGTAACTTATTGTTTTGTTGTTTTATTTTTCATATATTCTTGCTTTAGATACTTTTCTTTTGAGTCTAGAGTCTATAGGAAAGAGCCCTCTCTACCCTACCCAACATTTCAAACAACAAATGGACCTCGAACTTAACTCAATCGGTACCTCCGTAAATGATTATTGTTAATTACTAACTATTTTGAACAAATTAAATACATTTGATGAACAATTAACAAAAAAAAATAAGCAAATTCAGACTTACGGGGAAGCCATTGATTTTCTGCAATTGAAGAGGACTCAGAAGATTCTGGAAATGTGATGAAAACAAGAATTTTGGGAGCTTTTATAGGAAGGAGTACGAGTTGTGTGTGAGTAGCGTAGTGACGAAGTTAAGGGCTCATTTGCTATTAAATACTATTCAATATTTAATACATTTTTCAAATTAATATATTTAAAGGGCGCTATAGTAATATTACTCATATTATTTATTGTTTCTTAAGGTGTGTGAAATCAATAGTGGACAACTATTGTTAGACAAAGGGAGTATTTCATAATTTTAATTTTTATACCAACTAAATATAAGATAAATTCATCCTAAAATTTGTCTCAAAATTAATTATTTCTTATAATTCATACCAAACTTACCAAGCAATAAACTCAATCAATTTTTCTGAAAGTTGACCAATTTTTGCATCTTTTTGTAGGGGTTTTTGGTAATTATATTGATTTTTCAAAGTTTATTATGTTAGTTAAGCTTAATTATTCTATTTAGCAAATTTATAAAAAAAAAAAAAGAAGCTAAAAATCCTGTGATCATTACTTAAAGGACAAAAAAATAAATCTACTTCCATAAATAGGCAATAATTTTGGCTAACAATTTACAAAATTACGAAGAAATGAAGGAAATTTCTAATGTATGTGTAAGGTCCATAGTAGAAAAACGGAAATAAACTTCATCGACCACGTGCAATTTATGAATTCCATACAATTAGTACCACATGCAATTTATGAATTTCATACAAATAGTTGTCTATTTATTTGCATTCAAAAGAGCAACATTTTTTTTATAATTAATGAGAATATGAACAATTAAATGATGCATATTTACATGTTCTATTAATATACCCCCCCCCCCCCCCTTCTCCACTTCTCTCCCCATCAAATCTTATTCATTTTTTTTACACTTCTACACATGCTTTAGACATGATCAAAAATAATATAAAATCAATATTTCTTCTGATTAGTCATAAGATGATTTTAAATGAAAAAGTGATTAAGTTTTATTTTTTTAATTAAGACATGTTCTAAGAGTTAAAAAGGTATAAAAAAAATAATTTCAACACTTTTTTAGTTCAGTTATACATCATTTTTTTATGGAATAATGGATAAGTATCCCTCTAGACTATGATTGAAATCTCAGAGACACACTTAAACTTAACTAGGGTCCTATTACCCTTCTACACTAATTTAAAATGGAATAAATATACCACAAACACTGACATGGCAGCAAGTGATGAGTGCGCAAATTGGACACATGTCATTTTTTGATTGGTAACTTTATAATTAGTTAGTACACATATTTATTGATAATAAAACTTATATATATTTAATTATTTTAATTTCTTTCTTTATAAAATATTTATTTTAATTTCTTTACACTTTAAACTTTTTTTCATTAATTTATTATCTTTTCACTTTTAATTATTTTTAATAAATTATGTGTATTTTTTTAAAAAAATAATTTAAAAGTGTCCTTTAATTTTAATGTTTTAATTTTTTTATGTTTTATTTGATTTTCTTCACTTATTTTGATACCCGTTCAAAATTAACTTATTTTAAATACAAGACATTTGAAATCAAATCAAAACGAAAGACAAAGAAAATAATATCAATGCAAAAATAAAAGAGAAAAAACAACGAATGTAAGTAAAAAAAAAAGTTTCGATACAAAGTAAAAAAATGTGTATTAACTTAATTTAAATCCAAGATAAAAAAAAATAAGAATATTTTTTTAAAAAAATATTAAGAAAATATTTTAAATTTATTATCTTTTTTTTAAAAAAATTAATTAAAAATAAAAATATAATATTTACACACGTGGCGGGCGAGTGTGTACAAACACAACCAACTTGGGTGGTTGAAGGTGCCACATCAGCACAAAAGGTACACAAAAATACGAAAAAAATGAGTTCAGAGGGGTAATAGGATCTTGGTTAAGTTTAGGTGTATCTCTGGGATTTCGATCATCGTCTACGGGGGTACCAATGTCTTATCCCATTTTTTATTGATACACTAGACACCGGTGTCTGTGCTATTTGTTATTTTTAATCTCAATTTATGTGATATAGATAGAATTTAGAAAGTCAAATAAATTTTAATATGATTTTAAATATTTTAAGTTGTTAACTATTGTGATTTATAGTATTTTTTACATAATTATTAAATAATATATGTTACTCCCCTCTTCCCAATGTATATGTAGTACAAATAGAACTTCAAGAATCAATCAAATGTTGTTAATTATTGAGATTTACAATACTTTTTACATAGTTTCCAAATTAAATAATACATGTTACTTCTTTTGTCCTATTTTGTGTGACACTAGTAAATTAATTTCAAAAATCAGTCGAATTTTTTATATGTTTTTTAAAACATTTAAGTTGTCAATTATCATGATTTATAGTATTTTTTACGCAATTTTTAACAATAAATTAATTTCAAGAATCAATCGAATTTATTCCTTATTTCAAATATGTTTAGAGTTATTATTTACTCTTGTTCTATGTGACAAGTTTTGCTCTGCCCTTATTGGAAGTTTTTTGGGAGAATTTGTCTGCGATGATTCCAAGAACTGTCATCTTTGATCTCAGCATAAGTGATCACATTTCATGTCTTTGTTCTCTCTTCACTACTTCTCATATCTTTATCCCGGCCATCATCCTCTCATCTTATTAATTAATCCTTCTGATCTTACACTTGTCTTCAAGACGTCAACATTGTACTATCCTATTCCTGAATTGTTGACTTATCAGTGATAATAAACATGTGTAATGAAATTGTAGTAATAATTTTGAACAAGTTGAATTATCCATTTCAAAATCACACATCAAGCAAACTATTTACTATTTCAAACCTCATTAATTTCATTCATAAAATTCAAAACGCTCATTACCAAGTTATTTTGCTAACCACACAACATTTGTGCTATACCACATAACATCATCCCCTACCACTGAGGTCGAATTTGGAAATATGTCCTCATCATTAATGAGAGAATGGAACAAGAAATGTTGACCTCAAATCAAATCACATAAGCCAATCAAATAGTTAATCAATTCAACTTAAACGTGGAAAGGTAAGTAGCAAGCAAATATTTAAAATACTAAATCTGTTAAAATAAGTACAAGAGCTTCTAAACTACGATGCAAGTCTAGAATTAAATGGTAAACCTAGACGTAAGGAATATCCTGTCTGGATACTAAAATAAAATAATAACTAAAGACATAGAGGGAGGTGTGAGCCACAGAACAGTCAAGCAGCTCACCACAACTCCAAGATAACTCAAGCTCAACTCTAAAAGCTCCACAAAATGCGCTTGAATTTGAAATCCAATCTGCACCACAAAAGAGTGCAGCAAATGTAGTGTGAGTACGAAATCACATGTACCCGGTATGTCATAAACTGAAAATGGAGAAGTAGTGATAGAAGTATATAAAAAAATAATCTTTTAATTTTACAGGTCCACATTATACTTATCAACCAAGTTTTCATCAAATAGGAATAATCAAATGTCACGTAATGTCCAAACATCAATAAAGTATATAACCAACAAGATTGAAGGATGTAAGGAGATGCAATACAATGTGGCACTATGAAATGATATGTCTCAAATGTCAAGTACTCTCACAGAAATACATCGGAAATTCGTGACCTATGGGGGACTCGCGAAGTCCATCTACCGACACAGACGATCTCCATGTGTTTGTGCAGATGAGCTCAACGCACTATCATAAAATCAATAATTTCCAACACGGGCGATCTCCACATGCCCAATTTATAATCACAAAATCAATCTCAACACGGACGATCTTCATGTGTCAGACCTTTACTCATACTCAATCTCATGTCAATACATGTACACAATATAATATCAATAACAATGGATGATGATGCATCTCAATCAATCAGATGTCGGTATGACATATAATCACCTCAACTATCACAAATATTTTGGTTCAATGAAGAAGCACAATCACACAAAAGAAACTAAGTCAACAATACATCAGCTAATGTCCATATGTTTTGACATTTTCGGATTACAATCCATCATTTTATGGTAATAAACTTTCCCTTTATAACACTGGTACTTGAACCAATGCCCGTCACATCATTGGTAGGAGACTCATCTTTCGCCCTTATCCATTTTCTATTCTATTTTAAATCTTTTATTTAAAAATACATCCCTGAACAAAGTCTTGAAGTTTTAGCATACCTAGAATGTCGAACACGTGTCACGAATTCTCAAGATTTTTTCCTTCCTTTTCATAAGCTTCAAAACATTCTCAATCTATCAAATATGTAATATTCATAAGTAAACGAGTATGTAGACACCCCATATCACTATATGTCTGGTCTAGACCCAAAAATCTCACTCATATCTATAATCAAGTTTCTAATCTTTATACCTATTAATGTGACGGCTCTCATATTTCTCAAATTCAAGTCAAGGATTAAGCTTTAATCCCTCTAAATATCATAAATCTAATGGTATTCATATTATATAATACACCTAATATTTAATTACTTATCTCAATTTATCAAACTTGAATCATAATATGATAACTAAATAATAATAATAATAATAATGATGATGATCGAAACCAACTAGTTACGGAAAATAATTTGCAGAACCTAATCTATTTACGATTCCACTCATCATTATCACCCTCATATTACTCATCCTTAGACAGTTAAGACTATTGATGACTAATCATTGTGTCGTAACTCTTTAGTAACATTATATATATATCTCATTACCATTTAAACCCACAATATGACACCAATTAAACGTTCTCTTCTTCCTTTTTATTCTCTTACAATCCAACTATTATAATAATGTTATAATATGACCCTACCCCTAATTACCCACCAACTAAAATAATCATTTAAAATTATTCATAAATTAATAACAGTAGGTAAACGAATAGTTCAAAATTTTCAATTTAAATTTTACGGAAAGATTCAAAATAGTTCTAGTGCTCAAAACAACCTAGTGGTTTGTTACATGCAACACCCCATAAAATTTCTAAGTCAAGATACGAATCATTTTGTAGCGCCTCGCAACTCTTCTCTTAATATCTGAATTATTCGTCGTGAGTATATGAGCTTGAACCGGGTGATTTCCTACTTGCTCGTGTGTTATAAAGTCCTTTACCAAGTGTATCAAGAGTATCTAAAGTGATCTACGGTCATAAGGGACCTCAAACACCAAGTCAAGTTCAAAGCATCTTATTGGCTAAGTTCTCGAATGAGTTCATATAAAGGTCAATTTCAAATACTTATATCTCTCAGCATATAATGAATTAGGTAGTCTATGATCTATCAAATTAAAGTTATGTGAGTCTTCTTTCCAACGCCACCAAGTTTGTCTTATTCTGAGTTTGTAGTAAGAAGTTATGTTTGTTGTACTAGAATATACTAGGGCTAGTAAATTGGGTGAACTCACCTTCTCTATCGATGATCCACCAAGTGGTTTGGCAAATCGCCGAATTAGCTCACCGAATTGTCCCAAAAACCTTAAGCTTCTGGCCATTTGGGCGATCTAAAGTTCCAAAGGATGATCCGCTCAGTATTTTTGGTAAGAAGACCTCTAGATCGCCGATTTGGCCGATGAGATTCATTAAAGTGTCGTTTTCTTTTATTTTTATGGTTTTCTTACGTTCCTAGAAGGGTATTCTTGACCTTTTACCCTAAATCAACTTTTTTAAGTTCATCTTATAACCTAATAACATCATTATACATACAACAACTCTCAAAATCCCCAATTCTCATTCTTCCAAAGATCAAGAATTCCAAAAAAGAATTTCTCCATTTTTCTCGAGATCTAAAGACTCCAAATTCAAGATTCTCTTCAAGAATCCTGAGGTTTTCGATTCAAGATTTCTTCTCCACTCTCCATCTTCAAGAAAATCGCAAGGAAGACAAAAATTAGGGTTTCAAGTCTTCCAATCAAGTTCTTCTTCAAACTTCTTCAAGAACTTTGTTCTTCCAGATATGTAAGGTTATTATAGTGATGGGTTGAGTTCTTCCTCATGCCCTACATCTATCTAAATTCAGTAAAAGAGTAATTTAGTGTTTTATCCTAGATTTTGAGTGATCTTGAGATGAGTAGTATCATTGGGTTCTAAGTTTTTTATTTCTGAGTATTGAGTTTTACATATTGTTATTGAGATCCCTAAGTTGATTTGTTCATGTCTATATTTCAGCATGAACCCTATTTTGAGTTATAATTTTTTAGAATCTTTTAAAGAATACATTTTTATCTTAAATTGGTTTTCTGAGAAAGCAAAGATGAGTTTCGAGAAAGTGTTTTAAAATATGATTTTAGTAAGAGTATAAGGGAACTAAGTATTTCGAAATGTATCACTTTGTACATTGAGAAAAAAAATATGATTCATGATTAGTATGACAGTCGAGTATGTCATCAATGTTTAAGCAGTATGGTATCTAGATATGGCATCAATGTTTATGTAGTATGACTTCTCAAGTCATCAATGATCATATCACACTATGATTTTAGATATAGTTTTGAGACAGAGTTTTCAAATATGAATTGGGTAAGAGTATAAGAAAACTAAATATTCCCAAAGGTATCAGTTTTTACATTGAGAAAAGAGAAACTTTGATTTCTAAATGAGTTAATAAGTTCAGAGATATTTCAGAGCAGATACCTCTTTTAAGAGGTTATTTTGAGTAATTACTCAAAACAAAGAACGATTATGTTTTATACATTTGAGCATATTATTGGGAGTAGTATTGAGCACCGAAATGGGGATGAGTTCAGACAACTCAAAATCCTCATAAACCATGTCTGCCAACAATGGTAAAGGATCATAATTTTTAGATGAATCTTTATTACTTAGTGGATCCACTTAGTTGAGAGGTTCTATACATCGGCATGGTATAGGATAGTTCTGGCAACATGGGCGAGACGATGTATCATCACGTAACTGATAGTGATGGTTGTCGGTTAGAGAATCTCCCAAATGGAGTTAAAGTGTATTTTTACTACCACTTAATATATTGAGTTCAGAGATGAGTAAGTATTTTTAAAGTTTAAATAATTTCACTCATTTGTTTCTTTACATTCAGTTGAGTATCTTGCTTGAGCTTCTTCAGTTCAGTTATTTATTTTCCTAAACTATTTACATACTTGTACATTCAATGTACTGATGTCAATCGACTGGCCTGCATCTTTCTATGATGCAGATATAGGTGTTCAGGATCATCAACAGGCACTCCGTTGAGATCACTTTGCATTTCTTGCTAACTTTGGTGAGCCTTCCTTGCATTCCGGAGGACTCCACTCTTGTCATTCAGTTTCGTAGTTTTGGAGTGTCGTAGGTCTTGTCCCGACATCAATGTTGAACTATAGAGGCTTCATAGATAGTTAGTGTTAAGTTTCTGTCAATTTTTCCTTTGAACTATTTTGACAAACTATCATTATTTTCATAGTATTTTCAGACATATTTGAGTATACTTGTCACGCCCCGAGCTACCCCCAAGATGCGGACACGGGACCTAGGACCACAAGTGATCCCAAGCTAACCCTGCTGGCATGATCATGAGCATACTAAAGAAAATAAACTGATGCAGAAGGTAAATCATAAATAAATCTGAAAAGATGGGGAATACCCATATACTGTAACTGAATATATCAAATCTGAGAGTTTAATACAAAAGAAATATCAAACTCAAGATACTAAGCTGAATCTAACTATGTCTGAAATAAGCCTCTAAACTGACTAGAAATGTTGGGACATGCCCCAACTAGGTCTAGCAAAACTGAAACTAAAGACTAAAAGCGATAAAGATAAACATGTCACTAGTCCTCGAAGAATGAGGACTCATCACTGATGTTGCTGAACTGAAGATCGAGAACCAATCTAAGCATGATCTGGATACTGAGAACCTGAACCTACATCACGAGAAGATGTAGCGCACGTATGCGTCAGTACTTGAAGGGTATTGAGCATGCAGGATAGAGTAAAGCTGAAATAACATATAACTGAACAAAGCAATAAAGCAATGAAATAATCTGAACATGATATAGATACTGAAAATACTGAATACTGAGCTAACTGATGCAATGACCAAATTTATAACATGCTGAGACTGAATACTGACTGTACTAAAATATGGTCAATGCAATAGAGTCTGACTGAACTGTGGGAGCTACTAATAACCGACATAAAACCACATGAGCTAAATGTGGAGTCTGATGTATACGCCTCATCGAGAGGACCCAATATACCCTGCCAGAGGTATAGAGGCATGCTGGCGTGATCACTAAACTGATATTGCCCACAGATAGGACTTACACCTACGTGGCTCGTAGTTCTGGGACTATATGGGTAAGCTGAAACCCTAGTCCAAATCGGTATTATGCTACTCCCAATGAATTAAGTAGTTAACTGGTTATGACTGAATTTCTGTAAATACTGGATAGCTCGAAACTGAACATGCAAACTGAGAATGCAACAATTCATCTGATAATGATGCATTCATAAACTGAGGCATGTATAACTGAATATATTATGACTGAAATACTGAATAGCTTAAAATACTGACATGTAAATACTCATACTTGAAAACTCCTTTTTAGAAAACAATACTCTGATCATTGATGACTTGGGAAGTCATATTGCATAAACGTTGATGGTATATCTAGATACCATATTATTCATACATTGATGACCTACTCAATTGTCATACTAATCATATATTAGAAGCTCTTTCTCAAAACTCATCTTAACTTTCTCAAAAACTCAATTTAAAACTCAAGTGTTGTCTTAAAGAAAAGCTTCTCATGATTTATAACTCAAAATAGGGTTTATGCTGAAATATACTGATAATGTGGCATAAAACTGGAGCATGTATATCTGAATAACTGAAATATCTGACCTAGCATGTGTAATTCAAGAACTAATGAAATACATAGCTAGGGTTCTGAAATTTATGTAAGAAACTGAGCAATAACATGAAATCTGATTTGGAACATTTAAATAAATAATTCATGATGATTTGTTGAAATTCTAGAAACCCTAGGTCTGTTCATAATCATAGAATCAAGAATCTGACTGAATTCTAGGGACCTAATGGGCGAAAGGAACCCACTAGTGAAATCCCACATACCTAGTGGCGAATTCCACGGAGAAATCCTTTGATTTCGGGGCTGGAACTGATGGAACCTTGCTGCGTTCTTGAACTAGGGTTCTTGACCTTTTTCCCCTCTCTTGATTCTAATTTTCTAAGATTTTGATTAATGAATTGACTTGGATAAGTTCTAGTTATGTTTCTAGGCTTAAACTGATTAAAACCTCATGATTTAGGGTTTAAACGACGTATCTTAGGGGTTAAATGAAATAGGAAAAGACCAAAAGACCCTTGAATTAACTGCTGTCGGAGTGATCGACAGAATGGACTGACGGTCCGTCGATTGGGTCCGTAGGTCGAGTCTGCCCGACAGGGCTTCACTAAACCAGGTATAACTTTTTACTCGGAGGTCGGAATTTAGCAAACTCGGTGGCGTTGGAAAGATAATTCAATTATCTATCTAACCATAGGTCATGGGACACATAATTCATTTTGTGATAAAAGTTATGACCATCTTAAGTTGACCCATCAATATTTTTCATCTAACTAGCTGCTAACCTCATCTACGGTCAGACCTACGGACCGTGGATCGAATGACGGTCCGTGCTGGTCGACCGTAGTTTGTGTTAGAGGCTGGTAAGGGAAGTCTCGATCCACGGACACAGACCACGGACCGTGATCTGATCTACGGACCGTGGGTCTGTCCGTGAGTCGGGACTTAGCCAAATTTTCTGACTGAGTTCTGGGGAATTTTCCTGTAACGAACCACGGACCTGCAGAACGGACCGTGAGTCCATCTACGGTCCATGGATGGTGTCCGTGAGTGTCATCTGTAACACCAGAAATCTGAAATCTCTATTTTCGAATACGGGGTGTTACATTATCTCCCCCTTGGAACCATTCGTCCTCGAATGAAGACTAAACTTGCTGAAATAGAGGGAGAGGGATGCAATCCCTACCACTGAACACTGAGAACTGAATTTCTGACTGAACTGAGTTCCAAGAACATGCAAATACGCTGAAAATGCAAGTACAAACTGAAAGAACATGATTCTAAGACTGAATTTTCGCATGAATGATTGAAAAACTGATGAGGAACTATTACCTCAAGATGGAATGGAATCGGAAGGAAAGAGGTGAGGATACTTGGACTTCATGGTTGCTTCTGCTTCCCAAGTAGCTCCCTCTACTGACGGACTCCTCCAGAAAACCTTGACTGAAGTGACTTCTTTATTTCTCAACCTTCTAACCTGACGATCGAGAATCTCAACTGGTACATCCTCATAAGAAAGACTATCTTTCACGGCCACACTCTCTAATGGCACTATGGATGCTGGATCACCCACACACTTCTTCAAAAGAGAAATGTGAAAGACTGGATGCACTGCTGCTAAGTCTGCTGGCAACTCTAACTCATAAGCCACTTTACCAATCCTTTTCAAGATCCGGTAAGGGCCTACATATCTGGGACTGAGCTTCCCTTTCTTGCCAAATCTCATCACCCCTTTCATAGGTGACACTTTCAAGAAAACCCAATCATCAACTTGGAACTCTAGTTCCCTTCTTCTCACATCTGTATAAGACTTCTGGCGACTCTGAGCAGTCTTGAGTCGATCTCTAATGAGTTGCACTTTCTCCATAGCATCAAGGACTGAATATGGTCCTATCAAGGCTGCTTCACCTACTTCAAACCAACCAACTAGAGATCTACATCTACGCCCATACAATGCCTCATAAGGGGCCATCTGAATGCTAGAATGGTAACTATTAGTGTAGGCGAACTCAATAAGAGGAAGGTGATCGTCCCAACTACCCTTGAAGTCGATCACACAAGCTCTCAACATATCCTCTAAGGTCTGAATGGTACGCTCTACCTGACCATCCGTCTGTGGATGAAATGATGTGCTAAGGTTAACCTGAGTACCAAGGCCCTTCTAAAATGAGAGGTAAACTGAGAACCTCTATCTGAGATAATAGACAAAGGAACCCCATGCAACCTCACAATCTCATTAATGTAAAGCTTGGCGTAATCCTCCGCCGAATCTGTAGTCTTGACCGCCAAAAAGCGAGAAGACTTAGTAACCCTATCAACAATCACCCAAATGGAGTCATGTTGTCTGCGAGTACGAGGTAAACCTGTGATGAAGTCCATGTTGATCACTTCCCACTTCCAAGTAGGAATGTCAATCCCTTGAGTCATACCCCCTGGTTTCTGATGTTCTATATTTACTTGCTGGCAATTGGGGCACTTAGCCACAAAGTCTGCTATATCTCTTTTCATACCAGTCCACCAATAGACTTCCCGCAGATCACGGTACATCTTAGTGGCGCCTGGATGAATAGAATATCTGGAATTGTGGGCTTCTGCGAGAATATGCTGTCTCAATTCACCCACATCAGGAACACACAATCTACCTTGATAGCGAAGTACACCATCTCCCCCTTGGGAGAAAACCTCCACTCTCTGATTGTGGACTGCACCCTTAAGTTCAAGCAAGATTGGATCACTGTCTTGCTTTTCCTTAACCTCTACTACCAAAGAAGATTCTGCCCCATTTTGAATCGTTACACCACTATCTGATATGTTCATAAGACGAACCCCTAGGCTAGCAAGTCTGTGAAAAATCCTTTGCTAGCTCTCTCCTTTCTTCCTCAACATGTGCTACACTACCCATGGATAGTCTGCTAAGGGCATCTGCTACTACATTCGCCTTACCTGGATGGTAATGCACACTCATATCATAATCTTTGAGGAACTCAAGCCACCTTCTCTGGCGAAGATTCAACTCTTTCTGGGTGAACACATACTGAAGGCTCTTATGGTCTGTGAACACATCTACGTGAACACCATACAAGTAATGTCTCCAAATCTTAAGTCCAAACACCACTGCTGCTAGCTCGAGGTCATGAGTTGGATAATTCTTCTCATGTACTTTAAGCTGTCTAGAAGCATAAGCTATAACCTTACCTCGCTGCATCAACACACAACCTAGGCCGACTCTGGATGCATCACAATAGATCACATAACCATCTGAACCCTCTGGTAGAGTCAAGACAGGAGCTGTAGTCAACCTAGTTTTCAGTTCTGCAAAGCTTTTCTCACAATCATCTAACCATTGGAACTTGACCTTTTTCTGAGTTAACTTAGTCAATGGAGAGGCTATGGATGAAAATCCTTCCACAAACCGTCTGTAATAGCCCGCTAGACCCAAGAAACTTCTGATATCTGTAGCAGAGGTAGGTCTGGGCCATTGTTTCACTGCTTCCATCTTCTGGGAATCTACTCGAAATCCTTCACTAGACACAATATGCCCAAGGAAGGCAACTGATTGTAACCAAAACTCGCACTTGTTAAACTTTGCAAATAACTGGTGATCTTTGAGAGTTTGCAGAACAACTCTCAAATGACTTGCATGTTCTTCCTCATTCCTAGAGTAAATGAGGATATCATCAATAAAGACGATAACGAACAAGTCCAAGTACTGCTTGAACACTCTGTTCATCAAATCCACGAAAGCTGCAGGAGCATTGGTTAGTCCAAATGACATAACTATAAATTCATAATGACCATACCGAGTTCTGAAGGCTGTCTTCGGAATGTCACTATCTCTGACTCTAAGCTGATGATAACCTAATCTGAGGTCTATCTTTGAGAAATGACTAGCACCCTGAAGTTGGTCAAACAAGTCATTAATCCTGGGGATGGGATACTTATTCTTGATTGTGACCTTGTTCAACTGCCTATAGTCAATGCACATTCTGAGAGAACCATTTTTCTTCTTCACGAACAACACTGGTGCACCCCATGGCGAAATACTAGGTCTGATGAAACCCTTATCTAGAAGGTCTTTCAACTGCTCTTTCAATTCCTTAAGCTCAGCTGAAGCCATTCTGTAAAAAGGGATAGAGATAGGCTGGGTATCTGGAAGGAGATCAATTCCAAAGTCTATTTCCCTTTCGGGAGGAACTCCAGGAAGATCTTCTGGGAACACTTCTGGAAACTCATTAACCACTGGAATTGACTCAAGAGCTGGGGTTTCGGAACTAGAATCCTTAACCCGAACTAGATGATAGAGATAACCCTTAGAGATCATCTTTCTGGCCTTAAGGTAAGAAATGAATCGACCCATAGGCGCTAAGCTACTACCCTTCCATTCTAAGATTGGTTCGTCTGGAAACTGGAAACGAACAATCCTAGTTCTACAATCAACTGAGGCATAACATGAATGTAACCAATCCATGCCTAGAAAACTCTACAAGATCTGCTGAGGTGACTTTCTGAGAGACTGTGACAGGGCAATTTCTGTATACCCGCCTTGCTATAACTGGGTTACCGACTGGAGTAGAGACGGAGAAAGGTTCTGAAAGAGTTTCTAGGCTAACACTAAATTGGACTGTTATGTAAGGAGTTACAAAAGACAAAGTAGTCTCTGAATCTTTCAACTGAGTGTACCATATGTGAGCCACATCCTTAAGCTGGTAGGATGCCAACTCAACCCTACCATTACCAGTCACTTGCATCACTCCAAAGATTTTCTTAACCTCATCAATGAAGTTTTGTGGGTCTTCACCAACTTGTGACCCTAAAACTCAAGCGGATTCATCCTTATAAAAATCTCAAACTCTAGCTGCCACTGATCCACCATTTCTATTAGTAGGAATTGGAACTTGCTGATTGTTCTCGTTGGTCATACCTGAGCCAAAAGCTGAATTGGCATTTCGAAACTCTACATTCGAAACTTCATGATCTGAGACTAGAGGAACTGCGTTAGCATTCCTGGCATAAGCTCTACGAGGAGGCATGATCTTAAGCGCATAACAATGGATTAGAAAGGAGATCATACCAACGCACGATAGAATATCAAGAAAGTGAAGTTTTCCTAAAACACTTCATATCCTCCCTCTCATTAGATGTGGTGCACTTCACACCCATGAAAAAGACTCTACTTAGTGTGGCTTTTCAGACATCCTAGGACACTTAAACCTAAGACTCTGATATCAAGTTTGTCACGCCCCGAGCTACCCCCAAGACGCGGACACGGGACCTAGGACCACAAGTGATCCCAAGCTAACCCTGCTGGCATGATCATGAGCATACTAAAGAAAATAAATTGATGCGGAAGCTAAATCATAAATAAATCTGAAAAGATGGGGAATACCCATATACTGTAACTGAATATATCAAATCTGAGAGTTTAGTACAAAAGAAATATCAAACTCAAGATACTAAGCTGAATCTAACTATGTCTGAAATAAGACTCTAAACTGACTAGAGTCTGCCCGATAGGGCTTCACTAAAACGGGCATAACGTTTTACTCGGAGGTCGGAATTTAGAAAACTCGGTGGCGTTGGAAAGATAATTCAATTATCTATCTAACCATAGGTCATGGGACACATAATTCATTTTGTGCTAGAAGTTATGACCATATGAAGTTGACCCATCAATATTTTTCATCTAACTAGCTGCTAACCTCATCTACGGTCAAACCTACGGACCGTGGATTGAATGACGGTCCGTGCTGGTCGACCGTAGTTTGTGTCAGAGGCTGGTAAGGGAAGTCTTGATCCACGGACACAGACCACGGACCGTGGTCTAATCTACGGACCGTGGGTCTGTCCGTGAGTCGGGACTTAGCCAAATTTTCTGACTGAGTTCTGGGGAAGTTTCCTGTAACGAACCACGGTCCGTGGATGGTGTCCGTGAGTGCCATCTGTAACACCAGAAATCTGAAATCTCTATTTTCGGATACGAGGTGTTACAATACTATTTTGAGATAGTTTGAGTTTTGAGAAGTTTTGAGACTTTTGAATTTAAATTTTGTTTTAAAACTTAAATTTGCTTGAGTTAGTCTTCCGCTAAGTAGTCTGTCAGGCCAAGGGTTCGCTTGGGGATCAACAATGGTTCTCGAGTGTCGGTCATGTCCAGGGTGTAGGCTCGGGGTGTGACATTACATTTCCTCCGTCCACTTTTAATTGCTATGATTTCCATTTTTTAGAGTCAAACTATAAGAACTTTGACTAACATTTTACGATGTATTTTTTAATCATATTGATATGCAAAATATTACAACTTATAGTAATTTTCGTATAGTTTTTGAATATCTAATTTTTTTTGTTTAAAATATCGAATTAATGTAATCTAAATTAACTTTAAAAATTAGTCAAATTGACTTTCAAAAAGCGCAACATGATAATTAAAAATGGACGGGTGGAGTATTGCAATAACTATGTAATTTCGGAGTAAATTACTCCCTCTGTCCATCTTTACTTTTTCACTATACTAAAAATAGATATTCAACAATACTTGTTCAGTTTGAAAAATCAAGAGATAATTTACCTCTTATGTCTATTTTTCCCTTGCTATTAAATACTATTCAATATCAAATACATTTTTCAAATTTAATATATTTAAAGGGCACTATAGTAATATTACCCATATTATTTATTGTTTCTTAAGGTGTGTGTCAAATCAATAGTGGACAATTATTGTTAGACAGAGGAAGTATTTCATAATTTTAATTTTTATCCCAACTAAATATAAGATAAATTCATCCTAAAATTTGTCTAAAAATTAATTATTTCTTATAATTCATACTAAACTTACCAAAAAATAAACTCGATCAATTTTTCAGTCAGTCTGAAAGTTGATCAATATTTGCATATTTTTTGTTGGGTTTTTTGGTAATTATTTGAATTTTTTTAAGTTTATTATGTTAGTTAAATTAAATTATTCTATTTAGCAAATTTTAAAAACTAAAAATGCTCGTGATCATTACTTGAAGGACAAAAAATAAATCTACTTTCATATATATGCAATAATTTTGGCTAACAATTCACAAAATTACGAGATAGAAAACACAAATACCTGATAAAACTTCAAGTGTATTTTTGATCATTTTCTTAGTAAAATACGAAATAACTTTGATAAACAATGTTGGAATTCGAAGCTTTGACAAGTGAAAATTAAGGAACGATTCATGAATTTCAATAATTTTGTGAAGTTACAAACCGCACTTGTGATTCATGGGGTTAAAATATGTATAATTTAAAAACCATGAAATTATGCATAAGGTTCAAACATTTATAAGTTGCTATGTGTTTTAAGTAGATGTATTTTTGTTCGAATTTTATTTCGCATTAAAATAATTTCCATGTTACGTTTCATACAATGACTAAAAACTCATAGCATATCCTAAAATTGGTCATTTCACATAACGTTTACGTATCAAATTTAAGCAATTCAAAATGAATTAAATTAATGAAAAACAGTGAATCAAAACTACTTGTATTAATATGAGCTTAGATTAAAAAATAGTGGATCAAAGCTATTAATAAAACTTATATAATATCTAAAATTTTATTATTTCTTGAAAAGCGAAACATAACAAGTATAACAAAATACATTTTTCTTTGAATACAAAATTTCAAATTTGTCGATTTCAATAAAAAAAATTGTTGTAGAAAAAGACAATTTTTCGATGGCATATCTCCATTTCACCCTTTCGTTGTCAAGTATTAGAGGTTTGGCCTCATGCAAGGACATCTTTAATACCAAAAAATAACACGAAGGTAAAATCGAAAAATAAAAGTTGAATGATCATTCGTGAAATTACAGATACATGAAAGTTACATCTAATGATAATACAAGACTCTCTAACAGGAAAATACAAATACCAAACACTACAGATGAAGAAAAACATAGAGGCAATTTATTACCGATGCATAACATTATAGAATTCCACAACATATTTGATACCAAAGAACTATCCCATGTAACTTTCACCAGTGATTGATCAATGCATTTTTGAAGTTTCAAGCCTTCTGTATAAAAAAAATAGAAAAATGTTGTGAAATGTCAGTAGCTATATACAATTCTCAAACCAAAAAATGGAAAAAATATATCTATCGTTTGCAAACGAGTACCAGAAAGAGGTTCTTGTAGTATTCAACCAGTTTCTCCGGTTCCAAGACCTTTGTTTGCTTGTATCCGTCAAGCTTGTCCATTTCCTGCGAGATGATTAAAGCACAATTAAAAAAAGAACAATCTGATGCAGGAAGCATCCACGTTCACGCTGCAGGATTGGAATATGTTGCACACCGAAGGGGTGTAATGTAGGTAGTCTACCCTAACATAAATATCAGCAGTTGATTCCACAAAGAAACAAAGGCGATCTTAATAATTCCCGGCCTTAGTCTCTAAGCTTTTCAAGTGCAAGGACCCTTTTCTATTAAGATGAACATTCTTAGATACAACTTCTCATATAAGTAAAATAAGTATTAAGAGTAATAATACTTTGTATATAATATTAAAATGTTAATCATACTTAACACTGCATATCTAATATTAGTAATACCTCAATCCATTTGGCTAGTTTAGGCCTCCCGGATGTAATGTCATAGTTAAACCCCGCTGGCATGAAAATTTGAAACCTTTCGATAAATGGAACATATGCTATGTCAACCTAGCACAACAGAGTTTCATGTCAGCACAGAATCTCTATGAAGTTCGAAATCTAGGAAAAAAGTACATCCACACTACTCTGTACTGGTTGTCGAGTATGTTTTTGGCAAAGCTACCATCTCACACGACACATCATCACAAAGGAAAACAAAAAGAAAGAAAGTAATGACCTGACTGAATTGACCGAGGAAGAAAGGTCCATCGTCAAATTTGCCGAGAGCTTTTTCTAGGAAATCGAATTGTGCACCTGGTACAAGTGTTAATACCATTAATTTACATGAGAGACATTTAACAAAGAATACATAACGAGTTTTAAAGAAACAAAGCTCAAATCTCACCAGCCAGTGTCTGTGCATCTCTCATGAACGATCTATATATTTCTGGGACGAATGTATCACTATAAGCTATCAATTCTTCAGCAAATTTCTGCTTTTCAGGATCCTGCATCAATTAGCCAATATTTTCTTTTTATCAATTTACAACTTAAGATTTTCCTAAACAGACAGGACAATAATGAACTTTTGCAGCTTACATCCGGTAAAAGTGATGGTCCTTCAAAGTTGCTATCAATATATTTAACCAGATCCAAACTCTCTCCTATCACTTTGTTGTTGTGCTCCAGGGATGGCACCTGAGAGGAGTAACAAATATGAATAACTGAAATCGTAAAATAGATTCTCTCTGAAGATTTATACATTCACTTGCTTCAATGTCCTTAAATAAAAGCGTATGTGCCAATTGGATGATAGATAAGACTAGCATTTATGCACTGGCTCAGTCAATAACCATTGAATTCGAAGAGGAAGAGAAATCCTTTTCTCAAAAATTCATGGACATTTTCTTCAGAAATCTCGTACAATTTACAATGAGGCCAAATGCCACTGTCAAAATCTTAGCTCAAGATTTTCACTTCATGTGCATACAAGTGAATTGGGCAAGCGAAAATGAATATTGGTTTGGTGGAAAATTACCTTATTTGAGGGGTAAACTTTTTCCTTGTACCAATCAGGCCTGTTCTGAAGATCAATTGGAACTAAGTTGATCTTGTCTTGCAAGCCCTGCAATTCAAAATGTTAGAAAAGTCATCTAGGTAAGCAGGACCATTGCCAGGTATAAGAACACAAGGACTGAATAATCTCAAGTAGGATAGAAATTACTTCCAAGTTGAAGTTTACAAAAGGCATCAATAAAATCAACAATTCTAAGTAGCACTTCCTTTCAGAGGTGGATAGAACTTTTGAACAATGGGTTCATCCTAACCAAATATTTTGGACATAGAATGTGAATATGTATACGAAAAATCACCTAAAATTTAACGACTATTAAAATCTGAACCCCGTGATTTTAAAAGTATAATAAGTATAATAAGTTTAATGCTTTTAAAACCTTAAAAGGTTGAACCCATCATGTTTGGATCGTGGCAGTCAAAAGTCGGGAAGTCATAACTACTTTCAGTGTGACTTGACACAAAAAGTAGAGTTGTTTCTTTACTGTCACTTAAGTCACCAGTTTAGAGAAGTGAAACAGCCTCTTCAAAGAAATACAAGTGCAAACTGCATACCACCATATACACCATTTTACCCCAACGGCCCTGCACTAGCTACTTATATATAACACTTCATGCACAGGTAGCCATTTCCAATATCCAGGCTAGACAGCATCACAGAATGAAGCAGTATACTAAATTTACAGAGACTGAAATCTAATATGACCATGCTCATCCAAATTAAGACTCCCTTTTTTTCATTTTATGCGGCGGTATTTGACTAGACATGAAATTTGAAAAAGAAAAAGGATTTTTAACAAATCAAAAGTATCTTTCAACTTTCAATCTTACACATGACATGACATTTTTATAGCTATAAAGATATGTAATTACGAGTAAAATGATAAGTTCAAAGTTGAAGAGTCTCCAAATATAGAAAGTTGCTCATCTTTAACAGACTGCAAAGAGAAAAGCGAGATAAAGTAGAATGGAAAGGAGCAGTAAAAAGGCGAACCTTAACATTCCTGGTAATCCACACACGTTGAGCATAGGGGCATTGATAACTGATATACAACCTTCAGACAACACAATAGGCAGATCACAATCTTCACTCAGATAAATAACACCGTAACGATGACAAAGAACATTTTTTTCTTAAAACAAACAAGAGAGAAATTAAAAGAAAAAGGCGATTAAACCTGGTAGTTCCATCAAAGAGAGACGGGGGTTGGGAAGTAGAATCCAGAGATGGTGGTAGAACTTCCTGTACACTTCTGTACAAATAAAAGAATAACCCCCATCAACATTCATATCAAAAGCAAACTTAACAAATCAACTTACATAAAACATGCATATACAACCATTACTTAATCCAAACTTTCAAATCAATGGTCTTGTTGTATCACAACCCCCAACCTTAAACCCCACCTCCCCTTCATCTTCTTCTTCGGTGACCTTTCGTGCACTCTCTACTAGTTTCATGGGATACCTACCACCTACCACTAGCAACAACAACAGGTACCTAGTAACACTTCATCTTCTTCTTTTCATATAAAAGGTACTCAACATCAAATATCCGGTAAAGAAATGAACTTTGAACCTAACTCAAACCCCCCAAAAGACCATTCATTCCTAAATCACTCACAGCTAAAGCTGGACATCTGAAAGATGGACAATTTCATATGACACTCAATATATGAACAATTTTATATGGTACCCACTATCTATTGCTTCCCTTATCTCATATCTTGCTATTTTATTGTTTTATTTGTCTTACAATCCTGCTTTAGATACTTTTCTTTCGAGCTATCGTCCATAGGAAATAGTTTCTCTACTTACATTCACTTTTTTTGGTGGAATTATACCGAATATGTTGTTGTAATGAGCAATATTTCTCAAAAGAAATGTACCTCAGAACTTAACTCAATCTCTTAATTACTAACTATTTGAACAAATTAAACACATCTGATGATCAATTGAAAACAAGAGGAAGCAAATTAAGACTTACGGAGCAGCCATTGATGTTTATTTTCTCTGCAATTGAAGACGACCCGGAAGTGTAAATTTGATGAAAATGAGAATTTTGGGAGCCTTTTATATTAGATGGAAAGGAATACCAGTGGTGTGCGAGCAGAGCAGTGACTAAGTTACGGTTCGTTTGGTTGCGAATAAGTTATCCGAGCTTAGTTATTTTAAGATTGTTATCTTATTTTTATCGTGCAATGAAAAATAATATTATGAATTTGAGATAAGTTGTTTGTGATTTTATCGTAATCGAACCTGAGATAAATTCATCCTAAAATTTATTTCGAAGTTAGCTATTTCTTATAATTTGTATCAAACGATAAATTTAATTGATTTTTTTTAAGTCAGTTTCAAAGTTGATTAAATTTCAGCATATTTTTCGTAGGAATTTTTAGTAATATCGATAGTCATTTAAAGTTGACACAAATTTTCACTTAGACACCTCATTAGATTTTATTCATTTTAGACATTTCATTATACGAGCTTCCCTCTGTCATTTTATCACATTTGTCACAATCTATTGACCTCAAGTGTGTGTTAGCCAACCATGTCTACGTGGATTAAATGTAGCTATATCATAACAACTCATTTGTAACCACATCATATATAGTATTAAAAAGAAAAAACAAGGGTCAAACCACATGATACAGTAATCAATAATGTCATGTGATCACCATGGGTTATAGTGCATTGGTGGGAGTGTTTCACCCTTAATTAGAGAGTTCGTGTGTGAGTCCTGGATATGGAGAAAATCATGTTGGAAGTGGGCTCCAGACACCGAGTGAGAAATTAAAAAAAAAAAAAAAAGTCATGTGATCTTTTTATTCAAACAAGTACAAAAATAAAAATAAAAAATTGACAAATTAAAATACTAAATAAATAGTGACAGTATGAATAGACTAAAATTATAATTGTAAATATTTTTCTTCTTTTTTACTTAATTTTATTCTCAATTCTTTAAAAAAAAAGGAGTTCAGATTTAGCTTGCAACGTTAGTATGTTAATATCTTACTTTTGAACAAACTCATCTTCTTCCGATTTAGCTATTGCAACTGAAGAACAAATATGAGTCAAAAAATACTGGAAGAGGTAGGGGTTGAAAAATGGGGGAACAAATAGGTTAAATAAGTCTGATGCGTTATTAACAAGTGTATTACATTTACTTGACAATACAACAAAAACTGTCAAAATAAAACAGAAGGACATGACATGAAGATATCTAAAATAAACAAAACTTAGTTAAGATGTTTAAATGAAAATTGGTATCAATTTTACATGGCCACCAAACACTTAATGGGCAGAGTTAGCGATAGTTCTTCATGACGGAATAGCTACAGCCCGTGCTTGATAATCATCCACTAAACTGCCGAAGAAAGGCTAAACGATTGTCAAGAGCTTTCCGATTTGGAAAACGGATAAATAATTTGTCTACGAAATACTTCTCAGTCTAAATCACCCAAACTAGAGGATTGTCACCACTGAAACAATCCGTTTCGGGGGCTTGAGATAGGTCCACCATGGTAGATGGAATCAATGAAAACACCAATATAATAAATCTGAATTGATCACTATATTATAAAGAACGAGAACATGATTACAACTTTAGAACAGTAATTACAAATCTCAGACTACTGCATTACAATGGAAATATTGAAATTACTAGTAACTAAGGATAAAGATAAGGATAAAGATAGAAGTTTAGACTCCAGAAAAAAGATGAGAGAATCTTCAGAATATGTATAAACGTTCTTTCTCATCTGCCGTACTTTTAGTTAGTTGTATATTAATTGGGCCTGGGTCCCAAATCAACCTTTGTAAAGGCCTTCCAAATTTGTTGCTTCTTCTCGGCCCAATAACTAGTTGGGTGGCATCCGTATAGATATCCACATTGGACCGAGGCTGGTTCATCGAAGTTGAATATTGAACATGGGAAAACCAATTAGTATCCAAAGAAGAAGCAACGCCTCATTGTGTGGGTGGCACATAGGGATCTTCCAACTTCAACTTCTCAAACAATGAAGCCAAATTAGTATCCACTGCCATTGAAATTAAAAACTGAAATTCAAATCAATTTTGCCTCAGATTTCACTAGGATTTTGTGGGATGATAGTAGAGGAAGAAAAAATGGGGTAGTCAGGTGCACGATGAATCTCGTGTTTATGAATTTTTAGTAATAAACACACTTCTAAAGGGATGTAGATGGTAGTGTAGCTACATATCCTAACGTAACAATTAGTGATTAATTTCACGACTTATATATACTTGTGATTTATAGATTAGATGAAGATAACTTTATTATTTCTCCAACAATAAATATAAGGATCGAAATAAAACTAGAGGGTGGAGTTGATTTTCAAATAAGTAAAATAAGATCATCCAATGTTTATAAAGAGGTCGCCATTAGGTATTATTATTTTCTTTTGCATGAATGATATCATTTTCTCTTATAATGGCATATCTTCAAAGTTTAAAAGAATATTAAGAATATAGTTTGATATGAAAAATTAAAATGCCACTTCGTATTATTTTCTTGAATGTCACTATATAAATTTCACCAATGAATATAATATGATGGGTGAATTTACACTCTTAATTGAAGATTTCCATTCGAATTTAAAAACTATTGAATTATTTATTTCTTACGTAACATAAATATGAATTAATTAGACGAATATATTTTCTTAAAACTCCAGTAAGTAGTAATAATTAACTTGAAAATCTATGTAGTATTTGAAATTTATTTTATGTTTCATTAAAAATAAATCTTATCATAATGATTTCTTATAAGATTACGATCTATTATATGTTATAAATACAACTAATTTATAACAAGTGGTATAATTTATCTTATTTACGTGAAATTCGTGATTTTAATTATAAAATATTGTCGTATCAATCATCTAAGTGATAGGAACTATTACGTGAATGTAGTGAGTGATTTTATATGTAAATGGTAAAAATAAGGTGACTTTAACGTTAAAAAAAAAAAAAAAATATATATATATATATGATTTTGTGTGAAATAACAAAAATATAATGATTTTTCTGTTATAAAACAAAGAAAGTATTTTTCTTTTCGTAATTTTTATTAATTAAATGACCTTTTGAATGATCCAACTCTGATAATTAGTGTTAATTGGGTCATTATTTGAGAAAACAACATATTTTAATTAGAGTATATTTTTCAAATAAATGGTAAATAACCTGATATAACGTGTTAATTATAATTAGAGTTGTCAAAAATGACCAGTTCAGCCTCACCTGGCACAAGCCTCACAGACCAAAAAAATTGATGGGATAGGGCGGGTTGTTAATTGGGTCATTATTTGAGAAAACAACATATTTTAATTAGAGTATATTTTTCAAATAAATGGTAAATAACTTGACATAACATGTTAATTTATAACTAGAATTGTCAAAAATGGTCAGTTCAGCCTCACCTGGTCCAAATCTCGCGGACCAAGAAATTTGATGGGCTAGGGCAGGCTGGCCCTTTATTTGGAAGGACCTGAAAATGCTCAACTCAATCCAACTCTAGAAGGATCACGGGCTGGGACGAGCTAACCCTTTCTTTTTCTTTTCAAACTTAAAATTCTATAACATTAAGAAAATGAGAAGATTTTCAAATAAAATATGACAAACAATGGTGTTGTTTCAATAACACTAGCAAAAAGTGTGTGATTTGCATGTATCTAGGATACAAGATACGTGAAATACATGTATATAGTGTGATGCATCCCAGATACGCGAGTGAGATAAGAGAGTGACCAGCGAGATGGGAGGGAGGTGAGGGCGTGAAATTTGACTATGTATCCTAGTGAATCCACTTGAATAGAGTGTATCTAGAACAAATTACACATAATTTTGAGTCTATGTATCCCGAGATACATGTATCTGGACGCACCAAAATCTGATAAGATTCGTAATATTACAACACAGCGTGTATCTAAGTAATTAGCTCATAAACTAGTGAGATTTCTGTAAGTTACCCTTAAATAAATAATTTTAGCCCATGGGCCAACCCCGATCAAGTCTCAAGGGACAAGGGCTTATATGGGTCGGACTTATAATCCCTAGTTTTAAATGGACTTAAAAAAAATTCTATTACAATGCTACCCCAATAACGGATTGGGTTGGGTCGACCTCATGGGCAAAGCCCATTTTAACAGCTCTATTTACAACAATGATATAAATAGGGAAACTTACATAAATATACTATATTAAGACAATATTTACTACTATTTATAACAATAACATTTTAATTTTCACTTGATCACTTTTAATACATTTTAATACAGTTTTAATACATATTACAGAGAATAATTTATAAAACACATATAATACAAGTTTTATCGATGAATATTACATTTATCACACATTTTAATACACTTATAATACAATGTGTCAATTTCTTACCAAACAAGTATAATATATATTAAAACGATTATAATACATATATATTGCATACATAATTCACTTTTAATACATATTACAAGATTTATCATAGTATTACTATAAATGGTAATAAATAAAAAGTACTCCTTACAAAATTAGTAATTATTTATTAAAAGGTACATATTCAAGTAATTTGTCGATATAAATAATTGTTACATTATTAGTGAATATAACTTCAATTCATACGCAACTAAAGAAAGCAATTTTTTTTAATAGCCAATTGGAAATAGGTTTAGGCAAAAAAAAAAAAATCATATTTGAGGTTTCAAATTGGATATTAAGCACCGAATATGAAACCAAATAAAAAGTTACAATTATCACTAAAAAGTAAATACTTCAAATAGGACTTTTCGATGCCAATCAAAATTAATCAGGACCAAAATAAATATGGACTTCTCAATGTAAATCCACATTAATCAAACATCAAAATAAGTATCTGATAACAAATGCATAACATTAGAAAAAGTCCAAACTACCACTAAAAAGTAAAAATATTGAGTCATACTTCTCGACGTGAGTCAAAATTAATCAATCATATCAAACATCGAATATAAAATAAAATACGTAAATCTAAACTACCCTTAAAAAGTAAATCACCGACTCGATCGAATTATATGCCAAAGTGGGAAATCATTAAGCAACTGTTCTTTTTCATTAATTTAATTATTTAAACCTCATTAGCTGGCTAATTTAGAACCGAGGGGATCAACTTTACAAGATTTTATATTATTTTATGGGGAAAAAAAAGAATAAAATATACTTATAAAAAAGAATTAGAAAAATAATGAAAGTCCACATTGAAAATTATTCTAAAACTTCACATACCAAAGAATATATTCCTACAATTTCTTGAAGAAAGAATACCAACTTCTATACGTAGACAAAGGTTGTCCCTAACTAAAGCTTTCTCTAAAATAAGTAAATAGAAAATTAAAATGTTTCAAAATTAAATTTAAGGAATAATAGCACTTTCGATTTCAAGTTATTATAATACATGACTAAACACATTTATTTATATTATATGACTTTCAGCACATAATATATTTCGTGTATTGGATTATTCTCAATGAGGGGTAAAAAAAAAACATAATTAAGAAAATTGAAGCTAATCTAACCATACGTAATCATTAGATTTGATAACTTAATATCATTAATCATAACACAAATATTCAATTACATGACAAAGAATTCCTTAAAACTACAAATGCATATTATTTTAAGAAAATAGGAAATTAGCATTTCTAATCCCTCAAATATTGATGAATTCTAATTGTGATTCTTATGAGTTATGATTTTTGGTTAGACATATTTAATTTTAGTGTATAGAAGGTAATATAATTCAAAAATAGTCTAAAGCACACACATGTTAGTTTTAAATGAATATTAGATTACCAAAATGTTACAAGGACCTAAATAAGAAATTGCTAATAATCAAAGAATCATAAGTAAAATCAACCAAATATATATATATATATAATTTTACTTATTAAATATTTTTGACATGTAGGTTAATTTCAAATCTTCTTTTAGTTACTTTCACCAATTAATCGCCTACGTATTATGTTAAGCTACTCCATACTTAACAGTAATATAATTATTCTAAATATAACATACATCCTACATAAAAGGATCAAAAACACACTTTCAACTAACTGAAGGTTAAATGTGTTTACCTAAATACTACAAGGACCAAACAAGAATTTACTAATAACTAAGGAACTAAAAATGCAATTTTTCAAAAAAAAAGCAAATAATTATGACACATGGTTAATTTCAAGTCTTTTTTAAATTAATTTCTCAAATATTTGGTTACCTATTCAAGAAGAAAACTCCAAGCTAACCAAAAGCAAGAAATCTATAGACAAAAGAAAGGCATGAAAATAAGTTAAGGAATATCTAAATTGAAGAAAACAACCTTAAGCATCTCAAAAAAAGTTTAACAAATTTTGTATAAATATATATGTAACACAATTGATTCAATATTTTCTATACCAACAACACAAAAAATTACAAATTTCTTATATTAGCAAAAAAAATGGATTCAAAGGGAGCAGCACCAAATCAAGTTTATGAAGATTTTGTGCCAACTACAGAGTTGGTGCAAGAACAAGACTCTGATACTCTTCTCCTTGATCTCACAGGTGATCTTCTTTTACTATTTTTTTCGATCGATGGAATGAGTTGTCGTCTCCTTATATATATTGTGTTTCGAGTGATATTTGCCTATGCGTGTTAGCTTTTGTGGTTGAGTCAGACTCAAAGTTTATTTCCTTATAGTTTCATGTTGTCGTAAGCTATGTTGCACAGACTCTCCAAATTTCAAAATTGTTGTTGCATGTGGAATCCTAAAAAAATCCTGTAATCCGACACACACCTGACGATATTTTGATTTTTGAAGAGTACAAGTAACACAAACTTTATGTCCTTAGCACAATGTCATTATTTTCATGGGAATCCCACAAAAATATCAGATGACATAATAGGATGTAAATGTCACATTTGTTGCTCAGACCATCCAAAAAATTTGCTGACAGATTTTTGAAGAGTCGAAGCAACATAACATAACATGTAAATGTAGCTTATATTATGGTCTTTTTTTACATTTATTGTGATGTTGAAATTGTGCAGGTTTCAGAAAGGAACAAGTGAGGGTTCAACTGACCAGAACAGGAGTTGTGAAGATCAGTGGACAAAGGCCAGTTGCTGAGGGCAAATGGCTTAGATTCCAAAAGGATTTCCCTGTTTCACAAAATTGCGACAAGACGAAAATCAGTGCAAAGTTTGAAAATGGCATTCTTTATGTCAAACAACCAAAACTGATAACTACTTCATCAGAGAAAAAAAATCAAGAACTGCCAACATCTGATGCTCAACAGCCCAAAGAAGAGCCACAACCAACGTCTCAGAAGAAAGATGAAGAACAAACAAAAGACGAAAAAACACAAACACCAGCACCAACAGAAGAATTGCCTAAACATCAGGCTACTAATGCTGAAAAGCCTGAAATGGAAGAACCAAACACAAAAGAAACTAAAGATCTTGCAAATGAAACACCTGCTGAGAATACTGGTGCAAATAGCACTGTGGAAGATGGAAATAAACCGAGTTATGCATGTAAACTTGATAAAGATGCATATACTGGAACTGCAGCTGTTCTAGCTGAGAAGCTGAAGATGCCAAGGAAATTGATGAACATGACTCTGATTGCTCTTTTGGTTCTTGGAATTGGCCTATATATCAGCAATAAGATGAAATCCAACAATTAAATAGCTGAAGTTGGGATATTTGCATTTCTCCCAGCTCATGTGAGTGTATATGAAGAAAACTCACTGACTACATGAAACTCTGATTGCTCCTTCTTCTCATTGCATTGCTGAATTGTATACATCAAACATTCATTTCAAAAATTTGTATCGAATAAAAATACAGTATGACATGATTTATACTAAGGTTTTCTGATATATGCCTGATGTGTGCTTATTATTAACAAGGAGAGTTAATGGTCAAAAACACACATGAACTATCGATTTTTCACGAGTTTCATATCCCAACTATCAGTTCCCTATTCCTATCTGAACTATCACCATCGTTCAGGTAGAAAAAGGGAAAAATTGATAGTTGAGGTGTGTTTTAATACATAGATGGTGATAGTTGGAGTAGGAAAATGGAACAACTGATAGTTGAGGTGTGGAACTCGTGAAAAAGTTATAAGTTAGGTGTGTTTTTTACCGTTATCTCAAGGGAAAATAAGATCTATGAAGAGTATATCTATGTTTTACGACTAACTATCACACCATGATAGAGGGAGGCTAAACAAGAAACTCCTCAGGAAAAAACATTCAGTAATGTAAGAAATTGTGAGGAGTTACTAACTACATGAACATCAGGAAGATGTGTTGCAGTTGAGGACAGTGAGCACAATAGACGAATCACATTTCAATCGAACTACTATGGTTTTTGATGGATTAAGAGAAATATAGATAACATAATAATTTCAAAGGTATGAATCTTGCTAGATATTAACCAGATAGCTAGAAGATATAAAAGCTCATTGACATTATTATATGACTATTTTTTGTCTGTCAACATTTTGCTTTGGAACATTATACTTAATAATAACACATCATTTTGGATGTGGGGGATTCTAGATTGAATCAAATATGTAATTCCTATTGAGGATGTGAAGGAGGGGGCTTCCTGATATGTGTTGCTTGTTCAAAACCATATGCAATTTCAATGAGTGTTGGCTCAGAACCCTTTAGTCCTCCAAATGAAATTCCAAACGGAGCTCCAGGTTTATCATAACCAGCTGGTACATTGATCCCTGGATAACCTCCTATCGCGAGAAGATCAGCAATGTCAGCACCAGGTGACATCAACGCGTCTAACTTATTTTCTTTCATTATCTTCTCGAACCCGTATTTGCATGCTTTTGTTATGTTCCTCAATGTCTCCCTTTCCAGTTTCCCTATTCCATTTGTCTTCTCAGCTTCCAACATTATGTCTTGACCATATTTTTTGAGTTTTTCCTGCAATGATATATAAAAAGAAACAAAAGATGACAAGGACAGTAAACAGTGAATCTGACCAGCTATTCGTATAAAGATCCTTAAAAAGAATGAAAATAGATAAATATCAATTCTACTTCTAGTGACATACATAGTTCAACTAATTTCAATTACCAAGTGAAAAGCTTTTAGTTCCTTGAATAATCTACTGCATTGGAGTGACTTTGGCCCAAATATGACAGAATGGTTACAACGATTCGTATAACATCTCAACAGTTAATTGATCGACTAATACTTACCAGAGCTGAAATTTTGTTGAAGGCTATAACATCTGCCAAGGATCGAACTTGAGTGTGGACTAAATGTTTAAGATATGCATTTAGGTCCATCTTGAATTCAGCAGAAAGTGCTATGTATTGACCAACAACAATGGCATTGTAGACCAAGTCGGTGTAAGGTATTACCAGGTTGTCAACTAAGACTGCTCCTTTTTGCCTTCAAATTGTTTTGTCCCAGAACAGAAGTTTGTCTCTATTAGGAAATCAAGCAAAACTAAACTATAGAAAGGCATAATACATCAATAGACACGTTAACTTGGCATCAATTGGTAACTAGATACTTCTAACTTAGAGGATGCACATCTAGACACATGAACTCGTCGATCCATTGTGTCAGTTGAACACTCCCAACTTATAAAGTGATCATCTAGACACCTCAAATATTTATGTGCCATGTCAGTGTCGGGTGTCCACGAGACACACCGGGGACGAGTTGAGGTGTCTAGATGTGCCCTCCCAAAATTTGAGTGTTCTTGTCAGTTGAGACCAATTTTGAGTGACTATCTGTGTATTATGACATACAGAAATGCAGGTTAAAAACCGAAAAGGTTACCTTAAGTTGTTAAAATGCTGTTGGTAAGTTTTGATATCATTGGAACTAAATAAGTCCTTTGAAATTCCTAGTCTTTTATCTCTGAGCCCATCAGCCTTAAGAAATTGCCGGTATCCACCATGTGGAATGTAAGTGGAAGACTTTTTAGTTGCTGCAAAATCATCTCGATCAAAGCCAACGATGACATCAAGAACCTCAACAGCATCAGTTACTGTCCTGCAGATTGGCCTGTTCTATGCAAATAAATTGTGTGAACATTTTCTATGTTGATGTTTGTTACCATGTTCTTTGCATATTTGCATCTCTAATGTACTCCATCCGTTCTAGTTCATGCGACCTATGTTCTATTAGTCCGTTCCAAGAAGAATGACACAACTCTATATTCAGAATTTTACTTTAAATTTCTCTTTTTACCCTTAATAAGAAGTTTCTATAGCCACAAAAATGTTATAACATGTTTAAGACTACAAGTTTCAAAGGCCAACACAAAAGACGAATCTTCTAATGATTCTGTCAAGAGGAAAAAACTTACTAATATTGTTGCCGTTCATGGTTATTTTGGCCAATTGATCTACCAATATGTTAGTTTGAATGACTCTCATTCATTACACTTCTTCCTTGCTACTTGGCACATACTAGGTATCTGGTTTACCGCTTTTAGGTATTAGCACTATGACTTTCAATCTAAATAGTTTCAATTCCAACCAATCTATAGTTGTTAGTACATGTCGAGTCAAACTATGTCACATAAATTGGTACGAGAGTACGAGAGTACGAGAGTACGAGAGTACGAGAGTACGAGAGTACGAGAGTACTACTAGGGAGAAATAGATTCAAAAAGATTTAATTTTTACATACCCTACAGTGTCTTGTCTATGTGAAATTGGGATTACACCTGCCCTGCTAGTGAGTCCTACAGTTGGTTTGATTCCAACAACAGAATTAGCACTTGATGGAAATAGAATGGAGCCTGCAGTTTCCGTCCCCAATGCTACTGCTGCCATGTTTGCTGCTATTGATGTTGCAGAACCAGTGCTTGATCCTGATGGATCAGCACTTGCTACATAAGGATCCTGTAAGAACATGAGTAAAAAGCATCTCAAAACAGTTTGAAAAGAGAATACAGAAATGAAAGCATAACAACAACGAAATATAGCGCTATGGAAAGCAGTACATAGCAAATAGAGAAAGAACAATAATAACAACGAACTAGTGCAATAACAGAAGCATAGGAGACACAGATGATAACAGCAACCGACGAACAAGAAACTACTAGAATAGAGCTAAAAACTATTTGTAAGAGAGTAGGTATCAATACCACCATCTATCCTACCCCGCATGAAAGCGAGAGAACGTTCAACTACCAACTACAAAAGGACAGTCTGATGAACAAAGCATTTCGCGTTCACGCTAGATCCAGCTAAGGCTTGCATGCCAACGGAGTGTGACACTGGTAGCCTGCCCTGACATAGTGATTGATTCCATGGCTCAAATGCGTGACCTATAGGTCAGGCCAAGACTTCACCATTCCTCCAACTTAAAGTCGAATACATTTTTTGATCAAATCATAGACTACTTCAAATCTTTGTTTCTCTTCATTTTTATCTTTTGCATCTTAACTAATCTGACAGAGGCGGCAAAATCGTTCAAGACCACAAAGATTAAAGGACATTTTAGTACGTAATCTTTAGTTTAAGACCACAAGATTCAAAAGTCATCTTTACTTTCTTAAACTCCTGCCAAGTCAAAACCAAACAAACAAATTGAAACGGAAGGAGTAATAAATATGGATATAACTAACTGACAATCACATGTTAAAAATTCACTAGTGGTAGAATAATCTTTATACCGTCAGTATATAACTTAAATTCTTATTCTTTTACCAATGACTCACCAGAGCCTGTCCAAGTCTACCATTCCATCCATTAGGCAAGTTTGTAGATCTAAAAGCAGCCCATTCAGTCATAGTTGCCTTGCCAAGTATGATAGCACCAACATTCCTCAACTTCTTGACAACACCAGCATCTTGTGGCACAATTGATCCGACAAGTGCTAATGATCCTGCTGTTGTGTTAAGCTTATCTTTAGTTGCAATGTTGTCCTTCACAAGAATTGGAATACCATGTAGCCTAAATAGTGATTTAGATGCGTTCAATTTTCGTTCTTGATCAGCTTTATCTGCAAGAAAGAGGGCATCTGGATTCACTTCTATGATACCTTTTAGAATTGGATTGGATCTCTGGATTTCACTTAGATAGAACTCAACAAGTTGTCTTGAGGTAAGTTTGCTTTGCTTGAAAGCTATATGAATTTCACCAATAGTTGTTTCTTTAAATGAGAATGTTTTTGCCTCAGTTTTGTTACTAAAGTTGGATAATATCAGAGAAATGAAGACAATAGCAAGAACAGACATTTTTTTGTTTGTTAAAGTGATTGAAGATGTTTGCTTAGTGTGTGTGTATAGCTAATTGTGGATCTTGGAGCAACGGTAATGTTGTCTCCGTGTGATAGGGTGGAGCCAGGTACAGCCAAGGGGTCCGTCCGAAAATGTTTTCGACGGAAGTTTACACTATGGTTAAAATTAATTTTGATGTATATATATAGTAGATATTGAACCCTCTTTTCCTTCTTTGTATGTTTAAGTCTTCATATTTTAACTCCCTTTAGTGAAAATTTTGGCCCGGCACTATGTGTGACCTATAGGTTATATTCTCGAGCTGCGTGGAATTAGTCGATAATACTTGTGTGAGGGTAGACTGTTTACATTACACCCCTCATGCAAGCATTACTCCTTCCGAACCCAAATATTAATCGTTTGGACAAACTAAATTTTTCCGAATTTTCAATGTTTTAAAATATAAGAAGTCATTTTCTTTTTTTTCTTCTTCCAAGTTTACCCTTAGTGCTTCAATTGGTGGAGTATTAATTAAATGAGACGTTTAAAAGAAAAAAAAGGTTAATTTAGATAAATATTTTTATAAGTAAAGTTATCTTTTTTGAGGAGCTACAAAAATCATAAAAAGATGGATAATAATCAACAACCACAACTTTCCCAAATCCCTTTGAGGGTCCACTAATCACTATCAAACTTTATTCTATAATCCTCTTTTAGGACAAGAATGCGTTGCACGTGACAAACAATTCAAGAATATAGATTATATATATAAATAATTTTAAAACATATACTATATTTCTTGGTACATATAATCATTGAAACTATTTTTTTAAATGACGAAAAAAAAACTTTATCTTATCTTAAAGGGAAAATGCATAAGTACCCCCAATATATGTCCGAAATCTCAGAGACACACTTATAATATACTAAAGTCCTATTATCCCCCCACCCCCCAAACTTATCTTATAAATAATTTTCTACCTCTTTTCGGCTCACGTGGCACTATCTTCTGGACAGTGCGTGTTGGCAATTTTTTCAATTTATCTGGTTGATAGTGTCACGTAGGTCGAAAAGGGATAGAAAATTATTTATAAAATAAGTTTGGAGGGTAATAGGACCTTAGTATAGTATAAGTGTGTTTCTAGAATTTCGGGCATAGATTGGGGGTACTTGTGCATTTTTCCTATCTTAAAACAAGTCATTTAAGAAAAATATTGTTGGAATCTCCAAAAGTTATTAATGTGTGTGTTTTTCTTTTTGGTACAATTTTTAACACCTTCCCCTATTTTTACTCCTTCACTATAAAAATATTATATTATATTTCACTTTTATTTGTTATTTTTGGTATATATAAAAAAAATTGCTTCAATTTATGTGATATTTTTCATATTTTGAAATTCAAATAAATTTATTTTTATTATTAATTTATTTAATATTTTTAAAAATATTTTAAATTATCAATTATTCAGACTTTTTACTTTTTATGTGATTTTTAAATATATAAATTTGAATTTCAAAAAACTTAAAATTCCATGCCCCAAATTCACAATCAAGCTTAACACCTTATTTGGATGGTTATTACTCGTTATATTATATTGTATTGTTAGTTCAAATACAATATTTGTATTAATGGTTACTTAAATTTTATCATATTGTATCATTAAATCCTTAACGATAAAAAGACTCATTTTATGTAACGACCGATTTGATGTTATTGTGTCGTTACCTTAATATTTTCATATATAACACATAAAAAATCATATTTGTATGTTATAGCTATAGTTTGCATAATTGCGCTCCATAACAAATTTTATGTTTTCTATGGAGCTTTTAATTTGTATAATTTGCTACAAACATCCAATTTTATACAAATTGTTCAGTTTTGTAGAAATTCATTTATACATTGTAATTTGTATAATAAGATCTGTATTTGTATAATTATAAGTATATAAGACAAAAATATATGTATTTGTATTTGTATATACACTTTTCTCTCGCATTATACAAACACAAACGTATTTAATACATTTTATATCGAAATGTATAAAATGGTTAATTGTATACCGAAAATGGCTAATTGTATACCGAATCAGATGACAAAAAAGGGGTTGTTTGCTGCGAATTACAATTAAAATAAATTATGGCTATAACATTTAATAGTTTGTTATTTCATACAATTTTCCCTTTAATAATCATATTTCATCTTTTATCCTGTCTTTTCATAATAGCTCTACTCTCTATTGCATACCCTACTTTTCTTGTAAGTTTATTATTCAAATTATGGATGTGTGACATTCTGTAATGACGAAGAACGACAGATCTATCCAAACACTATATTCATTAAAATAATACAATACAATACGATATATCATGAAACAATACGTAACAACCATTGAAATAAAGTGTTAACTATTTGATCCTCACCAACATGGGTTATGGTGCACTGGTGAGAGTGTTTCACCTGTAACTAAAGGTCTCGATTCGAGCCCTGGATATGAAGAAAATCATGTTGGGAGTGTCACCCCCGAATGGGCTCGCAATGTGTGATTGGATTTAGTCGGAGCTCCAACGTGAGCTTGGACACCGAGTGAAAAACAAAAAAAAACAATTTGATTCTCGAAATTCAAACTAAAAAAATAGTACTGTATCACATTAGTATGCTCAAACTCCATTTCTATAAAAAACAATTCTCAGTTGGTGTTTGATAGATATCAGGTCATCTTTGGTTGGCGCAAAGAGGGCGGCTTTCACTGTTTTGGGTATATACATATATATCGATTCATTGCTTGTCTGAAACATACCCATTAGCCAAAATGGTGTTTTTTCGTTCAATTTCAAGAGGAATTTCATCTTCATTGAGCAAAACTAGGTATGGGTATTATAGAAAATTGCGGTTCTTGAGCAATATTCCTGAGAACACAGTGTACGGGGGACCAAAACCCCAAAACCCAAATCAAAGAGTAACCCTAACGACGTTGAGGCAAAAGTATAAGAAGGGTGAAGCGATAACAATGGTGACGGGTTATGATTACCCATCTGGTGTTCATATAGATATGGCTGGAATTGATATATGTCTTGTGGGTGATTCTGCATCTATGGTGGTTCATGGACATGATACTACTTTGCCTATTACGATTGATGAGATGCTTGTTCATTGTAGAGCTGTTGCTAGAGGTGCTAAAAGACCTCTTCTTGTTGGTGATCTACCTTTTGGCACTTATGAGTCTAGTACCAAACAGGTAACAGCTTAATACTATTTTTCTGTGCAAGTGTCCTGCCACATGCAAGCTTTGACCCGCCCTGTCTTGCTGTACTGTAGATGTTGCCTATTTTTATGTATATGTTGTATGATGTGGTTGTTTTTAAGATTATCTTGCTTACACTTCTTTTGAGCTGAGGTTCTACTTGAAACAACCTCTCTGCACTACATTACGTTAGGTTAAAGTTCATGTATATGCGACGCTACCCAGACTGCAGTTATGGGATTACATTGTTGTTGTTTTTGTACATTGTATGATAGGATATGAAATGAGCTTAAATGATGTAGAGATTCATATAAATGACCTCTACTTGTTTTGGACGGAGATAGTAGATGTTGAATATCTTTGGCTTCTCCGTTTATGTATTTCTTTATATTTTGATTACCTTCAGTGAAAATTATTGCTCTGTTATTGCGGCTACTATCATAGATAATTGTGTAGCTATTCATAGCAAACCTTATATGGTGGCGTGAAATAGGGTAAATCACTTGATTTAATAGATTAAATTACAATTATAATGTGAAAATTTAGGTTGTCAATGTATATATGAATTAATCCAACAAGTAATCATTTGTTGTTCAGTTTAAAGTGAGAATTGTTGCTAGATTGCATCTATGGTATCATTGTGTTTTGTTTAAACTGGTGAGAAATTGGTTAAAGAAAATGAGGAGAAATAAGAGTTCTTTTTGTTCTTAGGAGTCTAGTGTTTGATAGGTGATGATTTGTTGCTCAAATTTGTCCAAGAATTGAAATATTGATTGAGCTTTATTATGCCTTTGTTATTTGTGTTAATGTAATTTCTTGTGTCATGTGATGTTACGTTTTTACTTATTTGGAATGGTGAGGCATTGGATAAAGAATGAAAATAGTGGATAATGAAAACCTAAGTTGCTCGGACTCTATACTTTTGGTGCCGCACCCGTGTCTACATGACATGGGTGTGGGTGTGGGATCCGTTTCCGGTTTGGTCAACCAATTTTGGGTACTTTGACCAAAATCGATGGGGAAAGTGTGGATAGTTGTAATCAATACAAAAGCTAAGGTGAAATTGAAGAAAATGGAATACAACAACAACAACAACAACATACCCAGTGAAATCCCACCAAGTGGGGTCTGGGGAGGGTAAAGTGTACGCAGACCTTACCACTACCCCGTGAAGGTAGAGAGGCTGTTTCCGGTGGACCCTCGGCTCAAGTACATCCAAACCAAGTAAGAGAAAAGGAAACATTATATAAAACATAACATCCAATAAGAAAACTAGTGCATAATCAACAACGGAGACAATAACATCAAGAAAATACTGTGAGAGGCGAAGCGCAGTAAACAACATATGGCTATAGGATCACAGATAAGAACTACAAGTGCCAGGCTAGGACTACTACAAACACTACCAACCCAAACCTTCGTAAGGACAGACAACACGCTAACCCTACTAACCTTCAACCTTAATACGTGACCTCCACTCCTTCCTATCTAGAGTCATGTCCTCGGTGATGTGAAGTTGAGCCAAGTCCTGTCTAATCACCTCTCCCCAATACTTCCTAGGCCTACCTCTACCCCTCCGCGTACCCTCTACCACCAGCCCCTCGCACCTCCTCACTGTGGCGTCTGCACACCGCCTCTTCACATGCGCAAACCATCTCAGTCTCGCTTCCCTCAGCTTGTCCACCACAGAGGCCACTCCCACCTTCTCCCGGATAACCTCATTCCTAATTTTATCGCTCCTACTGTGCCCACACATCCATCTCAACATCCTCATCTCCGCAACATGCATTTTTTGAACATGTGAGTTCTTGACTTGCCAACACTCCTCTCCATACAACAAGGCCGGTCTAACTACCACTCTGTAGAACTTACCTTTAAGTTTAGGTGGAACTTTCTTATCACACAAGACTCCAGAAGCAAGCCTCCATTTCATCCAAGCAGCCCCTATGCGATGTGTGACATCATCGTCAATGTCACCACTTCCTTGGATTACAACCCCAAGATACTTAAAACTTTCTTTCTTAGGAATGGTCTGTGTGTCAAGTCTCACTTCCCCATCTGCCTCATCCAACGCATCACTGAATTTGCACCCTAAATATTCCGTTTTGGTCCTACTCAACCTGAACCCTTTGGACTCCAGCGTTTGTCTCCACACCTCCAGCCTCGCATTAACTCTGTCCCGCGTCTCATCGATCAGTACTATGTCATCCGCAAATAACATACACCATGGGACCTTCTCCTGAATAGACCGCGTCAACTCATCCATCACCAAAGCAAATAGAAAAGGGCTAAGGACTGATCCCTGATGCAGCCCCATCTCAACTGGGAAATGCTCCGAGTCTCCTCCAACCGATCTAACCCGAGTCTTGGCTCCACCGTACGTGTCCTTTATCGCCCTAATATAAATCATCGGGACACCTTTAGCCTCCAAGCACCTCCAGAGGACATTCCTCGGTACTTTGTCATAGGCCTTTTCAAGGTCAATGAACACCATATGTAGGTCCCTCTTCCTTTCTCTATATTTTTCTACCATTTTGAAGAAAATGGAATACGTTTTATATAAAAATTTATGTCACCCCTTTTCCTTTAATCTCCTTCCAGGATTCTCCCCAAGTTCTCCACATAATATCTTACAATTTAGGTTTTATAACGCTATTTTTAGATATTTTAATTATGTTTAGGCGAATCCGTGCATCCGTATCCATACATGGATCCATATCCCCGAATCTTAAAAGTTAGATCATGAAGGATCCGACCTCTAGACCTGCACCCGTATCGTACACCGCACCCGAGTCCGAGTAACTTAGATGAAAACTATTCTTTTGGTAATAATGAGTCTTGTACTCATTAGGTGATCATTTCTAGCTCAATTGTTCCAGAATTGATGTTTTTATTGATTTTATGCCTTTATCATTTGCATAATTAGTTCTCGTTTCAAGTACCACTAACAAATTTATGTTTCTCTGTTGAACATATCACTAGAAATTAGAGCAGATTATACGTATAAAGATATAAGTGTGAGTAATCCTATTTAGGAAGTGAAGGATTTTTGAGAAACTGCATGAAAACACAGCCTCTGAAAACGAACTTTTGAAGGTATTGCTTTATCTGTCTCATACAAATGTTTGAGGACGTTGCTAATTGAACTTGCATTTGCATTCAGAGAATGTTGCTTACACATACAACAACCATTAAATGTTGCCTCTTCATATTGGTGTAAGGGGTCTTTTCTTGATAAGTTTCAATGGGATGAGAATGCTTGGTGATGTTGTGTTATGAGCAGGCAGTTGATACAGCTGTAAGAGTTCTAAAGGAAGGAGGAATGGATGCGATTAAGTTGGAAGGTGGGGCACCATCAAGAATTACAGCAGCTAAAGCTATTGTTGAAGCGGGGATTGCTGTAATAGGGCATGTGGGATTAACACCTCAGGCCATCAGTGTTCTTGGTGGATTTAGGCCTCAAGGCAGAAACATTGATAGTGCAGTCAAGGTATACCTATTAAAAGCTGATAGGGTACACATGAAGTATACAATCAAGGCTATATACTTGTTTTTATGAATTTTGCAGGTTGTGGAAACTGCGATGGCCTTGCAGGAAGTAGGGTGCTTTTCTGTTGTTTTGGAATGTGTGCCTGCACCTGTTGCTGCAGCAACAACATCTGCTCTTAGGATCCCCACTATTGGAATTGGCGCTGGGCCTTTCTGCAGTGGTCAGGTTGGTTGAAATTCCCAGGATTACTGATGATCTTTCCATTATATTTTCTTGTTGGAGTATATTTGATGCATTTAAGTGTTTATGAAATTATCAAATTATTGAGAAGAGAAAAAAATAAAATTATACCCCTTTCGTTTTTTGTATTAGTTATTAACTTTTTTTTTGCCGTGTTCTTTAAGAGATTATAAACAAAAATGACAATTTACTATTTTACTTTAAAATCATTTTTTGCAAATTTTTACAAATTTTGTTTACACTTTCAAGAAAAATTAATTGTTAGGATAATGAAAATAAAAAAGAATTATTGTTTAATTTTGTTAATTGACAAATATTTTAGTAATGTAAATAATTATATATAGGATAGAAAAATAATATTAAATGTTAAAAGTAGGATGAATTAGGGTATATTTCATAAATATAAAATTATTTAAAGATAAGGAAAGTAGCAAAATAATTTGGAACAACGGTTAAAAGAAAAAGAAGGTTGAAAAGCTGATTATGAGAGGAGCCTTAAACTCACTTAAACGTTCCAACAATTTTAAAAAAGAAAAAAATTAAAATATGTCAGGGGGATTTGATCCCACAACCTTAGGCTCAAATATACAACCTTTTACCATCGGCACCACAGAGCACTTTTGTACTGTGGGTGGCACGTTTAATATTTATCTATATGTGGTATATATATACCTATATATACATAAAGTTTCCGTCGAAGTTTGTGGGTGGCGTGGCACACCCACCGTACTGAATTGATCCGCCCCTGCTTGCGGTGACTAGTGATCTACCTAGAATGACTTTGCTACTTCATTTCATGCTCATAACATTAATATGATTTTCAATTTATGTGGTCATAATTAGAAGCCACTTATGGACAGGATGACATTCCTACTTCATTTCCTGTCATGAACTCATGATATTAGCATGCTTTGTCAATGTCTTCACTCTCCAGCAGTAGCACAATCATTTGTAACGATTGACAGTTTAAGGTTATTTAATCTCATGTCCTAATAACGCAGGTGCTAGTTTATCATGATCTTCTTGGGATGATGCAACACCCGCACCATGCCAAGGTTAGTACAACTAAATTTACTCTGAATCCGGAGTCAAATTCTCTTTTTCTTACTCTTAGCGCTATCTGTATGAACTATATTCCATGTACCAATTAAGAACTGTCTATTCCTTTTGCAGGTTACTCCTAAGTTCTGTAAGCAGTTTGGACAAGTTGGAGATGTTATCAACAAAGCTCTTCAGGAATACAAGGAAGAAGTCACTAATGGTTCATTTCCTGGCTCTGCTCACAGCCCATATAAGATTGGTGCAGCCGATATGGATGGTTTCTTAAACGAGTTACAGAAGTTGGGCTTCAATGATGCAGCTTCAGCAGCAGCTGCTGCCGCTGAGAAGATTCAGACAAGCTGATTTTTTAGTATGCTTGGAGCCAACAAGTGCTATTATACTGAGCTGATACCTTGCCGTCTCTTGCAGATGGGGAGAGTCCCAAGAGAAGAGGCTTTCATTTAGTCGATTAAAATTATATGTCCAGAACTGGAAACAAGATTAGAGTTCCTTTTAGAGTAGGCCAAAAGAAGATGGTGATGATAGCAACACCATTTCTATATTTTTTTTTAGGAAGAAAGCAGTCAAGTCTGCAGTGTACATAAGGTGAAATGTTGAACCCAATCGATAAAATTTTATTTGGGGAGAAATGTCTTAAGCTATAATGCATGTTAATGGATGTTTGCATTATACAAATAGAATTCCTAGATACTGCATTTCCTACCTTCTTTTTTTGCTTCCCACTCGGTGTTTGATACTTGCATTGGAGTTCGATAAATTCAAATTTCCAGTGGAAAGTCCCACATTAAGAAGTAAATAACTCTCTAACAAAGGTGATTGCACATTCAGGGTTTGGACCCGAGGATATTCTACTTGAGAATCTCTAATCTCAGGTCAGTTCCCATAGCAATTGATCCTGTAATTGTTTATTCTTAGGTAGAGATCTCGAATTCAAGTCTTTTGATTAAATTTCGATTTCATATGAGTAATCAACTGGCTTTAGATCACAACCAATAATGTGATAGTCCCCTTATTTATTTGTAACAAAGTTAATTGGATGTCTCATGGAAATGATCTCATATGCTCACTAACAATTGGAATAAAATAAGATGTTTCTATATACATCTCCTAACAAGAAAATAACATTTGTAATGGACTACAAAACCAAATCTTCCGCAAAGGCAGTTGGCTATATATGATGAGTTTCTTTACTAATCGCGACAAAATTCACAGAAATCATCAGGAAGTCTCTTACATAAACAAACATCTATTCTTCTTTCTAGCATTTCCAATCTTTTCTCAAATGCCAATACTCCAACATGCATAGTCCTAACATCAACTTGTGCAACCTTAGCACAAGATCGAAGTAATATGTAATAATCAGCATGTACTGCATAAAGATAAGCCCCATCTTTCTTTCTAGCATACCTGATGTACCCGTCTTTCTTCTTCACATTTTTCCTCGGTGGTATATAAACAAATCGATTCTCTTTCATATCTGCTTTCAGCTGTCTTAATGTCGCGTTTGAATCACCATCGTCCCTTGACATTTTGCATTTGCATTTGCATGCATCATCCCTAAAGTTCTCGCTTTCTTTTGGTGTGCTGCTGCATCCATGTCTGAATCCGCTATGGTGAAAATTGTTACAAGTGTGGGAGTCTGTTTTCCCATCTTCTGATGCTTTGCCAGCCTTATTTTAAAAACGAAATATAATTCAGCTATTAAATATTAAACAAACAAAGACGAGTATAGGAACCCCGCGAAAGACAAATAAGAAAACAATACTGATGCAGGCAGAGCTAGTTAGCAAGTACACTAACCACAAATCATGTTACTTCACCAAAACTCCGTATTTAGGTGGTTAAACATTATTTAGTGTGTTAACTCAATATCTCACCATTGATTTCAATCTATTTGGGATTATGTAGGTGATACCTGAAAATGTAAAAGACACGCTTAACAGCTGGTAGCGCCAGAGTCACTAGGAGCAGGGAAAGACTTGTAAAAAATGGGTTAGTTGGTTGTTTGACCAACGGAAAGCATGGAAGAGAAGTCCACGAAAGAACAAGAATCGGCAACTTTCTAGAGGTATCTTCCTAATCCTTGCCAAAGAAGGCTGAGAAGGTTGGGATGCAAGGTGGTTGTCGCTCAAGGAACTATTGAAGTATACTCCGTAAAAGAGTCATGTGTGTCGAAGAAATGGAATGTCATTCCATTGTGCATCTTGTGGACAGTTGGGCCTGAGGGAAACCATAGATATTTTGAGGATAAAATACAATCCTTACCTTTTGTGAAGTTCAGGTGTTTACAGAACAAGTACTCGTGGTGCATATGTGAACCCTGTAGATGATCCTAACTTGTTAGTGAAACTCGTAGACTATCCCTACAGGCTCAGAGGGAGAATCTAAGTACATTTCTGTTTTTCTAATTCTATGCACTGGCTTAATGCTATCTTTTGATAATAAAATCTAGCTTTAGTCATCTCTTCTTTGAATGTCAGGTGACAAAGGCATTGTGGAGTAGATTGTGTGGATGGCTGGGGTTTCACAGAGTTATTCAAGATTGGGAGACTGAACTACGATGGGCATGTATGATGACAAAACAGAGAATATAACCACATATTGACGAGGTTTTACGGATGTGGGTGCAAGATCGTATAAATCAACCTTAATCACGGGGAAACTAAAATACCTTACGGCTTTGATAGGAGTCCCAAAAAACTTCTATTAGTTTTTTTTCTTCATGATCGTCGTAAGCAGGTCCTAGTCCAGCGAAAACCACATCTTTTCAGTGCGGAAGATATGAATATAAATCTTTTGAAAATTCTGTCAAACAAGAAAAGAAACTTTTCTTCAATAATTTTCAAGAGTTTCAAAGCATCAGAATTAGATTTACTCATATCTGATGTACTGTCATGAGGATCCGAATCACGTGAAGCAGAGTCATCCTCGGCAACAGCACCTCTTGCATTGCAACTGAAACCGCATTCTCCAGCTCCATTCTCAACAGCAGACACTAAATTATTGGAACAAGATGCAATCAATTCCCATTTTCCACCATTTAGGTCATAAAGAATCCTCATTGTCACAATCAGTATAGGCATCACACAAACACGAGAAGGCAGCCTGGAGTCATTATCTGATAAATACAACTCTGGAGGCATAGACCACTCATACACTTGGCATGCCTGAGGAAGAATTTTCTCAACAGGAAGCGATAAATGCTTAAGATAACAGGAAGCTATAGCATGGAAGTTCACTGAAGGCAATTCCAAGCCTATTTTCCTGGCGATTGAGGCAGCAAGGGACTCTTAACTTTTGTAAGGTGACAGTTCTGATATGCCTGAACATATGAATGGTACTGATAGGGCAGAACCTTGAAGGAGGTCCCAACTGGTTCTCTATTTCAAGAAAAGCAGCAAAATATGGGAGCTTTCCTTCTAAGGTCCACTTCAATATGTCTGTTGACAAGATTGCTTCCCTTGCCACGTGACAGACAAGAAAAGAGATAGCCAGAGAACAAGGTAATGGAATCATGCTGCTCAAATATGCCATATGGTTACTGCCCGGTTTCCAAATAAATTGTGAGGTTCTGTTTTCTGGCTGCCAGTCGGCTGAGAAAGTTCTACTTCCCCAGAAATAAATACCGAAATTAGGTTCTAAAAGGGAAAGGTGAATATAGAAAGGAAATTCAACCTGCATAATATCACAGAGTTTACACCAACTGACTTCTCTCACTCAAGACATAGAAAACTTTGCTAGACAGCCAGAGTATATGATTCAGAAGTTTGTCATAAACAGTGTAAAAGGCGACAAAAGATAAGAGAGGACAAAACATATTTTCCTTCATGCTATACAAATTAGATCAAAAGTGAAGGACCAACATCCTAGAAGAAATTTCATTTTCGTTTACACAAGATTACCCATTAGAAACCAAGTAGATATGCTGAAATACTAATCTTGCATTTTTCAAGTAGTGTTTCAAAAGAATGCAAGTGACAACAAGCATAGTAGTCGAACGAGCAATGTTAGGCTAAAATTAATTTATAAATCATCAGCTTCTAACTAATGATTGTTAACAAATCCTACAGAAACAAGAACAGGAAAATATCCTGATAATCAAAATGAGACCTTGAATTTGAGACTCTGATTCATGGATGACATTTCAGCGGGATTACGTTAAATTTCTCCACCAGAGTATTGCACTGCATTTGGATCATAGCTTGTAACCCCATAACATACCTCAACCGGATCTCTGAATAATAGTCTGTGTAAGTCAAAGAAATTTGAGATGATCCAAAATCACTAATCACTGCAGGCCCAACTCCATCAATCATCTCCATTATGGCAATGACGGCGCTGACGACTAGTAGAGTATATTCCCAGAGGCGTATCTAAGGGGTCACCGGATTCACGTGAATCCATGGTCCCCTCTCGAGATCATATATAGTAGTGTTATATTTTTGGCCTTTATTAAAAAAAAATGAAATATAGATGTGTGAACCCACACTTGAAGTATCACATAATGCGATTATGACCAGGTGCACCTCTCTCCGCGAGGTTAGAAATTTGAATTTTATATTTATCTTGTTTTATTTTTCTTTTTAAAATTAGGTTACACTTCTCTGGTAACTGCTATATATATTACTATATAAGAAGAGTGAATAAGCACACTCTTCATTGGCCTATCACAAAGATGACCCACCTACTTTTATATACTCCTCTTTCATTATATTTTAATTTTTCCTTTTTAAATAGTACTAAAAAATAAATTTAAAATATTACAAATTCGATTAACTCTCGAAATTTTACGCGAATTGTTAATTAAGACGAAGGGAATAACATATATTACTATATAAGAAGAGTGAATAAGCATACTATTTTTATACACTCCTCTTTCATTACTATATAAGAAGAGTGAATAAGCACACTCTTCATTGGCCTATCACAAAGATGACCCACCTACTTTTATATACTCCTCTTTCATTATATTTTAATTTTTCCTTTTTAAATAGTACTAAAAAATAAATTTAAAATATTACAAATTCGATTAACTCTCGAAATTTTACGCGAATTGTTAATTAAGACGAAGGGAATAACATATATTACTATATAAGAAGAGTGAATAAGCACACTACTTTTATACACTCCTCTTTCATTATATTTTAATTTTTTCCTTTTTAAATAGTACTAAAAAATAAATTTAAAATATTACAAATTCGATTAACTCTCGAAATTTTACGCGAATTGTTAATTAAGACGAAGGGAATAACATATATTATTTGAAAAATTACATTAAGAATACCATAAACCACAATAGTTAACAACTTACAATATTTGAAAAACATATTAACTCTCAAAATTTCACATGTCTCACATAAATTTGGACAAATGGAGTAACATATATTATTTGAAATTACGTTAAGAATATTATTAATCACAACTTAAAGTATTTAAAAATAGATAACATATATTATTTGAAAATAATGTAAAAAATATTATAAATCATAATAATTAACAATTTAACGGATATTGTGCCCGTGCTTGCATTTAGAAGTGAGAATGTTTAGGAGCTTAGGGTCAGTCAGTCAATTGACCGATTTGCCCTTCTTCTTCAACTTCCTCTATTTACTACAAAAATAGTACTAAAAATCAATTTAAAATATTAAAAATTTGGTTAATTCTTGAAATTTCACATGTATTACATAATATAATAGAGTGAGTAACATATATTATTTGAAAATTATATAAATAGTACTAAAATATAGTTTAAAATAGTACTAAAAATTTGATTAACTCTCGAAATTTCATATGTACTGCGTAATTGAGATTGAGTGAGAAATATATATTATTCGAAAAATAGAATAAATATGTGATATTATTAGAAAGAGCTTTAATATATATTTTAAAAAATTATTTTGTCTTACGTATATGATTTTCTGCATATATGTGGAGTTTTAAAGTTTTTAACATTTTAATATAGAAATATGATTATTTGAAAATTTTAGTACTTTCTTCATTTAAATTTTTCCATGTTTTTCTTTTAATTTGTTCTAGATTTAAAAATTACATAAAAAGTACTTAAAATCACAATATGTAATAATATAAGATATTAAAAAAAATATAATTAAAAATCATAAAAGAAATTTTATTGATTCTTTAATTCCATATTGAAACAAATGAAGTTTGTTTGAAAATAACATAAAAAGTACCGTAAATTAAAGTAAAATAACAACTAAAAATATTTAAGAATCATATAAGAAATTTAGTTGAGTTTCATAAAAGTACCTACGTCACATAAAATGGAACATAAAGAGTAATATATATTATTTGAAAATGATATAAGAAGTGCTATAAATCACAATAAATTAACAACTTCAAAATATATTTAACAAAATCACATACAAAAAATTATATAACTCTCCAAATTTCATCGGTGTCACATAAATTGAAACAAAGAACTACTCCCAATTTATGTTACTTACTTTCCTTTTTAGTCAGTCCCAAAAGAATGTCACATTTCTATATTAAGTAACAATTTGATTATAAAATATTTATTTTACCCTTGATGAAATAATTTACAGTCATACAAACTTATATCATTCATTTTGGACGACAAGTTTTAAAAGTTTTCATTTCTTTTTTAAACTCCGTGGCGAATCAAACTACCTCACATAAAATGAGACGGAGGAAGTAATATATATTGGGCCCGCGCTGGCGTGGGAACCTAATATCTAGTATATATATATATATAAGAATTAATTTTAGACCTATAATTTAAAAACTTTAACGATTTTCAGTAGTAAAATCCTAAATATCGAATCGATCAAATTTATATCATAAATCAACAGTTTTATAACAGTGCATCCATCATTTTAAAATCCTGAATACGCCTCTGTTAATATTCCCCCATCATCATCAACACCCGTGTCAATGATGTCATTTGCTTGAGAGCCGCAACCAGTGCAATAGAAAAATCCATCACCACCATCGTCAAAGGATAGATTGGGACAAACCTCGCGGCATCTTTGAATCTTCTCTGTCATTCTAATTAATTGTATGGGTCATTGATCGAATCCTCTGCATTAAAGCACCAATTGTTACAATCAACAAATGTAAGGTTGTGTACATCACTCTGTTATCTCTTGTATTCAGGTTAGTCACAAATACAGAAAAAGAAAAAGATGAAATAGACAGAATAATTTTTAATCCGAGTTCACAGAAATCACTGTGTTTTCTTAAGAAATTTAATCCCCTCACTATACCCGAGATTGTAGATTAATTTCTCCCAAGATAAAACGAATTAACCTGTTAAAGAAGTAGTAGCGGTACCTCAAACTTCAATAACTTCAGCGAACGCAAGAACAGCAACAAGAACACACACAGACTCAGTCAATCGACAATTTTGTTTATGTAAGAAAATGTATGCAGAGAGGAAAAAATTTCAGTGTTTGAAAAATGAAAATGACCTCTTATTTATAGCCATTAGCAGCAAGGAACGCGTCTGTTCAGACAAATCTGTTCAGACCTGTTTTTTCCAGAACGTTGTGTCTTTTGGAAAAAGTAACGACTTTTTGGAAGGAACAAATCCTTTCAAACGAATTTACCGTTACGCACGAATTTCAAATAATTCGTTGCGAAATTAATTATGTTATTTAACTAACATCCTGAATTAATTTATAAGAGAAAAGAAATGAATTAACAAGATTAATTAAATAAATTTTGCCCAAAAAAATATTATCAATCAATCACTTGCCAAATCCAAATCCGAGGCCGAGCGACGACGACGGCGTGAGAGGCACCTTCTTCTTAACCCCTTAAGAACTAAATGAAGTGTTTCCTAATATATGAACAACAATTTCTTTTCTTCTACCAATATGGTAAAAATGACTTTTCATTTTCCCTCAAAAATTGGTTTCCCCACTTTCATTGGTTCTTCCACTTTCCATTTTCTCTTTTTATTTCCCATTCACACCTTCTTGCTAAACCCAACACACTCTACCCTCCCCAAACTTCACTTGTGGGATTACATTACATTGTGTACTTCACAGTAGTTTTCACCTGTATCATTGTTGCTTATGGTGTTTCATTATTACATGATTTTTTTGGATAACCGAGAAATCTATATGTGACCCGCCCTTTGGATCAATCATATTGTACTTTTGCATTGTTCCTTGTTATTTGTTATATTCTCTACAGTGTCTCATTTTTCTATATCTGGATTTATTGCACTCGAGCCTAGGGTCGTTTGGAAACAATCTTTGTACCTCTACGAGATAGTGGTAAGGTCTGCATACATTCTATCCTCCCCAGACCTCACTTGTGGAATTTCACTGATTATGTTGTTGTTGTATACTTCCTAGACAAAAACACACTTGTTAAAAATATCCCTATTTCTAACCGACGAAAAACTAAAAAGCTTAAAAATTCATACTTTTCCTACTTATTTGATATCAAACTTGTGATCTATAGGTCAAATACGAAGATAACCTTATTGTTGCTCCAACAATTACCCATAAGAAGGTTGTGTACATACCAATCTATATGTTTCCATACTCAAAAGGGTCAGTTATGCCCTAAAATTTATTCCTACCAAACATCAATTCTATATGTTAGCAATCACAAAACGAATGAAAAAACAAAAAACATAATAATAAATTTACTAAAATAGCACTTTTGGTCTCTGTTTCTTCTTCAACTTTAGCTTCATAAATTTTAAATAAGAATAAAAAATAATATTTAAAATCTATGGCCAAATGCATATTTAATTAAAATACTCTAATGATTAGATTGATGAAACAATGAAATTATAAATATTGAAAAAGTGCTATTAAATTCATGAAATATAATATTAAAAACTACACTTTAGCACCAAAAATAGAATCAATCTCAATAAACTAGAGTTTTTAGTTTGCCTTGTTAGTTATTGAAATATGTTGAATATATGGAACAAGGGGCCCAGAGCTTTTATGACTATGTTGAATGCTAAAAAACAAAAACAAAAACAAAAATAGTCTAATAAAATAATTTTTAGCCCTACATCTTATTTTATTTGTAGTTTATCCATCCGGTGTAGACTTTATACCGAGTGATTCGAATCCGAAATTTCTTGATTAAAGAACTAAAAATATCACAGAAGACAGAGTAGAAATCCAAATACCCCAACTTTGGTCTGAAAAAATAATGCAAAATTATAAATAGTAATGTGTCTACGTGGACACATATATACCTTTAAAATACACTGTTAAATAGTTCAAGGGGTAAAAAATACGGTATTAAATAGTCTAGGGAGGTAATAGGTCCTTATGAAAGTTTAGTATGACAACAGCAAATCCAACCAAAGTTGGGATATTTTTCAAATCCTTATCCCAAAAAATAACTTAAAATAAGTTAGGAAGTGGTTGATTAGGTTAAAATGACTTAAAATAAGTCAAAAACTAAAATAGATCTCTCCTACTTTTTATTATTTAATTTAAAATTATTTCAGTTTAACTTTTTATTTTTTACTTAAAAACTACTCCATTTTTTTTTAAAGTCAATTCAAACAGACTCTTTGTCCTTAGATTTTAGTTATTTGCCTATTTAGGTTTAGGGCTCCAAAATTTAAAATGGGTTGGGTAAAATTAAAATATATAAGTATTATTTATATTTATTTAATAAAACTTTGATTCTTCGGTTGTACCGTAGTTTCGTGACCCTATATCGAACACCAAATTGAAGAACCGAAGTTTCTAGGAAAAAATCAACATCGAATCGAAACACCTAAGAATCGACACAAAAAAATTGAATTAGATTTAATTTGATTTTTTGATTTTTCGATTTTTCGATTTTTCGATATTTATGTCTTATAGGACCATCAAAGTGAAACAAATAAGGTAAAAAAAAATTCCATTGTTGGGAATCAAGAGTAAGTAACCCCATTACCTCATAATTTGTCATATTCCACAATAGATATATAGACACCCTCCATGGCTCTGCATAGTTTCTTACTTGGGACCACAATTTGCCCCTTTTTAATGTCAAAAAAAGACTGGCTTTTTTGTTTTCAAGAAAAGAAACCTCTACCTTCTTGTCTTGATATTGTAAAAGAGAATGAAGTCAAAAACTTTTCCAGCTCACTTGTATTTACACTGTTACACTTACCTAAACTCTACTCTCTTCCCAACCCACAAATTGTTTATACATGTAGTGAAGATGGGATTTGGAAGAAGAAAAAAAAGTTAATAAAAATGGTGTCTTTATTACTAGTATACTAGTGTCTTTCTCACTCACCTAACCCCATTTTGCTCTGATTTGTTTTTTGCTCTTCAAGAACTTAGCTTTAGATACATTAAAGTTTGGTTTTTACTTAAAGTTCTGTCCTTTTCATCTTCCTGTTTACAGGACATTACATTACTGTATCAATTGTAGTACTTATCATTCTTGGAAGTAGTTAGTCAAAATTGTGTCTAAATGAAAGGTTTTTGGTGGTCTACTGTTTCTTCATTTATATAAGGAAAGTTGGTTTGACTAAAATAACAACCCCTATTGACTTGCTTATGGTATAGGGAAATGTAGGGTCTCTTGCTTTTGATTTTGATGTATTGGTTATTGGTGAGTGAATTTAATGGTGGCAATTTGCATTTTGGGACATTATTGGTGTTGCTGTTGGACTTCAATGAATTTAGTGACTGGTGTTGTTGCTGCTTGTTCTTTTATCTAGGTTTATATATACTCTCTTATTTCACTTACATAATGATTAGTGATGATTGCAGTTTGTGTTTAAAAATTTTGCTAATTCATTTTCTGGGATTCTTGAAATGATTGTGCAATCCTGTCTTTCTACTTGGTGGGGTTTGTCTGCTTTCTTGGCCCATTCTGAATTATTAGCTTGTCAAAAATGGTGTCTTTTTTCCTTTTTAGTTCAGTATTATATGTAACTCTCTGCTAGTGTCACACGGGTTTTTCATTGGGAGGAAAATAAGAGGAGGAAATGCAATCTACCATTTGTTTAGTGCTGCTATTTTTAGTTGAGTTAGCTAAAGGAAGCTTAGATTTGGATGCTCTTTTGGAGTTTAAGAAGGGAGTTTTGAAAGACCCTTCTGGGAAAGTCCTTTCTTCATGGGATTCTAAGTCATTGGGACCAAATGGTTGCCCCCAAAACTGGTTCGGTATCGGTTGCAGTGATGGCCATGTCACTTCAATTGAACTAAATGATGTAGGTCTGGTTGGAGTTTTGGATTTTGCAGCTATTAGTGGCCTAAAAATGCTGCAGAATTTGTCTGTTGCAAACAACCAGTTAAGTGGGAAAATTACTGAGGAAGTTGGGTTGATTATGTCATTAGAATTTTTGGATCTTTCCAAGAACATGTTTAGAGGTTCTATACCCTCTAAGCTGACTAGTTTAAAGAACTTAGTATCTCTTAATCTTTCTTTAAATAGTCTCGATGGAATGGTTCCCACTGGTTTTGGTAGTCTTGAGAAATTGAAGTATCTGGATTTGCACTCTAATGCCTTCTCAATTGATATTATGCTTCTTCTGGCCTCATTGGGGGATGTAGAGTATGTAGACCTCAGTAGCAACAAGTTTGTTGGATCACTTGACCTGCAAGTAGGAAATTCGAGCTTTGTCTCGTCAATTCAATATCTGAACATTAGTCATAATAACCTGGATGGAGAGCTATTTCCTCACGATGGAATGCCATATTTTGACAGTTTAGAGGCGTTTGATGCAAGTGACAATCAGCTTACTGGTACTATTCCGTCCTTCAATTTTGTAGTCTCCCTTCGAATTCTTAGGCTCGGGAACAATCAGTTGTCTGGATCACTCCCCGAAGCTCTTCTAGAGGATAGCTCAATGATTTTATCAGAATTGGACCTAAGCCAGAATCAGCTTGCAGGTGTGTTGATCCTTTCTTCTTTAGTTAATTTGTTTGGTTGAAGTCAATCTAAGTAATCTATGGTTAATTACTACTCCCTTTGTCCCAATTTATGTGACACTTTTTGTTTTTCGAGAGTCAAACAATTTAAGTTTGACCGGAAATTTGCACGTGGAATCTTCAACTTTTTTGAAATGAAATTTATATATTTGTAAACTACGTAAAAAGTACTGTAAGTCACAATAATTGGCAATTCAAAATAATTAAAAGATATGTGATAAATTTACGGTCAAAGATAGAATTGTTTGAATCTCGAAATCCGAAAAGTGCCACATAAATTGGGACGGAGGGAGTACTATCTATGATCTGAGGTTGTTGTCAGTTAGATAACAAATGAATAATATTTAGACTGCTATCTGCTGGAAAGCATGCTTGTTTTGGTTGCAATCAAATGTAATGTATAGAACACAATTCCTGAGCACTTCGGAATTGTGTTCTAGAGGAATGCTGTACAATTCTCTGCTTATGTGTAATTATCATACACATTGTTCCCAATTCTTCCCTAGGTTGGAGATATTTCATACTTAGACTCAACTCTAAGGCAATTATTGCTGTAAACTTGCATTTTAATTAGTGGAATGTTCCAGTGTCTTTTTGATTATTTTTTTTGCTGCATTATTAATTTCATCTCTCCTCGAGCCGAGGGTCTATTGGAAATAGCCTCCCTACCCTCACAAGGTAGGGGTAAGGTTTGCATACATGCTACCCTCCCCAGACTCCACCTATGGGATTATACTGGATTTGTTGTGGTTGTTGTTGTTTGCTGCGTTATAAACAAGCTGCATAAAGATATTCTTCATGTGGTTGGAGTTCTGGTGTATTTTAAGTCTTTCGTTGTTCTTTTAATTATTATATTTAGTTGTTCTTACCACAGGCCTAAACCAAGCTACTTCCTTTCCAAACTATTTCATGAAGCCATTTGCTATTTTGGCAGGTCCCATTGGAGGTATAAGTGCTGTGAATCTCAAGCTTCTAAATTTATCATATAACCAGCTCTCAGGCCCCTTGCCTTTCAAGGTTGGGCGCTGTGCCATCATAGACCTGAGCTACAATCGGCTAACTGGAAATGTGTCCCGGATCCAAGGTTGGGGAAATTATGTTGAAGTTATTGTGTTAAGCTCAAATGCATTGACAGGAGCCTTCCCCAACCAAACTTCCCAGTTCTTGAGGCTTACTTCGTTAAAGATTTCAAACAACTCACTTGAAGGTGTGTTACCAACTATGTTAGGTACATACCTCGAACTTAAAACAATTGATCTTAGCATTAACCAACTTAGTGGTACTCTCCTTCCCAGCCTTTTCAACTCTACCAAATTGACTGATATTAACGTTTCTTTCAACAAATTTACCGGTAGTGTACCTATCATGGCATTTAACTCAGAGAATCTAAGCTTGATTTCTCTAGATGTTTCACATAATGCATTAGCTGGTCCGTTACCTCCGGGGCTGGACAAGTTCCCGGACATGGTAAACCTGGATCTCTCTGATAACAAATTTGAAGGTGGCCTTCCTAATGATCTCTCAGACAAATTGGAATTTTTTAATGTGGCTAATAACAATTTTTCTGGACCTGTGCCACAAAATTTATGGAGGTTTCCTGACTCCTCATTCCATCCGGGAAATCCCTTGCTTGTACTTCCAAAGCACACCAAAGCTCCTTCAGAGGGAGATTCAACTTTAAGCTTGAGAAGTCATGGTTCTCGCATGAAATCTACCATCAGGGCTGCCCTCATTGCTGGGCTGATCTGTGGTGTATCTGTTATAGCTTTGTTGACATTAATAATCTACCGCAAGGCCCATCAGCGAGATGGCGGGAAGGATGATATGAAAGGAACCAAGGAAAAGAAAGGTATGGAACTATTCTTCTTCTAATAAGACAGGTGATCAGATCAACTGATACTAATGCCTTTTCATTTCCACAGGTTTGTCTTTATCTGATATAGAATGTGGACATGACACTAGAGAACACAGCGTGCCAGTATCAACAGTTCAAAATGAGCCATTATCTTCACCTATATCTGTCATGTCATCCGCCAATCTCTCTCCTTCTAAGGTTCAAGATCAATCCAAAAGCCCAAATTCTCTCAGGGTTTCTTCTCCTGATAAACTGGCTGGAGATTTGCATCTACTAGATAATGCCTTGAAGGTCACTGCTGAAGAATTATCGTGTGCTCCTGCCGAAGCTGTGGGCAGAAGTTGTCATGGAACATTGTATAAAGCTACGCTTGGTTCAGACCAAGTACTTGCTGTCAAATGGCTTAAGGAAGGGATAGTGAAAGGCAAGAAGGAATTTGCTAGAGAAGCTAAGAAACTGGGGAGTATTAGGCATCCTAATTTAGTTTCTCTACTGGGTTACTACTGGGGTCCCAAGGAGCATGAGCGGCTTCTCATATCAAATTACACCGATGCACCATGTTTAGCTCTTTATCTTCTTCGTAAAGGTCAGTCTCCCCTTTTCTATATATAGAGTATATCACCTGCATCTATTTCTGTAGCTTTTCTGATTTTTGTGTGGTGCTGAATTCGTGATCCAGTTTTACCAAAGAAATTAGTAGTACTCCTTCAATGAAATCAAACATAATGGACCGTGAATGCACACAACCTTGAATGTGTATATTGTAATTGTAGTTGTCAAGATTGCTCATACCTGATATGCTGAAGTTTAATCACCATCTTGCCACTTGATTTCCATTCTGGTGCCTCAAGTGTACTTTTCTTCCAAAAGATATTCTAGCTTGCTGGTTGAATATGTATCTGAGACTATTAATACACATTTCACATAGCAACTTTCATGAAATTTATAAATGGAGCTATCTTCCAAAATTTGAACTTTTCAATTCATATATATTAGCAATGTTAGAATTACACATAGCAGAAAAGATACACACCTGTTTTTTGCTTTCATGGTAATACTAAAAGGTAAAACAGTTCCACCTTCGCTAATTATGCCTTGATGTTGATAGTAGGAGAGTCAAAAGTCGAAAAGAGGATTCCTCTCTTGTTTCTCTCATTCAAAACTGTGCATGAGACTTTTATCTCACATGGCTCATTTTGTATTGATTACTTTGGTTGGGCTCGATTGATGTCATTTTGATAAGGGCATCCCGGTGCACTAATTAGAGACTGCTACTTTGAATTCCGCTTATTGCATATAGCACTGTACTTTGTTTTCTAGTTTTGAGTGATGATATGGATGCCGGTTTCATTCTTTGATGTATGCAGATGCAGAACCCTGTAAGCTACATCCTTTATCTCTCGATGATCGACTCAAGATCTCTGTAGATGTTGCTCGTTGTCTAAACTACCTTCACCATGAAAGTGCCATACCTCATGGCAACCTGAAATCCACAAATGTACTTATAGACACGTCTACCGTGAATGCCCTACTAACTGACTATAGTCTTCATCGGTTGATGACATCTGCTGGAACAGCTGAACAGGTTCTAAATGCCAGTGTACTCGGTTATCGTCCACCTGAATTCGCGAGTACAAGTAAACCTTGCCCGTCATTGAAAAGTGACGTCTATGCTTTTGGTGTTATCTTGTTGGAACTTTTGACTGGAAGAAGTTCTGCAGAAATTGTTCCTGGGAACTCAGAAGTGCTGGATTTAACCGAATGGGTGAGATTATTGGCCTTTCAAGACCGTTCAATCGAGTGCTTTGATCCATTCTTATTAGGAAAGCAAAGCAACGACGAAGACATGCATACTATTCTTGATAGCATGCTTCAGGTTGCACTAAGGTGCATTTTGCCAGCTGATGAAAGGCCTGATATGAAATTGGTTTTCGAGCAACTTTGCTCGATAGCGCAATAACACAAGTTGAGGGGAGGGGTAAATTTGAATACTATGTAGTTGTAGATTTGTATCTTAAAAGTTGATATTTCATTCATGTTCCATTTTTAATTCAATTGTTTTAGAAACAAATTCATTTGTGAATTGGTACATTAAGTGATGAATGAAGTTGTATTCTTCACATTTATTGACAAGAAATAAAGTTTTCTTGTATGTCATTCTTATCAAAAGTTATCTTCTTTTTCTCATAATCATGAAATTGCACCAACTTTTGAAAAACTATTCAAACAAAATTCAATTCTTATACGATCTTACCAGATTAAATGTGCACAAATGTATGCTCTTTGGGTCATTATTTAACTAGCGCCCGTTTTTAAAATCTTTTTTCAAGTTTATCTGCTTTGTAGATAATTCAAATGTAATCGACTCAATTAGATAATTTCAAAAATCCAAAAATTAATCTCTGCTAGTGTTTAGGATCTTAAAAATATTACTCTCTGTTAGTCAGTCCCAAAAAGAATGACATATTTTTATATTAAGTAACAATTTAACTACTCCACAAAATATCTATTTCTTTTAATGAAATGATTTACAGCCACATAAATTTTTATCATTCATTTTGAACCACACATTTTAAAAGTTTTTCTTTCTTTCTTAAATTTCGTGCCAAGTCAAACTACCTCACATAAAATGGGACGGAGGGAGTTTAAATTTGATCATATTATATAATCAAATAAATATTAAAAATATTTTTTTAAAATTTACTTTTGAAATGCCCCAAGGCAAGTTCAAACCCCACATCAAGCAAAGCGAAGCCCGATATTTAAGTAGAGAAGGGTAGAGGGGCGAGCCCATTATCTACTGAGTTTAGAAGGTTGTGATTGATCCAAAAGGTGGGTCACTTGACAAATTTCTTGGTTATCAGGAAAAAGTTTTACTTTAGAAATTCATGATCAAACACAGCTAAAAGAATGAGAGGAAATATTTAAAAAAGGGAAAAGGGTCAAATATGCCCCTAAACTATTCGAAAAGGTCTAGATATACCCCTGTTTAAAGTTTGGCTCACTCGTGCCCTCGCCGTTCAACTTTTCGTCTAGATATGCCCTCATGGGCGTTAAATGCCAAATGGAATTGCCACGTCATTTTTACATTACCACGTGATATTTATATTAAAGGGAAAAGGGTCAAATATACCCCTAAACTATTCGAAAAGATCTAGATATACCCCCTTTTAAATAAACTACCCGACCCGTTTTCAACAAAAAAAATTCGGTAAATCCCAAAAATGAGTAATTGACTAATAAAAAATAGGAAAAATATGAAAAAAATAATATAAAATTAACGCCAAAAATTCACAAATAATAATAGTAACCTTAAATTCAACAATTTTTTAATTTTTTTATTTTTTTCGATAAATTCCGAAAATGAGTAATTGATTGATAAAAAATATAACATAAAAATTCAGCATAAAGTCATTACATATTTTTTATTAATCAATTACTCATTTTCGTGATTTATCGAAAAAAAATAAAAAATTATAAAAAATTGTTGAAATTGTTGAATTTAAGGTTACTATATTTATTTGCGAATTTTTGGCGTTAATTAAATTCGAATTCGTATGGTAGAATTCATTTTGAAGGTGGTGATTCTAACATTATTTTTTCTATTCCAAGAGAACTTGAACTTAAGATCGCTTGATCATTAAAAATGGATTAATCACAACTATCCCACTAAATAGTACTTCTTTCGTTTCAATTATTTGTTTTGTTTTTTTATTAGTTCGTTTAAAAAAGAATGTCTTTGGTTTGGTAAATTTTTTAATTCTAATGCATACCACAAGGCTAAGACATATCTTTAGTTTAAGATTACAAGATTTAAAAATATTCTTTCTTGTTTTAAACTCTATATCAAATTAAAATCAACCAAGTAAATTGAAACGGAGAAGTATATATAGTACTCCCCCTTTGTCCATTTTTACTTGTCAACTATATTATTTTAGGACGTTCAACAATATTTGTCCACTTTATAAAAACCAAGGAAATGAATAATTTATCATTTTGTGTCTCTTTTACCCTTGTTATTTAATACTTTTCATTTTCAATGTTTAGATGACTTATATTTTAATAAAGGTGATTTGGTAAAATCCTATTCTTTATTATTTTTAATTTTTGTGTCAAGTTAATAGTGGACAATTATGGTAGGACGAGAGTATATTAAAATATTTTATGGTGGAAACTTGTGTCTCCTTGTATATAATAAATTTAGTCTATCTAATCACTCAACTAGTGTAGGACAACTTTACAAAAATTGAAAAATTAATGTGTTCTTTGACTTGTGTAAGATATATCTCTCTCTCAATAAATGTCCTAATTCACTTTTTATAAGCCAATCCTTTTAGCCCATTTTTTCAAAATCTCTTCTCTAGGAAAAAAAATTATGGGAAGAGCTCCATGTTGTGATAAAGCAAATGTGAAGAAAGGGCCATGGTCACCAGAAGAAGATGCAAAATTAAAAGAATATATTGACAAATTTGGCACTGGTGGAAATTGGATTGCTCTTCCACAAAAAGCGGGTATGTTTTATTTAATTGAGTATCTGATAGATAGAGTCGGAATTTTGAGTTAATGTGTTTTGAATTTTATATAAACATAGTTGTTTGAATCAATAGTATTGAGTTTTGTCGAATTCGTAAGTAGAATTGTAGATTTGGTCTTTTTCTAGTTATGTTTCATTTTTGTTCTCTCTCTTTTGTATTGGAGTTAAAGTCGAGATTTTGGATAAAATTATTTATGTTTAAATCGAAAGTATTGAATTTTATTAAATCTGTAAGTACTATAACTACTCACAAACTTGATTTGTTTCTTTTAATTTATTTTTTGTTAATTAATTCTGATTTTTTGAATTATTTGTTTGTGATTAGGGCTAAGAAGATGTGGAAAAAGCTGCAGATTAAGATGGCTAAATTATCTTAGGCCAAATATTAAACACGGAGAGTTTTCAGAGGAAGAAGACAGAATCATTTGCAGCCTTTATGCTAACATTGGAAGCAGGTATATACATATTTTTTCTACTAAAATTTCAATCATTATTAAATTTTGATCACATAATTTCAAAAGTACGATGAGTTCGTTGCTAAGAATTTTAAAATTCAAACACAAACTTTGAATCATGGATTAACTTCTAAGTAGGGGATGTTGAGAACAAGTTATAGATAGTTCGAGTGAACCACTTTAATTTCCTCCTTCTAGCTTTGTACCTAAATGGGATGTGATAAAATTTCAAATTAAACTCGAAATGATTCAAATCTTAAATTAGTCTCTGCTTCTAACAACTAGTATGATCCTAGAAATATATACTTTGCATGCATGAGTATTACTTTCAAGAATTAAAGTCTAGTTAATTAGTACTAGTAACTTTCATGTTTTTGGTCATGAAAATTAATTAAACTAATTTCGATATCTAAAAAACATATGCAGGTGGTCAATAATAGCAGCTCAATTACCAGGCAGGACAGATAATAATATCAAAAACTATTGGAACACAAAGCTCAAGAAGAAATTAATGGGATTTGTCTCTTCATCTCACAAGATCATTAGGCCTCTTAATCATCATCATTATCAACACCAAATTCCCACTAATTGTTACAATAATTATTCCTCACAAATTTCACTTCTTCAAGCTTCATCTTTATTAATCTCATCAAATTATCCCAACAACACAACTTTCCCATGCTATGAAACCAATATTCCTAGTACAATCCCATCAAGTACAAGTTTCTTAAGCGCGGGTGCATCGACTAGTTGTACCTCAGGCATAACCGCTGGTACTTTCGCGGTCCTACTACCTCTTCTGAAGAGAGTTATGACATTTCGAATTTTAATTTTCATAGCTATATGTATAATAACAATGGTGTTATTAGTGAAGGAGAAAAGTTGATTAGTGGAAATAGTGGTAGTGGTTGTCATGTTGATGAGCAACAAAATCCATTAGATTATAGTAGCTTGGAGGAGATTAAGGATCTAATTAGCACTAATCATGTTACTTGTAATAGCAATAGCTTTTTGCTTGATCATGAGATCAAGACAGAAGAAAAAGTCATGATGTACTATTGATGGACAAATATAAGAAATTTTTCAATTTGGGAAAAGTAGTTTTTTTTTTTAAAGTACAATTGGAAAAAGTAAAAAGTTTCCATTGTTGCATTTCTTTTTGGGAAATTAATGTGTTAGTACTTTCCTTTTTTTCTTTTTCCATATTTAAAAAAAAATATAAAGATAATGTTCGAATCAGTTTATCGCAAATCGATTATTTCATCATCCATATGATTACTTTTCATCAAGATAGATATCAGATATGTTTATGCATCAAGACTTATATCTCTTTGTAGTATAATTGTTATCCGTTCTGTTAAACTCATCATCGTGTGTTAGTGCTAATGTTTTAGCAGTAATTATTCACATATGAGTTTATATTTTATATCGATGATGTAAAGAACATTTGTACAATTAGGTCACTCAAAGATTATTGCGAATAATTAATTCTATTTAGTAATATTAATTACTAACCTAAAATAAAATGTTATATAGATTAAACTATATATATTGAATACAAAAAATTCATAATATTATTATTGTCGATATATATAACTTATATTTCCTCCGTCCCATTTTATATGTCACCTTTTTTTACTTTACACCTTTTTACTTTGCACTTGCATTAAGAAATTATGTAATTTTACCCTTAAATCTACCCTTATTTAATGTTTTCTTAAGTCAACTTTATTAATAAATGACAAGATTAATTAACTATTCTATCAAGGGTATAATAGGAAAAATATGGTAATTTATGCATAAATTTTATAAAATGACAAGTATTGTGGTCCAGTTATTTATAGAAAGGGATGACATATAAAATGAGACGGAGGAAGTATATTTTAAATAACTGTTGCCTTATCTGATCTGTCATTTCAACCTCTTGAAATAAATAATATGAAAATTGAAGATTAAGGTTTAAAAAAAAAAAAATCGATTTTAAATTTTTCCTTATAAAACTTCAAATATATTCCATGATCAAATATCATTTTTAAATTCAACTTTACATATCTTGTAAAATATTAATTTATTCATGTCCAACATATTATTTATTTAATAGATTCTTCTTTTGTTTGCTACCTTATACTCTACGTGACAATTTTTTTAATCAGGAAATATTAATTGTCAATATTTAAGAAAGCATTACTCTTTGAACGTTTCTCCTTATCCTTTAATCACTAATTTTTTTTCACGATATTTGATATTTGGAATTTTTATTAAAGCTCAGTTAATCGAATTATCGAAAGTTTTATTTTGAGATGAATTATCTTTTTACTTAAAATGACTTCATTTTCAATATACACAATACTTACCGCTTCACGAGAGCCTTGAATGACTTTTAAGTTTAGTTTTTCTCCTTGATTAATTATTTCATGTGTTTCTTGTTTGAATAATTCATATTTTCCTCTCAATTTAAATGAGCTTTTACTACTTCAATTTATTTCTCTTTCACCAAAACTCCGTTTGTTCACCGCTGCACAACAATGATGTAATAAATTCAACACACAAAGTGAGAAACAGTCCACTAATTAATTAATATTGGAAAAATTGACTTAGTGATTTAATGTCACAAAAATAAATAATTGATTCTTAATATGAGATTAAAATTTGCTAATTAGTATTTTGATTGTATTATTATTTTTTATTATGTACGACAATAATATCTTCAGTGTGATTCTACAAATAAGATCTAAAGAGAATAGAGAAACGTTATTTTTGATAAACTAGCGATCATGGTCATTTATGCTTCACAAAGGTTGTATATTTTTTAGGAGTTCTCATAAGTTTATCGCAATTAAGGGTGGATGTTTGGTATTTGATGCATTATTTTCAAAGTTTGATTTGGATAAATGATAATTGAAACTGAATATTAGATACGAACTTTGATTCAGTACGGTAAATTATTTCAATTCGATTCAATAATTCAATTTTTAGTAATTTATATCAATAGATAATTGCAATCTCACACATTAATCCGTACATTTGCTTGTAATTTATGAGACTATAGCTTACCAAGGCGATAATCAATAGCTGATCCTAAAAGATGATCCACTACACTAAAATCGAGACTCAACCCGAACTTCTACATAAGATTTTGTTTTGCAATGAGCGAAATTCTGACAGAGCAATTCCTCCTAAAGGTAGATACTATCAAATTATATACCGTTACTTCAAGACTCTCCTCGTCACGGAAAATTAAGAGTGATTACAGTTGTATCCTTCAAAATATTGCGTGTAACACTACAAATCACGCGTTTTTTCTTTCAAATATTTACACGCACTACTATAAATATAACTACAAACGCATCACACCTTCACTAAACAAACGCCTCCTTCATTTCTGATTTTCTGTTACACTATGGCTGATCGCGTACATCCTCGAGATTCATCGCCGGCGAGTTCACCGCCATCGTTAAATAACTCCGGCGAAGTAGCCGCGGGAACTCATACAAAGCATGTGCCGTCGCCGGGAACGTATGTTGTTCAAGTACCAAAAGATCAAATCTACCGGTATCCTCCACCGGGGAATTCTCGCCGTTACGAAGCTTTGAGAAAACGAAAGCCTCGTCGGAGCTGCTGTTGCCGGTGCGTTTGCTACACTTTCTCTCTCCTTCTAATTCTCATTATCGCACTTGGAATCACTGCTGCCGTTCTCTACCTCGTCTTCCGTCCTGAAGCTCCAAAATACACTATCTCCGACGTCGCGATTAAGAATTTCAACTTAACTTCGTCGTCTCCGGTATCGCCGGAATTCGACGTTACTGTCCGAGCTGAAAATCCTAACAATAAGATCGGAATTTACTACCGGAAAGGAAACTCCGTCACCGTATTCTACTCCGATGTCCGTCTCTCTAACGGCAAATTGCCGGCGTTCTATCAGCCAACGAATAACGTAACGGTTTTTCAGACGCCGTTAAAAGGATCAAACGTCTTGCTTGGTAACGCCGTCTTAACGGCGTTAAGGAATGAGCAGATGAAAGGGAAAGTTCCGTTTAAGGTTAACATTAAAGCGCCAGTTAAAGTTAAAGTTGGCGCCGTTAAGACGTGGGAAATCACCGTTAAGGTCAAGTGTGACATAACGGTGAATACATTAACGGCCAAATCAAAAATAATTTCTAAAGATTGTAAATATAGTGTTAGGCTTTGGTAGTAAATATTGATATATATGATTTTTTTTTTCCCTTTTCCTTCTATTGGTAGTAAAAATGGTTTACATAATAGAGTGAAATTTTTATTATATATTAAAATACACGCAGTTCGATGGTGTTATTTTAGGTTGGAAAAGATAACAACGGATAGTTAACTTAATCAACTTGGTGTTATTTTAGGTCGGAAAAGATAACAATGAATTGTTAGCTTAATCAACTTTGAGATGCGTTTAGTACATAGATAGTGATAATTCTGATTGAAAAAATAACAACTAATAGTTGAAATGTAAAACTCGTGAGAAAACAAACTTATTTTCTCAATTTGCACCTATATTGACCCTTCTTATCCCATGTTACTTTAAGCATTTTGATATATATATATATGTTATTTTTTATGACAAGTGAAATTCACCACCACTATTTTTGGGTATGCACAATGTAAAAGCTTCGCTTCTATGTCATGTCGCAAATCATATAGAAAAGGTAACTTACACTGGGCAAGCCTGATGCGACTAGCTCCACCCAGAAGGCAAACTCCTTACTTTGGCAAGAAATTTTGAACTTGAGACCTCTAACACAAAAGTCCCAAGCCCAAACCACTGGATCAACTTTGGGTAAAAAACACTTGAGATACCTTCATAACAACTACACCTTAGTCACAAAAAGTTTGGATCAACTATATAAATCCCCATTTCGTCATTTCAACTGATATCATCATCATAATAATAAATAATAAATAAATAAAGCAAAAGTGAAAAACTACATTAAAATGCAAAATATTTAATGAAATTGTAACTGAGTTCATCAAAGTAAAATGTACATGTTTGATAGTACATTTTTTTCTTGCTATCATATAAACAGCTCTCTTTATGACTAAATCTACACCCCTTTCCTTTTCAAATATTGCCCATTTTTCACCTCCCAATATTTGCATATACAGCCACTATATAGAGCTTCTTTATTTTCAAAATTCAACAAAAATATATATGTAAAGCTCCAAGAAATTTATCCTTCTATTTTTCACCTCTCCTGTACAAATGACAGAATAAATAATCCTTCCTTTGCTATTATATCCACTGTTGTTTCTTCAGTATCTTTTTGTCATAACTATGTTACTCGGACTCTGCAAAATGTTGTCGCGCCTGTGTTGAATACTTCTAAAAACACACTACTTATGAAGAGTTCGAGCAAGATAGGGTCGGAATACCTTCTTATGATTGAGAATTCATGCGGAGCGCATGACCATGTTTGGCTTCTTGGATGGCCTTTTGGAGTTGAGTAAACATCTTGACAGAAGACTCTGAGAAGTTGTTTAACTGGCTCAGGAAAAAGGCCAAGCTTGTACGAAAACGATCGAAGCCGGCTATCCAGTCTTCAGGAGAATCATCTCTCAGTGGGGTCTTAAGACCTGGATCACCATCGATTCCATGACGATGATTTCCACCCTTCCCTTGGTGCTTCTCTTGTCGGGGTAGGAGGTGAGAGATTTCGGCAGCCAACCCCTTTATAGCGTCTGAAACCTCTTTAGTAGGCAAGGAATCGAACATCTCCAACCAGACAGAACAGGTGGTATAAATAGGCGGGCCGTGGTTTCTGAGTGGCACAGGCTGCTTCTTTCTTTTTCTCCTGGATGATTTTTCGCGGAGGAAGACGGATTTGTGAAGCCACTTATTTATAGCTTCCACGTATGCCTTTTGAGAGACGATCCACTTTGTAAAACTTGATGATAGAGAACTCAATTCATGTTCAAGATGAATTGCAATCTGCCGACGAGAATCTGATTGAATAAGGATCTTCATATTTCCAGGTGAATGAGCTATCGATATGATATGGAGCTGAAGCTTGTGACAGTCGAACATAACTTCCCACATCTTCCTCAATCTGAGATAGGAACAGGATAGCCATACAGACAAATTAATAAGGAACTTCCAGCCATTAACCTTCTAAAACATCATCTTTCAAACATGTGTACATTTAATGCTAACAATATTCCGATGCTGAATTAATGAGCAACATTAATAACATACCCCTCAATCAACTCCTCCAATTGAGGCTGAAGTTCCTTGTCTCTTATTTCTTCAATTTTCCTGGAGATGGAATTAATTCTATGAATTGCAACTCCGATTCTCGAATGAAGATCCTTCACAACAGCACGCGTCTTGTCAATCCTATGAGGAGTTTCTACCTTAGATTCTAGTTGTCGGAGAAGCTTACGCTTGGCATCATAATCACTTCGGATCATCTCACTAGCCTGAATTCCAAAAGGTGTTTACATTTAGTTGTACATCGAAACTCAAAAATATGAGAGGGTGTACTAATTTAATAATAAGTAGCTTAAACACCATTGATATGAGCAAAGCACTAGCAAATGCACTGTATTAAACTTGCACTTAATACATCCTGTTCTTAAAAAGTTTAATATAAATTAAACCGCAATCACTTTGGAAACGTTAATCTATACAACTGAAAGGTTCCATTTTGAGATGCATTGAATTTCAAGTCTGGGATCTCAGTATGTCTTAATTGATCAATATCAAATTTACAACACTATATATCTCCGATAATAATACCAGAAAGGAAATTGGTGCTTCCAAGAGGACTATAATGAAAGCAAGTATGAAACTTCAACAGAAGGCCATGCCTTGGGTTTTGAAAAAAGACATATGACCGTCACTGCAAAGTCTATGTCAATATCTTGACAGACGAAAGGAATGTAAATGTGGAAAGAACTTGTTTCATTTGACCAGTTACATCAAGAGATCAGTCAAGAATTTTGAAAGGAAGTTCTAGTATTTTCTTACTCTACGAACCCTAGGCCTAAACCCTAAATACCTTTTGCAAACAAAATATAGAAACTAACATCAAAGAGGTAAATTCTTCATCCATAGGAATGTCATAGAACAGCAAGCAATTAAGGGTTGTGTACGTCTAACTAACTAGTTCACAAATATGTATCCCATTCATATAGCTAGACAAATAAACATATCAATACATTATTATACATACATAAGAAACATCTTACCTTGACTTCGTCATATAGCTTTTTCTCCCATGCAAACAGCCGATCTAACGTAGAGGCATGACTTCCTGAGACCATACAAAAGTTATCAAAGAGATTGTTGGAAACATCCTCAATACCATCTGTGGAGTTTACACCATGCCGATTTGGGGATGAAGCATGAGATGATGTGGTACGATGCCATGTCAGGTACTTCACAGAATTTTGAGGAGGCCCTGAACAGAAAAATTAAGATGGCTGGATGAGCTTCATGTAGAAGAAAATAATGAAAAGACAGACAATAAAAACAATAAGAAAACATGCTGCATGGTAAATAAGCACAACCGTGCATAATAGTATCCAAAGCGAGTGAACCAAAATCAGATTAAACGTTTAAAAAGCTCCATTTGACATACAATGGTCAGCAAGCAAGAACGATGATTAGTGCAGATCTGTGAATTTGGATATATGCATGGTCTCAAATTTATTAATAGATACTAAGTGCACATTTAATATTGAATTTGTATCTTAAACTGTACTGGAACATGGCATACTACCAAATAACTAAATTTAGTGGTTGAAGCAGCTTCCCTTTTTTGGTTTATCTCTTTCCAAGTATAATTTATTTTTTATTATTTCGCAGAATAGCCCAATTGTGTCGCTTTCAAAGATTCTTCTAGCGGTTGACGTCAGTTGATTCTCTCCATGACCAAAGAAATCTAACATGTTCTCTTCTCCAAGCCTGAACCATGTATTAAGGAAGTCGAGCCCTTAGTCTCGATGTATATGACCATATTTGACCGCGTGGAGAGTAACATAAGAAGGTCGAAGATGATGAAAAATGGCAAATGGTTTCAACAGATGGCTGACAGGATGTGAGGGAAATCTAGGCTCTATGTACCAGTATAGATGAAGGTGTAACATGGAGAAATAAAATAAGATGATTGAAAGGCATGTTTTATAGAACGGTTTTAAGGCGAGTAATGCCATATGGTCGTGAATGTTAGGCCTCTAACATCCGGCACATTCACAAGATGAGTGTTACAGAAAAGCAAATGCTGAAATTGATTGATATGTGGTCATACAAAGTTAAGCAAGATTAGAAGAGAAGGTTGCTTAAAATTGGTTTAGGAGACTATAGTGAATGTGGACAGCAAGAATTCCGATCAAATGAACACTGGAAACAATAAGTTCACTCAATAAAGTGCCCAAGATAAAAGGACAACAGGAAGGATATCAGACCACCTACTTGGCCAGGACCAAGGCTGTGATAGCACACTAATCCTCCTCCAACTTTTTAATATGAGTGTGATATTATTGGAGATTAATGGTTTTAGATGATAGCATCTTCTTCCTAGTTTAGAGTGTTCATCTCATGTCCTCCTCTACTAAACTTTACCACAAGAAAAACTTAAAGTAAACAATGTAGAGTAGTATGTAGAAAAATTGAAGATTTAAAAAAATTAATTCAGTGTTTATTTGTAGATCATCTCAAATGAAGTTGAATCTAAATAATAATCTGCACTCCTCAAGGTAAAGGAACCTTCCCATATCGTGCTTGCCTCCCCTTTCTCCGTAACATAAACTATAAACATCTGGACCAAAGAGTGATGTGGGGAGAAAAGAACTCAAGAATGTCTAACAAATTATACACTTTGAATCACACAGGAATCGAAAAGCACTACCAACTATTAAACATGTAGAATCTGAAAATTTCACCATAGATATCTCTATATAAAGAGGCCTACCTTCAGGAATATGGCTTGGATCGTCCCCGCAAGAGAAACAAGACTTCATTAATATTCTGGTCATTGACCCGGCTGCCACAGATAAATCTGTCAATGATCAATTAAAGAGCTATGCAGAAAAGACTAATATGCAAAAGAGTTAAGAGAGCAACAGTTCACATCCCAATACTCACTTCACTCTCTTGCCTACTCAAGTATACATTAACTTGATTATATAGACATGACTGTTAATATTCTGACTTTAACCTCAGGCTGACTGCCATTTCTTCCCATATGTATCAACCAGTTAAAAGACCACATAAAATCAGAAAAGCATGCAGCATATTAAGTAAGATAGAAAGAACTTCTAGCTGACGTGCCAATGTCATGCAGGAATCCATGTGACTTAAAAGAAAAAAACCTAGAAGCGAAAACAATTTAAGGACTATGTGTAAACAATGAAACAATTAAGATGCATTTATGTGCATTTTCTATCTGATATGAGAGAGAAAGAGAGATGACCTACTTTCTTTCCCTGGAAAAATTGGACGGAAATGGAATTTGTTCGCCTCTAACATGCGCGGAACTTCTCTTCCTGATTCAGATGCTTTTATGAAGAGATATTCAATATCTTTTATGCTAAAAAAGAAGTCCTTGGGTGCAACCTTATTCTCAACATCATTTTCTTTTACTGGTGTCTTCATGTCATTATCATCAGCAGGTCCTGAAGGTGCAGCTCTTAGTGGGGACAAATCAGGTGACTTGTTTTTCTCCCCATTCAGAGACTTGGCTTCTGACACTCCACTCCTCACAGAGGTTATGTCAGGTGAGACACTATTGCTAGCATGATCAGTTGTTCTATTGACATTTTGAAAACTTCGGACCAGTGTTTCTGCGGAAGGCTCATCAAATTCATCATCCGAGACCTGTGACCCATCCCTTCCAGGTGAAGAATAATGTTCTTCTTCATCTTCTGATGCAGAAATTATATCCTCATCTCCATGATGTCTATTGTCATTTCCATTCTCAGCCCTTCCATCTTGTGAAGTCAAATGATTATCAATATCATGGCCAAGACCAAAATAGTCCCAAGGTGAAGTTTCAGATGGGGAAGGAGGGTTTTCAAATGGTGAAGTTTCAGGAGGGAATTCAAAAGGTGATGCTTCAGGCCTCTCTGTGGAACGAGGCGTGGAGTTCTGAGGTGTAGCTGAAGTAACTGAAACAGTAACTGGAACAGAAGGTTTTTCTTCAACTTTCCTAGATAATGTACCTCTAAATTTCATGTGATTAGCATGGTATCGACTTGAGGTTGGAGGTGAAGGAGATGGTAGGATATTCTCAGTTGCATCTACATGACGTGAGATGGATCGAGAAGAGAATGAAAAATGGGAAAGAGACTTTTCAGTTAATCCACGTAGCTCAGGGGTTGCACTAGTTGAAGTGTAGATTGAAGATCCGATTGGAGCCTCAGGTTCAGCAAATCTCCTTAAAACAGTTCCTGTAATTTTAAGAGACTCAATATAAGCAATATGAGTCGCTGCTAGATTACACCGTCCATCAAGAGCTTGCCTTACAAACTTCTTCCGTTCACGACAAAGCTGCAAGGATTTATCTTCCTCTAGTTTAGAGTTTGATGCCCCCATCAAATCATTCCAGGGTTGAAACTTGTTTCACTTTCCAGAAAAGTTACTTCAAGCCTGATTCATAAACAAGGAAAATTATTAATTTGGAAAGAGACAATGCATGATCAAATTACACGAGACCAAAAATAACCAGGAAACAAACTCCAGCATTTGGCAAGGGTCAGAAAGAAGTCATCAGGACGTTCCGAAACCAGATCAGTTATAAGAAACCCAACTCTCAAGAAAAAGCGCAACAAGGTAAATGCACAAACTGTTGACTAAGTGCCTAATCTGGTTCTTCCAAACAGTACATTTGAATGCATGGGAATTTTGAGTTCAACGGTTTGGATTTGACACATGGCATTGTCATTTTGGATAAGGAAAAATAGTTTTAATTGCATGGCTTATAAACAAGATGTTTTCATGGTTTTCATTTTGAAGCTTTAAAATTCAATTCTATGTATAGTTTCCATTTACAGAATAAATGCAAAAAAACATCTCACGTTCTTTCTCCCCATTTAGAGCAACTACTCTTAGCACACATATAGACCAAAAGAACTGATACCACAACTATAGATTCCACATGCTGCAAGTATCAAAGCACATTTAAGCACCCAAAAGGGAATACGCTTGCCTGAATCAGCAACAAAGGATGTACAGCCTTGAAATTTTGGGACCAAGAGGACTTGAGGTGTAGGCTGCAGACACAAGCTAAACTCAATTGTTCCAAAGATTGTCTCAAAGGAAAAAGCCAAACAGGGTAACTATCTTCATTCGAGAAAAATCACGATTTCACCAGGAAGAGCCACAAGAATAAAAATCTTAAACACTAACGTAGCAATTCATTCTCCAAAGTCCTAACCATGTCTGAAAGCTCTAGGCAAATACCATTTTCACACTACATAACTGAGCACACTATGTAATTCTCAATTAAAAACATCTGACACTATAAGAGATGCTAAGAGAAGCTCTAAGAGATGATCGAAACGAAAATTTCAGCATGCTGAAGTGTGAAAATAGTTAAACACAGCTTATCAAGACATTCTATTCAACAGAAAATATACAACCACTTCTTCCAAACAGTTAACATTAGCCAACAAAAAGAAATTCAAACTACCGCTTGCAGCAGCTTAATCCTGCTAAATCAGGCTTTACAAACATGTCAAATTCAGATGATTAAGATTTTGAATTCATCGATCTGACTCAGATGATTAAACATCACAAATCACAGACAGAGGGTCGAATTAATAAATAAAAACAGTGCCCTATAACCGCAGATTCATCATCACAACAACCAAATCTAAATGAATTGACACAAAATACCCAAACATAACCTAATCAAAAACTTGCCTTCTAAAATCAGGCCAGTTAAAAGCATTACCAAGAACGGATCTTTAATCTCCAAAATCAAGAACAGATTACTAAAAATCCAATCTTTAAAATTCACAGATTTATAAAACTTCACAACTGTATAACAGAATCCAATTCAACCCCAAACAAAGCACCACCAAGAATCTAACAATAAATTACAACAAAGAAACATAACTCGATAAGCAAATTGAAAAAGTGAATAGTAAGTAGCAACAACCAAAATTAGATCAGTAATCTCCAAATTAAGAAAACTTAACAAGTATAGATCAGTACTTCACAACAATTGAATACAACTCAATCCAACCCCAAATCAAATACACCCCTTAAGTAAAGATCAGTACTTTACAACAATTGAATACAACTCAATCCAACCGCAAATCAAATACACCCCCTACCCACCCCCCACCCAAAAAAAAAAAACACTAAACCCATGACAACAACTACAAAAAAGCTCAAAACTTGATAAGTAATGGAATGCAATAAAAAACACCCAAAAAGGAAAAGTAAACAAAAATCAAGAAAAGGGACAAATTCAATCACCAAAAGGCCAAAAGGAGTTCTGAGTCTAGAAGTAAAGACAGTCCCACAAAAACCCAAGTAAAAAAGCTCAAAACTTTATAACAAATTGGATGTTATAACCAACACCCAAAAAGGAAAATCAAACAAAAATTGAGAAAAAAGGGACAAAAGGGGTTGTGGGTCTTGAAGTTAAGAAAGTACCTGAAGAAGCAAACAAGTCAAAAACTCAAAATTGGTGAAATCTTGAAGAATTCAGAGATGCTGCTGATGATGATGGTTGATCCAGTTGACAGAATAAGAAAGGAATGGTATGGAAACTGTTAAAAAAGGAGTAAAAAGCAAAAAAAGATGAAATCTTTAGAGATTAGTGAAGTGAATAAGCAGTGTCAGAACAAGGAGAGAGAGAGAGAGAGAGAGAGAGAGAGAAGGGGGATAGAAAAAGAGAATAAATACATCCATGCAGAATAAATAAAAGGGTTCAAAAAAACAGACAAATTAGACTCACTGTGTGTGTGTGTGTGAAAATTGCGTGCTTAGCTGTGATCTCCACCTTTTTTTTTTCAACAAAAAAAGGTTCTTATTTCAACTAATTTTTTAAACTTGGAAAAGACTCCTTTTTTTTTTCTTTTTACTTTCTATTCTAATCTAATAAAGTCTTCTTTCTACTAATATTTTAGGCATATTAGATATTTAGAGTTTAATTTTAAATATGTATCTTTGTATTATGCTTTCCGATTCAGTATGAGTTATGAGCCCTTGATAGCGTCGTTGCATGTTTTGACTTTTGAGAATGAGTCTTTAGTAGTGGATTGTGTTTATAAATTATGACGATTGTGTTTATAAATTATGACGATTCAGGAACGGAACACTCAGACTGGTCCTATTATGCTAGATATATTAGACTTTGATGTTATCCTTTATTATGCAGTATTGGATTATTTTGCTAAGACGATTACCTTAGCAATACCCGAATGGTCTTTTTTTTTTTTGCTTTGTGCGGCTTTAGAGGTTATAATGTATGTAATAGTAATTTTGGTATTGCTAATATCATGATTTGGTTGTATTAATTGTATATAGAAAAATATCAAATAGGATGTATGATTAATATTTGCATTAGTATGTATAGGTCAAAAAAAATGTACCAAATAAAAAATCAATACATATATTATTTTCTCTTGCTATACAATCTACCAAATGACCAATTATAATCATATTTAGAGTTTATTTTATTACTAGAGGCAAATATTGATCAGAAAATGGTTGATTTATGCAAATAATCCTTTATTTTTAGGTTATCATTTTGATTGTTCCTATTTTAAAAGCTGCGTATATATCTTCCCTTGGACAAATAAAATAACAAAAGTGTAATTTAAAAAACTCAAGAGTTGCCAGAGAAATTTAAAAAATATTTTTTTTTTACTTAATAATTGTTAAAATGGAAAACCAGCGAAAAATAATTATAAAAATTGCATAAATAATAATGAAAAAAATGTCATATTTGGATGAAAGAATTGAAGGCAAATGCGTCAAAAAATAAGTTCTTAACGTTTCATATTTCTATTATTTATTTACAAATACAATTTTTATTAAAGTTATGTTTAATAAAATATAATTAGTAGATTTTTATTAAATACATATATTGAGTAAGATTTTTACACAAAAGTAATTTTATAAAAAGTATATGATTATAATTATTGTTATTTCTGTTATAAAAAGGTCAAATATAATATAAATATGGGTTTTAGGATTGAATCCAACTAAATTCTTATAAGTAATTTCATTCAAAACTAATCTTGAATTAGAATATTGTGTGAACTTGTAACGTAGCTAATATAGGTCAAATATAATATAAATACGATCTTTTAGGATTGAATCCAATTAAATTTTTACTAGTAATTTTGTTCAAATTAATCTTGAAATAAAATATTGCATAAATAATAATGAAAAAATGTCATATTTGGATCATTGGATGAAAGAATTTAAGGCAAATGCGTCAAAAAAATACGTTCTTGACGTTTCATATTTGTATTATTTACAAATACAAATTTTATTAAAGTTATGTTTGATAAAATATAATTAGTAGATTTTTATTAAATACAATATTGAGTAAGAGTTTTATACAAAAGTAATTTTATAAAAAGTATATGATTATAATTATTGTTATTTCTGTTATAAAAAGGTCAAATATAATATAAATATGGGTTCTTAGGATTGAATCTAATTAAATTTTTATAAGTAATTTCATTCAAAATTAATTTTGAATTAGAATATTGTGTAAACTTGTAACGTAGCTAATGCAGGTCAAATGTAATATAAATATGGCTTTTTAGTACTGGATCCAATTAATTTCATTCAAAATTAATTTTGAATTAGAATATTGTGTAAACTTGTAACGTAGCTAATGCAACACCAAAATTATTTCAAATTAACTATAAAAATAATTCTAGCTGTTATAACACTAAATCAAACGTGGAAAATATTAACTTGAATTTTCCTCTTTTGTTTTAGTACTATTTCCACATTAATTTCATTTTATTATTAGTAGTAGACATGCGTTACTTGTACGCAATTAAGTAGAATAAATGATGTATAAATTTATTTGGTTAAAAAATAAAATATTCTAAAAATAGTGATTCTAATAGGACAATTTTAAGAAGTTGGGGGTTATGAAAAAACATTGTAGAGAAAAAAAAAATAAGCGAAAGGAAATATTTTTTAAGAAAATACTCGCATAAGTCTATTTACATTGAATTGAATAAAATAATTTATACTAAAATTGATATATTATTTATAACTAGTATACGTGCCCGTGCGTTGCGCGGTTAGTTGATAAATGTAATTGTAAATATTAATTTATTGACAATTTTAAAATTTAACTTATTATTAAATAATATTATCAAATAAATGCTCACATTAAATATGTATACATAATAACTTTAACAATATATTAAAATAAAAAATAAAAAGTAAAGATTCAAATCCAGCGAATTAAACACCAATCATCCTGCAAATAAAAACTTAAAATCATTAAAAGTTATAAACAAAAAAAAAAAAAAAGGAAAAAAATCAACAAAAACTAATGGTTTGCAATATTTATTGATAAGAGATTTTAATGCTTAAAAAGTGGCTATATCTATATATCAAATCTCACTGATAGCACTGATAATTTATACTAAAATTGATATATTATTTATGATTTTAGTTATATGATCCTTCGTGAATAAGTTCAAACTTTGTGTGTTGTGTCAACTTCAATGTGTATGATAAATTTGAAGAAGTTTAATTATTTTATCGTTCGAACTTATGTAAAAATGTGTGTTACTTTAATATATTATTAAAATTTCATACGAAATATACATGTTAAAATTTTATTAATAATTGGTTGAATGTGTCTTATTTAAAAATTCAATAATATCATCTACAATACAAAAGAAAACATTGATATTTCTTTTTAAGACTGTTGATATTATTCCTAGTTTTATGAGAAAATACAATTGAACAAGATTATCTAATAATAATTCCCCACATTTTTCTGTGTTTAATTTGATTTACTTTATGTTATAAAAAATAAACTTTTAATTTTAAAATATAAACTACAACTTTTATGTTTGCCTTTAGGGAATGAAAAAAGATACAAGTAATTATTATATACAAAGATTATAATTACAAAATTTTAAGTCAAACAATCAAATGATGATGGATTGAACATTATAATACCATATATGAAAAAATGTTATGTTTGTTTCATCAATTATTTCAAATTTCAGCCTATGAATCATTGTTAAAATTATTTCAACTTTTATAGGGATTTTTTAAAATTTGGGTGGGTCTTTACTTGGGTGGGTTATTTTAATTCAATTTTTATTTAGAATTTTGACTTTTATTTATAAAAATAATAATGACGTGGCCAAATTATAATTGGCCACGTGTAAAAAATGGTTTTGCAAAACCACTGTTAAAAAAATAATGGCATGTGGGGTTTCTAACCAATATTGCTCATGGGCTAGAACTTTTTAATTTGATACTGTGTAATACTTCGGTTGTGGTGCATTAATGGGAGTGTCTCACCCTTAATCAGAGGTCTCGAGTTCGAACCCTGGGTATGGAAAAAATCATGTTGAGAGCGCCACCCCGAATGGGCCCTGCAGTGCGCGATCCGAATTTAGTCAGAGCTCTAATGTGGGCTCCGAACACCGAGTGGGAAAAAAAAAAAAAACAAGTTTATGGTGCCAAAATTAAACTTAAATTATAAATTACCCTTCCAAAAGGCTATCAATATCATTTCTGAAAAAATTAAAGAAGTACACAACTTAAAATATGATAATCTCTAAAATTTCTATTATATAAAAAATTTATAAAAATTTCCTCTCGAATACATTCTTATCCCCTCACTGATACATTCATCCTCTCTCTGATATATCCATTATTCTTATCTGATACATCTCTCCCATTAAGTAATGAATCATTTGCAACGTATCAAACAACCAAGAAATGTATCCGAGAGCAACGAAAAAATTCGAGATTTTTGTAATTGAAGAAACTAATGAGGTAGGATGTAATTTCCCCCAAATGTATGTGATTTATGTACTTTATACATAAAAAAAATTTCCAAATGAGTTGTGGGTTTCTCTACCCATATCAGTATAACTAGATTAAGGAGCTTGTGCAAGCATAGACCCAATATATATTAGGGGAAACTACATAAATGAGCAATAAAACTAAAAATAATTACATGTTCATACCCTAATTCGAAGTAATTCAAGAAATACTCATTCTCTCAAAATGATACTGATTTAATATCAGTTAAGCGAAATAATCAGCCTTAATGATACTAATACAATTTATGATACTGACTTAGTATCAATTAAGTGACATTATCAGTCTTAATAATATCAATACAATATATGATATTGATTTAGTATCTGCTAAGCAAAATTACTTGGGGGTATATAGCTAGCGTTTGGCCATAGATTTCCAAATATTCTTGGCAAATATTATTTGGGTGAAATTTTACCATGTGTTTGGCCATAGTATTTGAGAAACATATTTCCCTTTTTTAGAAAAATATGATTTATACCCGAAAGTTTTAAAAATTATCAAAACTAACCATAAGTTTGTATTACAAGTCAATTGGATCTTTGTTGCAACAAATAACAAATAGTGTCCATGACACTGGAGCAATGTAGTAGTTTGGAGTGAGTGTAACAAACATCATTCCATACATCGTGAAGTAGACAAAGCACATGAGTTTGTTACCCTGAGCCGATTGCTCATCATTTTCATCAATAACCATATCATCACTTTCATATTCACTGAATATTTCATTACTACTTTGGTGTTCACGTAAAAAATTATGTAATACAACGCAAACAACTACTATAAAGAGTGTTTTTGTAAAGGATAAAAGTTTGGTGTAAAATTTCAATTGTAAAAGATCCCAAATAATGAGATTTGGCCCAAATACCAGAAAAAACTAGTATTTGGGAATTTGGGATATTTGCCAAAAATAATTGTATGGACAAACACTATTTACCAAATGTTTCCCAAATATTATTTGGATAATCTATGGCCAAACGGGTCATAGTGTAATGGGATAATGTATAAGTACCCCTCTAGACTATGACTGAAATCTCAGAGACACGCCTAAACTTAACTAGGGTCCTATTACTTCCCTAAACTAATTTAAAAAGTGCACAAATTGGACACATGTCATTTTTTTATTTGTAACTTTATAATTAGTTAATACACATATTTATTCATAATAAAACTTATATATATTTAATTATTTTTATTTCCTTCTTCGTAAATATTTATTTTAATTTCTTTTCACTTTAAACTTTTTTTAATTAATTTATTATCTTTTCACTTTTAATTATTTTTAATAAATTATGTGTATTTTTTTTAAAATAATTTAAAAGTGTAATTTTAATGTTTTAATTTTTTTTTATGTTTTATTTGAGTTTCTTCACTTATTTTGATATCCGTTCAAAATTAACTTATTTTAAATACAAGACATTTGAAATCAAATCAAAACGAAAGTCAAAGAAATAAAATCAATTAAAAAATAAAAGAGAAAAAACAATGAATGTAAGTAAAAAGAAAGTTCGAACAAGGTAAGAAAATGTGTATTAACTTAATTTAAAATATGAGATAAAAAATAACAATATTTTTTTTATAAAAAAAATTAAGAAAAATATTTTAAAAAAATATTTACACACATGGCGGACGAGTGTGTACAAACACAACCAACTTGGGTGGTTGAATGTGCCACATTAGCACCAAAGGAGCACAAGAATACAAAAAAAATGAGTTCAGGGGTAATAAGATCTTAGTTAAGTCTAGGTGTGTCTCTGAGATTTCAATCATAATCTAGGGATACCAATGCCTTATTCCTTTTTTTAAAAATTTATTGTGTAAGTTTTTAGAAGAAATTTGAACAATTATGTCTTAAACAAAATTGATCAATATAGTTATTGAATTAACCCACCCCAACACACATGCATCTAAATTTGCTTTATTAATTTTTTTTTAAAATCACATGCCTTTAAAGATTATCTTATCTATTTTTTTGAACCTTCCAAACATGATTCACATACTACCAAAATGACAAACAAAATCAATTTCTCCACTATTTAGTCAAAAAAATGATTTGGGATCGAGTTTGAATAAAGAATATCAATTTTTTTTTTTCTTAGTTAAGTCAGTCAAGTCTAAAAAGGTAAAAAATAATTTAAAAACAATTTAAAAACTTTTCTAATTCAGTTATTAATCAGAAAAGAATAAATATATATTATTTATTGATATAAATATATTAGATAAAAACAATAAAAAAAATTACAACTTTTTTATATTCACTCTGAATCACAAAATTTTGACGTATATTAATCATCCACGAAGGAGAGTTCTTGTAGTACTTAATTTGGAAGAAAGTAAGAAAAACACTTTCAGAGATTCTTTGTTTCTTCTACGCAATTCTTTATCATGACTACCACGGCGGCGCAGATTCCCGAAAACCCTATCAAAACCCTAGTTCAGTCACCGGATCCGAATCCCACCGCCGTTTCCGAAGCTCCGAGTCATGATTCCGCAACTGACTCATTGAAATCGCCACCGTCTGATGGAACCAAGGACCAAGTGAAGTTGGATACGGCAGCAGATGGCGGCGGTGGCGGTGGTGGTAAGGATACTGATATACAGAAAAAGATGAAGCGAGCAGAGAGGTTCGGAATGACGGTTCAGCTTTCGGAAGAGGAGAAGCGAAACACTCGAGCTGAGAGGTACTTTTTGTAGTTAAATTTTGTTGCTTGCATGTTTTAGGATTTGGTATTTGGCTTTAAAACGAATAGTATTACTTCAAAAAAGAGAAATTATTTACCTTTGTCGGAATCCGGAGCAAATATAGATGATTCGTTTTAGTTTGGGGGAGGTTGCAAGTATCCCACTTGATTAGTCTAGGTGCGTGCAAGCTGACCGGACACCACTGGGCTCGAACATAGTGTGTGTGAGTTTGTATAGCTGATTCATGCTTGTTTGGGATTGAGGCGCAGTTGATTGGTTGCTAAAGGTTGAATTCCAGTCTGAGAGGGCACATTAGCTGGACTCCTTGTTTAGGTTCCTAGACATTGAGGGGTAGTTGACTGGTTGGTAAGGCTTAGTGCTTTGTTCTAGTTGTGTACTTCTGTTTATTTCCACAATTTGCTAGGCATAGTAGCTGAACACTAAGTTTAGGTTCCTAGACTTGGGCATATCCTTTGCTTTACATTTACAACCATAGAAACAATTATTTAAAGCTATCTTCTTTTGAAGTGTTGGTGGATTTTGTGTCACATTATCATAATAAAGAAGCAGCAGTCCTGATTTTATATGAATTACAAGAATAACTACTAAATCGTGCCATAAAGGGGTCACACCGTCACACTCCAAACAGCACCATAACTCGTACTGGGAATGCAGTTCAAATTGCCCTTTGTTTTTCTTGTCTAGTGAGGTATTTTAGAAGCATAGTATGGTGTAAGCTGAAATGGGTGTGTGTCACCCGAGTAGAATGGATTAAAGCAGCTAACCGTGCATTCCCTTCATTTCTTAGTAGAGGCTTGAAAGTTGAAAGGCTTAATAATATCTTTTGGATTTATGGATCCTTTATATAAACTATTGTTGGAATTCAAAAAAATTCCAGCATGGGAATCCTCAACTTTTCATCTTTCTTTCCAGCTTCCATACAGTTGATCTTCAAGCCTTACATAGTCCAGCAAACATATCTTGTGCTTGTTGTGAAATGGGATACCCAATAGCCGGCCGCAGACATTTAATTCATATGAGGATCTATCTTAAGTTGTTCTTACCCCCTTTTGTTGAACTGTTTTGTGTCAGGTTTGGCACATCTGCACCTCAGGGTTCAGATGCTTCAAAGAAAGCGGAAGATCAGAAGAGGAAAGCTAGGGCTGAGAGGTATGTGTACTATCTATTTGGGCTACTGCCAGCTGGGTAGTTTACTTGTTTATGTGTTTGTTGATAGATTTTGGTTCTGTCAGGTTTGGGCTTAGCCAATCTAATAGTACTGATGAGGAAGCTAAGAAGAAAGCTAGGCTGGCAAGGTTTGCACCTCCTGCGAAGGCTGATCCTGTGGAGGAAGATAAAAGGAAAGCTAGGGCCCTCAGGTTACGATGAGACCTTTTCACCTTTTTCTTTGTGTCAGCTGAGGGTCTAAGATATTTCGGCGTCAAATTGGTTTATGACTTTGACTGATGGTGTTATTTGACAGGTTTTCACAGTCCCAGTCTGATTCCCAATCACAAGAGAACGGCAAAGAAAAAACTGAGCAGGTTTCATTTTCTATACACTATAAGTGAAGTTTGTGATTTGAAATGAATTTGAAAAAAGCAGCAGTCAGTATGTGTTCGCTTTGAATTTTTATGTGATCATATGTGCACTATCCATGTGTTGCATTACCTTACTTTTACTAGTACAACTTTCTATTAACGATTGCATGTATTCTTAACTCAGGAGACTATTGCGGTGGAGAAGGCTGGAGGAGGAACATGAACCATTCTCAAACTTCCTTCAACAGCAAGAGTTACTTATGATGTATAGTTTATTGTTGCTGTGGAGTGGTTAGGAGTTCTGTTAAAAGTGACTTTAAATTCCCTACGTTTTTGTTTTAGTCGTTTTTTGGAGTTCCTTGTTTAGTTTGATAGGTTAGAAGTCTTAACATTTGCAAGTTCCCTAGTAGCAGGACCATCCTTCAAAATGGGGAAAATGGCTTTTGTCGTCTCCTAGGTTAGCCAGTAGTGCTAGGATACATGGACCACAACCTCCTTAGTGTGTTATTCTGTCAGAAGTGACGACCCATAACCAATATTTGAAATCAATTTTTTTTTTTTAAAAACTTATCTGAAACGATGAAACTACAACCTCAATATTTCCTACTTGAAACCTTTGTTTTGACGACTTCATCATCGGGCTTTCCTTTATCAATCTGCAACTGTTCTTTCACATTCTTGTGGTTTTTCCTTTCACCTAAAAGAGAAAATGGTGCATATCAAGGATCTACTGATGATATCATTTATGATTTCTCCAAGTGCTCAATGTAGTACTGCAGATACATGATCTTAGATGTCCACTCTTGTTGGGATTGGTATTGCACTATTTTGGTTAGATCCGGATAGTCCTTCATGACTTGTCAGTAGAAAGTTAATAGATTTTGCAATTTTAGAAGATAAGTAGTCACCTTTTATGACATCTTGGAGGCATCATATGTTAATTCTAGTTTGGTCAGATTGTTAGTGATATTCTTAGTTGGCCTTGCAAGTAGGGAAGGTAAGACTAGTGTTTTATTGCATTCATGGATCTCCTGAATGATATCAAGGGCCTTAAATTTTGTTCAAGAAGAACCACCACTTGATTGTGCTACATCTTTGCAGAGTTTTGAAATTCAGAAAAGGTTTTACTGTAACATTGCTGCCCATATGATGATGAAGTTATCAAATCCATATTTCTATAATATTTTAGCTGGTGTGCTTGGGGTTTATTTACAAGGTCACTATTTCAGATTTTGATGTTGTGGGTCATATGCAACAGATTAACAGTAAGGAGGTGTGGTCAAGTACCTAGGTATCTGGGTGAATCCCGTAGGCTGTAGTCAATAGATGTCGGCGTTAGTATAGGACTACCTTTGAAGGCAGTTGCTTGCTATTTTGTTCTTGGTTATTGAAGCTCAGTAGCAACTGGTAGTACTTTGGTTACTTGAATTGTAATGACAGTAAATTTGTTGGTGACAATCTGATTTCGCACTCTACTAATGTTCATTGCGCTTGTGGTGACTTCTTTTATTTACATCTATATGAATTTTCACGCCAAAATTTGAGGTTTTTGTTTGTTTTTCTAAAATTGCCTCCTAAATTTAAAGTATTGGGATATTTGTTACCTTGGAAACATATTTTGGACAAAAATAGTGTGTACAGCTTAAACTCATAAATAAATTATTGTATCACGTAATTGTCCCAATAAATGAGTCAGGGATATATGTCATTGTCTACATTTATTTTACAAATTATTATAGAGAAGTTGTCTAAACAATTATAATAAACAAGCAATTGGGGCACATGAGGTATAGTTGTGTTTTAATTTCAATCGTTGAATTTGAAACTCTGAACGAAATTATTTATGATATGATAGAGGACTGCGAAATTTAAGTCAAGTTAGTATTTGGCGAAACAACAATTTTTCATAATTACAAATTGCAAAATCTGCAGAACATAACGAAAGTATTCATCCTTCTAATGGTTGTTCCACTTCTTTTCGAGTCTATTGCTGTTCTCACAAAGTATCTCGTGTACATCTTTTCGTTACATTGTTCAGCAAGACGATTAATTGATAATCGAGGAAGATAAAAGTATATTACAAGCCTAAAACCATAAAGAAACTGGAGAAAAGAAGCAAGAAATTCGAAGTGGAGTGGGAATCTGTTCAAGTCTTGGGATCTATCGTTTGGGAGAGGCAGGCATACCACCTCCTCTAATGGAAAGTAACGGAATGTGAGACGAGCTTCTATTAATGGAATAAAGATCCAGAAACACAACAACAACCGAGATATCATCGTGGAAATGCCTCCTTACACCTCGATCAATCTTCTTCAGGTCTGAATATCTCATTTCTCTTTTCTTAGCTGCTACTCGGAGAGCAGCTTTGATTAATCTCCGGGCGATCCCCTGGTCCAAGAGAAAGAAAAAACACACACCCGAGTTAACAATCTCATTCACCTAAGGACGTTGAAGAACAACAGACATCACTTAAGTCGAGCAACAAAGAGTTCATTTCCCTCTTAAAGATGGTATATTCCACACAAAATGCTTTTTGTAAGTCATATCAGCGATGCAAAAAGACAGCGCAAGATTCTTCGATGAAGTTTTAGTAAATCTTTTGTGCCAGAAAAGGCTCTTTCAGCAAGTAAAATTACTTTTATATCGTACTCTTTACATAGTTATACAACAACATCATAAGTACGCAGACCTTACCCTAAGTCGGAGGTGGAGAGACTGATATCCAATAGACCCTCAGCTCAAAGATTCTTTAGATAGTTATACAATAACAATAACAACATACCCAGTGTAGTAACACAAAAGTGGGGCTTGTGGAGGGTAGATTGTAGAGTATACATAGACCTTACTTCTGGTAGATGCTGTTTCAGATAGACCCTCGGCTCAAGACTCTTTAGATACTTAATATAAAAGACAAATCATATTATCAGAGATTGAATGCTTACGTTTCGGGGTTGACTGTTGACTATATCAACAGCCTCCTGGTTGCTAAGATGTTCCCAGAGACCATCTGAACCAAATATGAGGAACTGATCTTTGGAAGTCAATCTGTGAATGAAAATTGATGGTTCCGCACTGAGGATCGGCTTGGAGAAGGATTCGGGTAATCTAAACTTTGCCAACAGGGGTGCCTGATTGAACTCTGCCCTCTTAAGATAGGCATCACCAATTGACTTTGAAACCTGTAAAAGAGGATAACAAAAGGAACATCAACTCTTATGTCACACACACTTCCATGACACCTCCAGTAATGGCGATTTCTTCCAAACCAGCATGCATAATGCAACCACTATTAGTCAAATCTTCACAGCTCCAAAGAAAATTATCTCAAATCTCAATTTTTTTCAGGTATATAAGATAATAAATAAGCGACTTATATTACATAAAGAGTTGATCTCAGAGGACAACATAACTAACTTTTAGGTTGCTTACTTGCAAAGATAATTAACTCCTACGCGGAGATTGATATTATAGCAATAGTCTCTACTCATAACAATCACATCAGAACTAGTAATTACTAAACAAATTTCTTTCTATTCGGAATGGTGCTTGGATAAAGCTCCAATGTTAGCTGCAATTTGTTTTCTAGGTTGTACACCTTTAGAGTAACTTATATGAGGCATATTTTTGGAAAATCAACATGAGATGGCCTAAACATGTGATGTTAACAGATAATCACCTGTATGATACCCTTCACGCGCCAAACTTTGTGTTTGAGAAGCACAATCTGTGAATCCTGGGGATGCAATGATCTAAGTTCATCTCTCACAGACTCATTATTAGCATTGTGCTCCACTGACAATTGAATAGCTGTCACGCCCCTTGAAGCTTTTTCTGCTCTACCTAACACCACACGTGAATCTCCGGCATTAGCAATATATAGTAGTCCATTGCAGATTACACCCACCAAACAACAAGATCCCACTGATGCAAGTTGTGGCTTCTCAAACCATTGCTGCTTCACAAGAGACAAAAACTCCTTATCCGTTTTCAAGAAAGCTTTTTTTATGACATCTGCAGATATTTCTTGATGCTCTGTTGCAAATTCTGTTAATGAAGGGATGAAGGTAAATAGAAGAGTTACTATCGTTTGTACTACACAAAAGCTTTCCAAAATATGAAACAGATCAATATGAGTTCCAGGGAATAATTATCAACATTTTTGGAGGATAATTAGATTTTTTCGACAAAGTTTCAGGGTGAATGACACACATAGTAGTAAGGTTGAAAGCACAAAAGTGTTAAGAGATTCAGATCACGATACTTCAAAAAACATATGGTATCTAGATATGGCACCATTTATATATCTTCCTCGAGTGTGCTTCTACTGGAGTGTCATTGCATGTTCAAAAGCTTAAGTCATTCTACGATTTCTATTCAGAGAAGAAAATATCAAGCTGAGATGTTCAAATCTGATGACAGTTGTGTTTATATAACTAATAGAAGTGACAAACCAGATCTTTATATCTTAAATTTTTATCTAACGTGCCAAATAGACAGCAGAGTTGTAAGATACTTAGTGTATTCATGGTGGTAGTAAAGCAATATCGTGTATAAATACTACAAGTTTGACAAAATAACCAGAAAGTTCTGTCTATAAAGTAGAATCACAAGGCAAAATTCAGTAAAATCTTAGTAATAACCACATGTAGACACATCAAATATTGTGGAAGGCATCATTTTAGACAGCAGTGGCCATAGCAAGATGGATGTACTTATCTGTATCGAAAGTTGGCCAGATTTTTTGGGATCTTAATGTATGTTGATATACCCTTTTTGTCAAGTTAAAACATTCTTGGTTCATTATCAATGAAACACTGGACTTGCAACAAAAATTGCAAATAGCACAATATGTAAAGTCTAAAGATCAGATCTACCAACCTGAATCATTTTTAATATTTATGTTAAAACTTAACCAGCATTGGCATTCACAGCTTTAAAAAATACACTTTCAAAACTACAACATTACCACGATATCAAGAGTCATATTAGTAATAATAATAAGCATCTATGCAATAAAAAAGGAACATGATAAGCTTACTCTTAAGATTGGAGAACAAAGTCTTGTTTACGAAACAGGACGTCTCCGGTCCTCCATGTCCATCATATACTCCAACAAATGTTCCATAAGGACCTGATTCAAGAGAACTCAATGGCCCTGATTCAAGCTGGCTCTGATCCTCCATCAAATTATTAGCTTGTATTATTGCCATTGAAAATTCTCCATTAACATGAACCCCCAAATCCTTATACCACATTAAACCATCAACCCTACCCCTAGTATCCCCACCCCTCCCTGCACCACCATCCCCCTCAACAGAAGGTTTCCAGCAAGGTTTAACCATTTTTTTTTTGTATACAATTTCAATATATAAATATATATCATATAAACCTATATTTATCCAAGAATCTTGATAAAGATTGAATCTTTTTACATAATTTATCCAAAGGAACCAGCAAACAATACATTCATCAAAACCCCCAACCCCAACCTCAAATCCAGTTTTTGCTTATGTTCAAAACCCACAACCCCACAAGCACAACAAGGGCAAGACACCATTAATATGTAACAAATCTGCAAATGGAGGTAAAAAAGACCAAAAGGGTATGGGCAAAACTTTTGTCCCCAAAAACAAGAAAACAATAGTTTTTATGTGAGTTCAGAGAATATGGTGACAGTGGGTGTTCTTTGCATACCTTGAACCTGGTTTCTTTCAATTTTTCTTGGTGGACCTTAAACATAAATATTATTGTATCAAATTTCAACTACAAGCTTAGCTGTGAAAACCCATAAAAGATTGATGGTGACAGAGTTTGTTCCTGATCAGAGGGATCAAACAGGGAATGGATAACAAAAAATAAAAATTGGGTTTTTTTTTGTTTTTGTTTTGGAACTTCTTGATCAGAGGATCTTTAGGAAGGGTGTCAGAGAGAGATCTCAGATTATGATCATACACAAAGACAAAAAATTTAGGGCAAGAAAAATCTTTTATATAGGTTGTTTGCTGTCAATTTTTTTATTTTTTTTTTAAGAAAATGTTTTTTATACTCCTATTTTCTCTCATTTATTGCCTTTCTAGGCCTTTCTTTTTCTTTCTTTTTTATTTCAAAAAAAATAATAATTCAAAAACTCAATCTAATAATAAGTATATATGGCTTATTCGTTACAGTATTTGCTATAAATATGTATTTTTGATATGTTTTATTTGAATTGATAGTCGTTTTATTATCATAAAATAGAGATAAGATTGCATATACATTATTTTTATCTTATTTGTAATATTATTTTAGATACGTATGGTTTGTTGACAATTTTTATTTTGTTTATCTTTTCCAAATATTTTTATAGCAAAGCCCCCTCCTATTTTTCTCTCATTTATTCTCTTTCAAAGGTCCTAATTGTGATCATGTTGCTTTCTAGGCCTTTCTTCTTCTTCTTTTTTTTTTAAAGAATTTTTTTAAAAAAATAATCAAGAACTCCATTCAATAGTATGTATGATTTGTTATTGTAATTGCTGTAAATATTTATTTGTAATATGTTTTATTTGAGTGGATTGTTAATCTACTTTCACAAAATAACGATAAGATTGCATATACACAATTTTTATCTTAATTATAAAATTATACTAAATATATATTGTTTGCTGATAATTTTTATTTTATTTTTTTCAAACTTTTATAGCAAACTCCTCCTCCTATTTTCTCTCATTTATTCTCTTTCAAGTCCTAATTATGGTCATGTTGCTTTCTAGGTCTTTCTATTTTGAAAAAAATAATTAAAAAATCAAGAACTCTATCCAATAATAAGTATATATGACTTATTTATTATTGAATTACATGTTTGTTTTTTATAAATCATACGCACCGTCTTCACTCTACTTGTGGGATTAGATTAAATGTGTTATTGTTATCACATATATACATATACTAATTTTGAGATTGAAACATAGTTAGTGGTATTTTTGGAAGAAATTTTTAGTTATAGCAATAATATATTCAATGTAATTTCATTAGTGGAGTTTGAAAATGGTAGAAAATACACAAACCTTAGCCCCACCTTTGTAGCTTAAAATATTATTTTCAATAAAACCTCAACTAAAAAAAGGAATGTTCTTAACACAAAATTGCAAGAAAAATCTGACAATAAAATAACAAGATGCAAATACATGAACCAAGAAATAGTATTACATATTTTTTTTAAAAAAAATAAGAAACTATGCAATTACACATTAAAGAAATTTTCATCATCTTTAATATTCTCAACCCATGTTTTTTTATTATGCAAAAATATATAATTATAACTAAGTATAAGTATTGGAATAAAAAATGTATACAATTTTAGCTAAAATAATGGAGTTTCATTTGTGTATTTATTTTTATTTTTTTAAAAATATAGTCACTAATTATATAATAATCATAACTAAGTATAAGTATTGGAATAAAAAATGTTTACAATTTTAGCTAAAATAATCGAGTTTCATTTGCGTATTTCTTTTTATTTTTTCTTTAAATATAGTCACTATTTATTATTATTATTATTATTATTATTATTATAATTTTATTTATTTATTTATTTGTGCTGTTATATAAGTCTGTTTGCTGTTAATTTTTCCACTTTCAAGTAATTGTAGTCAAGTTGCTTTCTAGGCCTTTCTTTTTTCTTTTTAATATAATTTCAAGCACTCCATCCTAAATAGACAAGAATTAATATAAAAAGGCATAACAGTACTTCGATCTTTCAATCATTTATAAATCTTAATTTTGATCTATATGATATTTGATAGGAGGTATTTATTTTTTGATTAATTAAAATATCTCTATTTGATTCCTTTGTATAAACTTTTTTTAATTAATATAAATACATTCAAACGCAAAAAAAGGATTGAAGAGGAGAAAAAAGTTATCTTTCATTTGAAAAATATATGAGTTAAACTAAGAAGAATCAACTTAAATAGTCTTTCAATCTAATCGTTAAATTAAAAAATAGGGATAAGGGTTTGAAAAATACCTCAACTTTGGTCGGATTTGCTGTTGCGATATCAAACTTTCATGAGGACCTATTACCTCCCTAGACTATTTAATATCGTATTTTAAACATATATATTTGCCCACGTGGACATAAAAAGTAATGCAAAATTATAAATAGTAATGTGTCCACGTGGACACATATATAGCTTTAAAATACACTATTAAATAGTTCAGGGGTAAAAAATACGGTATTAAATAGTCTAGGGAGGTAATAGGTCCTTATGAAAGTTTAGTATCGTAACAACAAATCCGACCAAAGTTGGGGTACTTTTCAGACCATTATCCCTAAAAAATACTATACAATAGACACACACACACACACACACATATATATATATATATATATATATATATATATATATATATATATATCATGCAAATCTCAGCTACTTCATGTACAAAAAAAATTCTCACATATTATTCATGACCTATTGATCAATTTTAGTGCATAGATATATTATTGGTATCTAGCAAGAGTTAATGGGAAATTGAGGGAAGATTAAAAGAGGAAATTTAAAATATTCTCTTATGCTTTAGTAAAAGAGATTTCTCTCTCATTGGTGGTGGAAAGAAAAGTTGAAGTGTTTAAATAGAGAAACACTTCTACTAGTTGTTAAAAGGGTTGGAAAGAGGGGGGCCCTCGCGATGTCGTCGTCGTTGCTCAGCTACGCCTACGCCTTTGGAAATCGATTGAGAGATTATTTCTTGGGCAAAGTTTGTTTTAATTATTTAGTTAATTATTAATTTAATTAAATGAACAAAACGTTTTAATTATTTAAATAATTAGCCGAAACGACCCGACCAGACTCGGATTCGCGAGACCTGTTTTATTTAAAACACTTTTCCATTTTATTTGAATTTTCCGTTGTTGGAGATGACTGTTATGAAAAGTTGCAGGAACAACCATGACCGTTTGAAAGGTTGCAAACTTTCATGAATGGTCGTGTGGATTCTGAAAGGTTGCAATCTTTCGGAACCACTGCTTCTTGGCTATAAATATGTGTGAATCCTCAGACTTTTCACTTACGAAATTTTTGACTTCTTCTTATTCTTCTGCACAAATTTTATTCGTGTACTTTAGTACCGTTGAGTGGCTCGCCGACACCAGAGTTTTGGGTATCAATACAATGGTGATTAAGATCGTTCTATCATGGGATGATATATTCCAATTCAAACCTCGGATACTAGAGGGGAATAATTTCCTTAAGGGGACGTTGTACATTCAGTAGACTCGATTTTCTTTCCATTCTGTTTCATACAGGTTTTGGTACGTTTTAGAGATTTAAGTTTTTTGTTATTTAATTTATGTTCTTCACTGGGTGATTTAAAGTTTGGACATTTACTGTTTCTGCAAAGTTTTTGTTATCACAAGTATTGTTTAGAATACAGATTGCTTAACAATCTTAAGGAAATTAATTTTTTTATTGTTAATCTGTGTTTTTGGTGGAGACAAAGACCTTCGTGATTTTATACTCCTATTAAGTTTGTAATTTAAGTTATTGCTTACTGAATCAGTTGTATCGATTTTTGTTTATCAAAAATGACAATTGACAATGCTACACTTCGGTAGCTGTAGCTGCACCAACCCGAACTGTTATACCACCAGTAGAGAAATTGGGAAAATTCTCTGGTGTGAATTTCAAAGGATGACAACAATGAATATTTTTCTGGCTTACCACTCTTGGTCTGCAAAAGTTTACCGATAAAGAAATTCCAGTGCCTGCTGATGATATGTCAGACAGAGAAAAAATCATGGTTATTGAAGCATGGAAACATGCAGACTTCCTATGTAAAGGCTACATTTTAAGTGCTTTAGAGGATGACTTAGATAATGTCTACAGTGCAATGACAACTTTGAAAGAATTGTGGAATGCACTTGAGAAGAAATATAAAACAGAAGATGCATTCTTGAAAAAGTTTGTGGTCGCAAAGTTTTTAGACTATAAGATGTCTTATAGCAAAACTGTTGGATCACAAGTGCAAGAGCTTCAATTAATTTTTTCATGATCTTATTACTGAGGACATGGTAGTGAATGAAGTTTTTCAAGTGACTGCAATGATTGAGAAGTTACCTTCTTCGTGGAACGACTTCAAGAATTATTTAAAGCATAAATGTAAGAAAATGAAGCTTGCAGATCTTGTGATTCGGCTCAAGATTGAGGAAGATAACAAGACCGCAGAAAAGAAGTCTCGTGTGAGTTTGACAATAATGGGAGTTAATATTGTTGAAGAAGCACCCACCATAGGCAAGAAGAGAATGAAGTCCAACAGACAGAAGTCAGAACAGGCCAAAAAGAAATTCAAGGGCAACTATTATAATTGTGGTAAGGCTGGTCACAAGTCTTTTGACTGTCGTGCTCCAAGAAAGGACAAGTACAAAGGCAAGTCAAGAAAACATCGTGGAAGAGATGGAAGACACATATGAACTCTGTGCAATGATTTCAGAGTGCAATTTAGTTGGAAATTCCAAGGAGTGGTTTCTCGACTCAGGTGCCACTCAATATATTTACTTTGCAAAAGAAGTCTTTGCAACGTATACTCCTGCTGGGTTCGATGAAGATCTGTTCATGGGAAACACCGCAACAACAAGGGTTGCAGGAACTGAAAAAGTAATGTTGAAAATGACATCTGGCAAGGTGTTGACTTTGAACAACATTCTGCACGTTCCTATTATTAGAAAACATCTAGTTTCTGCTGCACTGTTCGTTAAGAACAGGTTTAAGTGTGTCCTAGTTAGTGACAAAGTTGTAATAAGTAAGAATGAGAGGTTCTTAGGAAAGGGCCACCTCACTGAGGGCATTTTCAAACTAAATGTAATGGTTATTGACATTATTAATAAAATCCTGCTTCTGTTTACTTATTGGAGTCAAATGATTTATGGCATGCCCGTTTGGGACATGTAAATTACAAAGCCTTGTCGAAATTGATTAATTTAGAAGTATTGCCTGACTTCAAGTGTGATAAATCGAAATGTGAAATTTGTGTTGAATGTAAGTTTGTAAAACATTATCATAAGTTTGTTGACAGGAATTCAAATCCTTTAGACTTCATTCACACATATTTATACGATATGAATCAATACCATATCGCGGTGGAAAAAATTATTTTATAACTTTTATTGACGATTGCACTCAATTTTGTTATGTATATTTGCTTAATAGTAAGGATGAAGCAATTGATGCATATAAGAAATACAAGAATGAAGTAGAGAATCAATTAAATCGAAAGATAAAAATGATTCGGAGTGATAAGGGTGGAGAATACGAATCTCCTATTACAAATATATGTTTGGAATATGGTATTATTCATCAAACTACTGCACCCTATACACCACAATCAAATGGGATGTTGAAACGAAAGAACAGAACATTAAAGGAAATGATGAATGTCTTGTTAATCAGTTTTGGTTCACTACGAAGCTTGTGGGGGGAAACTATCCTTATGGCTAACAAGATACTCAATAGGGTAGCCCATAGCAAAGCGCAATAGATTCCATATGAGTTATGGAAATGAAGGAAACCCAACTTGAAATATTTCAAAGTGTGGGGGTGTTTAGCCATTGTAGAGCTTTTTTTTTTCTTTTTTTCTGCCAAGGTAGAGGTTTCATTACCTAAGAGGTTGAAAATTGGACCTAAAACAGTGGATTATGTATTTATTGGATATGTTGTGAACAGTAAGGCCTGTTGATTTTTGGTTCACAAATTTGATAATCCTAAAATTCATGTTAATACGGTAATTGAGTCAGCTAATGCTGAGTTCTTTGAACACATTTATCCGTATAAAACTGAATGTGAGTTGACAAGTGAAAGACCTAAACGACCACGAGAAGTATCAACGAAAAATATACTACCTAACGAGGATCTCAGGTATAGTAATCGTCAAAAGAAATCTACTTCTTTCGGACAAGATTTTGTGGCATTCTTGATTGAAAATGAGCCTCTAATATTTAAAGCAACGATGTCTTCGTCTGAGTCAACTTATTGGAAAGAAATAGTCAACAGTGAGATCGAATCAATTTTGAGTAACCATACTTGAGAATTGACTGATCTTCCTCTAGGAAATAAACCTTTAGGATCAAAGTAGATATTTAAAAGGAAAATGAAAACCAATGGGACTATTAAAAAATATAAGGCTAGACTTGTAGTCAAAGGATACAGACAGAAAGAAGGTCTGAATTACTTTGATCAGTAACCAGGATAACATTTATTAGGATGTTAATAGCACTAGCGACAGTGCATGATCTTAAAATCCATCAAATGGATGTTAAGACAACCTTCCTAAATGGAGAGTTGGAGGAAGAAATTCACATGGAACAACCTGAGAGGTTTGTGGTTCCTGGTAAAGAAGAAAAAGTGTGCAGACTTGTTAAGTCACTTTATAGACTCAAACAAGCACCCAAACAATGGCATGATAAATTTGACCAAACAATATTGGCAAATGGATTCAAGATTAACGAATGTGACAAATACGTTTACATTAAAAACATTCTGAATCATGAAGTCATTGTTTGTCTGTATGTTGATGACATGTTAATAATGAGTAAAGACATTTATGATATAAATGCTAATAAACGCATGCTGTCCAACAAGTTCGATATGCAGGACTTAGGAGTTGCTGATTTGATCTTAGGGATCAGGATTCTCAAAACTCCTCAAGGACTAGCATTATCTCAATCTCATTATATTGAACGAGTATTGTACAAGTTCAAGTACTTAAATTTTAACAATGTCAAAACTCCAATTGATATAAGCTTTACATTTTAAAAGAATAAAAGTGAAAGTGACTCTCAGTTAAAATATGTAGTGTGTTGGAAAGTTTGATGAATATTATGAATTGTACGCGATCAGATATAGCACGTGCTATTAGCAAGCTGAGTCGGTTCACAAGTAATCCTAATCAAACTCATTGGATGGCAATGAAACGTGTGTTGGGGTATCTAAAACACACACAACACTATGCTTTGCATTATAATAAATATCCTGATGTGATAGAAGGATATAGTGATGCAAATTGGATCACCGGGTCAAATGAAGTAAAATCCACAAGTGGTTATGTGTTTACACTTGGTGGAGGAGCAATCTCTTGAAAATCGTCTAAACAGACATGTATCGCTCGCTCAACAATGAAATCTGAATTCATTGTCTTAGATAAGACCGGTGAAGAAATTGAATGGATCCGAAATTTCTTAGAGGACATCCCATTTCGGACCAAACCCGTGGGACCTATATACATACATTGTGATAGTCAAGCAGGCAAGGCAGGGAGCGTTATGTACAACGGGAAGTTTCGTCATATACAACGGAGACATAATACCGTAAGACAACTGCTCTCTAGTGGAATTATCACAATTGACTATGTGAAGTCAAGAGATAATGTGTCAAATCCACTAACGAAAGGCCTAGTGAGAGAGGCAGTTGAAAGATCATCTAAGGAAATGGGTTTACGGCTTAGTACAAGTCATCATGGTGATAACTCTACCTAGCAGACTGGAGATCTCATGAGCTAGGTTCAAGGAGAAAAACAAAGTTGTGACTGACGGTTAGATATTGTCAATCTACTCAATCCATTCTCATGATGAAGACAATGTTCAAGAACGAGGTTAAAACATTAAGGCTTGTTAATGAGTTAATAAAGCTTAAATTTTTTTAACGATTCGCTAAGTTTGACAGATTTGACCAAATAGTGTATCTAGCGATGACACAGTTAGAAATCACCTATGTGAGTGTGAAGTGTAAGCCGTTTCATAGAGAATTATCGTCAAAAGCCTATTCTCTATACACTCATGAAACCAGGAGGTGCTCATGGCTGAAACAAACACATCTGTAAGAACCATAAACGGTAAAGGGTTAATTGTGTGACATATGGTTGTCTAGGTATACACCAAAGCTCGACGGTTCAAAGATATCACATCTACCGATTGACCGAGTATATCCGACATATGTTCACTACAGAAAGTTCAACGGAAAACCTACTTATCCAGATGCAATTGTTCCTAGTTTGTAAAGTACACACTCGTCCTTGCATTAATGACCATTTCTCATTAATGTGGGAGATTGTTGGGTATATAGCAAAAGTTAATGGGAAATTGAGGGAAGATGAAAAGAGTAATTTGAAAAATTTTCTTATGCTTTAGTAAAAGACATTTCTCCCTCACTGGTGGTGAAAAAAAAGTTGAAGTGTTTAAATAGAGAAACACTTCTACTAGTTGTTAAAAGGGTTGGAAAGAGGGACCCCCTCGCGCCATCGTCGTCGCGAGCTTGACTTCGGCTTTGGCTTTGTCTTTGGAAAATGATTGATCGAGATATTATTTTTGGACAAAGTTTGTTTTAATTATTTAGTTAATTATTAATATAATTAATTAAAATAAATAAAATGGCCAAAACGTTTTAATTATTTAAATAATTAGCCGAAACGACCCGATCCGACTCGGATCCGCGCAATCCATTTTATTTAAAACACTTTCTTGTTTTATTTGAATTTTCCGCAGTTGGAGATGGTTGTTCTGAAAGGCAACTTTCAGGAACAACCATGACAGTTTGAAAGGTTTCAAACTTTCATGAATAGTCGTGTGGATTCTGAAAGGTTGCAACCTTTCGGAACCAGTGCTTCTTGGCTATAAATACCTGTGAATCCTCAAACTTTTCACTTACGAAATTTCTGACTTCTTCTTCTTCTGCACAAATTTTATTCGTGTACTTTACTGTCGTTATGTGGCTCGCTGACACCAGAGTTTTGGGTACCAACACACTGGTGATTAAGATTGTTCTATCATGGAGGATATATTCCAATTCAAACCTCGGATACTAGAGGAGAATAATTTCCTTAAGGGGACACTGTGCATTTAGTGGGCTCGATTTTCTTTCCATTTTGTTTCATACAGATTCTGGTACGTTTTACTGATTTTAGATTTTTGTTAATTAATTTATGTTCTTCACTGAATAATTTAAACTTTGAACATTTACTGTTTTTGCAAAGTTTTTATTATCACCAATATTGTTTAGAATACAGATGCATAACATATATGTCGATTGTAACAATATCTATCACCTCCTAAACAATTAAAAAAGATCAATTAGTTTGACTAATTTGCATATATTTAACTTCAACCAAATAAATTACGTGTTCCAATTTTAGTATTGATATATAGAACGTAAGAATATAATATTCCAGCACTAATAATGTTAATGCTAGAGCCTTGTTTTTCTACCGCTAAATATATATTCTAAGAAAAAAAATGTATTTTATATACAAAAAAATCTTTTGACTCATAGATATTGTGTCGTCATGAGACAGACAATAGAGACATTCGTGTCTAACAAAGTATTGCTTGTTGCTTTGGATGGTTGCCAAATGCCAATATATACATATAAATTTAAAAAATTAAAAATGAGAGGAGTTACAAATATGTAACAATATTAGTATAGTCAATTGTATCTTGTTACTATATTTGGCTAATTGATCTATCATTTTGTTTTATTCACTATATACTGGTTTCGATTTTGACGGTTCTCGATTTTGATTAAATTAAGAAAGATTGATATTGTTGAAAATTATAGGGTGAGGTTACGTTGTTATATGTGTGCAGTTTCTTGAAAGTTTCAGTTTTTATCGACTCTCTCAATCAACAATCTACTAACCTTGACTTTAGAAACAACTTGATCACATCTAAGTTTCTATTCTATTATTATTTTACTAATTGAGACGATCAGACAAAAAAAAAAGAAATTTAACTTTTATGAGAAAAATTGCTCGAAAGAATGGAATGGGTCGGGGCGGAGTGCTAAATGACACCTTCTAATTGGTTAGAGGTGAATTCAAGATGAATGAATCTTATTTATTTTAACTCCCTTGATTCAGATTTTGAAGTTTTGTTAATTAGTTTCTATATATGCAATCTCAAATAAATATCAATATACAATACAAAATAGGTTTTTAGTTCAATATTTATAAATATTTAATTAATATATTTTTAACACAAATATATAATTAAAATAAATACAATTTGATTTACATAAACTCAGTACTTTCAAAGTAGATTGTCTTTATTTTTAATAAAAAAATGGTTTCCGTCACTAAATTGGCCTTCCCTTTCTTTACATACATATAGTTCAATATATAAATTATCAGCATGAAGACACACTATTTTATTGAAAGATCAATATTTTTTAAATCAGATTTCTCCACTGAAAAATATCGGTTATTTTTACTGATATTTTAGTTGAATAAGTGAGAAAAAATAGTAGTCTTTTCAAAAGAAAAAATTAGGAAATTCTCGTTTATTTTTACTGATAATTTTTTACTATGCATTTTTCTAGGGATGAGTTGATCAAGTGAAAATAGGGTGAGAAAATCATGTTTTATAATATATATTTTTTTTATTAATTTACGGTGGTAAAATCTTCTGTTTCTAATAATATTGGGAGCTTTATTTTTAAAAAATAAAATAAAGTGCAGATATACATGTTTGGTTGTGGTGAAATTAGCTTTTTGTGAATGTGATGTATGTTTTATTATATATACACATACTTTTGTGATGAAAAGAAGTCCTATTTAATTTGTGTGAAAATTACTTTGTTGTGATTCTTGAAAACAATAAAAGCAAATATGATTGATTAGTTCACAAAGTTATTAGGCAGTGATTAGTACTTATGTTTTAGACAAACAATGTGGAAGTTGTTTTTAAAAACATCATCATTGTTTGTGTGGGGGATCAAATATTGTTAGTTAAAGGTACCTTTTAACTTAATTAGTAGAAAACATGTTGTATTTATTTTGGCAAGTGTCACTTCTTGATTGCAATATGAAATGTTTAAAGTATGGTTATTTTATAAGTTGGGTAAGAAGAGTCGTACTTGAATCTTCTTTCTATCTTTATGAAAGTAGAAATGTTATTTTTGATTAATCTCGACTTAAAAAAGAGGGTAACAAATTAAGGTTATTGTAAACTAGTCATCCTACCTAGCTAACTTTTCATATGAGACTTTGTTTAGAGATACCGAACAATCTCTTTGTTGAATTAAGTTTTACATGACCCATTATCATTCGTTTGTAAGTTTGGAGATTAAATGTGTGCCATCCACATCAATTGCGTATTTATGATGATTTTTTTTTTGTATATGCATGTTCAAAGCTATGCGTAGAGATAGTAAACTAGCGCATGCATAGATGGGCAAGACTCTAAGTTGGTCCCCGCGCTAGCACTTCTCCATCTCTCATATTGCCAAACTATTTGTCCGCACTAGGCTAAAACAATCCAATTATATTTTAAAAATATTGTGATGATATTATTTGCTTTGAACCAACAAACACAATTTTTTTAAAAAGGTTTACATCATTAAAAATAACTAACATCTTCTAGATCATTTTTTTTTCCTATTTTTCACGTGGGACTTTATTCACACACTACGACACAACTCAAACACAACTCAATAGAAGCAAATAGAAAATTCCACAGCACCCTAGAATTTTTTCTAATATATATTTTTTAATTCTTTCAAAACATATCTTGGACAAGAGATCTTAATTTAAATATGATTGTGCAAACCAAAAGAAATTTTATTGCACAATGTTCCCCAATCTGTTCCCAATTTCTTTATAAAATTAATTTTCTAACCACAATATAATCCCATTTTGCAGAAAGAAAAAAAAATGTTATCTTTGTCAATTGGACGTGTGTTTTAAATCAAAACTAATGCTACACCACACGTTGATTTGAATATTTCCAAAAAAATAAAAAGATGAAAATAAATCATGCATTGTCAGCATAAATAGTTTTTACATTATCTGCAACTATTTTTTTTAGATTTTTGGGTCTTTATATATTCACCTTTTAAATTTGAGCCTGGTTCACATAGTATCAATAATATACAATCATGTGCAATAACTGAGAGTTTTATTACCTAAGGCCAACTGCAATTTCATCAAATGGAAGGTTTATCTTGAATAGTCATTATAAATATGTACAAAAATATTATGAAGACGATTGATATTTATCAAATAGTATATAGGGAAAAAAGGCAAAATTATAAAAGAAATTTCGTTTTATTATCGATCTATTCTTTTGTAGCATGCATGCATTTCTATTCATGTAACAACTAATTCAAGCTATGCATTTAACACACGTAAAAGTGCCTCTAGACTCCTAAGTTTACTTAATCGTTGTAATTTTTCAGCCGCTCAACAACCCATTGTTGAATAATGTCAACATCCTGCCTATGGCAAGGCCCACGAGGGGCTAGGTGGCTCAGGTCGGAGTCATGATCGAAATGACGCTTGCTTGGTGGACTTAGTTAAAAAATAAAGTTGTGCCTTTTCTATTAACTATAACTTTTGGCATGATTGTAAGCCTTTAAGCCTAACAAGTAGTATCAGAGTCAAGGTCGTGGATTCGATTCCCAAGAGCAACATTATGCATGAGACAGGTGTTGGGAAGGGGATTGTTGAGTAATGTCAACTTCCTGCCTATGGCAAGACCCACGAGGGTCCGGGTGGCCCGGGTCGGAGTCATGATTGAACATGACGCTTGCTTGGTGGACTTAGTTAAGAAATAAAGTTACGTCTTAACTATAGCTTTTGGCATGATGATAAACGCTTGATCCTAAAACCTATAATCTTAAAACCTTTTTAAAGTGAAAAGTATGACTTGATACATGTTTATATATGTATCAGGCCATTAAGAATAAATCAACCTAAATCTGTTTTTAGTGATATAATAAAGTTGTAATATTTCAATTTGTGTGACGCCTTTTAAATTATTATAAAAAAAATATGTATTAGTAGCTATTTTAACCGACAATGAAGATTTAAAAAAAAAAAAAAAGGAAAAACAGAAATACAAAGTTGTCAAGATACATTATTAAGATGGAATATCTCAGTGCATTTAATGTAGGAATTATTTTGATTGGACTTGCATTAATTTAACAATCTTTAATTTTTGTAATACATGGTAAGGCCAAGTACATATATTATTGATGGACATGTGACATTATAAGCCTAACATAACTAATTTTTATGAGTATATATATATATATATATATATATATATATATATAATATCATCTCTTAGTTTTGTTATGTTACCTTAACAATAATGTAGACATGTGAGACTTCTTTTTGTTTTCTGCTAGATATTCAATACTCATATCAAGATTTAAAAGAATGGTGAATAAAAGAAGAGTATGGTAAAATCATACCAACTGCAACTCATATTGAGTACGATGATATTCTTAATCTGTTGGGTGATTTTGATTTCATTCAAATATATCACAATTTATTTTTTCAATCAAATATATCACAATTTCGAAATTGATGGATAAATAAGCTTTTATCTCCACCTTTCTCCAATTATACCTATTAGATTTTGTCAGGGACAAAATTCAAACTCATAATATGTACGTATCTCATATATACATCACGTATTACACTTTTACCACTAAACCAAAGTTCGGATCAAAAGTGCCAATGGATTTCTGTCCTAATTTGTTTCATTAATTTATCATATATATGATAAATGCTTATTAACTCACCCAAGCTACCAAAATTGTCATGTAGTAACAAATTGGAATAATTAAAATCACTATAGGAAAATGGTAATAAAAATTGGGACCACAACAAAAAAGGAAGAAAAAAAAAAGAGATAAATGAGTGTGACATATTTCTGTAATTGGATAACATTCATTGGATGTGTAAAGTACACAGTACATATATTGTACAAGAGGTTGAGACATTCTTGTTTATGTCCAAATTCAATTGATGAATCCTATAGAAATTTACCAATTGTTTAAGTTCATTGCTTACTTTTACTTTTTTTGTCACATTGCATTTTGTGACTTTTTAATGGTGTAATTTTGTCATAAGCATAGATCGAGAAAGTCATAAAATGATGTTAAACTTAATTCTAGAAGCGCTAGCATAGCCACAAAAAGAGAGAAAAAGAACGAATTTCGATAGCAAGTAAGTATTATTAGGTTAATTCCACAGTTTCACTAAAATATTGACGTGGAAATTGACTTTTGCAGTTGCCTCGATAATTTTCCAGCGAGGGAGAATTGAAGCATTGTTAGTCGATGAAGTCAAATCAGCGATGTGAAAAAACACATCTTCTTTATTTGAAGACTCACTAAAAAGTTTTTTTTTTTTACTATATAAATCGAATCTATTAACTTTAAATTTTAGATTCGCGTCTATCAACGACCCCATCTAATGAAATTAGGGCAAAAAACTAAAGTATACAAATATATAGCCTTAATAACCACTATATAACAATAGTTTTATTTTTCATCCACATAACAATATTTTTTTTTTCAAATATAGCAAATGAATTTTTTTTAAAAAAGAATAATAAGGAGCCGCGATTTACTCAAATTTAGTTATATGTTCTCTCCCATAAAAAAAGGGTTTTGACCAAAATAAACCTCTGTACCTCCATATTCTGTAAGTTCTAACAATAATGGATACCAACAATGTTTCAATTCTACTTCAACACAACGAACGATGGGACGTATCAGGTAAGTTTGATAACTATATTTGGTGTTTTTAATTTCTATGATCGTTATCTTATAAACTATTTGGTTGGTACGTATATGTTTTTTGTTTCTGGAAATTGGTGTTTATTTCTTGAAATTCAATTCGAAATTCGATGATCTTAGGATTATATGATTGTATATTACGGTGTATTTTAAGTCATTTAATAACATCCATAGCTGAGTTAAAATTGGGTAGATTGTTTGTGGTATTTGTTATGGCGTAATTGTGAGGGTTATTAAAGTTGATTATAACGATCTATTATTAATAGTAACATGTGAGATAATTTAGTGAAATTGATAGTGTAATTGTTGTGAATTATATAGTGTAATCAATATTGTATATTAGGTTTTAAATCAACACCAACAATCTTTAAATTTTTTGATATAATTTGCTGGTGTAATTGATATATTTTGTGGTACATGTATTGAAGTAATTGATAGTTTATATTAACTTGTTATTAGTGTGCCAATTCGTGATTGGTTATTCGCTTCTGTTTTGGTGTAATCTACGTGTTTTATTATGTGTATTAGTGATTATATATTGGTAGATTATTTGGTGAAAGTGAAGGAATATTTTAAGTCATGTATTGAATATTTTTTGGTAGTAATTAGGTGTAATTAGATTTTTGTAGTATGTTTTTAATGAATACCAACATTCTTTATTTATTTGGTAAATTTTGATGGTGTAATAGATTATTTTTTTGTCACGCCCCGAGCCTACACCCTGGACGTGGCCGACACTCGAAGACCATTGTTGGCCCCAAGCGAACCCTTGGCCTGACTTACTTAACTCAGCGGAAGACTTAACTCAACAACATAAACTCAAGTAATAGTTTAAATGATAACACCTTAGCCAAAATGGCAACTTATGTCTCAAAACAAAGTATCTGCAAATACATAGATGAGAGACTCAAAACTAATTGTCTGACTGTCTATGAAGCCTCTATAATACCGAGATGGGTGTTGGGACAGACCCCACAACATCCTAATAAAGAAAAATAGGAAAGAGAAATAAAAGAGTCCTCTGGAATGCAAGGAGGCTCACTACAGACTCTGGAAAGCTCAACTGGATCAACGGTCTCGTTGGATGCTGATCCTGGTTACCTGCGTCTGCATCATAATAAGATGCAGGCCAACTGGCATCAGTACATTGAATGTATGAGTATGCGAGTTGGAATGCTAAACCACAACGTAAGCTTGAAAGGAGTACAAAAGAACACTTACCTTGGCTCTGTTTAACTCATGAATAACTGAACTCAATATAAAGTAATAAGACACATGCAATATATATAAAGCTTGTAAACCAGTGTAAACAACTTAGTTCATTAAAGATAAGCAATAACAAACTCAACTTTACTTATATATAAAAGTAATATAACTTTAGTGGGAGATTTTTTAACCGACAACAACCACTATGAGCCCTAGTGATGATACAACGTTTTACCTCACGTTGCCCAAGGACCATCCTATACCTTGCCTTGATATAGGACCTTACTTAACTTAGTGGATCCACTAGCTTAGCTTACGTGATCATCTAAAAAGTATGACCTATTAAATCCCATGTTGGCCACATGGTTCTTATGGAGATTTGAGTTAATATGAACTCGCATTCCCAATTCGGTGCTCAATACTACTCCCAAAATATACTTTAGCTCATATGTGTTTTAAACACCTCTTTCTTTAGTTTGAGATAATTGCTCAAAGCTTTGCCTAAAGACTCTTTTGGAATTGATGTTCCCTTTTCTTTGCTCAAATGTGAAAACGTTTATAAACTTTTTTGGGAATACATAGTTCCCTAATAACTTTTTAGAAATGAACTCAACTCTTACTATTTGCTTTACTTGAAACTTGAGCCTTAAAATGAAGTTAAAACGTTTAATAAAGACTCTTGAAAACTTTAAGAAACTTTGCTTTGACTTGCTTCTTAACTTCTAGACTTGACTCTTAACTTCTTTAACTTTGATCTTAACTTTCCTTGAATTGGATTATGGATTCAAGGCTCATGATCTCATGTTTATGGATGATTTCATGATGTTTAGATGTACCTTAGAGTGTTGAATTCAACTAGAAAACGTAGGTACATCGATTAGAAACTAGTACGAAAAGATAGGGGAAGAATGGGGTGAACTGGCGTCCTTGGCGCTCTGAGAGGCGTGGGGTGCCAGACCCCAAACTTCAGAGAAGTCTGTGGGGTGCTCTTGCTGGCGCGGCGTCCCAGCCCCGTTACCCAGGTGTTCTCAATCTTTCTTCTCCGTTTTTCATCTCTAAGCCCTCCAATCTTCCCTAGTTCCTTCCCCAAACACTTAGGTTCAATTGAAACCTCAATACACAACCAATCTAACTCGAAAACAACCCGGAAACATAAATCAACTCAACCCCCAAGCATTAACAATTCAACCAACAAGAACTTAACGAATTTCAACAAAGTTCTTCAAGAACTCCCTAGCTTTTCATTCAATCAACAACCATTCTCTGAATAGAAACAAGATGAGAGTCTGGGTGAAATAACCCAATACGAAAAGATCTCACATACCTTAATAGGGATCACCCCCGACGAATTCCACTCGCAAGCTTGGATGATCTTGGTGAATTCTTGCCTTCTTCTCCCGTTCTTTCTTTCTTTCTCTCTTCTCCAAGCCCTAAGCGTATTCTGATTTTTTTCAAAACTGAATTAAGTTCTGTTTTTACCCCAATAAATCCCTAAAAACGAATTAGAAAAATAAATTAGAGAAAATACTACTTTGCTCTTCCTTAAATCCGGATTGAGACTTTCCTCAATCCAACAACCCAACTTCCGAAAGGTATATCTCACTCATACGATGTAGAAATCGCGTAAACTTGGCGGCGTTGGAAAGATATCTCCAAGGAATTTCAAACTATATCAACAACTTCTCCTAACTCATCCTGAGATAGGAGTTATGGCCGTTTGAAAATGACCAAAACTCACTTTCTTAACTTAGACAAAAAATTTCAGATTTCCTTATTCTTTCCAAAATCATTATTTTCAAATTTTAAACTTTTTCTAGTTGTATCTAGGTGCAAGATGTTACAATATCTCCCCATTGGGAACATTCGTCCTCGAATGAGTTTTTTTTCACTAAGCTAAGGGTAGTAACATCAAGTTCAACACTCTAACAAGCAAAAAGCAAGTAACCACATGCATACTCATAATTTAGCTAGTACTAAGATGAGGATTAGTACCTTGATCTGAATTTTCTCCGGATTCAAAGAGATGTGGATATCTCTTCTTCATATCCTCTTCAGCTTCCCAAGTAGCTTCTTCAACAAATTGGTTCTTCCAAAAGACTTTGACTGATGCGACCTCCTTTGTTCTCAACTTGCGAACTTGGCGATCTAAAATCTGGATCGGAATCTCCTCATAAGATAAATTATCCTTAATCTCAACATTTTCAGTTTGCACTATCAATGAAGGATCTCCCATGTACTTCTTCAACATAGAGATGTGAAATACCGGATGAACCGCCACTAATTCTCGTGGTAGCTCCAACTCGTAAGCTACACTGCCAATCCTCTTGGCTATGCGATAAGGTCCAATATACCAGGGACTAAGCTTCCCCTTCTTACCAAACCTCATAACACCCTTCATGGGTGAAACTTTCAAATATACCCAATCATCTACTTTGAACTCCAACGCCCTTCTCCTAACATCAGTGTAGGATTTCTGACGACTCTGTGATGTTTTCAATCTCTCTTGAATTACTCTCACTTTCTCCATAGCTTGATGAACTAAGTCTGGTCCTATTAACCCTGCTTCACCAACTTCAAACCATCCAATAGGAGATCTGCATCTTCTCCCATAAAGAGCTTCATATGGAGCCATTTGGATGCTAGAGTGAAAACTGTTGTTGTAAGCAAACTCAATGAGAGGTAGGTGATCATCCCAATTTCCCTTGAAATCAATCACACAAGCCCTCAACATATCTTCTAAGGTCTGAATAGTGCGCTCTGCTTGCCCATCTATCTGAGGATGAACGACAGTACTTAAATTCACCTTTGAACCCCAACCTTTCTGGAAAGATTTCCAAAACTATGCAGTAAATTGTGCACCTCTATCTGAAATAATGGAGACTGGAACTCCATGGAGTCTTTCCAATTCTTGAATATATAGCTTAGCATAATCTTCTACCGAATGGGTAGTCTTTACCGGCAAAAAGTGGGCTGATTTTGTCATTTTGTCGACAATTACCCAAATATAATCATGTTGTCTGCAAGACTTTGGCAAACCTGTGATGAAATATATATTAATCATCTCCCACTTCCATTCTGGAAGTTCTATATTCTGCGCCAAACCACCGGGCCTTTGGTGTTTGACTTTCACTTGCTGGCAATTCGGACACTTAGCAACAAACGTTGCAATGCCCTTCTTCATGCCATTCCACCAATACACTTCTCTCAAATCGCGATACATCTTTGTGGAACCTGGATGAATGGAATATCTAGAGCTATGAGCTTCCTCTATGATCCTCTGTTGGAGTTCATCCATCATAGGTACACACAATCTACCTTGATATCTCAATACACCATCTCCCCCTTGTTCAAAAGCTAATACTTTTTTCTTATGAACATTTGCCTTTAAGTCTAGCAAAATGGGATCTTGGTCTTGCTTTTCTTTCATTTCTGACACTAGTGATGATTCAGCCCCGTTCGTCACCACTATTCCTCCTTCTGTGGAATCCATGAGTCTGACTCCCAGGCGTGCAAGTCTGTGCACATCTTTGGCTAACTCCCTCTTTTCTTCCTCAACATGAGTGGTACTACCCATGTATAACCTGTTTAAAGCATCATCAACCACATTAGCCTTACCTGGGTGGTAGAGAATACTCATGTCATAATCCTTGAGCAACTCTAACCACCTCCTTTGTCTGAGATTGAGTTCTTTCTGAGTGAACACATATTGTAAGCTCTTGTGATCAGTGAATACATCAACATGAATACTATACAAGTAGTGACGCCAAATCTTCAAAGCGAAGACTACCGCAGCCAACTCTAAGTCATGAGTTGGATAGTTCTTCTCATGAACCTTCAACTGTTTGGAGGCATAAGCTAATTCCTTGCCATTCTGCATTAACACACAACCCAAACCAACTCTGGATATATCACAATACACTACCAAACCTTGAGTACCCTCTGGTAAAGTCAAAACTGGGGCACTAGTCAACTTCTTCTTCAATTCCTGAAAGCTCTTCTCACAAGCTTCAGACCATTGGATCTTCACTGTTTTCTGAGTCAACTTCGTCAAAGGAGACGAAATGGACGAGAAACCCTTAACAAATCTCCTATAATAGCCAGCCAAGCCCAAGAAACTCCTTATATCAGTTGGAGATGTGGGTCTAGGCCAATTTTGAACTGCCTCAATTTTCTGAGTATCAACTTTAATACCATCACCGGAAATAATATGGCCCAAGAATGCCACAGACTCAAGCCAAAACTCACACTTAGAACTTGGCATACAACTCTTTATCTTTCAAGGTCTGAAAAACTATTCTGAGATGACTATCATGCTCTTCTTCATTCCTTGAATAGATTAGTATGTCATCAATGAAGACGATCCTAAACATATCTAGATATGGTTTGAAGACTCTATTCATAAGATTCATGAACGCTGCTGGTGCATTGGTCAAACCAAAGGACATGACCAAGAACTCATAATGACCATATCTAGTCCTGAATATTGTCTTTGGAATGTCGCATTCCCTAACTTTCAACTGATGATAGCCTGATCTGAGATCAATTTTCAAAAAATAGGTGGCACCCTGAAGTTGATCAAATAAATCATTTATCCTTGGCAGAGGATACTTATTCTTGATGGTTACCTTATTTAATTGACGGTAATCTATACACATCCTAAGGGAACCATCTTTCTTTCTCACAAATAAGATCGGAGCGCCCCAAGGTGAGACACTTGGTCGAATGAAACCTTTATCTAGAAGATCTTTCAACTATTCTTTCAACTCTTTCAACTCTGTTGGTGCCATTTTGTATGGCGGAATAGAAATAAGACCAGTATCTGTAATGATGTCTATGCCGAACTCTATTTCTCTCTCAGGAGGGACTTCGGGTAGATCATCAGGAAAAACTTCTGGAAACTCTCTTACTATAGGAACTGACTCAATGGGGTACCTCAACACTTGAGTCATTAACTCGGACTATGTGATAGGTACAACCCTTCGAAACTTACTTTCTCGCCTTAAGGTACGAAATGAAACGACCCTTAGGCACTGCTGAACTACTACTCCACTCTATGACTGGCTCATTAGGAATCTGAAACTTGACAACTCGAGTTCTACAATCTATTGAGGCATAACAGACATGAAGCCAGTCCATACCTAGAATGACATCAAAATCTACCATGTCTAGTTCAACTAGATCAGCCATGGTGTCTTTGTGATGGATGGAAATAGGACAATCACGATAGACTATTTCTGCTAGAATAGACTCCCCAACAGGTGTGGAAACACAGAAGGGTTCACAAAGTTTATCCGAAAGAATCTTAAACTTATTTGCAACATAAGAGGTTACAAAAGATAAACTTGCTCCTGGGTCTAGCAGAGCATAAACATCAAAAGTAAAAACTTTGATCATACCAGTGACAATATCTGGAGAGTTCTCTTGCTCATGGCGACTGGTGATTGCATAGAGGTGATTTGCTCCTCCGCCAGTACTAGAAGTAGCTCCTCTAGGTGCAGCCCTGTCTGGTGATGCAACTGATGAAGATTGAGCTCTATTGCCCAGATTTCCACTACCTTGCATGTTCTTAGGGCACTCCTTCATGAAGTGACCCTCTTGTCCACACTTAAAGCAACTTGTCTGGCCATCACAACATTTACTTGGGTGGGTTCTACCACACCTAGCACATGCAGGAGTCAAACTACCTCCTTGTGCCACACTACCTTGGGACTGTACTGGTCTAGCCCTGAAGTTCTGCGAATTCTGGCCATTATAGTCACCTCTGTTTCTGGGTGCAGGTGCACTAGCAGATGATAGTGCTGGCCCCTTTTGCTTCTAAAAGGACAAACGATTCACACTGCCCTTCTGCTGCCCAAACTCATTCCCAGTCTTAGCTTTCTTGCTTCTATACTCTTCCCTGTCTCTCAACTTCTCCTCTTCAACCTGCTGCACATAAAATATCAGCCTGGAGATGTCCATGTCGCCTATCAGCATCGCAGCCTTGCCCTCTTTGCTTGATGAACGACCCAAGCCTGCAACAAACAAACTCATTCTACTCTTCATGTCCTTAACCATTTCAGGAGCATAGCGGGACAGCTGGGTGAACTTCAATCCATACTCATGCACACTCAAGGAATCATGTTTTAGTGTAAGAAATTCTCGTACCTTAGCCTCATTCAGTTCTCGGGGAAAGAAACGCCCCAAGAAGGCTTCTTCGAAACTAGCCCAACTAGCATGTGGTGCATTCTCAAGTCGACCCCATTTCCACTGATCAAACCATGTTCTAGCAATATCCTTCAGTTGATATGCAGTTAGTTCAACTCTCTCAGTGTCAGCAACATGCATCACATCGAATACCTTTTTCAACTCCTCAATGAAGTTTTCTAGATCCTCAATAGTGCTCAAACCAGTGAAACTTGGAGGATTCATCCTCAGCAATTCGTGAATCCTCGAAGTGTCAGCCTCACCTTGCATTGGTCCTCTTGGTTGCCCAACCTGGTTAGTCACAACTTGGCTCATCATCCGGATAGCCTCACGAAATTGGGCATTAGTGAACTCGCCTTGAGGTTGCACGTTTGGTGCATTAGGTACCCTTTGCTCTTGTGGTTCAACATCTCTCCAAGCTGGATGACCTCATACTGCTTTTCGTAGAGGTATGATTATCTATAACACGCACAAGCATGAATTAGAGGGAAACATTTAGAGATAAACTCTAACGCATGAGACAGATATGAAGGAAGTGAATAATCTCCAAAATGTCGTAGCCTCCTAATTATAGAAGTGGTGAGCTTCACACCGATAACTAGGACTCTATATACACGGTTTCATAGACTCCCTAGGACTCTTGAATTCTCTGCTTTGATACCAAGTTTATCACGCCCTGAGCTTACACCGTGGACGTGGCCGGCACTCGAAGACCATTGTTGGCCCCAAGCGAACCCTTGGCCTGACTTACTTAACTCAGCGGAAGACTTAACTCAACAACATAAACTCAAGCAATAGTTTAAATGATAACACCTTAGCCAAAATGGCAACATATGTCTCAAAACAAAGTATCTGCAAATACATAGATGAGAGACTCAAAACTAACTGTCTGACTGTCCATGAAGCCTCTATAATACTTAGATGGGTGTTGGGACAGATCCCACAACATCCTAATAAAGAAAACTAGGAAAGAGAAATAAAAGAGTCCTCTGGAATGCAATGAGGCTCACTACAGACTCTGGAAAGCTCAACTGGATCAACGATCTCGTTGGATGCTGATCCTGGTTACCTGCGTCTGCATCATAATAAGATGCAGGCCAACTGGCATCAGTACATTGAATGTACGAGTATGCGAGTTAGAATGCTAAACCACAACTTAAGCTTGAAAGGAGTACAAAAGAACACTTACCTTGGCTCTGTTTAACTCATGAATAACTGAACTCAATATAAAGTAATAAGACACATGCAATATATATAAAGCTTGTAAACCAGTGTAAACAACTTAGTTCATTAAAGATAAGCAATAAAAAAACTCAACTTTACTTATATATAAAAGTAATATAACTTTAGTGGGAGATTCTTTAACCGACAACAACCACTATGAGCCCTAGTGATGATACAACGTTTTACCTCACGTTGCCCAAAGACCATCCTATACCTTGCCTTGATATAGGACCTTACTTAACTTAGTGGATCCACTAGCTTAGCTTACGTGATCATCTAAAAAGTATGACCCGTTAACCCATGTTGGCCACATGGTTCTTATAGAAATTTGAGTTAATATGAACTCGCATCCCCAATTCGGTGCTCAATACTACTACCAAAATATACTTTAGCTCATATGTGTTTTAAACACCTCTTTCTTTAGTTTGAGATAATTGCTCAAAACTTAGCCCAAAGGCTCTTTTGGAATCGATGTTCCCTTTTCTTTGCTCAAATGTGAAAACATTTATAAATTTCTTTGGGAATATATAGTTCCCTAATAACTTTTTAGAAATGAACTCAACTCTTACTCTTTGCTTTACTTGAAAATTGAGCCTTAAAACGAAGTTAAAACGTTTAATAAAGACTCTTGAAAACTTTAAGAAACTTTGTTTTGACTTGCTTCTTAACTTCTAGACTTGACTCTTAACTTTCCTTGAATTGGATTATGGATTCAAGGCTCATGATCTCATGTTTATGGATGATTTCATGATGTTTAGATGTACCTTAGAGTGTTGAATTCAACTAGAAAACGTAGGTACAACGATTAGAAACTAGTACGAAAAGATGAGGGAAGAATGGGGTGAACTGGCGTCCTTGGTGCTCTGAGAGGCGTAGGGCGCCAGACCCCAAACTTCAGAGAAGTCTGTGGAGCGCTCTGGCTGGCACGGCGCCCCAAGGCTAAAACTTCAGAGGCTGCTTTGGGGCGTGCTGGCTAGCGCGGCGTCCCAGCCCCGTTACCTAGGTGTTCTCGATTTTTCTTCTTCATTTTTCATCTCTAAGCCCTCCAATCTTCCCTAGTTCCTTCCCCAAACACTTAGGATCAATTGAAACCTCAATACACAACCAATCTAACTCGAAAATAGCTCGGAAACATAAATCAACTCAACCCCCAAGTATCATCAATTCAACCAACAAGAACTTAACGAATTTCAACAAAGTTCTTCAAGAACTCCCTAACTTTTCAATCAATCAACGACCATTCTCTGAATAGAAACCAGATGAGAGTGTGGGTGAACTAACCCAACACGAAAAGATCTCACATACCTTAATAGGGATCACCCCCGACGAATTCCACTCGCAAGCTTGGATGATCTTGGTGAATTCTTGCCTTCTTCTCCCGTTCTTTCTTTCTTTCTCTCTTCTCCAAGCCCTAAGCGTATTCTAATTTTTTTCAAAACTGAATTAAGTTCTGTTTTAACCCCAATAAATCCCTGAAAACGAATTAGGAAAATAAATTAGTGAAAAGACTACTTTGCCCTTCCCTAAATCCGGATTGGGACTTTTCTCAATCCAACAACCCAACTTCCGAAAGGCATATCTCACTCATACGATGTCGAAATCGCGCAAACTCGGCTGCGGTGGAAAGATATCTCCAAGGGCTTTCAAACTATATCATCAATTGCTCCTAACTCTTCCTGAACTAGGAGTTATGGCCGTTTGAAAATGGCCAAAACTCACATTCTTAACTTAGACAAATTTTTCCAGATTTCCTTATTCTTTCCAAAATCATTATTTTCAGATTTTAAACTCTTACTAGTCGTATCTAGGTGCGAGATGTTACATTTTTGGTACATATATTGAAGTAGTTGTTATTTTTTAGGCCTTTTTAAAACACCATAAAGTTGAGTTTGACGATCTGTTATGAATAGTGTTTTGGTAGATTATTTGGTCAAATTGATAGTTTATTTGTTGTAAATGATATAGTGTAATCAATATTGTATATTAGGTTTTAAATTATCTATATTTATTTCATATGGTGTTACATATAATCAAGTTCAACTTTATCAATCTTCATAAATCAATGTTATACATATAGTTGGTTATAAATTGGTGTTCAAATTTCATTATAAGAGTGGACATCAATTTTTAACCATATTATACACCATTTTGTATATAACTTTTGTTTGGTGATATAAAAAATATGATTGTGTATTTTAAATTTAATTGTTATAACTGGTATTTAGTAGGTTCTTTAATCTTTTTTGTTAAAATGTATTGTAGGAAGGTATATAGATTTGAAGATTGAAGGAGTGATATATGACGTAAATATCAATGAAAAGAAAAAAAAATCAAGAGGTTTAAAGTAAATTTTAGAAAATGTGTTATAGCCTATAGATGACCATAACAAGAAAACTTGTACCAAATAACCATATGTGGATTAATAATGTTGAGTTAATTTTTTGTTTCTTATACGTTTTTTTCTTCAGAATCTAATTGAATGATATTAGTGATTTTAAATTTTATTCGTTGTTTATTAAAAAAGGAAAACAATGCTTCACTTTTTTTATTGGGGAATTTTCATATACACCTATAGTTTGGATTATAATTATGAAAATAGTTATCGTTTGTCTAATTATAATTTATAGCAATAGTTTTAGAAAGGAGAAAGGAGAAATGCATTGCATTTTTTGACTTTTTAATGGTGTAATTTTGTCATAAGCATAGATCGAGAAAGTCATAAAAAGATATTAAACCTAATTCTAGAAGCGCTCGCATAGCCACAAAAAGAGAGAAAAAACGAGTTTTGATAGCAAGTAAGTATTATTAGGTTAGTTCCACAGTTCCCCTAAAATATTGACGTGGAAAATGACTTTTGCAGTAATTTTCTAGCGATGGAGAATTGATGCATTGTTAGTCGATGAAGTCAAATCAGCAATGTGAAAAACACAACTTCTTTATTCAAAGACTCACTAGGAAGCTTTTTTTTTACTATATAAATCAAACCTATTAACACTAAATTTTAGATTCGCGTCTATCAACGACCCATCTAATGAAATTATTGTCTCTGACTATTCCCTTTCACAACCATAACACGAGTTCAACTTTGTTGTGACCAAATGGTAAAATCAACAAATTTCAAGAGGTCAAATTACTAGGTATATAGCATGGCTAAGTTTTTAGGAAGTTAAAAAGTGTTTTTTAAAAAAAAATCTTATTCTAGAAAGTTGAAGTGTTTGGATCAAATTTTGAGGATAAAAAAAGTATTTTTGAGTAATAACAGAAGCTGTTTTTTCTTAAGTTTATAACTATAACTTCTCCTCGAAAGTACTTTTAAAACGTTGGTCATACACAAATTGTTGTACTAATATTAACACAAGTCCTTTCAAATTAATTAGGTTGCTACTATCTACTATACTTTTCAAACTTCTGATACATTTTAATATAATTTTTTTTTGAAAGTTCGAATCCTGCTTTGTATTTTTTTGGAAAAATTACAGAAATCCCACCTTTTAGTTTACTTATTACCATTATCTACTATAAGTTTTACAAATCTCCAAAATCCCTCATTTTCACGCATCAGATTAGTGTATCTTGCGCATCAGATTAATGTATCTCGCGCATCAAATTAGCGTATCTTGCGCATCAAATTAGTGTATCATGTATAAAATGTACATCGCGCATCAGATCAGTGTATCTCGCACATCAAATTAGTGTATCTCGCGCTTCATATTAGTGTATCTCGCGCATCAGATTCGTGTATCATGTATAAAATGTACATCAAATTAGTGTAACATGTATAAAATGTAATGTATCTTACTTAACGATTAATGTATCTCGTGCATTAGATTAATGTATCAACACATATATTATTGTACCCGTTTTTAAAATTTTTTAGGAATTTCTGTAATTATAAACTTATAAGGGACAAATGGTAATTTTGCCTTAAAAATATGTGATTTCTGTCCTTTGCCTTATTTTTAAATAAAAATTATGGGCTGAATAATAATTAATATTTGTGGATTTTACAAGGAACCCAAATTTGACTTGGGCCTAAATAGAAAATTGACCATTGTTGGGCTTTAAACATTGAGAGGTGAAAAACCATAAAAGTGAGAAATCTTAAAAGTTCCAAATCAACCATAAAAGAATAGGTACGCAAATACCTCATAAAAGCAAAATAATTAGATACATATACCCCTTTACATTTATACTCCATTAAATAATTACACTACATACCTCCAACTAATTTCACTTAATGGATACTAAATCAGTATCATATACTGTATTGGTATCATTAAGACTGATAATTTTGCTTAATTGATACTAAATCAGTATATATATATATATATATATATATTTATATATATACACTAGATAGGCAGTGCCCGTGCTAAGCATGGGCCCAACACTATTATTCTGAAATATTTTTTAGGCTAATTTCAAATATACACAATAATATAATTAGTTTACCCATACATGAGCTATACACTGACCACACATTATGATACACTCATAAAACTAAAAAATAATTTAACCATACATGAAATATACATCTATTATTCAATTTTGATAAACTCAAAATCACCTCTAAACCATCTCAAATTTTAGATATGAAATCTAAAGTAAATCCTTTAGAAGGAATGTGTCTCTATCAACAAGAAAATGAGCCTGTATTGGAGTTTTGCCAAAGACAGTGCTCTCAATTATTCACTTTCATTCACTTGACAGATAACTATCATATGTTACTCTAACTAAAAAGGGATAGGATAATGTGGTCAAAGATGATTTGTAGCTTTGTAATAGAAAATATCTCACATATAACGTGTAATTCATACCTATGGCACTAATTTACACAAGGTGAATACGATAATCAATAATGCTCATAGAATTCATTATTAAACAATGTTCATTATTACATCCTAGGAAATTTGCTTAACATTTTTATTTGAACAGTGTCTACAGAGGCGGAGCCAAAATTTAATGTTTGTGGGTTCTAAATTTTAAAATAGAACAACATATTAGTCTAATATAACAATCGTTAAATTACAAATATATATATAACCACAAACATATAAGCATTTCATTAAAAAAATTGCACTCGACAAGTTGTTATGTTTGAACATTTTTTTCTATAATCTCAATATTATTTTAAGTAAAATTAAAATTATCAAGTTCACCATTAATATTGTTGGGACCTAAAGGGAAGGTTTTACTTGCTTCACCCTTGAGCTACTCTTGCCTTGAAAAGTTTCGAGAAGCAAACAATAACTTAATTAATATAGTACAATTATTAATACGTGAAACAGTCGTAAAATCAAAGATTAAAAATAAGATCTTTGAATAAATTGTTATACAATGTAAAGACAAATAAAAAAAAGAGAAAAGGGAGCCGAGTAGTAACTGGGAAGAGTAAATAGTACTTATCGGGGCAGAAGTCTGCACTTTGACAACAAGCAGTAGCAATGAAGTAGGTAGTAAAAATTAGAACCCAAAATTTTAAAAAATAAAATAAAATGAGTTTAACATTTTATTGAATGCTTCAAAAGAAATCAATAGTGAGATGTTGTAGAGTACGACACTATATTTTTGTTACTTACAATTATCTATTTTGAAATTAATAGTCAGATGTTGTTTTGAAGTATTGACACAACTTTTTTATTATTTTCAATTATCAATTCTCTGTTTTTGTTTGAAAAAGAATTTAGAAAAATCTACATAGGAAAAATTGAATTAAAGGAGGGTAAAAGATAGGCACAAAGCACATTTTTAATCCAAAACAAAAAAATCCAAAAAAAAATGAATAGTTGCCAATGGGGCTTGATCCCCCATCCAAAGAATCAGAGTTGCCCACGCTTGTCACTATGCCACCCACCATAGTTTGATGTGGGTTTGCACACAATATTTAAATATATTTGTACATGATTTTTTAGTACGTATATAGGATCTACGTAAAAAGTCATTGGGTTCATCCGAACCCCCCATTTAACACCATAGCTCCGCCCCTGTCTACAAGTAATGAAACCACATTTAGCAATTGAAAAACTCTTTGAACATACAGTGTTGGGTATGTGGATCATAAATAACAACCCAATATTGCATGATTAGATCACATAGATGCTAAGGTATGCATCTTTCATGAGGAAGCATTACTTGCAAAGGTGGAGCAATTTATCAGTACTACAGAAGACGTACAAAAACACAGTGTTACTAAGTTTTGGAAGCACTTGCAACTCACTGTAACTTGAGAATGAAGTTTAGTCAGATGTACTAGATGCAATAGTGTGCTCACTCTCTTTTGTTGTGCAAAAATTTGCCTAATGCATAAAATAGAGAGGGAGTTTCATCTTTTCCATTTACACATCATCCAAACAACTAACGTTATCCAGTCAAATGACAAACAGAACACATCATTCAAACAACTAACATTATCCAGTCTTTCTTTTGACGATAGAATAGGCATTATATGTAGTTTAAGACAAAGATAATGCAGAAAATTAATTGCATGTCTGATATCACCTCCACTCACTTTGACTAACTTCACGTTGCTCCTTTTTACATATAGCTGCAAGTGTTTTCTTGATTGAAGTGACACTGACAGGGTTGAAGTTAACCTGAAAATTATGAACTCAACCAAAAAAAAAAAGAATAATTACCAAGATTTTTGCATTAATACAAACCACCCATTTTTTATTTTTGACCTAAGACTTCTTCATTGACAGAAGGAACAGAGTTGGAATTTCCAATCCTAGGTAATTCATTGTCATCACAAAAGTTAGTAAGACAAACAACTTCCATGTTGTTATAGAAACTTAGGTATAGCGGATGTGTGAAGAGACTTATGATCTAGCTGAAATCCTTTTTCTTTTAGTTCAGGGTATAGTAAAACTAACCTCAGGCTTGACTTATACAATGACCTACTCACTCTTCATTGCTACAGTTTCACTTGCAAGCAAACCTTTAAAATGGTCCAACATTTCTTTAACCTGGGTAGATCCAAAACCAAGATGTTCATTCTATGATTCCCAACCAACACACTTTCTTTCGCTTCATCAATATATGAATATATAAAAACCTTGCATACCTCTAGACATCTGGAGCTTCATAACGGATCCAAGAATTTGTATCATTGAAAATATCTTCTTTGATCACAGACTACTTCACATTTTATATCTGAAATCAAACAAAGAAAATAAAACAGTAAGCACGTAATATATCATGTGATTTTTCAATGCATGGAGGAACAATCAGTGTAAAGTAATTAATCAAATGCACAACATTTTGCCTGAAACATTTCAAAGACACTAAAGCACAGGCATAAACTTGTGGGAACATAAAATAAAAATAATAAAAATAGGTAAGAATAATTACAACTCTTACCCAAAAGAAGGTGTAACTCAAAGCTATATCAACAAGTAGCTGTAGAAAATCAAGAAAGGTTGAAGAGACTTTTATTTTTTGTGTATGTAACGAATTCGGATTCTCAACACCAAATATCAAGTATTATATAGTCCTTGGCAATCAAATTATCACAACACCAGTTAAATTATTGAATTACAACGAAAAAGACTGAATAAAAATTGCACGTCAAAATATTTAACAACCAGAGAGAATTATATTTTCATCTGACTATTACCTAAAAACGAAATCAAAATTTCCAAGGGTTATACATCAATAATCGACATTTAATTTTTATTAATAAATAAATGAAAACACAGAAACTGAAGCAGCTCCTCCCTCATGAATCAGTATGAACGTTTGCTTTTATCGGCACAATACTCAGCAAGCAGTAGCACACAATTTCATCTCAAACCATGGAAACACAATTATATTCCAAGTCTGATCTTCTTATTAATTCGTAAAACCACCTAATATATGTCAAATTCGAACACATTGAATCCAATCTCGAGGTTGCTACTTCGTCTCAATTTTATTCCCACTCAAAAAATTATCCTTTAGTTTTAACCACAAATTATTAAAAAAGATCAATAACAATTTAAAAGTTCTCATTACAAGATTTATACTGACGATGAAGGGAAAAAGAGATTAAAGGAGCATACCTGAAGTGATGAAATTAAGTGAGAGGGCAATTTCTAGAATCTAGTAGAATGAAGATATGTGTCAAATGACAGAATATTTAATTGTAGAATTATGTCGGTTTATGGTGCAATAAAAGCCACTTGGAGTGACCATTTAACCTCCAATTGACACGTAATGATAAGTACAGTACTTTAATGTGCAATTAATATAAGTTTTTGTATAACTTTTATTGCGGTGGTCGTCCTCCTCTTCACATTTCTATATATATATATATTATTGCGGTGGTCGTCCTCCTCTTCACATTTCTATATATATATATATACTAGTTATTAGGTTCCCGCGCCAGCGCGGGCCCAATGTATATTACTTCCTCCGTCTCATTTTATGTGAGGTAGTTTGATTCGTCACGGAGTTTAAAAAAGAAATGAAGACTTTTAAAATTTGTGGTCCAAAATGAATGATATAAATTTGTATGACTGTAAATTATTTCATTAAGGGTAAAATACATATTTTATAATCAAATTGTTACTTAATATAGAAATGTGACATTCTTTTGGGACTGACTAAAAAGGAAAGTAAATAACATAAATTGGGAGTAGTTCTTTGTTTCAATTTATGTGACACCGATGAAATTTGGAGAGTTATATAATTTTTTGTATGTGATTTTGTTCAATATATTTTGAAGTTGTTAATTTATTGTGATTTATAGCACTTCTTATATCATTTTCAAATAATATATATTACTCTTTCTGTTCCATTTTATGTGACGTAGGTACTTTTACGAAACTCAACTAAATTTCTTATATGATTCTTAAATATTTTTAGTTGTTATTTTAATTTAATTTACGTTACTTTTTATGTTATTTTCAAACAAACTTCTTTTGTTTCAATATGGAATTAAAGAGTCAATAAAATTTCTTTTATGATTTTTAATATATTTTTTTTAATATCTTATATTATTACATTGTGATTTTAAGTACTTTTTATGTAATTTTTAAATCTAGAACAAATTAAAAGAAAAACAAGGAAAAATTTAAATGAAGAAAGTACTAAAATTTTCAAATAATCATATTTCTATATTAAAATGTTAAAAACTTTAAAACTCCACATATATGCAGAAAATCATATACGGAAGACAAAATAATTTTTAAAATATATATTAAAGCTCTTTCTAATAATATCACATATTTATTCTATTTTTCAAATAATATATATTTCTCACTCAATCTCAATTACGCAGTACATATGAAATTTCGAGAGTTAATCAAATTCTTAGTACTATTTTAAACTATATTTTAGTACTATTTATATAATTTTCAAATAATATATGTTACTCACTCTATTATATTATGCAATACATGTGAAATTTCAAGAATTAACCAAAATTTCAATATTTTAAATTGATTTTTAGTACTATTTTTGTAGTAAATAGAGGAAGTTGAAGAAGAAGGGCAAATCGGTCAATTGACTGACTAACCCTAAGCTCCTAAACATTCTCACTTCTAAATGGAAGCACAGGAACAATATCCATTAAATTGTTAATTATTATGATTTATAATATTTTTTACATTATTTTCAAATAATATATGTTATGTATTTTTAAATACTTTAAGTTGTGATTAATAATATTCCTAACGTAATTTCAAATAATATATGTTACTCCATTTGTCCCAATTTATGTGACACATGTGAAATTTTGAGAGTTAATATGTTTTTCAAATATTGTAAGTTGTTAAGTATTGTGGTTTATGGTATTCTTAATGTAATTTTTCAAATAATATATGTTATTCCCTTCGTCTTAATTATACAATTCGCGTAAAATTTTGAGAGTTAATCGAATTTGTAATATTTTAAATTTATTTTTTAGTACTATTTAAAAAGGAAAAAATTAAAATATTACCATATAAGAAGAGTAGTAATTATATAGTAATTTTTCAAATAATATATGTTATTCCCTTCGTCTTAATTATACAATTCGCGTAAAATTTTGAGAGTTAATCGAATTTGTGATATTTTAAATTTATTTTTTAGTACTATTTAAAAAGGAAAAAATTAAAATATAATGAAAGAGGAGTGTATAAAAGTAGGTGGGCCATATTTGTGATAGGTGGGCCATCTTCAAAAACCAAATGTAAAAGTAGGTGGGCCATCTTGGTGCCACGTGTCGAAAGAAGAGTGAATTTTATTCACTCTTCTTATATTTATATATTTATATATTAATTATATTATATATAGTAATATATATGATATATGATTTAAATAAAATAAAAGTAGGTGGGCCATGGTGCCACGTGTCGAAAGAAGAGTGAATTTTATTCACTCTTCTTATATAGTAATATATATAATGTATTGGTATCATTAAGATTTCTTGTTCAGAAATTATTCATTAGTCAATGATACTATAAGAGTATATATATACTCTTATAGTATCATTGACTAATGAGTAATTTCTGAGCACTAAACCTTAATGATACCACAACAATATACATATACTCATATAGTATTATTAACTAATGAGTAATTTCTAAATAAGAAACCTTCATGATACCACAACAATATACACATACTCTATAATATCATTGACTAATGAGTAATTTCTGAACAAGAAACCTTAATGATACCAATACAATATATATATATATATATACACACACAGTAGTATCAGTTAAACGAAATTATCAGTCTTAATAATACCAATACAACATATGATACTGATTTAGTATCAGTTAAACGAAAATTATCAACCTTAATGAATGGGAGGTATGGGCTGTAATTTTTTTTTTTGAGAGAATGGGTATTTCTTGAATTAAAAATCACCCCATATACACATTTAAGAGTCAATATTACAGGTTTTAAATCTACTTTTAAAAAATTCTTGCTTATAACAGTTTAATTACGGGTTATAACATATCACTAATTATTTATAAATTAATTAAATTTTACTTTATTAAATAAGTAATTTTTTTATTATTTTATATTAATATTAAATTATTTAAATAAAGAATACCCCATAATTATCTCTTACACAATTATAGGGATTTACATTGATTAATGTTCCTTTTTTACAGTTACAAGTCACACCTCCACACCCCACCTAAATCCCTCACCCCACAACAATTTCACGTTTAAAAAAAAATAAAAAAATTCATCTTTCATCTCTTTCATCCATACTCCATTGAAGCCGGTTTTTCAACATCTAAAAACGGATTAGGAGAAATATATTCTCCATACAATCAAAATAAAAGGGCAGATCTCTACTTGTGAGACATGGACTTTCAATGGGGTTTAAAGGATTTTTGGTCTTTTTGTTGTGTTTACAGGAAGACTTGTTTTGGAGTTGAGTGCTTTGAGGCTTTTCATGTGAAAAGGTTATGTTTTTCTGATTTGGCTGTAGAATTTCTGGGGTTTTCTTGGGACTGACGATTTTACCATAAATTTAATTATGTGAAGGTGAAGGTGAAGGTGAAAGGGTTTAGGGTTTATCTATTTTTGCCCCAAAATTGTTAAAGATATGAAGTTGGAAAAGGATGTTAAAAGGGAGAGGGTGATGGATTTTATCAGTTTTACAAATCTAATTTTTTATTTTTATTTTTTGAAAAAAAAGAACATTTTTCATGAGGAGTTAATAGTTGACAGAAAGGAATTATATGTCGTTTGTGATCACAGGTATAACTGATTTGGCTTAGACCAAAAAGGTATGATCTTGATCTTTCAATTTGTATTATATAACATATATCTATGCATGTGATGTATGGTGTTTGTACAAATTCTTGTTTATGTATGATTTACATGATTTTGTTTGTACATTTTTCAAAAGGAAAAGATTTACATGATTTGTTTCTTGTATTAGTCCTCCAAAAGTTAATTGGGTTTTTTATTACAAGAGATATGGTTAAATCAATTTAGTAAATTTTTTTGTTAAAATTGTTATATTATGCATATTATTGGTATGAAAGCTGATTTAATAAACGATTTATGAATATGGTATGAATTTTGTTTAATGTTGGCATGAATTGGTGTAAAATTTGGTATAAAAATGGTATGATGTATTACTTATATTTGGTGTGAAACTAGTTTAAATCTGGTATAAATTGGTACACAGTTTAGAGGAAATCTATTTTTTTTTCAAATTATTCTCATTATGTCTACTAATCTGGCATGAAACATGAATTATATTGGTATGAAAGCTGACTTAATATACGATTTATGAATATGGTATGAAATGTGTTTTAACATTGGTATGAAATTGAATTATTGCTGGTATGAAAGCTGACTTAAGTTGTGTATTATTTTTATCAAAAAATGGTATGATATTAGTGGTCCAATTATGTGAATTGATTGTAGTTTGTTAAATCACCCATTTTTTTTTTGTATAAATTATGACTAAAGTTGGTATGAAATTGGTATTTTCTTATAATACCTATTTTTTTTATAATAAGAAGGTTTCTTTTTCAATTTCTCCAACTAGGTTGATGGCAATGCGGAAACACAAAGAACGATGATGGCGCGATCACTGAGAGTGAAATTACTGGGATTGTTGCTAGCAAATTTGATGAATCCCGCATAGCAAAAGAACATGCTCCAAATACCAGCAATTATCCTACACCAAGACTACGAAGATCAAATTTGAGATAGTTGATTGCAGCTTAGACTCTTTTGTATTTCATGTTTTTTTAACTTTTGAACGATATATATTTGTTTTTGATACAGTTTTAGGTATTGAATGATATAGAATATGCATTGTTTTCTTCAAGTCAGTTTTCAACTACATATGAATTACAGATCGACTCTCATAATTTCAGGATACTAGTTATATACAAACTGCATATCAATTGGATATAAATTTCTGGATATCAGTTATATACAAACTACATAGCAATTGGATACATACACAGTTTAGTTTTGATATTTAATTGGAGATCAAAATGAACACCATATAATTGGTATCCAAACTGTATATAGTTGACATCCATCAGATTTTTAAATTAATTTTAACAAATTAGAGTGAATTAAGGAAACTGAATATTTTTAATTAGTTTGAGATTCCTTAATTCATGCTAATTAATAATTATCTTAAATTAATTCAAATTTAATTGACACCCCTATTTCTGTTTTTTTTTATCATTTTTTCCTTATTAATTACATATTATTAATTAATAATAAAAAACCATAAATAGATTAATCATTTATTAAATAAATGGAAATTGATTTTTAAAATCAGATTTTTGAATTAATTTTAACAAATTAGAGTGAATTAAGGAAACTGAATATTCTTAATTAGTTTGGATCCCTTATTTCATGCTAATCATTCATTATCTACACTAAATTCAAATTAAATTACAGCCCATAATTTCAATTTTTTACTTTATTATTTCTAATTCCATTTTTTTTTTAAATTTTCGTTTATCTTTTTATTTATTTTTTAAGTTTTTTCCAATTAATAAAAATATATTATTTTTTTTTAACTTGTTATAACCTGAAATTTTTAATGCTATAGCTTGAAAGTCTAAATCTACTGTTATAGCTTGAAAATAGTACTATAACATATGTCATATATGAAATTTACACTTAATTTGGATTGGGGGTATGAAAATATAATTATTTTGAATTTTATGGCTCATTTATATAGTTTCCTTAAATAATATCACAATTTTTTTACAAACCTTTTGACTTGACATGACGTTTAATATTTGACATAACACAAGAAAAAAAATTAGAAAACTTTTGAAATTTGCGGTCTAAAACACGCCTTAGACATTTTTGCGACTAAAAATCATTTCACTAAGGTAAAAGAGAAATTTTAGAACTAAATTATTTCTAATTATAGAAAAATAACATTCTTTTTTAGACAGACTAAAAGGAAAGTGGGTCACATAAATTGGGGAAAAAAAGAACATTAATTAAGTACTACAATGGTTTTTAAATATATGTGTTTGTACTATGCTTTACTTTGATTTATTACACTTGAGTTGTGTGTCTTTCGAAAATAGTTTTTCTATCTCTATAAGGTAGAAATAAGATATGCGTACACTAACCAACAAGGATTGTGTTAGAGTGGTAAATATTTCTTCATCCTTAACCAGAGATTTCAAGTTCGAGTTGTCTAAGTATGGAGTCGCCTTTGTTAGGAAGCACTTTACCCTCTAATGTGAGACTTCCTGACGCAAATGAACACCATATGAGAAACCAAAAGAAAGATATACGTACACTCTATCCTTTTTAATTTCACTTATAAGATTATACTAAATATATTGTTATATGTTTGTATTGCTAACTTTTTTAAAAACTATTATTATTTTGGCTAGTCACACTAGAATATGAACTAGAAAGTCGATCACCTATTTCCTTATTATCACACAATGGCAAGCTGTCAACCTTTATTTACAAGAAAAAAAACAAGTACCAAACTCAAAATTTGAAATGCACCAACCAATTCAAAATGCAAGCTCAACTTAAATGCTTCATTAACCTATATGTAGAACTTTTTTTGTACGACAATACCACACTCAACAATCTTGCAACATACACTTAGCCATGAGAGGCGGAGTTGAAATTTAAAGTTTATGAATTCAAGAATTGAGATTCTAATCTTTTTTCTTTCATTACTGATTTTTAAAGTAATAAGATACATATTCAAAACAAATTCAAAGTTAGGAACAAAATTATTGAATCAACATGTAAAGAGCAGAAAAAAGAGACTTTGGTGGGACATGAGCCACATTATGCATGCCATATGACACCTATAAAAAGCAAAATTAATTAATGGATATTGAAGCTTAACTAATAATGTTTATTCCGACTCTTTAAAAATATTGTTATATCTATATTAAATTTTTCAAGAATACACTAGGTTTTGGAAGAATATCCGACACAAACCTGGTAGTACTTTTGAAAAGTCCGAGTAACATGGAGTTAGGAGAGGAATTCGGCTAAACTTAGTCACTTTGGTTCCTAATATTTATATTTGAAAAATCCAGTAAATATACTCAAATTATTAATATAGAACCTATTAACTTTAAAGGACTAAAAACATAAGCTCATAAACTTCATATTCTGATTCCGCGCCTCTGCATAAAGATTAACTAGCTTTAATCAATTGCCTTCTCTCCATTTGAGTCTGAAGTTTCTCTCTAGCATGCCTCAGTGCATCAAGAACTTCTCTCACAGTAGCATCAAGAACAATTGGATCAATATTTTGCTTTGTCTTTGGATTCTCCATAGGAACTAATGCCAATGAATTGTCCACTTGATTTCCTTCATCTTTCTCTTCCTCCTCAATTGAAGATTTCAAACTAGAATCATAATAACAATAATGTTATGAGATTTTGATTGTTTTCACATGAAAAAAAAAACCTTAAAAAAGATACATTATGCTTTATTTGCAAGTTAAGTATGACTTTAACTTCTATGCATCGATGATCTAACACTATTAGGTAAGTCAAAAGTTATGTTGGTTTGATTTTTCAAAAATGCTGATGGTTGCTTTGTTGCTCGTACCCTTTAAAAATATCGTTAGGTGTATGTCAGTTTAGGATCTTTCATAAACTATGTATTTTTTGAAGGATCTGACAAAGGTTTTGCGACAAATTTCTTTAAGGTTACCAACAACATAGGTTGGTGTCTGGTGGATCCTTCAAAAGTTATGTTTTTTTGGAAGATCTAATACTGATGCAACAACATTTTTAGAGGTCTCAAGCAAACATAGTTTAAAAGATAACTATAGGTAACCGATCTATAACAAATGAGATTTATAACATAAAAAATAATGTAATTTGTATGTTAAAACAAACTAATAGTGAAAACAATTTTAACAATATCAGTGTAATATTTTCTTTGTCCCAGTTTATATGATTCACTTTTTTTTTAGTCAATCCAAACAAGAATGACACATTTCTAAATTAAGTAACAGTTTAACTTTAAAATATTCATTCTACGCCACACAAATATTTATCACTTATTTTAGATCACAAGTTTCAAAAAATAAAAATTCTTAAATTTTGTGTCGAGGCAAACTAACTCTTATAAAATGAGAGAGAGTCACAGTGAGAGTAACAAGTTGAAGAGTATACATACCTATTGCCATCTAATATTGAGAATTCAAATTCCCTTGATTTTGCACAATGTTCTTTTCCTGTAGTATTCTCATTATCCTGGCAAGAAGCTATGTTACTCGGATTCTTCAGTGTCTTTGAATACATGTCGAATTCTTTAAAAATAGTGTAGTTTTGAAAAATCTGATATGAGTGCGACAATATTTTTTGAGAATCCAAACAACATAGACTAGAACAATTGTTTCCAACATTTTCATAGCTGGATTTTGTACTCCCAACAGATTCTTGACACTCATTATCATCTGAAATATTATAAGATATACTTTTGGACTCAAGTTTCTTTATCAGAAATTTAATCTTCTTCTCAGCTTTGTTTCTTGATTTTGTCTCTTCTTTCAACTTAGTCTCTAGCTCAATCATCTGAAATTTTACAAAGAATTATACTAATGTTACTCCAAATTGCCCAAAAAAAAAATTAGTTTTTTTCTGAATTTGAAAAAAAAAAGTTTGTTTGATATTTTAGTAGGCGTTTGGACATAAAAATTGTAATATTTAAAAAATAAATAGTATTTGAAGTTGAATTAAAAAAAAGTATTTAAAAATTAAAGTTGTGTTTGGACTGTATTTAGTCATCGTTTGACCATGAATGTTTTATACTTTTTTCTAGAGTTGAATTCAGAAAATCATGTTTGGCCATAAAATTTTGAAAAATTTCAAAATTCAACTTCACATTATAAAGTTGACGTTTCACTCCAAATCACTTACAAAAAATCAGAAATAAATCTAATTTGTATTCATGATCAAACATAACTTTAATTTTTAAATATCATTTTTTTTATTTTTCAAACAAAAACTTATTATTTTTTTTTCAAATTTCACATTTTTCATGAGTTGTCATCTTCAAAAATCACTCCAATGTATGGACCAACCATTTTTTTTTTTTGGAAAAAAATATGGAAATTAATTTAGAAACCTTGTTTCCCATATTTTGTGCCTCTTGTTTTGCAATTCTTGAAGCCACTCTTTCAGCAAGCAATCTCCCTCTTAGACATTCCACTTTGCTTAAACTATCTTCTTCTTCTATTTTCTTCTCACTGAGGAAAAAAAGAAAGAATTAATCTAAATAGCCGTCCACCAAAATATTAAAATTAAACATATTCAATAAAGATATGATATATGTATATCAATTAAAAATAAAAGTACATGATAACTTTGACCCACTATTTGTGTAAAAACACTTAAAACAGTTTTAGGATAAAATCTGCGTACATCTAAAACCTCGACTATACTGAAAATGTTGTTGTTGTATTTGTGTAAAGATCTTAAACCCTATAACAGAAATGTGCACAAGAAACTCAAAAAAAGAAACAAAAATAATGAGTTTAAATTATATACCTCAATTTTCCATTTGTATTTTCTTCAAATGCCATCTTCTTATCTTTTTCTCTAAACCAATAAAATCAAGAAAGTAATTTGTTTGTACATTTGAATATCTTTTAATAAGAGGAGTAGAACATAAAAGGAAAACTGAGGGAAATAACTTCTCTTTCTTTTTTACAAAAATGGTCACACTATTAGTGACAAGTCAGGAAATGTTAGGGATGTATTTATTTTTTTCATTCAGTGTTTGGTACTTATATTAGAACCCGATTAAATTTGAATTTGCGTTGAAAAATTTCACATTGGGGAAACGCTCTCTAACAAAGGCAATTCCGTATCTAGGGATGTATTGACAACATGTTAAAGCGCTCCCTAACAAAGTCTGGATTTCGAATTTCGAGAACGATTTAAGTTTTATGTGAATTTAGACATGAAATATTTAAGTTTCTTAAAAAATAAAAATTATATACTTAGAAACTAAGTAAAAAGTATTATAAGTCACATTAGTTAATAATTTAAAATATTTAGAACGACATATAAAAAGATTGTGGTTAAAACTAAATTTATTTAAATTTCAAAATATAAGAAATACCACATAAATTGAAACGAATAGAGTAACTTTTTTTAAATTTATGATCTAAAATAAAATTTTGATATTCTGTATAAATATAAATTTTAAAATTAAATTATTTTTAAATAAAAAATATAATATTCTTTTTAAAACTGACTAGGAAATAAAACATTGACATAAAAATTGGAACACAGGAAGTAGTAAAAAAAAGAAGATTTTTCTTTCCTAAATGACTTTTGAGGTGCAGAATTTTGTTTATTCAAAAGAAAAAAAAAGTGTGCAAGTTTGAAATAATTACTGTTTAGAAATAAAAACTCCAAAAGAGTCAGAGACAGAGTTTTGTGCATTAGGCCCCCACCATAAATTGCCTCTTCTGTTAATTTCACATTAACGTTGCAGTGACAGTACACATTAATAAGTTCAGTTAAAAAAATATTTCATTCATAAATTGTTGAATTTATTCTAAAGTATAATTGCTAAACGACGATTAAATGATGTGGTGCAGTGTGGAGCTACTCCTCCTTAATCAAAATTTTCGAATTTGAGCTATGAGTATGAATAAATCCTTGATAGAACACACTTTTCCCAAATGGGGCCCTACACAACGCAACTTTAACCAAAAGTATTGTCCCTCCCTCTCGATAAGTGATCCTTTTAACTTCAGACTCCATACATACTTTGTTACTCATGATCTAGTATGTATAGAATGAAAATTTCTTGCACGAGTCTACGAGAATCATTATGAAAGCCTTTTACTTGCTTCTCTTCTATGAAAGTTTGAATTTCCCGGAATGTATCCTAATTCTTCTTCTGATGATCGATTCAACTTCTAATCAAAAAGTGTTGTTGTTGTGATGGTAAGAACATTTGAAGAAAAGTAAAATAGATAAAATGCTAACCTATACATGTTATCTTACATTATGAAACAAATCCGCTATTACAAAAACTATCATTCAAGCATGGGATATGCATGATTTTTTCTAAAGAATTTTTACACTATCAAGTCGAGCTTGAATTTTTATTGAAGAAAAGTAAATGTAATTTATTCCATCTCTCGAGCCTCGATGAAAATCCCCTTTAACGCCATATAAATGTTTCTGAATCCTAGTAGTAATACCCTACGATAATCCCAGTAAAAGAGATGTTATAATCAACCAACTCCTGTAAAAGTTGAAAAAGGAGTGGTTTCTTTACAAAATCTAGGAGGATGAACCTGTTGTTTGTGAAGAAGAATCAACACTTAATGATGACAATCCAACTGTATCAGGGCTTTTGAGTTGATCAAGTTGTTTGTTACCACGACGAAGTAAGTACTCGATATAAATAAAATTCTTACGATCAACTTGCTTGGAATTTTTGCGGAATTCACTGGATACAACTGACTCAATTTGCCTCCTCTCTTCAGCAGGCTTGGAGCGGGCTGCTCTTAAGAATCCTCTATATAGAGCAAGTGCTTGCTTCTGCATACCAGATAGCCGCCTTGGTCCACTGGAAGCTCCCATTGCATCTTCAGGACGAGCAGGGACGGATTCTGGATTTGACAATTATGGATTCCTTAAAAAATCTCAAGTTATACTACTACAACAATAACTGGATTCATAGTCAAATATGTATAGATATTTAATATATTTCTATATATATACACAGTTTCGCAAAAGCTATTGGATTCATGTGAAACTGTAACCAAGCCTCTAGATCCGCCCCCAAGGGTGAGCACTCTTATACTTGGTTCAGTTGTACATAAGGAAAGGAAGTTTGCTACTGTTTTGGCAATCAGCTATGAGCTATATACGAGAAAAAAGAGATTGTACAACTAATTACAAGGCAGCCATTATTTTCCTTTCTATCCTTCTTTGATTGCAATCTTTTGAGTCAAGGACCTGTCGAAAACAATCTATCTTCGCACAAAGGTAGGGTTAATGTCTACGTACAATGTACCCTCCCCAGGCCCCACTTGTGGAATTACACCCGGACATGTTGTTGTGGTTGCAGTAGTTTATTGAAAGAACAACTAAAGAAAACCACGATTTGAATAACTAGTCCTTAGAATCTGAACACAATTATAATATACCAAGTTTGGAAGATGTCTGGCCTCATTCCTACTGGTAAAACCGAACAACGACCATTGTTGCAGCTCCACCTCCTTTAGATATCAGGAAGGACGGGTTATTCTAATTCTAGAACTGAGGACCTCGTGTGGAATGGGCACAACCTTGTGTTTGTGAACACACTGTTCTGGATATCCAACAAGAAAGAAAACAAGAGGGCCACATGAGGAAATTAGCTTCTTCTTTTTCTAACATTGAAAAACAGCAGATTCTCTTTCCCCATTTCTCTATATTCATCATCAAAACAAAATATCTCCTCCCTTCTTTATATAAAAAACTGACATTTGGTTGTACGGATCTCTTCCAGGAAATTATTCATGTTATATAAAACTTCAACACATTGCTGGATTACCAAGGACGGTCATGTTTAATTAAAACAAAATATATGAACCGGAAAGATAGAATCAATTTATTAACACAGTAATTATATCGAATACATGGCAGACCTCTCTTTTTTTCCGGTTGTATGTGACCTAAGTTACTCAGACTCAGCACTTTTGCCTCTGTAGCCATGCCAACTCAACACTGACACTATGATATCGCACACAAGTGGATTTAGGATTTGAAGTTTATGGTCTGGTTCATATTTACAGATACAACAACATCATATCCTGTAGTGCCACAAGTAGGTCTGAGGACGATAAAATGTACATAGACATTTCCAATGACTCAGTATCATTTGATTTTAGCGTAGGTAAATTGCTTACTGCTCCGCCGAGTGAGACCTCTTGTACTCCTTAAGCTGATTAAGAGCCGGATGAGAATCCTCTCAAATCCTCGAATGAGAACTTCCCTCAAGGAAGGAAGGCATCTAGGGAAGAAGTCGCAAGGATAGTTCCATTTCACCTTTCTCCTATCTTTGTGGGATCGAGAGATGGATTTCGATTGACCCTAGCTCAAAAGAGAATTTTTCGAAGCAGGAAAAATACTATAGCAAAATAAGCTGATAGTATCGCACATCGAACTAGAACTACTAATAGAAGGGAAGGGGATGAGGCTAGTTTCCTGCCTCTCCCAGCAACACTTGACTACCAGTAACCATCCACTAGAATCATCGATTTCCATACCTTCCTATTTACGAATCTTAGCAAAATTATTACTGAGTTAACGTGAATTTGTTTGTTATAATCTAGATCCGGATCTGGATATGTACGGGATCCAGTCAATCAAATTCTAGCTAGCTTTCGCCCTACATTTTAGATCAGATTTTGAAAATTTCATCTTCAAATACCTGTTTGATCGTGAAATTAGATCAGATTATCAACAGTTTTAGGGATAAATTTCACTTTCATTCACAAAAATTCCAAAAATTATACGTCCAAACATAACATCAAGTTCTAAAAATCACAACATCGAAAACACAAATTTTCAAATTTCAACTTCAAAATCAATAGCTAAACGGAAAAAATGTACCTTTGTTTATTCCGCCATCGTTGAGGTAGAAATTCCTTCTCAGGCCGAACTGAACGAAAACCAGAAAATTTGAGGCGTTGTGGGGAAGATGAAGAAAAATAACAAAAATGGTCCCTTATTTTTAGTAGTAGGTTGTAAATAGTCCTTTAAGTATCACTTAAAATAATTTTGATCCTTCAACTTATCTAAAGTAAACATTTTTTTTTTTATCTTAATTAAATATTTTATACGCATGGTGGTCTTGTCGGTCCTTATTTAATTTTCTTGTATTTGTCGTTGTTATAAAGATCATGGTGGTCTTGTCGGTCCTTATTTAATTTTCTTGTATTTGTCGTTGTTATAAAGATCATGGTGGTCTTGTCGGTCCTTATTTAATTTTCTTGTATTTGTCGTTGTTATAAAGATCATGGTGGTCTTGTCAACTTGTATACTGATGAGATTATCTTAACCTACAAAACTCTCTGAGCATTCATGTCTTATCTTCTGTAATTAACATGTCTATTTGTGTATGTCTAGTAACATATATGCCAAGCTATGTCTGCTCAAGTTCAAGTTAATACCGGAAAACCGAAAAATTGAACCGAATCGAACTAATTCGGTTCTTCGGTTTCGGTTTTTCGATTCGGTGTCAGTGTTATTTTTTCGAAAGTTCAGTTCTTTGGTTCGATGTTCGGTGTAAGGGTCTCAAAATTTCGATGCACCGAAAAACCGAACTTTTATTTTAAAAAAATTAAAAATTAAAATATTATTTTATATGGGCATTCTCTTAACTAAAAATTAAAAATTCAATCAACAACTAATCATTCATGAACAAATCAAAGTAACACCAAATGTACAATTCAATAGTTAATTTGAAATATTAATTTCCAATTGAAACTCAAACATATTTCTACCATCTTCATACTTGTTTTCTCGATAAATTGTTGGAGGCTCAATGTTCTTGATAAAAATAAATATAGTCTCTTAGTTAGCACAATAAGTGTTCCACTGTAATACGCATCATTCCTTAACATAGTTTTAAATTTCTAAGTATCTTATACTTTATCCTTATTTTATTTTTCATTCACACCAAAAAACCGATTTAAAAACAACACTGAACTAAACCAAACCGAACCAAATTAGTTTGGTTTAACATACGTTGCACACTTTTCTAAAACTGAAAACTGAAAAACCGAACCGAATAACCAAACGCCCACCCCTAATTCAAGTAAAGTACGGAGTGCCAATCACGTCTTCCGAAATTGGGGCGTGATAACTTATAGACTTAACCAAACAAGTTTTTTCATTAATATAAGTAAATTCTCAACCAATTTTGGAACTTGAGGTATAACTGATAATGTATATAGTATTGATTTATAACATATGATAAATGTAGTGTTTTATTACTTGAAGAAAAAAAAACATAAGTAGCTATATTGTGCTAATTTTATAAGATTATTTTTACTTAATTAAAAACTAATTACAATTACTAATTCCTAAAAACTTTGCACTATCACTCATCTTGGCCACAACTTCCCACAACCGTTGGATCTCAGCGAAAACATCATCGGACGGCAGCTGAAACCGGCAACATGGACACGTGTTCCTTTTTTTCAACCAAGGCAATATACATATCCAATGAAATGTATGATGACATGGCAATTTACAAACATCTCTCCCTTCTTTCATCTCTTCTTTACATATAACACATTCCTTCCTCCCGTCGTTGTCGTTGCTCGCTTCTACTGATGGTAGTGCTACCACTATTGCTATTGATGTTGCCACCTCCTTCCTATCTTTTCCCCCAATACCATTACCTGCATTAGAAGCGGATTCAATATTTAATATATGTAAATTCAAGATTCTGATTAGTTCTTTGAAATGATAAGTTCAATTTATAATATTATTAATTAAGCTTTTGGACCATCTTTTCTAACCAGATAACGAGCAGTCACTCATTAGTTATTTTCTAATGTAAAATGACTTAATTTGCCCTAATTACTCTTCGAAGCAAAGTGGAAGAAAAAGGATTCTCGAACATGGAAAAGGATGCAATGAATTTGAAAGAATTGAATGAGAAGTCGTATGAATTGAAAATCTCATGTACGATTCTACAACGTGGCAAGGTGACGTACTTGCCAACTTTTTCACTATCAACCCAAGAAAATCAACCTCTTCTATATGTAAAGTTGCCAAAGTACGATTAACCTTTGGATTTGAATCACTGGTTATATACCCAATATTGGCCATAATTCACAAGAACCCCAGGAACTTATGTCTTACGAGAATTGGACCCGTGTCTTCGACATAAAATAAACTAATGACATCCTAACCATTGGACGAATGGGACTAAAAAGCTATACTTCATATATCTCATTTTCGAGAATAGAAGTAGTTCGTTTTGGTCCTATACGCAATTCAATCAAGACTATTTTTTTTTTACACTATCATGTGATCACCCAAAAAATATATCTACAAGCAAGCCTTCTTATTTGTAATGTTGAAAATAAGACTCGTCAATAATAACCTGTTACAATTGATAAAAATGACCTAATAATATAAAAATACCCGACGAATTCAATTCAATCCATCTCTTTCTTTAATAAATAAACATAAATATGTCACTATACATATATACCTGTATGAATCATGGCATTGACAAAATTCTTGCACTTTGCCAGCAGCTCAATAAACTTCATTATGACTTCTCTGTTGGAACAACTAATGCTAGAGAATTTTAGTGCATCTTTAGCTATGTATTGACAAATAACAACGCGCCACCTGCTAGGATAAAAATAAATTGAATCAATAGAAGTTTTTGAAGTAGGTAAAAAATCAATGTCCTTAAAGAGATATTATAGGATGACAAAAGATCTATAGATTTTTATAACCAATAACAATTTTTATTGTTTTAAACGATAGAAGTTGTCTGTTGCTAATTTCTGTTATTTTTATAACATATATATTACAAACTATCTAACACGTACCTTGATGGAGGTATATCGAGTGCTTCCGGATCATGTTGGCGTAGTTCACATAGAAGAAGGAGGAGGAGAACCGCGTCTAAATCGCGGTGTTTCATAGAGGTGGTTGATGGTGGTGGCAAGATTGTATCATTATGCATGAAATGAGTGAAAATTGCTAGTTTAGACAAAAGGTGTTTGGCTATGAGGAGGGATTTGTTGTGTAGAGAGAGAGAGTGAAGGTGGTGTAAGGTGAGAGAAAATAGCATCGGAGAGGAGAGGAGAGAGAAAATACGGCGGTGATGGTGGTGGTGGAGGGAGGAGAAGTAAAGTGTTAGATCTGAAAGTTGATGAGAAGTGAAGGTGGAAAGTGTAGACATGAGTATGGTTTCTAACGGAATTTGATCTAATTTTTCCATGATGGGAGATCATGTGCTTTGTTTGGTGGGAAAGTTTTGGGAGTTTTTTGGGATGTGTGGGATTTATAGGGACTCAAATTGCTTGGACAAATCACATAGGATTATTATTATAGATCTAAGTGAAATATGTTCTGAATTTATGTGGTATTGTTTGATTAAGTGTGGAGATTAAGAATAAACCGAGTGTTTGACCATAAATATATGTTTGACCATGAAATTTGATCAGATTTTAAAAATTCGATCTTCATATATTTTCAAGTTCCCCAAAAAACTAAAACTTTCCCTCACAAAACTTCAATTTTCTCCCAAGAAAATACAAGTCTAAATACAACTTCAAAAACTCAAATATTCATGTTACAAGTTTCTACTTCAAAGTTTATGGTCAAACTAGAGCGAAGACTTCTGAAATTGTTGTTAAAACTCAAATATTCGTGTTCTAAGTTTCAACTTCAAAATCTATGATCAAACTAGAGCGAAGACTTCTAAAATTGTTGTAAAAACTCAAATATTCATGTTCCAAGTTTTAACTTCAAAATCTATGATCAAGCTAGAGCGAATACTTCTAAATTGTTGTTTACAACAAGGCTTAGATATTTTTGTGGCCAAAATCATCTCATTAAGTATAAAATTGAAATTTTTTAGAGTTGAATTATTTTTTAAGACATACAAGAAAATATTTTTAGGGAAGGGAGTAAATTTATTGATATTTTGTGGCAAGCAACACCAAGAAAAGGAGATAAAATAAATTGTCAAACAAATCTTGCAAATTGCAATGATGGTTAGTCAATTAACAAAAGTTGTTCTTCTAAAGCTTTTAACTAAAGCAAAGAGTTATATAGAAAAGGAAAAAGTAAAGGCAAAAGAAAAAGAGGAACATGGATTGGAACCTATAGTGGTGCAATCACTTTTAGACTAAAAATAGAGTAAACACAGCCAGTGGGCTTCACACAATCAATTGAAGATCCCAAGTATTAGTACTAGTTTTCTAGTTCTTTTTTTTTGGGGTGGGGGTGGGGGTGGGGGTGGGAGGTGGTTGAGAAATGGTTCTAGTAATTTCTTTTAACCTTTTTAAGATGTCTGAGAAATCTGTTTGGAGCCGTCCAACCACAACCTTCGAAATTCGAGAATGATGGACTGATCCTCTACCCTTCTTCACTTATATACAAAAATTAGTTCATTTTACAACAATATTATCTTTTTCGTAGTAAATATAGAATCGATCAATCAACCAATTGTGCCTCAATAAAAAAACTAATCAAGATCAGCCATATAGACCTTTGTATTCATTCTGATCTGTTTAGGCTTAGTGAAAAAGTAAATGGCATTTTTGTAGTACATCAATGGATTTGACATTTTCAGCATATCATGGGACAAGAGGACAGTAAGCTAAAAAAATTGGTTAGAAAAGAAAGGTGCATGATTAAATTGATAAGAATAGAAACTATACTTGATCTTTAGCGAAATGGCCGAGAAAGGTATATTCTCATCTGTTCAAGTCTTGGTGGACATAGTTATTATATATTTGTGCTGGCGGAAATAGTCGAGGTGCACACAAACTGAACCACTGGTTATCAAAAAAGTAATAATGAAAGATGCATTATTAAGTGAATGTATTGGGGACAGAGATGTGGTTTTGGAAAAGTCTAGGGAGATGAGTTAGGTAGAGTAGAATGGAAGGGAATGACTGGGAATATTAGCCTTTGTCCAGAAGCATGTGTCCAGTTTATACAACTACAATAATTCCTTTCTTTTCATTATCTCTGTTTAACAACATGGTGAAAAACAACAAGCATAAGAGCAAAAATATCAATTTGGCCCATTCATGGAAAAATATGTACACCTTTTGGCCCTACAAACAAAGTTATAATAATTTAGTCAGGTGCAAGTTATTCCCCACTGTAGCCTGCACTTATCAAGGGCTCTTGTCACTTACCCTTTTCATCTCTCACAGCTGCTTTTTGGGCTCTGTGCACCTTCTTGTGAAAAAGAATGGTAAATACAACTTGTGAAACATTCCCTGCATAAAAAGCTGAAATCTTTATACTTGCTAGGTTGCACGTAGACAGAGCTTAGGATCACGAATTGTCTGATGCATCAGTCACTTGGATGAATAATTATAATTGTTGGGATGGGCGTGGCGGTGCAGCAACTGCAATGAAGAATTTCCAAATGTGAGATTCTGAAGGATAAACAACTTTCAGATATTCGAGTAGTATAAACAAAGGTCAAGCAACTTGGTAATTTAAACAATATAAGATAAGTCAAATCAAATAAATAAGCACTTTGATTGTATCTTGAACATGTAAAAACGCCATACGAGGGAAGAAACATAGATGGTAACAACCTTCCCCACTTCCCAACAGAGAAAATGAAAGAATATTCAACTTGCATTATAACAAATTTTCCATTAACTTACATTACTTGTGTGATCATACTAAAGGAATAGTCTCACAGAAAGGTAGTAGATGAAGCTCCTGCTTCAAAAATGTTCCCCATTAACCTAACAGTTGTAAGATCACATATTTCTAGGGAAACATAGAAAAATCATCACAGAAATTGGAGTTCATGCTAGTTTACACTGGTTTTTGTATGTTATACTTCCGTTAAAAAAAGAAATCAGGGGACACACATGTACACGCTGAAAGTATCAAAGCCCATCAGAAAAGGTAGTTACTACTCAATGTGTATACTGTATAGTACATTATTGATACCAGCATACCAGAATATCTAGTGCTAGACCTCCAAAAGGCCTTCCAGAAGCTGGTGATCCTCTCTCCAAAGTATTTCATCAACTGAACGACAAATATTTTTCCCAGGGGAGCATAAATGTGTTTACATCAAAATACCCTCTGGTTTCGATTTGTGCTTTTGAACATGTCTCTTCGTTTACTAGTTACACGCTTACACCATATTTGAATTCTTTCTTGAGCACTTCTACCGCTTGAAATGTTGCGTCTTGAGTTCCACAGAATGACTTCAGGCTATCACTACAGGAAGAGTATTAATGCTTGCTAAATGACTGTCTACTTCATCACGATAAGACAAGGCATTCTTCTGAATAATGACACAGCAGAGTTGATGGCAACCCTATAATCTTGCTTGCATGAAGCCCAGAAAACTACTTAACGGCAACCTCTTGCTCATCGCAGCAGATTTGTCACATGGTTTCCTCCTTAAATTCATCCATCATTACGTAACCATCATCCCTCATCGAACCAAGCAATCTTTCCAGTACCCCATAAACCTCTCCAGACTTTTCATTTGATTCGTCTGTTGCTACAAAGCTTTTTAAGCCTTGACATGTTTCCATCCAACTACTACCGGTAATCTTCTTCAATCCAAGAATTTTCATGTTCTTCCTAAGCTCCTGAGCTTCTTCCCATCTACCAGCTTTTGAATATAAATTTGCCATGATGGTATAGTTTCCAGTATTTTCGGGTTCCATTTCAAACAAATGACTACATGCAAGTCTACCAACTTCAAAGTCACCATAAACTGAAGCACCATTAAGTAGTGCACCCCACACCCTTGCACTGGGTTCGATTGGCATCTTTCTGATGAAATCAACTGCTTCAGATAGCTTTCCTGCTCGACTTAGAACCCCCACCATGCAAGCATAATGTTCATCCGGAGGCTGAATTCCATACTTCTCCAACAACTCAAAAATTCTCCAAGCTTCTTCAATCAGTCCTGAATGGGCACAGGCTGCCAATACGGCAGTAAATGTAATGGAATCTGGCCTTATGCAATGACTCAGCATCACATTAAATAGATCAAGTGCAGCCTTGGCTTCTCCATGGTTAGCATACGCTGAGATAATTGCCGTCCAAATAATGACACTCCGATCTTTCGTGTGATCAAAAACTTGCCGTGCTGATTGAATAAACCCCAGTTTTGCATAGGTATCAATAACTCCAGTTGCGACATAGATATTTTGATTACAATCACTCTTAATGGCATAGGCATGCACTTCTTTCCCTCCTTTTGCAAATGCTAAATCGGAAATTCCCGGAAGAATACTCGAGAGAGTCACGGCATTAGGTTGATCACCTGATAACTGCATCTTCCGAACGAACTCTAAAGCTTGCTCGTACAAATTATTCTGTACTAGACCTGTTATCACAGCATTCCAAGTACTCAGACACGGTTTCTCAATTTCTTGAAAAAGATTAACAGCTTGATCAACAAATCCATAAATCATGTAGCCTGAAATCATTGCACCATAAGTTATCTCATCCGGCTCACCCATCTCTTCGAAAAGGTTTCTTGCATAGTCCAAGCTACCACATTTTGAATACAGCGCAATAATCGAGTTATAAACTGCAATATCAAGTTCAATCCCGTTTTCTATAACATACTGATGAACTTCCATTCCTAACATAAGATCATTCGACTGTGCACAAGCTTGTAGAACACTCACTACCGTAACCCCACCAGGTCTAAACTTTTCTAAATGCAGCATTTCTCTATATAATCCTTTGCATTCCTCATAAAACCCACATTGAAAATAACCCGATATCATTGAATTCCACGACACTACATCCCTTTCAGGAATTTCATCAAACACATTTCTCGCCAATACCATATCACCCGTTTTCGAGTAAGAATTAATCAAACCATTCAATACAAACACATCCGAATCAAACCCATTTTTTAAAACATAACAATGAATCATCTTAGCCAAAACAGAGTCCCCCAACATCCCAGAAACAGCTTTTAACACACAAGTCACTGTAAAATTATCAGGCTTCACATGGGATGTCTCAAAATTCTCAGATAAAAACAAAGAAAACAACTTGAGAGTTTCTACATGGTAATTCTTGGAAGAGTAACCAATTAGAAGGGCATTCCAAGAAAATGTATTTCTCTCAGGTATTTCATCAAACACATGGTGTGCTTCTTTTAAATGTTCGTTTTTTGAGTAGAAATTGATGAGTTTAGAGGCAAGGAAGTTGTTGGGGATCGTTGAGGAAAGAACAAGACGGGCATGGAGCTGTTTGCCTTGACGAATCAAGCAATGTTCTTTGCATAATTGTAAGAGATAACCATACAATGTGTAGTCAATATTAGTATAACTTTTGAGTCTGTGGAGGATGAAGCTTTTACAGGCTTCGCCTAGCATGGCATGGGTGGTAAGCCCGAGTTTTGAATAAATTATTTATATATTACATGGCTTATCTCGTGTATAAACTATTGAATTATGTCGAACTCGTATAGCAGGTCATAACAATCCGACTTGACAACTCACAAATCATACTAGATTTATTACTTATATATTAATCGTTAATTTGACACAAAAATTAAATGATTGAAAATCACTTGGAAACATTGTGACAAACCAAATAAATCGTGCAAATGAGTTGATAGATTGCATTTTGCTCAAAAGCAACAGTAACACATTGTAAAATAACCGAAAGTTTTTTTAGACTGCCAAAATAAAAATATGAAACTAAATCCTAAGTCAAGGACTTTATATGCCAAATGGTATAAATATGATTAATTAATTTACAATCGAATTATCAGTTAACTCATTAAGAAAAAACCTCAAATCGATAAGAACTGATAACCCGAAAATAAATAAAAAATCAAAATCGTTATCAAAGTCGTTAAATCATAACCCATTATCGATATATTAATAAAAAAAAATTATATTGGAGTTATTGATTTCGATTCTTTGAACAGAGTCCTACTCGACATGACAATTGACACCTAACAAACCATACTAGATCGATTTCAACTCTTTTTTGTTACTTGTGCTACCTAGTTTAGTTATTTCATTTATTTTCTTTTATGTGTGTCTACTTGACTTACTTCATTTTATTCATTATACATTATATATTTTTTTATTTCATCCATGATACATTTTTCTTGTGATTTTAGAGTCATTAAAAAAAAACAAACTTAAGAACTATGATATACTTAACATATTTGTCATATTGAAATTTTTCTTAAATTATATATGATCGAGCTACAAACATATATAAGTTTGTGACACGTAATTAATGACAAAAAATAAATAAATATATATATATATATATATTGTATTCAACGTATTTATCATGTCCGATTGGCAAATAAATCTTATCGGATCGTCATAAATTTTGTATTTGTTGAGGAGCAAATAACATAAATTTCACTAGTGTAGGTCCTAATTACTAATATTCACAATAGTTTCAAATATTATTTTTTGTATCGCATTTCGTTGGTTGGATGCATGTACTTAACTCGACAAATACATGTATCTCAGAAATTGGCAAAGTATATTTAACTAAGGATTATAACTAAAATGCTTAATTTAAGGAGGAAATCATTCCTTTAACAACTTTTGAGTATGTCTCGTCTAACAACTTCTAAAAAATGCAAAAAAAAAAACAAACTAATTTCTTCCATTTATTTTCGAGCAACAACAAAGTTAACAACTTTCTTTTGGAAAATTCGATTTTGTTTCTATGAATTCCAAGCTTCCACTTCCAAATATACGTATGTGAGAGCTAGATACATGAAAAAATAAATCATCCTTTAATAGCTTTTGAGAATCTGTAGCATAACAACTTCCTAAAAAAAATTCAAAAAACTCAAAATTCTTTTCAATGTATACATGTAAATCAGATACATATGAAAATAGTCAGATACATTGTAATAACATAACAAATACATATGATAAAAGGTCAGATACATATGACAAGACTGAGATACATGATAGAACAAATTGTGTAAGATTAAATCTCCAATATACTTAGTCAGATACACTAATAAAAACTAGATACATATGATCGTATCTTAATAATGTGTCAAATACATTAATAATATGTCAAAATACATGCGTAAATCTCCGCTTATTAAAACTTTTTTATTACTTTCGTGACTGGTCCGAAGATCCGATTAATGTTCAGGTAGTTAACAACAACAAATTGTGCCCGAAAGCTAAATTACCAAAATATTCATGAGCGTTACTCACGAAAAAACTGATAAAATTGCCTAATTCATGTAAAGTGACCCTAGATGCCCAACTTCCTACAGAGGGTTCCGTAAAGGTTTCACCAAAAATACGCCTTGAAGACATATATATTAATGGGCATTCACACATAAAAAACTAAGAAAATCATCTAATTCTTGTAAAGCCCCCTAAATGCCCAACTCTAAAGATAGTAGGACTGAATGTACTGCTCCAAGGTCGCCCGTTTCGAGGCCCCCCTCCCATCTAAAGCAGTATGTTTCGAGTTCCCTTTCCCTTTAGGCCTGCGCCCAAGGCCGCCCCTCTTCCGGGCAAGGCCCTTCCCCACAAAGCCGCCCTCCCTCCCGTCAAGGTCCACCCGCCAAGCCCGCCCACCTCCCATTAAAGCCCTACCCCGCAAGGCATCCCCTCTTTCCCTTCTGGCAAGCCCCCCCGCCAAGCCCACCCATCTCCCGATAAGGCCCTACCCCCCAAGGCATCCCCTCCCTCTCCCCTTCCCTCCAAGGCCGCCCCCCTCTCGACAGGGCTTTACCACCCAAGCCATCCCCTCCCTCCCGAAGGCCTTCTCCAAGGATGCCTGACCCGATGATGTTTGACTGGAGGAACACCTGACCCGAGGATGGTAACCCGATGACGCCTGACCTGAGAAGCTTGACTCGAGGATGCCTGACCCGAGGATACTTGACCCGAAAAAGTCTGACTCGAGGATGCGTGACCCGAGAACGCTTGACCTGATGATGCCTGACCTGATGATACCTGACATGAAGACGCCTGACCTAAGAATGCCTAACCTAAGAACGCCTGAAACAAGGATGTCTCACCGAGGACGCCTAACCTAAGAATGCCTAACTCGAGGACGACTGACCTGAGAATGCCTGACCCGAGGTAACCTTCTCTCTGAGAACGCCTGACCCGATGATGTCTGACTCGAGAATGCCTAACCCGAGGATGTCTGACTAGAGAATGCCTCACTCGAAGATGCCTAACCCCAAAATGCATGAACTGAGAATGCCTGACCCGAAGAAGCCTGACCCTAGGATGCCTAACCTGGATGTCTGATCCCAGACGTTTAACCCAAACGCCTGACTCGAGGATGCTTGACCTGAGGATACCTGACTTGAGAATGCTTGACCCGAAGATGCCTAAGCCAAGGATGCCTAACCCGAGGACGCCTGACCCGAGAACGCCTGACCCGAGGATGCCTTACTGGAAGATGCCTAACCCCAAAACGCTTGACCCGGGGATGACTGACCCGAGGATGCCTGACCAGAGTATGCCTGACCCGATGATGCCAGACCCGAAGATGCATGACCAGAGGATGACTGACCCGATGATATCTTACTGGAGAATGCCTGACTTGAGGATGCCTGACCCAAGGATGCCTAACCCGAAGATGCCTGACCCGAGGATGCCTGACCCAAGTATGCCTGACCCAAGTATGCCTGACCTGAGGATGCCTGACCCGAGTATGCCTGACCCGAGGATGCCTGACCCGAGTATGCCTGACTCTAGGATGCCTAACTCGAGAATGCCTGACCCGAGGAGGCCTGACCCGAGAACGCTTAGATCCAAGGATGTCTTACTGGAGAATGCCTATCCCGAGGATGCCGGACCCCGTTACACCTGACACGAGGATGCCTGACCCGGAGAACGCCTTACCCGATGATACATCCAAGAATGCCTGACCCAAGGATGCCTAACCCGATGATGCCTGACTCTAGGATGCCTGACCCGTGGATGCCTGACACGAAGATGCCTGACCCGAGGATGCCTGACTCGATGATGCCTGACCCGAGTATGCCTCACCCGAGGATGTCTCACCCGAGAACGCCTGACCCGATGATGCCTTACTGAAAGATGCCTGACCCGAGAACGCCTGACCCCAAAACACCTGACCCGGGGATGCTTGACCTGATGATGCCTGACCCGAGTATGCCTGATCCGAGGATACCTGACCCGAGGATGCCTGACCCGAGGATGCTTGACCAGAGGATGACTGACACGATGATGCCTGACCCGAGTATGCCTGATCCGAGGATACCTGACCCGAGGATGCCTGACCCGAGGATGCTTGACCAGAGGATGACTGACACGATGATGCCTGACCCGAGGATGCCTGACCCAAGGATGCCTGACCCAAGTATGCCTGACCCGAGGATGCCTGATCCGAGGATTCTTGAACCGGGAACGTCTGACCCAAGGATACCTGACCCGAGGATGCCTAACCCGAGGATGCCTAACCCGAGGATGCCTGACCCAAGGATACCTAACCCGGGGATGCTTGACCCGAGAACGCCAGACCTGACGGCGCCTGACCCATGGATGCCTGACCCGAGAACGCCTGACCTGAGGATGCCTGACCCGATGATGCCTGACCCAAGGACGCCTGACCCGAGAATGTCTTACTGTAAAATATTCGCCTTACCCGATGATACCTCACCCCAGAACACCTGACCCGAGGATGCCTGACCCGACCTAACCCGAAGATTCTTGACCCCAGAATGCCTGACCCGAGGATACCTGACCCAAGGATGCTTGACCCCGAAACACCTGACTCGAGGATGCCTAAACCGAGAACTCTTGACCAAATGATACTTGATCCGAGGATGCCTGACCTGAGGATGCCTGACTTGAGGATGCCTGACCCGAGGATGCCTGACCCGAGAATGCCTGACCCGATGATGCCTGACCCAAGGACGCCTGACCCGAGAATGTCTTACTGCAAAATATTCGCCTTACCCGATGATACCTCACCCCAGAACACCTGACCCGAGGATGCCTGACCCGACCTAACCCGAAGATTCTTGACCCCAGAATGCCTGACCCGAGGATACCTGACCCAAGGATGCTTGACCCCGAAACACCTGACTCGAGGATGCCTAAACCGAGAACTCTTGACCAAAGGATACTTGATCCGAGGATGCCTGACCTGAGGATGCCTGACTTGAGGATGCCTGACCCGAGGATGCCTGACCCGAGAATGCCTGACTCAAGGATGCCTAACCCGAGGATGCCTGACCCCAAAACGCCTAACCGAATGATGCTTGACCCCGGAACACCTGACCTAAGGATGCCTGACCCGAGAACGTCTGACCCAAGGATACTTGACACAAGGATGCCTGACCCGATGATGCCTAACCCGAGGATGCCTGACCTGATGATTCCTAACCCGAGGATGCCTGACCTGAGGATACGTGACCCGAGAATGCCTGCCCAAGGATGTCTGACCCGAAAATGCCTGACCCGAGGATGCCTGACTCGAAGATACCTGACCTGAGGTTGCCTGACCCGAGGACGCCTTACCCAAGAATGCTTAACCCGAGAATGCCTGACCCGAGAATGCCTGACTCGAGAATGCCTGACCCGAGAATGCCTGACCCGAAGACGCCTAACCCGAGGAAAGAGGAAGCCTGACCCGAGGACGCCTGACCCGAGAATGCCTGACCCGAGAATGCCTGACTCGAGAATGCCTGACCCGAGAATGCCTGACCAGAGGATGCCTGACCCGAGAATGCCTGACCCGAGAATGCCTAACCCGAGAATGCCTGACCCGAGGATGCCTGACCCAAGGATGCCTGACCCAAGTATGCCTGACCCGAGGATGCCTGATCCGAGGATTCTTGAACCGGGAACGTCTGACCCAAGGATACCTGACCCGAGGATGCCTAACCCGAGGATGCCTGACCTGAGGATGCCTGACCCAAGGATACCTAACCCGGGGATGCTTGACCCGAGAATGCTTGACCCGAGAATGCCTGACCTGAGGATGCCTGACTCGAAGATACCTGACCTGAGGTTGCCTGACCCGAGGACGCCTTACCCAAGAATGCTTAACCTGAGGACGCTTGACCCGATGATGCTTGACCTGAGGATACCTGACCCAAAATGCCTGACCCGAAGACGCCTAACCCGAGGAAAGAGGAAGCCTGACCCGAGGACGCCTGACCCGAGAATGCCTGACCTTAGAATGCCTGACCCGAGGACTCCTGACCCGAGGATGCCTGACCCGAGGAAAGAGGAAGCCTGACCCGAGAATGCCTGACCCGAGGATGCCTGACCCGAGAATGCCTGACCCGAGAATGCCTGACCCGAGAATGCCTGACCCGAGGATGCCTGACCGAAGGATTCCTGACTCGAGGATGCTTGACCTGAGGTTGCCTAACCCGAGGACGCCTTACCCGAGAATGCCTAACCTGAGGACGCCTGACCCGATGATGCTTGACCCGAGTATACCTGACCCAAGGATGCCTGACCCAAAATGCCTGACTCGATGACTCCTGACCCTAGGATGCTTGACCCGAGAATGCCTGACCCGAGGAAGCTTGACCCAAGAATGCCTAACCCGAGGATGCCTGACCCCAGAACGCCTGACCCGAGGATGCCTGACCCGAGGATGTCTTATTGGAGAATATGCCTGACCCGAGAACGCCTGACCCGAAGATGCCTAACCTGAGGATGCTTGACTCGAGAACGCCTGACCCGAGGATGCCTGACCCGAGAACGCCTGACCCGAGAACGCCTGACCCGAGGATGCCTGACCCGAGAACGCCTGACCCGAAGATGCCTAACCTGAGGATGCTTGACTCGAGAACGCCTGACCCGAGGATGCCTGACCCGAGAACGCCTGACCCGAGAACGCCTGACCCGAGGATGCCTGACCCGAGGATGCTTGACCCGTGGATGCTTGACCCGAGGATGCCTGACCCGATCACGCTTGACCTAAGAATGCCTGACAGGAGGACACCTGACCGGAGAATGCCTGACCTAAGGACGCCTGACTCGAGAACGTCTGACCCGAAAACGTCTGACCCGATGACGCCTGACCCGAGAACGCCTGACCGGAGAACGCCTGACCCGAGGATGTCTGACCCAAGAATGCCTGATCCGAGAACGCCCTACTCGAGGAGGCCTCCCCGAGGATGCTTGACCCGAGAATGCCTATTTAACAACTCGAAAACAACATAATTTACCACAGAGAAATTTTCAAGCACTAATGGTTCATAGTTTTTATTAGAATTTATTTTGTATCATTTTAAGACAAAAACTTGCATGACAATTACTTGAAAATCATGTCCTGATCATTTTATGTAAAAGGAACAAGCTAGTCTGCAAACAAAGTTAACATTGTTCACGAGTTGAAAACATTCAATATGTTGACAGCCATATTCCCCAAACTTTCATCTTTCAAGCTATAGGTCATCGATTCGAGCCGTGAATGTAGTAGTTAGACTCTACATCAATCACCTTGAGGTGCGAACATTTTTCATGCTAACATTGAAATCTATATATATAGTGATAATGTATAAAAAGAGAGATCCAACAAAAATATTGACTTACTTTCTCTGTGAACCTCTAATGCAAGATCTTCCGTGATTTGTTGTGTCACAGCCATTCCATGACACAATAATAACATATTCGTTATATGCAGATACAACCTTCTTTTTTGGACCATGTATATAAAACACTTGAGCTAGTAACTACTAATCCGTATAACAAAATAAAATTAAGAAGAAGCAGAGATCGCCCAAATGTTACAAGCTTTAACCACAAAATTACCTTCTTGAGGCGGCGCTATCATGCAAGCTTTGAGCACAAATCCAAGCAGAAGTATAGATCATGTCGATATGTTATATTGCTAATTCGTATCCCAGCTTTAACGACCTCTTCCACACCCTTTGTAGTCAAAGGCATGTCTACACAACCAGTGAACAAGATTTTTCCATTCCAGGATGAAAGCAGCTTCACCTGAAGGGAAAAGAGGAAGATGGGAATCAAACATGGTGCCGCAGAGTAGCTTATAAATTCATCCTGTGAAAATCATTTTTCGAAGAGGGGAACAATTACTTCTTAATGTGATGATAAAAGAAATGATCACAATTCATCTTGTCTTATGTTGTGCTTCTAATTATTTTGAAAATAACAGTTCAAGAGTTGGACGATCCTATTTGTTTTCTTATTCACTGGTGGTGGCGCTTGATGGTGTTGAAGCTTCATCGGTACTTTCCATAACAAAAAGAAGATTCCTCTTGGAAATAGCTGTTTCTTCTAGTATGGAAGTCACTGTGGAGGAAAGCAGCTGAGTGCCTATCTTTCCATTTGATTCCATAGCACTCCTGAACTATAGCTTTATTAAAAGGTATACAACACAAAATACAGTGCAATATTTATAGATTTTATATCATCTGAAACCAACTCAACCAGCAATCGAAGTTTCCTGCTAGGCTACTCTTCCAAAATTCCAATCTAGTTGAATCCTCGATATGGTGGGCATCTGTGCTTTCAATGTAGTTTGTCCACTTTTCATAGGCAGAATTAGCACAACCTTGTATGTCTGAAAACTCAGCATTTAGATTTCTGGTTTTGATATTAGAGCACTCTCTAAGGTCATTGACTGCTGTTTGAACCTAAAGAACAAAAAAAATGAAAGTATTTGATAATTTTCTCCCTGAAAGAGATAGTCCTGCAGTAACTACATGCTTTTAAGAATAAGAAAATCCATGAAAAGGCTATGATATTGGTATGAATTCCATTCACAATATAAACCTTCATGGAAAAGCATTCTCAGCTGTGATTCTTTAGAGTAAATTCTAATTATTTAGTTGAAGGCAAACCTTGGCGTAACTGGTAAAGTTGCTGCCATGTGACCTGGAGGTCACGAGTTTGAGTTGTGGAAACAACCTCTTGCAGAAATACGGGGTAAGGCTACCTCTAATACCATAAAAGGTATGTACAAGTTGCAATGAAGAAGCACATACCAGCCTTTTCTTCTTAGTACTGGAAGCTAATATAAGCTCTGCAACTTTTTCTATAAGTTGACGTTCTTCACTTGCAGCCAGCTCCTATAGAAGTAACTCAAAAGGGTGAAAAGAGATCAAGATCGAGATCTTCATTTCTAAGGAGAGTCCAGAAATAAATACCTCAAACTTTTCTTCAAGGGTGCAGAGTTGCTGATTATTAATTGTTTGTGATTTTTCATCCATTCGTCTCAATTTTGAAATATATGTATTGGTCTTGAAAAAGTTGAGGAGAACTTCAGAGGTAATTTGAATTTCATGATATCTTCTTGTTTGATACTGATGATGGAGAAAAATAAACAAAGTTAGATGCACAAAACTAAGAGTATCTGAAAGAAAATTTATAGCATGCTTATGTACCTGTTGTTCTTGTCGCACAAAAGCATTTATCTTCACCTCAAGCTCCCGAATATTACCTTGCAGACCGTTGAGTATAGCATTAACATCTGCGGAAATCTTTCCAACAAGCTGTACAAGTATGCTGGCAAAATTGAGTGATGAAAGGGTGGAAAGAAAGTAACATCGACTTAAAGAAGTATCCACGCTTACATCCGTAAAAGCAGAAGAATGCTTTGATATTTCTGAATTCACTTTGCTAAAAGCTAACTGAGAATTTTCATGAAGATCTTGGGCTGGTACAGCCAAATTCTGGATATCGGAGTTATACTTGTCTTTCAGCTTCTGGAGCTGAACCTTCAAGTCATCTGTAGCCTGTCCGTAAATACAAGATTAGATAAGTTCCATTTTCAGGTCCCAGATTATTAAAGTACTGCATGTCAAAAAAAATTCACTGTACCCTTCTTTTAGTAGCTAAGAAGGATTGCATATCTTCTAATATTACATTCAATTGCTGCTCTTGTTTGCTTACAGAACTTGCTGTTTTTCTCTTTAAAATTTCAAGCTGCTGAGTTAATTTACTGCAGAGAGATTTGATGCCTTCAACATTTCCGTAATTAACTTGCTGATACAGAAACTCACCTTTGGATTGCTGCTGCCCCATTCAAGAAGAAAAAATTGATGAAAATTGGCAAATTCAATAATTTATCTCAATACTAATTACAAGTCAAATAACAAGGAATAAATAGCACTCTCCGTATACAAATGTATATCTACTTGGAGAAAGAGACATTAAGTCACATAACTGACACGCGAGACCCCCAAAGAAGAAAAGAGAGCAATATGCCCTGATTCAGTTATTATCAAATTCAACAAGGCAAGAAAGTGGAGAAATTTTTCACTAGAAAAAAAATCATGTTCTCAAGTATCATGCATATGCATTTGGAGAAGGGGAAATTAAACAATATATCAACTAATATGCAAGAATCACAAAGAAATCATAAACACGAAATCAAGAAAAAGAAAAAAAAACACCTTTGATTTCATCTGTTTTTCGAGAATTACATTTTTCTATAACGGCTATTGAGCTGATCAAGCCACCTAGTAACACTTCCAAAAGTACTCCTCCAACTTATATCTAAACCTTTCTTGGCCAGCAGTGTCCCAAATATGAGCTTTCCCATTAATGTCAAGAAGTTGGGTCTGAAATCCAACTCCAATAGTAGCTTTAGAATGAATTAGTATTGAGATAAATTATGTTCTCAATTAGTATTGATCATTACTCTTATCTGCTTCTGAGATTCGAGGAGCTGGTTTATAATCAATTTGATAATCACCTTTTCCCCTTCATGTAAAATATAGATGTAACCGTGTCAGTTGACCATGTTGCATTTGACACTAGACATAACAGTATGTGATAGCATGTTCAATAAGAACCACATACATAATTAATGGCTAATAAGGAAGAATGCATGAAAAAAAAGGCAATAATACTACACAAGCCAAGGAGTAAAAATCAGTTGGGTCATACTGCTAAAAGAGGGGGCAGAGTTTACTCTCCAACACGTGTACTGTTGCATGAAAAGATCTCAATTTCTTAAAGCGCGATCTATATAGATACAAATGAAATTAGGCCATTTTTACCACCATGTACTTTTTCTGAAAAGAAAGTACAGTTTTTAAATTGTAAATGGCCAGCGCCAAGATAGTAATGCTCATTGCTCAGTACTAAAGGGTATTCTCCAAGTTACAGAAACTGCTCAATTTCACATGGGACCAAGTTACTATTATTTCTTTTTCTGCTTTTGTGTTAAGCTTATCAATTTTTTCCAATAAATGATTGTCTACAAAGGGAATTTTTTTAAGTGAACCGGATGGGGTATAATAGTAGATTAATGAGATTCATGCATATGTTTAGGAGGGGTGAACAAGAAAATAATTATAGGTATAGCCATCTTTATTATGTTCCCTAGCTTCTCATGTTTTGATGTGCTACGTTTTCCATGAAAATAATCATCACAAATTTGAAGGAAGAGAGGACCACAACCGCACCTTGGAGTACACTATGTCATTTATTCTTTTTCTGGAGTCAACAAGAGCTTAACGCATTTGTAAAAAAATGCATATTTTTTTTTAAAGTTTAATCATAGAGTTGTTGCACAAAGGAATTCCCAAAAGTTTTCAAACAAGAAAACAGTAAAAAGGCTAAAACGCCAACAATCTATTTTTAACTTTTGTCAGTAGTGGAAGTGACAATTATTCATGTCTTCCTGCAGTGAATTATATTCTACAATCTATGGGGCTGATAGGTTTAGAATGCTTGACAACAGTTTTATGGATTAACGGCGGAGAAGTCCAAACTGGAAGAAAGGCATGATTGTGCAAGATGAATCAGAAACTGAGAAGATTAGTTTCTGCAGTAAAATTAGACTTCAGAAAGAGTAAAATATTGGTAAAATAAGGAAAACCTTGAAATCTCTCTATGGCCAATTGTGCCATTAGTTTTTGTGAGCCATAATGAATGTGAATTTTGACAGGTTCGCTCTCTTTTTCCTCAACTGTTTTACCCACTTCTTTATTCAGTTGTGACTTGTGAGTACAAATCCTTCCTTTTAACAGTTAATTGTAGTTAAAAAAGAGAACCTGACCTAGAAAGAATATTTTCCCAGATTTTCAAATTCAGGAGTTGTAAAAACTAGCAAAATACAGAGCTCTAGTGCTCGATTCCAGAACTTAAACAGTCTACAGAAAACAAAAGCAACACTAATATTTTTCTTGCAAAATTTATCACCCATCCAAATTTTGAACTTACAGTTCATTTCTTTGTAATTGTCACAACAATTTCACTAGTCTATTATTATGTTTAAACTTGCACACTTTTGATACCATTCATCAGTTCATATAGTTCACAAGAAAAGGTATTAAATGGCGAGGTGTAATTCAAGCAATGCAACAGAAACGTACCTGATATCCGACTTCTTCAGAAAACTTTCTGGATACTCTTGCCGCCGATACTGCTGCCTCCAACGGAAACCTATTAAACCAGTTAAAACTAACATTACTGTGATCAACTAAAAAATTGATTTCAATAATTTTTTGACTCGAATCCCTTGAATCTCAATAATTTATCTCAATACTCACCTCGAATTTCTTGCTTATCTCGACAACAAATTTGATTTCTCAACTGATGAATCCCCTATTTTTACGCCAATGGAGCTTTGTATAACGGCTATAACTCGTTTTGTATTTCAAATCTCAAAGTGTGGGAGGTGGGACCCATCATTATATTATAGTTTATTTTAGTAATAAAAGCATTTTATTGAACTACTAGTATAAAAACCCTAAATGGAATGAGTAAAGTAAAGGAAGAGGGAGAGTGGAGCTTTGAAACTCTAATCACGTTTGCTCAATTATATTCTTTTATTTCATTTTTTTTTATGTTTTTGCACGTTTCTTCATACATAATAATTAATATTAATATTTATATTACAAAAAAATGCTTTGAAAAATAAGTAATTGATATTGAGAGTATATTAAATTAATTAACTTTGGACATAACTCATCTTAAGAAAAAACTAATCCACAGTTATTCCAAACCTTTAATCTTTGATAATTTGATTCTTTTATAATGAAAGTTCAACCTCGTACATTTATAAAAGTGACAATGATATTACTAAAATTTGCTTGAACATGAATAACTCTTTTTGGCATTCTACGTGCACTCTTACGTGAACCAATACGTCTATTCCGATGCGAACTAATTATTGGTATAGCTTTTCTCATACTTTATCATCTTGTAAATATGAGTCAGAGATATATGAATATACCCATTTCATGTCAAAAAAAACTTGTTAGATACTGGGGATCCTAAATTTGAATTTTTGGGTGACTTGATGTTATTTTTAAGGTGTTTTTTTTTAATGAATTTGATGTTTGAATTCAATCAATGTAGTTCCTACATCCTTTTTAATTTCCTTTTGTATTGTGTGGTGCTTATTTTTTTTTTTAGGTTTCATTTATTTTTTACTCCTTCGATCTGAAATGTTACTTTTTTCTATATCATTTTATGTTAATATATTTAACAAGACATGAAATTTGAGATTTTTTTAAAATAAAAATTAGTCTTAAATATATTATAACATTATTAAATAATTATAAAATCATGTCGTTGAAGTGAAATAAAAATTTTAAAATTAAATTATTTTTAAAAATAAAATTGTGACGTTCTTTTGGAAAGATTAAAAAGAATGTGATGAAATATTTGCATGAATATGTGATATGCATAGATAGACAATATACTTAATTAGCTATTTTTAATTTGTAGCTATACATGTTATTAAATTTTATGATATGAAATATTTAGGAAGACTTTGCTTATGGATATTTCATAAAGAAATATATTAATATCACCAAAAGGATATAATAATTGAGTTAAATTGGACAAATTGAGTTATCATTCATTCTTTAGCTCTGATTCAATCTATTTTAGCCAAAGCAAGCTTTGGACAAGATTAAACATTAACATTAAAACACTCAAATTTTTTGAACATTTATTTTTTGATGAATGAGACTAAGGCCAAGCGATAGAGGAGCGTATACAAAAATATATTTATTCTTAATCTTTGCGTTACATTATCAATAGTTTGAGAATTCTCTAAAACAAATAGATATCTCAATCAGCTTCCTAACAAGGATCTATAATTTACCTTTTTATTGTCGTATAAGATGGAGTGTCCAATTCTTTCGAATATTAAAATAAAAAAGACTCTTCTCATATTTTAGATAGTGACCATCTAATAAGCATATGTAGTCTACTTTATAATCTCCTTTTTCTTAGACCGTTTTTTTTTATCACATTTTCAATTGTAAAGCTAGTCTCGCCTTCTAAGGTAAACCACCCCCCTTATATGTCCTAACAATGATAGGATAAATTTCATCTCCCGTATAACCTCCACAAAGACTCAAGACGAAATGAAGGGTGGACTGCTTTTAAACATTGTAATCAGCAAGTGTACGATCATCTTTAAATTGTTTTCCAGCAAATAATAATATTTGTTGATACTGGGGAATTCCTTCTTTGTCTTGGATCTTTGTTTTAACATTGTCAATGGTGTTGAAACTCCTGACATCGAGAGTAATTGATAATGGCGAGGTTAAGGGGATCACAAATATAGAGTTGTAAAGTAGAATGCGGAAGCTGTTATAGAGTATAATTGATAACACTTCTCATTTCCTGGATGTTGACCATATAATAACATGTGTAGCCTATCTTTTTTTTTTTTTTTTTTTTTGGAACCCTAGGATAACCTGCAGCCACTACAACCTCTGCCCTTCAAGTGAGCACTTTGTGCGCACTGGGTAAACCCTCCATTGTGTAATAGCCTGCAAACCACACAGGGGATGTAAACCACACTAGGCAACCCTATGCGACAGGCTCGACTCAGAAGACATTGAGAGGGGATCGATCCGGGGTCATCCGTGTGGATAACCACTTTCCAAACCAACTGAGCCATCCCGAATGACAATTTCTCCTTTTTTAATGTATTGTTTTTATAATATTTTCAATTGTAAAACTAGTCATGACTACTAAAATAATTGTTTTCGCCTTATATGTCCTAATAATGATTGGTTAGACTTCATATTCCCCATAACCTCCATCTTGACGCAAAACAAGATATATCGTGTCAAAATTCCTTCTTATTTTTAATTTTGCCTCGTTGCTATCCTTACTCATAAAGCTATGTAAATTAATGAAACATATATATATATATATATATATATATATATTGTACGTTATATTCAACATAATTATCATGTCCGATTGACCACAAATTATATTGGATCGTCATAAATTTTGCGTTGATAGAGGACAAAGAAGTGGGCTCATATACAATGGGCCAGTTATTTAAATTCAAATCACCAGCCCAAATGCCTCATAACCCATTGGGACCTAGAGACAGTTTGGCCCGCCAATTTCAAACGATGCCGGAGTAGCCGTATCTGGTTCGCCGGCGACATCTCATTGTAAGTTATTTCGTTTCTCTCTCTCCAGATTCCATGCTCGTAAAGTTTATATCAGTTCCTGGTCACAGCCATTTTAGTAAAAATACGAACTATGAATTGAGCTGAATTCGTATATTCTCAAGAGTCACATATGAGTTCAGAAATTGTTACACATTGCGTGAGATTTACAAATTTTAAGCAGACTTTCTGTTTACATTTGTTCGAATTGCTATTCACTTTAAAACATGCAAATTGTCTTGTGTGGTTCATATATTTCATAATGTATTTGCTATTGCAGAAATGAAAAATTTTGGGATGAAGATCCGAGTAAAGAGGAATGGATATAGATGATTCCGACTAGTTTGGGAGTGATGCGTAGTTGAATGATTGATTGATTGTTTGTGGGAATTCTTTCACAATGATAAAAAGGTTAGGATCAATCCGGAGCTATGTCAATCATAGGATACAGTCTTGTTTCAGGAATGAACAGTCTAGTAATGATCATATAATCTTGTTGTGTAAGCAAAAGTTATTTAAACAAGCTTTAGAGTCATTTGAGTTGTTAGAAAGGAACACAACTTATAATTTGTATCCAAGCACGTATGCTCAGCTAGTATCTGCGTGCTCATCTCTTAGATCCCTGCAGTATGCAAGAAGAGTTCATAGTCATATTTTAGCATCAAATTATCAACCAGACATGATTTTTCAAAATCATTTGTTGAATATGTATGGGAAGTGTGGGTCATTAAAGGAGGCTCGTAAGGTGTTTGATGAAATGCTTGAACGAAATTTGGTTTCTTGGACTTCGATAATTGCTGGGTACTCACAAAATGGTCAGGAGAATGAAGCATTAAATCTTTACTTTCAAATGAGACAGTTTGGTCTTATACCTGACCAGTTCACATATGGAAGCGTAATCAAAACATGCTCAAATATGAAAAAGGTAGAGTTAGGGAAGCAATTGCATGGCCATGTCATTAAATCGGAACATGGTTCCCACCTTATTGCTCAGAATGCACTGATTGCGATGTATACGAAGTTTAATCAAATTGATGAGGCATTGACAGTGTTCTCCCATATTAAATCAAAGGATTTGATTTCGTGGAGCTCAATGATTGCTGGATTTGCACAGCTTGGTTATGAATCAGAAGCTCTGTCCTGCTTCAGGGAGATGCTTAGTCAGGGGATTTACAAACTGAATGAATTCGTTTTTGGAAGCATTTTTAATGTCTGTAGAAGTCTTGGACAAGCAGAATATGGAAGACAAGTACATGGTCTAAGTATAAAATTTGGGCTTAGTTTTGATGCTTTTGCTGGTTGCGCTGTTACTGACATGTATGCCAGATGTGGATGGTTGTATTCTGCAAGAACTGCATTCTACCAGATAGGAAATCCTGATCTTGCATCCTGGAATGCTCTGATTGCGGGGTTTGCATACGGAGGTGACCGTGATGAATCTGTATCTCTCTTTTCTCAGATGAGAGCTTTGAGGTTGACCCCAGATGATGTCACAGTTCGTTCTTTACTTTGTGCCTTTGTAAGTCCATGTGCTCTCTTCCTAGGAAAGCAAGTGCACTGCTATGTTATTAAGAGTGGCTTTGATTTAGAGATTTCCATCTCTAATACATTACTTTCAATGTATGCCAACTGTTCAGATCTCCTGGATGCACATAAAATTTTCAATGAGATAAAAAATAAAGCAGATTTAGTCTCATGGAATGCCATTCTTACAGCTTTTCTACAACAGAGAGATTCTGGAGAGGTCTTCTCATTATTTAAAATGATGCTTCTTTCTTCTAATAAGCCTGATCATATTACATTAGTTAATATGCTTGGGGCTTCTGGAAAAGTAGCCTCTTTGGAAATCGGAAGCCAGGTTTGTTGCTATGCCATGAAAAATGGGCTAAGTGAAGATATTTATGTCATGAATGCTTTAATTGACATGTATGTGAAATGTGGACATATGACAAGCGCTAAGAAGCTCTTTGATAGTATGAAGAACCCTGATGCGGTTTCATGGAGTAGTTTAATAGTGGGGTATGCTCAGTTTGGATACGGAGAAGAAACTCTAAACCTCTTCCAAATGATGAGATATTTAGCTGTCAAGCCAAACCAAGTTACCTTTGTCGGGGTTTTGACTGCTTGTAGTCATGTTGGACGAGTAAAAGAAGGGTGGCAGTTGTTCAGAGCCATGGAAACGGAGTTTGGTATTGTACCAACTAGAGAGCATTGTTGCTGTGTAGTTGACATGCTTGCCCGAGCTGGCTGCATAGAGGAAGCAGAAGCTTTTATCAATCAAATGGAAATGGATCCTGATATTGTGGTGTGGAAAACTTTGTTAGCTGCTTGTAAGACGCGTAACAATCTTGATGTTGGCAAACGAGCCGCAGAGAAAATTTTGGAGATTGATCCGTCCAATTCTGCTGCACATGTGTTACTCTGTAACATTTTTGCTTCTACGGGCAGTTGGAAGGATGTTGCATCACTTAGGGGTCAGATGAGACAAAAAGGTGTCAAAAAAGTTCCAGGTCAAAGCTGGATTGAAGTCAAGGACCGGATCCATGTCTTCTTGGCTGAGGACTGTATGCATGCAGAAAGGGACAGAATATATTCCATGCTAGATGAACTATGGCTGCAGATGCTGGATGATGATTATTTGCCCCTTCAGATTTAAGTTTTAGGGGTAAAACATTTGGACAAGATGAGTATTGGATATACGCTTCTTGCAATTCCATTATTCCACATTGTGGACTTGCACCTTTACAGAACCACATTTTGCTTGTGCAGATGTTTGAGTTGGTTTTCTAGATATTAGGAGGTCATGAAACAAAAATTTGCCCAATAGCTATCCAGAGACATGCTTGACTAGAGAGACACTGAAGCAGCAGATATTCTTGTACAAATGGTCAAAGCAGTTTGCTGTTTTCCAAAGAACAAGTTGTTGTTTCATATAAAGATGTATTTCAAATTTCAGATTGCCGATTAACTGAAGATTGCTGCCAAATAGAGAGAGATATGAAGATAGCATCAGGGAAAAAGTTAGAAATGCAATCAAATTTTGGAACTCAAATTTCAGGATGGCTCTACTGCTTTTAAGGAGTGAATGAGGAAGCTATTTACTGTTTTGATGTGTAGACACACTAGAAACTGCAGTCCACTCTTGTTACTCCCAGTATCACTTTTCAGTGATACATCTTTTTTATGTTCAAATTGCACTGATTGCACGCCTGAAGAAAGCTAGCCTGGTGATTGAGAAGTATTATTACAGCGTCTGAAAGTTCACTGCGTGTGAGATCAAGTCCTCGAGACTTCAGTATTCTTGAGAGGATCCACTTCAGGATATGGTAAGTAGAGTTCTGAGAGTGTTCTCATCAAGAATAGCACGGAGAAGGGTCTTGCACTGAGTGAAAGGCACAGCAAAATCTAGTAATGGGTAGGCAACTCCTTCCTCAGTAAATGGTCACCTTGTGGAGGAAGAAGCACTGCCTGAGGCAGCCTTCATGCAAAACTCATGTGATTTGTTTATTCTTTGCTTTACTGGCTTAATGAAAGGCCACGAGACACTTCCATAAAACTTGTAGCTTCTTATACCACTTATGGAATTGATGCAGTGTAACCAACTAAAGCGGCAGATTAAAAGAATCACCAGTTGTATCTCTCTGAACCATTAGCTCCCTTGAAGTGAGGAAGTAAAGCTTGTATTTCAGAAAGCAGGTCTACTTGATGCCTGATAGGGCTTTCTCGTATGCAGCCCCGGGTGGTAACCATATTCTGAAGCCCAAATGACCGCCTCATTACTAGTGAAGTTCACTAAACTGTAAGTGAAGCTTTGGACCATATGCGCTAAGAAGTGATTACTGCATAGGATTTCAGAAATAGGTCTTTGGGCCTATCTTAATGGTCATCGACAAGGAAAACAGATTTCCAGTATGACACTATATTGTCCGTAACGAGTAGTCAGAGGGCTAATAATAAGCGAACTCTTAAATTTGAGCGCTGCATTGCAACTAGAAGGCATAAATGGAAGCCAGCTATGTTAGAAGGAGTTGCTTAAAGTGTTCTGAGGAGATTGCAACATAGGTCTTGGACTGAACCGATCTAAGGTGGCTATATGGGTTTACGCCTTTGCATCAGTCATCACTATGCTTTTGTGAGTTTTTGCCCATTATATTATTTGTTTTGTAGTGTAATGGTTCAGAAACCTATGTAGGAATGCTATTAAAGATTCACGCATCAGTTCTAAATTTCAAGACCCTTGTTTATCCTATATCAAAGTGGAAATTTCAAGTATAATGCACTGAATACTAACATATTGTATTTTGTTGTACATATGAGTCTGCTGTTTCTAATATACATATTTTAATATGACTAGAACACTTAGATGTAAAGAAACATTGATTTTATTTTCTGAGGCTCCAATTCACATGATGACATGCCTTAGTTCTTTTACTAAAGCGCTACATCCGGTTACCAGTAACAGATATAAACCTCGACTGATCAATCTCTAAATCAGTTATCCTACTTCGAAATATGAACATCTGGAATCCAATTGAATATCCTCATCCACCTTTGGTTGCATTTACATTTCTGCTAGCTCGGTTTGCTATTCCATTGCCTTGAAATGACTTGAGTGACTCTTCGAGAAAAGGAGTTCTGAGATTTTCAATAGATTCCCTACTTGGCACGTTAACTCTTTTCCTCCTCAGAGTTGAGCTTGACGGTTCATCAACCTAGTTATTGAGGAAAAAGAAGAATGCATTTTAGTATCCCATTCAAATGGCTGTAAAATTCCATAGGAAGCTGAAAAAGGTCTTAGTTGAAGGTAGCTTGTGAAGAGTGGTAAAAGAATAAGATCAAGAAAACCAAGAGTTCTTAACAGATGACAAGTAATTGGTACTTTTTCTTCTGGCGGAGAATTCTAATTTATAATAAAAAAGGCAAAGAAAATAAACTTATCACCCTGCTACAATCGAGTCAAGAACTTGAAAATGAAATATTGTCCTATTCAGGTATCTCATGGAAATTTCATACGTGATAATTTCCATTGACGTGGTATTCTTGCTATACAGGAGAAAGAGTTGGCGTTAGATTTTCTAAAGTGAAAGTCTGTTTCTGAATGATGAAGAGAGAAAATTTAAACCATCCTAAAATGCAGATTGTAATAATATTGTGCAAATTTGAGTATTATACTTTTTAGTTCTAATTCGAAGATCTTATTTATAGTTGCATAGTTTTATGAGCTTTTACCTTATACTCATCTGTCAATACTTTTCCTGCATTTTCCGCTATCTCTGATACTTCGGATGAATGTCTGTCTTTCATCTGTTTCATATCCTCAACGCAAGGTTGAATAGATGAACAGATCTTCTCACATTCATCATGATCAAGTTTCAGCAAACCTACAGCAACTTTAACTCTATTAGTCTGTGGCAATAAATCCCGAGCTTGTTCACTTGCAACATCAGAGGAAGAAACACTATGTATCCAGGCAACATACTTTCCATAACAAAAAGAAGATTCCTCTTGGAAATAGCTGTTTCTTCTAGTATGGAAGTCACTGTGGAGGAAAACTGAGTGCCGATCTTTCCATTTGATTCCATAGCACTCCTGAACATATCGAGGTAAAAATGTAAGAGAAGTTCTCAGATGGTAGTTGATTCATCTGAAATGATAACTCACTTAACAATGCAATCGATTGAGTTGATGGTTCTTGTTTCTTGGGAATGAAGGGATTCTTGGGCATTTCTCCATCCATCTTCGATCCCCTCTGATTTTGTCAAACTGAAATTTAAGATGAAAACTATAATTGCTTGATTAAAGGTATACAATACAAAACACAGTGCAATATTTATAGATTTTATATCATCGGAAACCAACTCAACCAGCAATCGATGTTTCCTGCTAGGCTACTCTTCCAAAATTCCAATCTAGTTGAATCCTCGATATGGTGGGATTCCGTGCTTTCAATGTAGTTTGTCCACTCTTCATAGGCAGAATTAGCACAACCTTGTATGTCTGAAAACTCAGCATTTAGATTTCTGGTTTTGATATTAGAGCACTCTCTAAGGTCATTGACTGCTGTTTGAACCTAAAGAATGAAAAAAATGAAAGTATTTGATAATTTTCTCCCTGAAAGAGATAGTCCTGCAGTAACTCCATGCTTTTAAGAATAAGAAAATCCATGAAAAGGCTATGATATTGGTATGTACAAGTTGCAATGAAGAAGCACATACCAGCCTTTTCTTCTTAGTACTGGAAGCTAATATAAGCTCTGCAACTTTTTCTATAAGTTGACGTTCTTCACTTGCAGCCAGCTCCTATAGAAGTAACTCAAAAGGGTGAAAAGAGATCAAGATCGAGATCTTCATTTCTAAGGAGAGTCCAGAAATAAATACCTCAAACTTTTCTTCAAGGGTGCAGAGTTGCTGATTATTAATTGTTTGTGATTTTTCATCCATTAGTCTCAATTTTGAAATATATGTATTCAAGGTCTTGAAAAAGTTGAGGAGAACTTCAGAGGTAATTTGAATTTCATGATATCTTCTTGTTTGATACTGATGATGGAGAAAAATAAACAAAGTTAGATGCACAAAACTAAGAGTATCTGAAAGAAAATTTATAGCATGCTTATGTACCTGTTGTTCTTGTCGCACAAAAGCATTTATCTTCACCTCAAGTTCCCGAATATTACCTTGCAGACCGTTGAGTATAGCATTAACATCTGCGGAAATCTTTCCAACAAGCTGTACAAGTATGCTGGCAAAATTGAGTGATGAAAGGGTGGAAAGAAAGTAACATCGACTTAAAGAAGTATCCACGCTTACATCCGTAAAAGCAGAAGAATGCTTTGATATTTCTGAATTCACTTTGCTAAAAGCTAACTGAGAATTTTCATGAAGATCTTGGGCTGGAACAGCTAAATTCTGGATATCGGAGTTATACTTGTCTTTCAGCTTCTGGAGCTGAACCTTCAATTCATCTGTAGCCTGTCCGTAAATTCAAGATTAGATAAGTTCCATTTTCAGGTCACAGATTATCAGAGTACCGTATGTCGAAAGAGTTTCACTGTACCCTTCTTTTAGTAGCTAAGAAGGATTGCGTATCTTCTAGTATTACATTCAATTGCTGCTCTTGTTTGGTTACAGAAATTGCTGTTTTTCTCTTTAAAATTTCAAGCTGCTGAGTTAATTTGCTGCGGAAGCTTTGCACAAGGATTCTGTTTCTTTCCTCTCTACTGTTGCCTTTTTCTGTTTTATAATAAACATATGTTAGAAGAAGAAACTGATCTTAACCAGATAAAGACTAAAGACCAGAAGAGATAGTAGTGCGGACCAATTTTGGCGAACAAGCTGGATATCTCTGATTCTGCATTCTCTACTTCATCTCGAAGCTCAAGTGCTTTATCAGTCATTTCCTTTTCTGAATAACCAAAGGTAAACAATGCAGATTTCAATAATTTCAAGAATAAACTTCTTTCCAATGAGCCGTTAATGGATACATATTTATTCCTACATGGTGTAGGATTCAGGAAAGGTTTGGATCATCTTTGTATTTCAATTACATGTTTGGGACACACTTCTTACCAGATTTAATGACATCGGATACTAGAGAATCCTTCTCTTGAATCATTTCTTTTGCTCGCCTGTTTTGAGCTTCTAGATCATTGAAAGCTTGTTCAGCTTTCTTTAGTTCTCTCTGCCATAAAATAGAGACTGGAAAGTTTACTTATCTTGTAGGTTCTTGCTATCATGGTAAAAAAGAGACACAGATAGTAACTTGTTCAAGTAACATTCTACCTGAGTTCTCTCAAGTTGTTTGGTTGAATCTGCTGTCAGTTGTCGCTGATTATCATAAAGATCCTGAAGCTCTATCAGTTTCTGCTCAGAATGTGTACCTTCTCAATCATCTTGGAATAAATTAGGACTTGCATAAGCTGCCTACATGATAGACCAGGTGATACTTACCTTGTTTTTGGACTCTAAATCAAGTTCCGTGAACTTCAGTTTCCCAACTATCGCCTAAAAAAGGGAAAAAAGAAGAAGCATTCGAGTTATAAAGTTTGTTACTATTTTACAGATCAAGAGTAGCTTTCCAGATATATTGATGGTAATAGCACCTTATGAGCTGCTTCTTCTCTCAGGTAACGATCTTGTGGTATGTAGATTCCATTCTTCTCCCTCATTGCATGTAATTCTGCAGAGCAAAGAAGAATGCCTACTGTTATAAAGTGCATGAAGCATCCTGCATTCACACAAGGTTCGGGGACGGGCAACACCCTAAGGGGTGTGATGTAGGCATCCTACCCTGATGCAAGCATCAGTGGTTGATTTCCACGGCTCAAACGCCTGACCTATAGGCCACACGGAGACAAACCGTATTCCTTCAATGCCTACTGTTATAATACCACATAAATTAATAAATTGTCAAACTACAAATCTCATTTTAACCTTGCTTTAGGCAGTCCATCTCCACATACAAATCTTTGATTAGGGCAGATTTTGTCAGCTTCTGGTTAACCTGGAAATAGACTTGAGAATGAAATATATGGTCATCTAAAATCATAACAAGTCTCCAAAGAATAAAATTGACTACCTCTGGCCTGTTTTTAATTTGCTTGGCACGATTAGCATATTCGAGAGTACTGAGAGTCTCTTCCAAGCACTGGATGGACGGTGAAACTGTGGCAATTATGCATGTCTTTGTTTTTCCTCCTAACGAATCCCTCAGAAACCTTGTCAACTTGCTATCCCTGATATCCCGAGACTTATTTTACAATGGTTGCTTCTGTATTATAACATCTGTTGCAATGTATATATAATGACTGAATAAGTTCTATACCTGTATGGAACATGTCCAGAGTGATCAACCAAAGCATTGATGACCCTGCCCAAGGTAAGCAAGCTCTTATTTATCTCCCCTGCCTCTCTTGCTCTTCCCTGTATTTTAGAGAAGTAAATGTGCTTACGAACCTCAAATTTCACTATAATAAACTGAACGATTTAACTTATATACATTGACGATGTAAAGAATCTTTATACTGTCAGTGTAATTTAACGTGTTATAGCAGGTAGTCAGCATTATTTTCCAGGTAAGTAGTTCCACTTATTATGAGCCACCTGCAATTATCTTTAAAGTGACGTGATAGTGCATTTTATGCAAGTTAAACTCGTTTGTGAAATGGTATAATAACTAGTTTCGATTATTCTGAGAAGTTCCATTAGTGTACCTCTTTTGCACCAGAACGTAAAATGTTCTCGGATCCAGCTAGGTCAACAAGATTCAGTTTTCCACACTTAATCAGTTCTAGTCCCTCATGAGTACATTCCTTAACATGTAAGGTGATGGAAAATATCGAATGAGACCTATTGCTTTGTTTATTAAGAAGCGTTTCAGCTGTATGCTTATTCGCAGACCCTTTCTCCAAAATTTTGTATATTTCATCTGCAGTTGATACTGTCACCTCTTCTAAACCTCTAATGAAAACTGCGCCTTTTCCATCCTCCATAAGAGCTAATGGCTTTCTCTGCTTCTCATCTATCGGTTTTGATTCCTCGTCCAGGGAAAGAAGATCTGTTATCTCCTCGTTATAAATCTCTATATATGCAACTTTCATAGTGTACTCAGCCTTTTGAGACTCCAAAATGTCAAAAATCTCTTGGACTGCTCTAGGTATTACTCCAGCATTCTTGTGAAACTCCCCATTCTACAAGCATCAACATTGAAATAGGATATAAAAAATGATAAAAGCCAACAAAATCAGGGGCGGAGCTACAATATAAGTTAAGGGTTTTGACGAACCTAATAGCTTTTGTATTAGGGAACTTCATTAAATATGTATAAATATTTAATAACAAACTTAGTAACTCAAATGAGCTTCAAGTTCGAAACCCATAAACTTCAAATCCTAGATCCGCCTCTATCAATCTTTTAGGGAGGGGAAGGGGAAATGGGGAGGGATTACTAGGTGGGGAATCGAACTCTCACCAACAAGGTGAAAGATCAGGTAGCTAACCAACTGAGCTACTAAGATTTTCCCGCCTCTGTCAAAATGATGGTTACATTTGAGGGGGGAGAAATGAAGAAAGAATCAGAGAGAACCTTCTCTTTAATTGCTTCCCCTTCCATTGTGTAAGTTTTTCCTGTTCCAGTTTGTCCATAAGCAAAAATAGTACAAGTATATCCCTCAAGAGCCTCATTAACAAGAGGAGACACAGACTGATCATAAAAGTCCTTTTGCTGAGATGATGGACCACAAACCTAACAAATATTGTGGCATCAAAGGGGTTCAAATCAACGTTACTTCACAAAATTTTCGTAATTATGAAAAAAAGATATAGAATAGATTAAACTTATTGACATTATAAGAAGATAACCTTGTCAAATAGAAAGGTTTTGTTTATTTGCTTAGTAGTTGTGTTCAAAGTTGCAGTGACTTCTTGTTTCAGCTCGTCGCATGAGATCACCAAAGGGCCTTTCACCTGCATTTCATCCTCATTTGGAGGCCTGAAAGACAAGTATGTCACTAGCTTGTAAGTCTCAATGGTAAATTGATGAGTCGATCTGCCTACACGTCTTGCTTTTAGTGTTAAATACTTCTAACCTCTCAGTTACAAATGATCGTGAAATTAGTTTGGTAAAAAGAGAAGAGGTAGGTTTCTTGATTACTCAGACCTAAACTAAACTACATTATCTTTAATATTAGAACATAACAACAATAAACCCACTGGAATCCCACAAGTGGGGTTTGGGGTGGGTGGTGTATAATAGCCTTACCCCTACCATGTGAAGGTAGAAAAACTGTTCTGATAGACCCTCGACTCAAGTAAAACAAATATTAACATGTAGAACTCCAAACATGTGACCTTATTGCCAATACACTTATATGGATCAACATGGACAATGAGGATTCCCAAGCTGCTTGAAATTAAGGCATAGTTATCGTATGAACGCGTAGAATTAGCAATGGAAAATTTTAACTGGTTCATACCTGCAACGCAGTACAACTTTCACATTTACCCCTTTTTCATCATTTGATCTGGTCAATCCTGATCTGCATGTTTTTTCAGTTGATGACCATAGTGTTTGAGACATCAAGAAAGGAGAAGAACTCCTTCTTCTTTGATGATTCGATTTCGGAGTATCCATCAAAAATGCCCTGTAAATCTCCCTGTATTCTTTTTGTTTGGTACTTCAATAGTACAAGCTGTTTGATTGTGACTTCTTTTGTTTGGTCACCTTTGGAGAATCGTTTTCTAGTAACCAAAGTCTCACTTTGATTATGTTGACTGGCCGGCCGGTCGGTCGAATATTACAAGGTTTTGGATATCTAACACAGTAAGATTTTAGTTTGTATATAAAAACAAGAAGAGATGAACAGAAAATTTAATGTATGGCGTTACACTTGTCTTGCTTAATAAAGAAATACTGTTTCTTGATGAGCTTTAACTACTTTTATTGACGTTTTGAGTCATTAGTCAATGAGGCGTTAGAGAAAAAAAGACATTAACTTGTGTTTTGGACATATTTTTTTATATAAAGAAGACATATAGTAATAGAAGGATGGATTATAATTTGAACTTTTGTCATTTTGCTACATTATTGGTAGCATATTGTAGGTACACCTAAAATATTCCATCTTTCTATGTATTAACAATTTTTTTTTTTTTATATATATAATAACTAAGTTGTAATATTAATAAGATGTCTATTTAAAAGTTTCTACAAAGATGACATACAATTCATTACTACTCCATCTAGTTTTGCTACTAATCGTCTTCCACCATTATTAATTACCACCTATAACCACCATCTTCAGTCACAACTATCACCACCGCCAATCAAATATGTCAGTTGTCACCCGTCACAACTATTAGTCACCATTTACGATCATCTCCACTAAAATTATTAGTCACTAACAACAATCAACCACCACGATATATATCACCAATCAACGTCATCTATCACCATCACCATTAGCTGTTACTATTATCCATCACAATTATTAATTGTCATCACCAACCACCATGATCAACAACATCCACTGTTAATTACTATTTTCAGCCACCGTTACCATTAGCTATTAACCATCACCATCACCAACAAAATCATCAATTGACATCCAGCTATTAAAAAATAAACAGTCTTAATCATTCAAAATTTGAATCTTAATTCACATCTTAGTATTCAAATGTATAACTAGATTCAGATTTTTTAGTTTTAAATTAAGAAAATATTTTGAACCAAGAAACAAATCAGACATTTGGTTAGGTTATTTTCCTTCTCCTTAAATGGTCTGTACTATTGATGATTTGAAGAAAACTCTACTTCAATGTCCATTTTTGGGGTTGATTTCTCAAATGGTCACTTATAGTTATTATCTCAGAAAATTGAATTCTTTATTGAGAAAAATTGGAATAAAAAAGAAAGGCTTGGTTTTCTAATATGACTATTAATTAATTGAGTGACTATATGAGAAATGAACTCTCCATTTGTGAGTTTGCCATCACTATGGGGTGTAGAATGGGTTTTCTAAACTAAAGCAAAAGTCTTTCATCAAATAATTAAAGGTGTAAGGGAAGAGTTTGACTTTCTGTTGTTATAAATTATGATCATGTTTCAAACATAAAATAGTATCATTTGTTGATTTAACTATTTTGCATGTCCTTTTCACACTGGTTTATGTAATAGACAAGCTAAGCCTGATCAAATTCTGTTGACTTTTTGTGAAATGCTTCAAAGAAAGTTTTTGTTTAACCACTATTTGTCGTATTGTTTTCTGAGTATTATGATCTGAAATAACATGGCTAGAATTATTAGAAAGCTAATCATAGTCCTTGTAATTTCTTATCTATGTCCTTTAATAATGAATGCGATTTGCGTAGCAACAGATACTATATCAATGAACCAACAAGTTGTAGATGGTGAAACATTAGTTTCAGCAGGAGGTATCTTTGAGCTTGGTTTCTTCAGTCCTAATGGATCCCAAGGGCGATATGTCGGGATATGGTACAAGGGATTACCAGTTGAAAAAGTTGCATGGGTTGCAAACCGCGAAAGAGCAATTGGATCATATGGAGTTCTTATGATTAATGCAAGTGATGGAAATTTAGTCCTTGTGGATGATAAAAATATGCCTGTCTGGTCTACAGAAATTAATCTGGTATCGAACAATAACACAATTGCTGTGCTGACTGATCAGGGGAATCTTGTTCTCCGCGATAAGAACGAGTTGAATGAATCTGTACTGTTATGGGAGAGCTTCAATCATCCATCCGATACTCTCTTGCCTCGTATGAAGATTGGGCAGAATACTAGAACAGGGGAGCAAATAGTCGTCACGTCGTGGAAAGATGAGAAAAATCCATCACTGGGAAGTTTTAGCACTGCTGTGGTGGATCCTCATGAACTTTTACAAGTACTTATTTTGAATGGCTCATCGAAGCATTTCAGATCGGGGCAGTGGAACCGGAGAAGTTTCATAGGAGTGCCTAGCATGACTAAAGACTTCCACAATGGCTTTCAACTACTTATGGATAATAATGGGGAGGAACTTTATTTTACTTATGCTATACTCAATTACTCTGCTCCAACATTGATATACTTTGATTCCTACGGAGCGATAATTCAAATGGATTGGGATGCAGAAGAGAATAAATGGTTAAAGGTGCAGGTAGTACCTAAAGGTCAATGTGATTTGTATAACACATGTGGTCCTTTTGGAAGTTGCAAGGATAATGATTCACCAATATGCAAATGTTTGAAGGGCTATGAACCAAAGTCTATCGGTGAATGGAACGAGGGGAATTGGACTAGTGGTTGTGTCCGGAGAGCACAATTTCAGTGTGAGGAGACGATCACTAGTCCGAATTCTGATGATGAGAGAAAGAGAGGGGATGTGTTTTTATCCGTTTCAGGGATGAAACTACCAGATTTCTCACATTACCTACCTACTTGGGATAAAATGGAATGCGAAAATTCTTGCTTGAAGAATTGTTCTTGTTTGGCATATGCTTATGTGGATGGAATAGGCTGCATGATTTGGGGAAAAGAACTTATTGACCTCCAAGAGTTCACCCGTGGTGGAGAGCAACTATACATTCGCCTCGCACATTCCCAACTTGGTAGATACAGATACACCAATTCTATGTTGCTCGGACACTCCAAAAACGTTGTTGCACCCGTATCGGATCCTCCAAAAAACACACTATTATTGGAGGATCCGACATGCACACGACAATACTTTTGAAGAGACTGAGCAACATAGCACCAATTTTCTCTATAAACATCCCATTTTATTACTACTCGAACAAAACTTCACTTCATTTTGGATTTGTTTTAGTAGTTTGCCTATGTTATTTGTCTCTAATCATTTGTTGGATTCACATTCTCTTTTTATGACTGTAGTGTTCGGGCCAAATTTAGTGCGCCTGAACTATTCTCAGAGACAGAGCTAGGATTTTGAGTTTATGGATTTTGGATTCTAGAAAAAACAAATTACTGGGTCTTGACTAAATTATTTATACTTATTAAATGGATTCTTAAACACAAATAATATATGGTCTAGCCCAAAGCTACTGGATTCTACAGACTCTGTAGACAGGCTTGTAGCTCTGCCTATTCCATCGAGTACTTGCTACCTCTCACCAATAGGGATACTGAGTAATTCTGCTCACTAAGGCTTAAGTAGATGTGAAAAAACACCTAGCATGGTTTTGCTTTCATCAGAATCTGAACTTGAGACCTCATGTTTTAGTTGTTTTCTTATCGAGTTGCCTTTTGTCATGCAGATAAGAGGAGGATGCTAACGGGAGCCCATATTGCAATTATTGTCTCAGCGACATTCGGCCTGATTCTTATTGTTTGCACTATATATGTATTGAAGATCAGGAAAAAAGGTAAAAAAAAAAAAAAAAAAAGAGTCAATTTTTACAGTTGTTAGAGGCACAACTTTTCGCTATCTTTTGGAAAGACTTTAATTTTTACTAGATTTTATCAGGCATTGGGAGTTTAGTCCCTTTTCGCATAGCTTCAAAACACTCTTCAGCAACAAATTTGCTTCATAACAGTTTTACTCAAGGTAGAAGTACAGAATTACCAGTTTTCAGCTTCAAGTGCATAGAAACTGCTACTAAGAACTTTTGCTATCGAAATAAACTTGGAGAGGGGGGATTTGGACCTGTATACAAGGTATATATATATATATCACTCGTGTGTGCTTTAATCATCGAAAAAGTAGAGCAAATTTCACATGGTTTATACTCATTTGCTTATTAGTTGAAGTCATGTGTGATTCATATATAGGGGGTATTAGCAAATGGACAAGAGGTTGCTATTAAACGACTTTCGAGGAGCTCAGGACAAGGCATTGAAGAGTTCAAGAATGAGGTTACACTGATTTCTGGACTTCAACACAGAAACTTAGTCAAACTGATGGGGTTTTGCGTTCACGGGGAGGAAAAGTTGCTGATCTATGAATACATGTCCAACAGAAGCTTAGACGTTTTCATATTCGGTTAGCTAATTAACAAGAGTACTTAAACAGTACTTTTCTTGATGAATTATGATTAAATTGCTCTTTGTGCTTGGCAGGAGGATCAAGATCTAATGATAAGGCGGCATTGAGTTGGAATCAACGATATAGTATCATTGAAGGGATAGCTAGAGGTCTTCTTTATCTGCATCGTGATTCACGACTAAAAATCATTCACAGAGATCTTAAGTCAAGCAATATTCTGTTAGACGAAGATATGAATCCCAAAATCTCAGATTTTGGAATGGCTAGGATTTTCGGAGGGAATCAAACTATAGCAAATACCAACAGGATTGCCGGTACCTAGTAAGTATTGATTGTTCATATATAGCAGTGAAATTCATCATAACTAAATTGTATATTTGTGTATCAATGCAGTGGTTACATGTCCCCTGAATATGCAATACAAGGAATTTTTTCCGAGAAGTCGGATGTCTTCAGTTTTGGTGTCATATTGTTAGAGATTATCAGCAGTAAAAGAAACAACAGCTATTGTCACTCTGAAGACTCTCGCAACCTCCCGGACCAGGTGAAAAAAGAGAAAAACTGAAAGAATTTCTCATTTTCTCATATACAGTCAAACCTCTTTATAATAACGTAATTTCTTGTCTAGCTGCTATAGCGAAAATGTAGTATAAAGAACATATAAATATAACATAATATGGAAGTTCGAGAAAAATTTGGCCGAGGATGATTGTTATCGAGAGGTCTGAATGGACTTGAATATTCTTCTATCCTATACTACTACTATTTTCACATGACAAAACTAATATCAATGGATTTTATAGGCATGGCAACTGTGGAATGAAGGCAAGATACTCGAGTTTCCGGATCCAAAGGTGTTTGGTTCACTTGAAACACCAACACAAGTTGTTAGATGCATCATTGTGGGATTGCTTTGTGTGCAAGAACATGCAAGTTACAGGCCAAATACAGCTACAATTGTTTCCATGCTCTGCAGTGACACACTTCTTCCTCCGCCTAAGCGACCGGCATATAGCAGCAGAGGCTCTGATGATCCAAATATTTCACCTTGCTCCAGAAATTCCATTTCTATTTCAAATGTTGAAGGACGTTGACTTCAATTTATCTGTTTGGGACCTTCAATGTGATTTACTATCCTTGTCCCTTGTCCTAGCATAATACATGAATAATATATACCATTTAACTTGACATCAACTGACATCTAGGCTCTCCAACCTGCAGTGTACACAGGGGCGGCTCAACAGATTTCATGGCCTAAGGCAAAATCATATTAAGAGGCCCTTAAATTTATTTTATAAAATTTATACACTAACAAGAAAATTTATTTTCTACACAATAGATTAATTATTTAAGACAAAAAATAGCAAATTTCACACAAAAAAAAGAAGGAAGAAGAGTAAAAAAAATAAAGTGATGGATTATCGATGTTAAGCTTCAAACCTCAAATTGAAATTTTAATTTGGCTATCATCAAATAAGAAAAATAAAAAAACCACTACATCAAAAATGATCTTTAGCAGCAATTAATTAACGACAATAGCTCAATTGCTGCTAAATATGTATTTTTAGCGGCAATTAACACTCTTTGTATATGTCCCTAAAGCCTTTAGCGACATTGAATCTAATGACACTTAACTAATGCCAGTAAAAACTTTAGCATTCTTTATTAATGTGTCTATTTATCGCCGCTAAAAGTTGTTTTTGTTGTAGTGAACATTAACTTAATAGTTAAGGTTTTAAGTATGGATAGTAAGAAAAATATATACACCTTCTTATCAAATTTATGATCAATTTAAATGATATAATATTTTTAAAATGATATAATTCATTCCATTAAGTAGCATTCATTGGTGAATATCTAAAATAAATTATAAACTTTCATATAATATATTAAATTAAAGTTAATAGTTAAGGTTTTGAGTATGGATAGTAATAACAAAAATATATACACCTCCTTATCAAGTTTCTGATCAATTTAAATGATATAATTCATTCCATTAAGTAGCACTTATTGGTGAATATCTAAAATAAATTATAAAACTTTCATATAATATATTAAATTAAAATGAAAAGGAAACTTGTGCATGAATGTTTTTGTGTTCACGCAGTTTAAGAAAAGATTGAAACAAAAATTCATTATGTTATCACATATATAACTTAGTTCTTATATAAAAAGGATAAAATTTAAAATCGGAAGTTAAAACAAAGATATCAAATAATGAGGTGAAAAGATTATGAGATTTTATGAATTTATTGGTAAAAAATACTCTCAAATAAATAATAATAATAAATATACCATAAAAATTTTATTTATATAAATTATATTAACATATAATAAAATCAATAACGATAATTTAAATAATTTGGGGCCTTCAAATTTTTGAGGCCTAAGGCAATGGCCTCACTGGCCATGCCTTAGAGCCGCCCCTGAGTGTACACAAGTAGGTACTTAAACTTGTATAAAGTTGAGCAAGTAGACACACATGTCGTCCTACATTGTGTACACGTAGGACGCCACGTAGGACACGTGTGTATATAAAGTGTAAGTGTCTATTTATGCATACACAAAGTTTGAGGGCATAAATGTCAGTTGAGGCCAAGTTGAAGGACACATTTATGTATTATGCCATCCAACTCTGAATCCTTCTTTCTTTAGAATGTGGTCATTTGTGTTGGTGGAAAAATGCATTTGATGTCAATTTCTATAGTAGTGACTTTATATCCAAGGATGATCACATGGCGTATTCGAACCAATCACGTACTTTATTGAGATAGACGAAATTCTCCCTCTGAGAATCGTGTATGAGACTTTCATTTCGTACAACTCGAGCAAAAACGCCCAAACACTAGTTGCAACGGATATGGGGTTCCTTGGTGATGGTCTTGTATAGCTGGTTAGAACAGATGTATGTATGTAGTTTGCAGATTTTATTTGATGTTATTGGAGTTGATTGGCTGTTTATGTTGTTAAGATGTTGACTATTAATTGCGTATCTTGAATATCAGAAACAATCTCTCTATCCCTATATTCTATTTTTTTTTCAAATCTCACTTGGGCACTATTCTCGTTCTACCAACCTTGTGATCACAACTAATTGATACAGTCAAACCTGGTTATAGTGGCAGTGTTTGTCTAAAAATTTCATGAATATTATAGTGTGGTGTTGTTATATGTGTATACTGATATTTGATGTTTAGATCTCAATTAATTGTTATAAACAAGAACACACAAACAATATAAAAGTTCGGAGCCAAAAGGGCAAGTTTTTTCTTCAAAAAAACATTAACGGTATATCAATTTTTTTAAAAACCAAAACGGCAAAATCACTACTGAAGGAGCGATATATTTTAACGTTGTGCACACAGTTAAAACCTTTATTTAAAATCACTGCTCCAACAGCGATTTTGGCCAAATTCTTTTTTTTTTTTTTGTAAAATGTCCAAAAAAAAATTTTAATCTTAAATCGCTGATTAAGCAGCGTTTTTTCAAAAAAAAAAAAAAAACTCTAAAATCACTATCCAACGTTTTCTTTAAAATAAATTAAATTTGTAGCCATTTTAATTTAAAAACTGAATTTGCTGCAATGGCAGCAATTTTCTAATTTTTTGTTTAAAACTATCGCTTCTTTGGCAGAAATTTTTCTTGATGTTTAAAAATTGCCAATTTTCCTTAATGTTTTTTTTTTTTAAAATAAATTGGATAACGCTGCTGATGCAGCGATTTACAATAAAACGCTGCTGAGATAGCGATGTTACGAATTTAACTTTTTTTTTATAAGTTTTTGACGGCGGCATACACGGCGTTAAAAAATATGGCTCCCTAGGTAGCCATTTTTCCCTTTTGTGTTTAATTTTTTTTTGGTATACCGTTTATGTTTTTTTAGGAAAAACCTTGCCCTTTTGACTCCGGACTCAACAAAATAATGGGTTAAAAACTTAAATATACAATTTAAGCACCTAAATAACCCCTATATAACCATAGTTTTAACTAGGGGTGTACATGACCGGGTTGGTTCGGATTTTTCAAATATCAAACCAAACCATTTGTGTCGGATTTTTAAATCTATAAACCAAACCAAACCAATAAAACTCGGGTTTTATCGGATTTTTTCGGATTTTTCGGATTTTTTTGGGTTTTTCCAGTAAAGTATTCATACAAACATATAATTTACTTGTACTTCAAATATTTCTTTAGTCCTACCAAAATACAACTATTTAAGGTGTTTCTTAAGAAAATAACACAAAATATGATATGAGTAATGACACTAAAATATCCAACAAAATAATAATAATAATAATGAAATCACGTAAAACAAATATTGCAAATTAACAAGTCATAATAAAAATGATCATAATTTAAAAGTACTAAATCATGCTAAAATAAGTTTAATAAGTATTAGTTACATGACTAAATATTAAAGGAAATTAAAATTAGATTATGTATTTGAATTGTCTAAACCAATGTAAAATCCATATTCAATATTATTTTCATTTTTAGTGTTGAATTGATTTCCTTTTTGCATTAGTATTAATTTGATTTTGATTTAAGCTTTATTATAATTATCAACATCTGTGGACTGTGATCTTTATTGAATCATCTAAGTTTCAAACTTGAAATAATATATTAAAAGATAAAAATTATGAAAAAGTATAAGAAATATTTAAAAATTATATCAAAGTAAATATTTTTATGTATAAAATAAAATTTTAAAATTATATTTACAATGTCGGGTTGATTTGGTCTCGGGTTGGTTTTTGTTAGTTAAAACCAAACCAACCCAAATATAGTTGGGTTTTTTTTTTCAATACCAAACCAAGTCAAACCAACCACTAGTCGGGTTTTTTTTCTCGGTTGGACTCGATTTGCGGTTTGGTTCGATTTTGTACACCCCTAGTTTTAACTTTTCACCTACATAGCAATAGCATTTTACAAAACAAAACAAATAAAAGATAAATCGGTAAATTAGAATACAACAACACACGTTCCCATATAAATAAGATTTCAGTCCTTAATTATAAGACTAATTATGGACAAGATAATATATTTCTATGATTGTGGCATTACTATTTTTATAAATTATTAATTATATCTAAGTTATAATTAGAATTTTATTTTAACCAATCAAATCTCATCTATTAATTCTTACCTATGCTACGTGTCTCATATCTAAACAAAAACTTAGGAAAAATGGAAAGAAAAGAAATGGAAAGAAGCCGGATCTCCGACAAATGCCCAATATGTTTTTTTTAGCTATTTATACTCAAATTTTACTACAGAGTCAATACTAATACTAATAATGATTACCATAACCTACCTAACTGGCTAACTCCTTGAATTCTCAATAAAATATTATTGTATTTATTTGACTGCATTTAAATTAAAGTAAATTATTGAGCTTGGAATTATTAATTATTCCCCAATACTTGTTTGTTTTGGAGAAAGCTTGCAACTTGCAAGTCTAGGTCAATCAAGTTGCAGTATCATTGGGTAACTAAGGGATTAATTAACTTAATCTAAAATTGTTCTAGAAATATTACGATTTCATGCAACCCTAAATTGGACATATATTAATTAATGGTTTTGGATTATTTTGAAAAGTAATTCTCTCGATTAGCATCATAAAGTCTGTGAGGGTAAATTGTTTTCTATCAAGTACGACTCTACATATATCTAGGACTCGACTATGAGACCTTTCGTTAAGAATAATTTGCTTAAATTTAAATTCGCATCGAAAAATCTCACATTAAAAAGTAAAATAACAAATGCTGCTTTGTATCAGAAGGACTCACAATGTTAACTTGTGTGCCACATACTTTACAAATATTTTAATTCAAAATTTAATTTAATACAAAGTTGCTCAATAATTGATTGAAATTTCCACAATTGACTCATCGGTCCACCCAATGGTAATTTATGTGTCTAACAATATAATTATTTGGGGAGTCAAAAATATATTCTTTTTAATCACATCTTAAAAAAACATTTCAAGTTATTAACTAGTACATTTTATTTTAAACCATTTTAAGCAGTTTTTAAATATATAATTCATTTTATAAGATATAAAGAATCTACGCTCAACTTTACACTAAAAAATTAATAATTTAACTCTCGTAATTTGAATCTTGCCACGTGCAGAAGACAATAATTATTTTACTTATACAATCATTATGCCATGTATTTTAATCTTATTTAAGAAAAGATTTTTTTTTTAAAACAAGGAAAAACTTTATGTATTTCCATACTTAATTATCAACTTAAGCCCACTATACCATGAACATATGGTACGTGGAATTATTCACACTAGCAACATCGAAGGGAAATAATAATAATTATAGACGTACATTTAATCCCTTGCACATCATAAGTAAACACATTTTAGTAAGGACGTTGTCCGACGTAGTTCCCAACAGGATCATAGTTACAAGAAATGAACCACCACCCATTGTTGCAAAGAGCCCGACCACAACCTAGTCGGACTGAGTTACGCCAGACTACTTGAGTATAGTGTCCGCACACTTGTCCGCTTGCACATTGGTTGGTACCATAGTTGTAGTTTGGCTTCTCCCCCACCCACAATTCCACAGCTGCCCTCCCCGTGAAATCACCACTTCCCTTGGCAAGGTTCTCCCCTGCACCAGAATGAATCAAGTTACAATCACCAGTTCTTGAATTGGCATAATTTTGTGCTCGGGATGCCAAACCGGCATCCCAAGACATTGGGCCGACCCCGACTTGGGCACGGGCATCGTTGTGAACCGCAAGATAGTCTTGGGGTGAATTTTGGGCATCACAAGAGTGAAATATGGCTAATACCATGAGACAAGTGAGTAACAATGAGATGTTAAACAACCCCATTTTGCTTTAGGTTTAGTGGAGAGAAAATAAATCTAAGTTATTGTGATTATAAATGTGAGATAAGTAGTGTATTTATAAGTAAAATTAATTGTGGAATTTTTTTTAGCCTGTGTGAAGAAAATTCAAAGGAAATTAGTAGAGGAAATGATAAAAATGGTCTCTTATCTTTAATAGTAAGTTCAAAATAGTCTCTTGTGTATTTCGTTGAGCCATTTTGTTCCTTCAATTTCTTGGAAGTAATTACTTTTGGTCCTTTAAGTTTTTCAAAATGAACATTTTTTATCTTGATTAGATTTTTATCAAACTTTGATTATTAAATTTTAACATTGTGGAATTTTATTTTTCATGTAAAGAAAATTCAAATGTGTTTAGTACCTCGCATGTCGTGTGATTTAGGGAATACTATATGCTTTAAAGAATAGTCATACTTTAATCTAGATAATTCTTGTTTTTTTCAAAATCATATTATCAAAATAAGGTTTAAACAAGACTAATTAAGCATTTTTGGGTGGAATAAAAAGTCTATAGAACATAAGAAGACTTGAATTATTAAAAAGATGTATATTTTTTTTTATTAGATGAGGCTCACACATGTTCTACAACCTCGTGAAGCATAAAGATGTATATTTTTTTCCATTAAATAGAGGCTCACACATGTTCTACAGCCTTGCGAAGCATGGACGTGACTAAAATAAGGGTTTTAGACTCCAAAATTATAGGGGTCTGAAATACAATTTTTTTTTCTTATACAATGTCTTGAATGTGTGCTAGAGTCCTAATTAATTTGATTTGGATCACGTAAGTATCTTTAAAGGGAAGTTCTATCTAGCAGTATTTATTTTCATTTTAGGATTCGAACTTGAAACCTCTGATCAAGAGAGGGTGCGATTCAATTTTTACTTATAAAATATTTTATGAAAATTTGATTTTAAGACATCGATATTATTGAGCCTCCCTCAATCTATTGGGAGAAAATTATTGTATGAGAGAGAGAAAGAGTGATGGACACTTAAACCAGAACAAAAATTTGGTCCTTTGTGTAGAAATTAACTGCCTCACATCCTGGCAACTTCAAATGAGAATTATTAATTTTAAAAACGTTTTGAAGGGTTGAAGTTGAATTTACGAATAAATAGTTACGTGTTTAGATAAGTATTATAAAGAGAATAAATTGTTTGATATGCTTAATAAATATATGGCGCACCTAAAATAGTTTTTAAGGTACGTATTTCACATAATTTTTTATATATAAAATTAATTTTTTTGATGAAAGATGTTCAACTGACCACCTATCTAGCTTGTCACTATGTTGAATTCTTGTTCCATCACGTAAGTGTAGAGTTTTATTTTGAATTTTTTTAAATTATTATTATTATGGATTTTCTACATAGTTTAATTCACTGATTTTGATTTGGAGAATGACAATATGCTAACTTTTCCGTAATTTGGTGATAATACTATTATATTTATTTGACTGAATTAAATTGTTTGGAATTACTTGTTTGTTTTGGGAAAGACTTGCAAGTTTGAGTCAGTCAAAATTACACCGTGGTTAATCAACCTAATTTGAAAATCAAATATAATTATCAGGGGCGGATCTACCTTAGAGCGAAGGGGTGTCGAGCGACATCTCCTTCGTCAGAAAATTACATTATATATATAAGTCAAATTTAATTCAATGAATATATATATATATATATATATATATAAAGGTTTAGTGTAGTGGTTAAGGGGTTGCAAAACTTATAGAAGGTTGTGTGCTCTATTCTTGGTAGTAGTCTTTTTTTATTTTATTTTTTTACCCTCCCTAGGAGCTCCCACCTCTTTTTGCTCCCTTGGTGACTCGAACTCGCAACCTTCGGGTTGAAAGCGATGGGTGCTTACCATCTGAGCAACTCCCTATTTGGCATTGCCGCTGAACTCATAACCAACATTATATTAATTAGGGAAAAAAATACTTATATCCCCAAAAAAGTAAAATATTTATCTTTAAATATTTTATTACTTTCATACCCCTTTTTATTTTAAAATGACATATATCTATATTTATTCGCGCGTTGACGTCATGTTGATGTCAACGTTCACTTTTTTTTTCCTTTCTGATACCATTACAATATAATAAAGTCGTATATGAATATACTCTAATGGTATCAAAGAGTAACCGAATAGTTTCTTCATTAAAGGACTATTTCTTCCTCTTTGATATCATCAAAGTATAATATACTCTGGTGGTATCAATGAGTAACTAAATAGTGTTTTCATTAAGTTTTGCTTCAGTCCTTTGATGAGAATATTCAATCATCCACGATACCATTACGGTATATCTACATGCTATCGTGGTATCATTGAGGTATGTTTCAATTCTTTCAATATTTTAATTTTAAAAAATATAAAAATATATTTTCTACTAATTTAGAGTTTAATAAATAAGATTGTGACTTTAATAATTCTCTTAATTATTTCTTTTAAAAAAGTAAATCCTATATGATACTGATAAAGTATCAACATACAAACAGAGTATCACAAAAGATTAATTCATAGTAGTGATATTGATGTCATATTGATATCATGCACGAAATAAGAAAGAAGAAAGTGAGGTAAGCGGGTAAATAGTTTGAGGCATGGTCCATTAATAAGGGTAAATAGTTTGATAATTAATTTGCTTATACAATTATTCTATTAATTTACATAGAATCAATCATTTTTAATCTTATTTAAAGAAAGACAAAATTTTAGAAAGGTAAAATAGGAATAACTTTATGTAGTCATGTTTAATGGAAACAAGTCGCACTATACCATGAACATTTGGTACGTGGAGTTATTGATACTAGCAACATCAAAGGGAAATAGTAATTTTATTTAATACTAGCAACATGCCATAAGTTAACACACTTTAGTAAGGACGCTGTCTGACCCAATTGCCTATAGGATCATAGTTGCAAGAAATGAACCACCATCCATTGTTGCAACGAGCCCGACCACAACCTAATCGAACTGACTTGCGCCAGACTACTTGAGTATAGTATTCGCACACTTTCCAACTAGCACATTGGTTGGTAGCATAGTTGTAGTTTGGCTTTTCTGACACCCACAATTGCATGGCACGCCTCCCTGTGTTGTCTCCCCCACTCTTGGAAAGGTTCTCCACAGCACCAGAATGAATCAAGTTGCAATCACTAATTCTTGAGTTGGCATAGTTTTGTGCTTGGGTTGCCAAGATGGCATCTCATGACATTGGCCCAACCCCGACTTGGGCACAAGCATCGTTGTGAACCACAAGATAGTCTTAGGGTGAATTTTGGGCATCACAAGAGTGAAATATGGCTAATACCATGAAACAAATGAGTAACAATTAGTTGTTAAACAACCCCATTTTCCTTTAGGTCTAGTGGAGAGAGAACATGTAACACCCCGCAACTAGAAAGAGCTAGAATTAGAAAGAGTCATTTTTTAAAAGAATGAAAAATCTGGAAAATTGGTTAAGTTATGTTAAGTTTGAGTTTTGGGTCAAATTCAAACGACCATAACTCCTAGCTCAGGATGATTTAGGTGTGCTACGAGATATCGTAGAAAATATCTTTGATTTATCTTTCCAACGCCGCCGAGTTTACTCAATTCCGAGTTCGTATGAGGGAGATGTGTCTATTTGAAGTTGGGTTGTCTAGATAAGGAAAGTCAAAACCGGATTTTAGAAGGGTATTATGGTCTTTTTACTACCCAATTATTTAATTTCATTTTTGGTAATTAAGATGGGGTCTAAACTGATTTGGTTCAGTTTACGTTTCATCAAAAAGAGTTAAGGTTTTGAGAGAAGAGAAAATAAGAGGAGAAAAGAGGAGAAGAGACAAGGAATCATCAAGTTCTTGAAGTTAAGATTGTGGATTTCATCAAGGGGTGATCCCTACGAGGTATGTGAGATCACATAGCGTTGGGTTAGTTCATCCACGCGCCAATCATGATTTATTTCATCGAATTTAGATTCTTGAAGGTTTAGAAATTGAATTCTTGATGGATTTGTTTGAAGTTTCTATTGGGTTCTTGATTTTGGGAGTTGTTGAGGAGTTCTTGATTTAGATTCATGAAATTAGGTGTCATTTTGAGTATATTCTTGCATATTTTGATTATGTAGTTGAATCTAAGTGTTTGGGGAAAGACCCAATTGAGTTTAGAGGATTTAGAGTTGAAAAACGACCAAGAAAAATCGTCAGAATTCTGGGAATGGGGGTAGGGCGCTGCGCCAGCTAGTGCGCCCCACATCAGTGTCTGAAGTTAGGGCCCTGGGGTGCCGCGCCAGCCAGTGTGCCCCAACCCTGCTTCTGAAGTTTTAGCTTTGGCGCCCCGCGCCACTCAGAGCGTCAGGGAGGCCAGGTCTTCTACTTTTTCCCACTTCTTTCCATACTAGTTTCCTTGTAACGTACCTATGTTTCCTAGTTGATTTCTATACTCTAAGGTACGTCTAAACAACATGAAATCATCCATAACATGAGATCATGGGCCTTGAATCCATAATTCAATTCAAGGAAAGTTAAGAGTCAAGTCAAGAGAAGTTCATAGAGTTTTCCAAAAGTCTTTTACAAACGTTTTAACTTTGTTTCAAGACTTGAGTTTTGAGTTGAGTAAAGAGTAAGAGTTGAAATTCATTTCTTCAAAAGAGTATATAGGAACTATGTATTCCCAAATGGATAAAATGTTTTCACATTTAAACAAGAGAGGAAACTTTGATTTCCAAAAGAGCATTTGAGCTAGTTTTTCAGTTAAGAGTAAATGTTTTCACAATTAAGCAAGAGAGGAAACATTGATTTTCAAGAGAGTCTTTGAGCTAAGTTTTGAGCAATTATCTCAAACCACAGAGTTCTGTTTTAAAACATATTGAGCTAGTATATTTTGGGAGTATCATTGAGCACTCATATGGGGGGGGGGGGTTCAGACAACTCCCAACCCTCATAAATCATGTAGCCACCAAGGGTAGAAAAGGGTCATACTTTTTAGATGATTCCTTAGTGCTTTTTAGCATAGACTAGTAGATCCACTTAGTAGTCAGTTTCTATACCCTTGCCAAGGTATATGACAGCCCTAGCTGCGTGAGGCAAAATGTTGTATCATCACAATAACTCTTAAGTGATGATTATCGGTTAGAGAAACTCCCACAACAATATTTTGTATTTTTATATATATTTCAGAGTTTATATTGTATTTTCGCATACATACAGAGTCACTATTGTATTTCTAAATACACAGAGTTGTTATCCATGTTTTAAAAAACTTTTCTTTATATTGCACTTGTTTATTATTGTTTTATATTGAAATGAGTTCAGTTGAGTTGAGTTGAGTTTAGACCAGGTTTGTTCTTTCAGTTCCTTTCAAGGTTATGTCTTGTTTAGATTTCCCTTCGCATGCTCGTACATTCAATGTACTAATGCTATTTGCCCTGCATCTTTTTATGATGCAGATACAGGTAACCAGAATCAGCATCCAGCACACCGTTGATTCTAGTTGAGCTCCAACGTTGTTGGTGAACCTTCTTGCTTCCGGAGGATCCCTTTTATTGCTTTTAGTATGTTTAGTTCATTAGGATGTCGTGGGTCTTGTCCTGACATCCATCTCAGTTTTAGAGGCTTCATAGATAGGCAGTCAGATGTTAGTTTTTTAGTCTTTTCATTTTCATTCTATTATGTTGAGACTTGAGTTTGCCTTATTGGCCAGTTGAATGTTCCTTTATAACAATTTTGTTTATTACATATATTTATCTTTGTTGAATAAAAGTCTTCCGCTGAGTAAGTAAGTCATGACAAGGGTTCGCTTGGGGCCAGCAATGGTTTCTCGAGTGCCAGTCCCGCCCAGGGTGTAGGCTCGAGGAGTGACAAACTTGGTATCAAAGCCCAGAGTGCAAGATTCCTAGAGAGTCTATGAAGCCGTGTCTGTAGAGTCCTAGTTATCGGTGAGAAGCGCGCCACATCTATAATTAGGAGGCTGCGACATTTAGGAAACTATCTCACTTCTTTCATACTCATTTCGTGTGATATAATGTATCTATATAAGAGTCTCTTTCTAACTCGTGCTTGCGCGTGTCTTTCAGATCATGCATCCACGAGGAGTTGTCAGAGTTCGTCTGGCTAGAAGAAATATTAAGCCACAGGAACAAGGGATACCTAATGCACCAAAAGTTCAACCCCAATGAGAGGTCACCAATGTTGAGTTTCATGAGGCCATTCAGATGTTGAGCCAAGTTGTAACCAACCAAGCTGGGCAACATCGAGAGAATCGTCAGGAAACGGCTGATACTTCGAGGATCCGTGAGTTCTTAAGGATGAATCATCCAAGCTTCATTAGTTCAAGTGTCACAGAGGATCTATAAAACTTTGTTGAAGAGCTTTAGAAGGTTTTTGAGATCATGCATGTTGTTGACGCTGAGAGGGTGGAACTAGTTGCATACCAAATGAAGGGTGTTGCTAGGATCTAGTTTGATCAGTGGAAGAAGAATCGAGTTGAAGGTGCACTACATGTGAGTTGGGATTGTTTTAAGGAGGCCATCTTGGGGCGTTTCTTCCCCCGAGAGCTAAGAGAAGAAAAGGTACGATAGTTCCTTACTCTTAAGCAGGATTCGTTGAGCATTCATGAGTACAGTCTGAAGTTCACACAAATTTCCCGCTATGCTCTGGAGATGGTTGCTGACATGAGGAACATGATGAGCTTATTCGATGTTGGGTTGTATGTTTGTCAAGCAATGAAGGCAAGGCAACTATGCTGATAGGGGATATAGACATAGCAAGGCTAATGATACAAGTGCAACAAGTTGAGAAGGACAAGCTAAGGAATAAAGAAGAGTTTAAGAATAAGAGGGCTAAGATATCAGGGAATGAGTTCGGGCAGCAAAAGAGCAATGTGAACCAAGTCTTCCTTCCAATAGAAACAAAAATGACCTGCTCCATCATCTGCTAGTGCACCTGTACCAAAGAACAAAGGTGAGTACAATAGTCAGAATTTCAGAGCTTAACCTGTCTATTCTCAAGGTAGTATGGCACAGGGGGGTAGTAAGCCTCCTACATATGCTAAGTGTGGTAGGAACCACTGAGTGATGTGTTGTGAGGGCTCCAATGGTTGCTTCAAGTGTGGATAGAATGGTCATTTTATAAGAGAGTGTTCTAAGAACAGGCAGGGTAATGGTAATAAGGACAATAGGGCCCAGTCTTCTTCAGTTGCTCTACCAAGCAGAGTTACATCTTGAGGAGCTACTTCAGGGGCAGATAGAGGAGGAAATCGTCTTTATGCTATCACTAGTCGCCTAGAGCAAGAGGATTCGCCAGATGTTATCACTAGTATAATACAAGTCTTTAACTTTGATGTTTATGCTTTGCTAGATCTAGAAGTGAGTCTATATTTTTTGAATCCTTATGTTGCGATGAACTTTGATGATCTTCCTGAAAAACTTAGTGAGCCTTTTAATGTTTCTACATTTGTTGGTGATTCTATTATAGGAGAGGGAGTCTATCGTGATTTCCCGTTTCCGTCAATCATAAGAGCATCATGGCTGATTTAGTTGAGTTAGACATGGTAGAATTGATGTCATTCTAGGTATGGACTGGCTTCATGTATGTTATGCCTCAATTGATTGTAGAACTCGAGTTGTCAAGTTCGAGTTTCCTAATGATCCAGTTATTGATTGGAAGATTAGTTTAGCAGTGCCTAAGGGTCGTTTTATGTCGTAACTTAAGGTAAAAAAGTTAGTTTCTAAGGGATGTGTCTATCACTTAGTCTGAGTTAATGACTCTAGTGTTGAGATACCTCATATTCAGTCAGTTCCAGTAGTAAAAGAGTTTTCAGAAGTCTTTCCAGATGATCTCTCTGGAGTCCCTCCTAAGGGAAAAATAGACTTCGGTATAGAGCTCATTCCAGATACTCGTCCTATATCTATTCCGCAATATAGGATGACACCAACAAAGTTAAAAGAGCAGTTGAAAGATCTCCCTGAGAAGGGTTTTATTCGACCAACTGTCTCACCTTGGGGCACTTCGGTCTTATTTGTAAGGAAGAAATATGGTTCCCTTAGAATGTGTATAGATTACCGTCAGTTGAATAAGGTTACCATCAAGAATAAGTATCATCTTCCGAGAATTGATGACCTTTTCGATCAACTACATGGTGCCACTTATTTCTCTAAGATAGACCTTAGATATGGCTACCATCAGTTAAGAGAAAGGGAATGTGATATTCCAAAGACAACTTTCAGGACCCGTTATGGTCATTATGAGTCTGGTCATGTCGTTCGGTTAAATTAATACATCTGCAGCGTTTATGGACCTTATGAATAGAGTATTCAAGCCTTATTTAGATATCTTTGTTATCATATTTATTGATGACATACTAATCTATTTGAGGATTGAGGAAGATCATGCTAGTCATCTCAGAATAGTTCTTCAAACTCTAAAAGATAGAGAGTTGTATGCCAAGTTCTCTAAGTGTGAGTTTTGGCTCGAGACTGTGGCATTCTTAGGTCACATTGTTTCCGGTGATGGAATTAAAGTTGACACTTAAAAAATAGAGGCAATACAGAATTGGCCTAGACCCACATCTCCAACTGACATTAGGAGTTTCATGGGGTTGGCTGGATATTATAGAAGGTTCATAGAGGGGTTCTCATCTATTTAGTCCCATTTGACCAAGTTGACTCAGAAAACAGTGAAGTTTCAATAGTCTGAAGCTTGTGAGAAAAGCTTTCAAGAATTGAAAAGGAGGTTGACTACTGCCTCAGTATTGACCTTACCAGAAGGTACGCAAGGCTTTATTGTATGTTGTGTTGCATCCATAGTTGGTTTGGGTTGTGTGTTAATGCAGAATGACAAAGTTATAGCTTATGCCTCCAGACAATTGAAAGTTCATAAGAAGAATTATCCAACCCATTATCTAGAGTTCGCTGCCGTAGTATTTGCTTTGAAAATATGGCGTCATTATCTTTATGGTGTTAATGTAGATGTATTCACTGATCACAAGAGTCTTCAGTATGTGTTTAGTCAGAAAGAGCTTAATCTCATATAAAGAAGGTGGTTAGAGCTACTCAAAGATTATAACATGAGTATTCGTTATCACCCAGGTGAGGATAATGTTTCTGTTGATGCCTTGAGTAGATTGTTTATGGGTAGTACCACCAATTTTAAGGAAGATAAGAAAGAGCTAGCTAAAGATGTCCATAAACTTGCACGATTAAGAGTTCGACTAATGGATTCCACAGAAGGATGAGTAGTAGTGATGAATGGGGTTGAATCATCATTAGCGTCAGAAGTGAAAGAGAAGCAAGACCAAGATCTTATTTTGCTTGAATTGAAGGCAAATGCTCATAAGCAAAAAGTAATGGCTTTTGAACTAGGAGAGATAGTGTATTGGGATATCAAGGTAGATTGTGTGTACCAAGGGTGGATGAACTCCAAGAGAGGATCATGGAGAAAGCTTATAGCTCAAGATATTCTATCCATTCGGGTTCCACAAAGATATATCGTGAGTTGAGGAAAGTTTATTGGTGGAGTAATATGAAGAAGGGCATTGCAGAGTTTGTTGCTAAGTGTCTGAATTTTCAACAAGTTAAAGTAGAGCGTCAAAGGCCAGGTGGTATGACTCAGAATATAGAACTTCCAGAATGGAAGTGGGAGATGATCAATATGGATTTCATCACAGGATTACCACGGTCTCGCAGACAACATGACTTGATTTGGGTGATTGTAGATCGAATGACTAAATCAGCCCATTTCTTACTGGTAAAGACTAATCATTCAGCAAAGGACTATGCCAAGTTGTATCTTCAAGAGGTAGTTAGACTTCATGGGGTGCCAGTTTTGATTATATCAGATAAAGGTACACAATTTACTGCACAATTCTGGAAATATTTTCAGAAAGGCTTGGGTTCAAATGTGAACTTGAGTACTGCTTTTCATCCTTAGACAGATGGTCAAGCAGAGCACACTATTCAGACTTTAGAAGATATGTTGAGGGCCTGTGTGATTGATTTCAAGGGTAATTGGTATGATCACCTACCTCTCATTTAAGGCCTGTGTGATTGATTGCAAGGGTAATTGGGATGATCACATACCTCCTTATGAAGCTCTTTATGAGAAAAGATGTAGATCTCTTATTAGATGGTTTGAAGTTGGTGAAGTTGGGTTAATAGGACCAAACTTAGTTCATCAAGTTATGGAGAAGGTGAATGTTATTCAATAGAGGTTGAAAACAGCGCATAGTCGTCAGAAATCCTACACTGATGTTAGGAGAAATGAGTTAGAGTTCGAAGTAGATGATTGGGTCTACTTGAAAGTTTCATCCATGAAGGGTGTTATGAGATTTGGTAGAAAGAGAAAGATTAGCCCGGGTATATTGGCCCTTACAGAATATCCAAAAGGATTGGTAATGTGGCTTATGAATTAGAGCTACCACAAGAGTTAACATCGTCCATCCGGTATTTCATATTTCCATGTTCAAGAAGTGCATGGGCAATCCTTCATTGATAATACCAACTGAAAGACATTGGAATCAAGGGTAGCTTATCTTATGAGGAGATTCTTGTTCAGATTCTAGATCGTCAAATTAGCAAATTGAGAAAAAAAGAGGTAGCATCAGTCAAAGTTCTGTGGAGAAATCAGTTTGTTGAGGAAGCCACTTGGGAAACTAAGGAGGATATGAAGAGGAAATATCCACATCTCTTCGAATCCGGAGAAGTTCCAAATTAAGGTATTAATCCTTTTCTTGGTATTTATTTATAAGTTGGCAAGTTATTTTTGCATTTTTCTTATTTGGTGTTTGAATTGAATGTTAGATGTTACGCCCTTAGCCTATTAGAATTGATCTCATTCGAGGATGAATTTTCCCAAGGGGGAGATATTGTAACACCCCTTAGAAAGAGTTATTTTTGGAAAGAATGAAAAATCTAGAAAATTGGTTAAGTTATGTTAAGTTTGAGGTTTGGGTCAACTTCAAACAACCATAAATACTAGCTCAGGATGAGTTAGGTGTGGTACAAAATACCGTAGGAAATATCTTTGATTTACCTTTCCAACGCCGGCGAGTTTGCTCAATTCCGAGTTCGTATGAGAGAGATGTGCCATTTGAAGTTGGGTTGTCTAGATAAGGAAAGTCAAAACCGGATTTTAGAAGGGTATTATGGTCTATTCACTACCAATTATTTAATTTCATTTTTGGTAATTAAGATGGGGTCTAAACTGATTTGGATCAGTTTACGTTTCATCAAAAAGAGTTAGAATTTTAAGAGAAGAGAAAAGAAGAGGAGAAAAGAGGAGAAGAGACAAGGAATCGTTAGTTCTCGAAGCTAAGATCGTGGATTTCGTCAAGGGGTGATCCCTACGAGGTATGTGAGATCACATAACGTTGGGTTAGTTCAGCCACGCGCTAATGATGATTTATTTCATCGAATTTAGTTTTTGAAGGTTTAGAAATTGAATTCTTTATAGATTTGTTTGAAGTTTCTATTGGGTTCTTGATTTTGGGAGTTGTTGAGGAGTTCTTTATTTAGATTCATGAAAGTATGTGTCGTTTTGATTAGATTCTTGCATATTTTATTATGTAGTTGAATCTAAGTGTTTGGGAAAAGACCCAATTGAGTTTAGAGATTTAGAGTTGAAAACCGACCAAGAAAAATCGTCAGAATTTTGGGAATGGGGTTGGGGCGCCGGGCCAGCTAGTGCGCCCCACATCAGTGTCTGAAGTTAGGGCCCTGGGGTGTCGCGCCAGCAGTGTGCCCCAACCCTGCTTCTGAAGTTTCAGCTCTGGTGCCCCGCGCCACTTGGAGCGCCAGGGATGCCAGTTCTTTTACTTCTTTTCGTACTAGTTTCCTTGTAACGTACCTATGTTTCATAGTTGATTTTAATAATCTAAGCTGGTACGTCTAAACAACATGAAAGCATCCATAAATGAGATCACCCCCTTGTATCCATAATTCAATTCAAGGAAAGTTAAGAGTCAAGTCAAGAGAAGTTCATAGAGTTTTTCAAAAGTATTTTACAATGTTTTAACTTTGTTTTAAGACTTGAGTTTTGAGTTGAGTAAAGAGTAAGAGTTGAAGGTCACTTCTTCAAAAAGAGTATATGGGGACTATGTATTCCCAAAAGGATAAAATGTTTTCACATTTAAACAAAGGAGGAAACTTTGATTTCCAAAGGAGCCTTTGAGCTAGTTTTTCAGTAAAGAGTAAATGCTTTCACAATTAAGCAAGAGAGGAAACTTTGATTTCCAAGAGGGCCTTTGAGCAAAGTTTTGAGCAATTATCTCAAACCACAGAGTTATGTTTTTAAATATATATTGAGTAGTATATTTTGGGAGTAGTATTGAGCACTGATATGGAGGAGAGTTTAGGCAACTGCCAGCCCCCATAAACCATGTAGCCACCAAGGGTAGAAAAAGGTCATACTTTTTAGATGATTCCTTAATGCTTTTTAGCATAGACTAGTGAATCCACTTAGTAGTCAGGTTCTATACCCTTGAGGCAAAATGGTGTATCATCACAATAGCTCTTAAGCGATAGTTGTCGGTTAAAGAAACTCCCATAACAGTATTTTGTATTTTTATATACATTTCAGAGTTTATATTTTATCGTTGCATACATACAGAGTCACTATTGTATTTCTAAATACACATAATTGTTATCCATGTGTTAAAAAGCTTTTCTTTATATTGCACTTGTTTATTATTGCTTTATATTGAAATGAGTTAAGTTCAGTTCAGTTCAGTTGAGATAAGGTTTGTTCTTTCAGTTCCTTTCAAGCTTATGTCTTGTTTAGATTTCCCCTCGCATGCTCGTACATTCAATGTACTGATGCCATTTGGCCTGCATCTTTTTATGATGTAAATACAGGTAACCAAGATCAGCATCCAACACACCGTTGATTCTAGTTGAGCTCTAGAGTTGTTGGTGAGCTTCCTTGCTTTCGGAGGATCCCTTCTATTGCTTTCAGTATGTTTAGTTCATTAGGATGTTGTGGGTCTTGTCCCGACGTCCATCTCAGTTTTAGAGACTTCATAGATAGACAGTCAGATGTTAGTTCTTTAGTCTTTTCATTTTCATTATGTTGAGACTTGAGTTGCCTTATTGGCCAGTTGAATGTTCCTTTATAGCATTCTAGTTTATTACATATATTTATCTTTGTTGAGAAAAAAGTCTTCCACTGAGTAAGTAAGCCAGGCCACGGGTTCGCTTGGGGCCAACAATGGTTTTTCGAGTGCTAGTCTCGTCCAGGGTGTAGGCTCGAGGCGTGACAGAACAAATCTAAGTTATTGTGATTATGGATATGAGATAAATAGTGTATATATAAGTAAACATTGTGGAATTTTTTTTAGATGTGTGAAGAAAACTCAAAGGAAATTATTTGAGGAATGACAAAAATGGTCTCTTATCTTTGGTAGTAGATTCAAAATAATCTCTCGTATTGTATTTAGTTGAACGAGTTTGGTCCTTAAGTTTGTTAAAAGTGAGCACTTTTGGACTCGATCTGATATTTATCGAACTCTAAATGTCAAAATTTAATTGAAATTGTGAAAATTATTAAATTTCAAAAATGTAGAATTTTGTTTGCATGTGAAGAAAATTCAAAGGAGATTGGTACATTGCATGTGGTATGAAACAAGGAATACTACATGCTTTAATTAAAGAATAGTCATGATATATTCTGTAATCTTGGACGTTCATTTTCTTGAAAATCATATTATCAAGATGAGGCTAAAACTTAAACAAAACTTAATATGAGGTGGTTTGATTGGAAACAAGTTATTTTTAAATAATTAATTTTAGAATAAATTGTTCTATCATGTATATATTGATAACTTATTCCATCACTATGGCAAAATGGTGGGATTAATCCAAGAACTACCTAATACCTCCAACCAAACGTGGAATAAAATAATCCTATATTTTATTCTGAAATTATTATACCTTATACTTCACACCAAACGACTCCAAATATTTTACAATAGGTAGAGTATTCACTCTCAGTAGTTACATACAAGTCTATAATATGTCAAATGATCCAAATCCTAATTAAATTTCAGTTTTTTCAATAAATGGGGCTCGCACGTATTCTACATGTCCTTAATCCTCGTGAATCATGGCTTACTATGTCTTTAGTCTCCAAAATTTTAGGGGTCCAAAAATAAATTATTCTTTCACACTATGTGTGAAATCTATGTTGATTGATTTAATTTCATGCCACATAAGGTTTTTAAGGGGTCGTTTGGTTTGAAAATAAGTTATAACGAGATTAGTAATGATGAGATAAGTTATGCTGAGATTAGTTATGATTGAATAAGTTATGCTGATATTATTTCTTATTGAGTGTTTGGTCTGTTGTATTCAAAATAATATGGATTGCATAAATTTTAAGAACAAGTTGTTTATTTACAAAATTACCCTTCACTTTATTTATTTTTTTATATATTTTTTCTTTGCAAGCTTTAATTATTCATTTTAAAAATAAAACTTTCATTTTATTTAGCTCAAATATTTTTGTGTGTGTATTTCCACGATGATATGGCATGTATTTAAAAATAATTATTTTTCCTTATTTAGCTTAAAAATAGAATATCCATCTTAAGTTTGTTAAAGTAAAAGACGATTTACGAGAAATCAAAATATAAATAAACATAAGAATTAGTCAAATAAAAATTATATTTATACAGTGTAATTTTTTAATAGAAAAATATAAAGATTATCATAAAAATAAGGAGTAGTGAATATTATTATAAATGATATTTAAAATAATGGAGGGAGGGTGGGGGTGGGGGAATCAGGAGGACATGTGCTAATATTTTTGTTTAGTGAAACAAATTTATAATAAATTTTGTACTATAATTTTGTATTACATAATTTTCTTTAGTAATGAGTTTTTTGTAAAAGAATTATTTTAGTTTAAGGAGGTTGAAGACTTTCAAAAATAGTTATACATGAATGTGAAAAGTGAGGTATAAATAGAGTTTAACGGGATATATTTGTCATTTATGTATTTTATTTTGGGATAAGTTATCCCTGAGATTACTATATTATCAAAAGGGAGGGATAACTTATCCCAGTACTAATTATTAATCCTAGGATAGGTTATCCCAAACTTTGCAACCAAAATTAAAAACTACTTAAAATTTATCTCGGAATTAACTCTCCTTATCCATCACACCAAACGACCACTAAAGGTAAAGCTCTCTCTAGCAATATTAGATTTTATTTCATGGACTCAAATTCAAGACTATGCAGGTTAAGAGATCGAGGATGAAATCCAATTTTCACCTTTAAAATATATCATGAAAATTTAATTTTGGGCCATCAATATTATTGAGCCGCACTACCATGAATCTATAAGGATAAAATTATTCTATGAGAGAGAGAAAACTAAGTATTTGTTAGTCAATGAAAGCAATAAATAGTTACATGTTTAAATAAGTGTTAAATGAACAATAAATAGTTTGATATGCTTATAGAATAGTCATACTAAAAAGATGTATATTTTTTCCATTAGATGGGCTCACACATGTTTTACAGCCTCGTGAAGCATGAAGATGTATAATTTTTTTTCTGTTAAATGTGGCTCACACATGCTGTACAACCTCGTGAAGCATGGACATGACCAAATGGTGAAGCAACTAAAATAAGGGCTTTAGGCTCCAAAATTTCAGGGATCTGGAAAAAAAAATTCTTATACGATGTCTTGAATGTGTGTTGGAGTCCTAATTAATTTGATTTGTGTCACGTAAGTTCCTTTAAAAGGAAGTTCTATCAATCAATATTTGTTCATTTCAGGGTTCGAAATTGGAACATTTGATCAAGAGAGGGTGCAATTCAATTTTTACTTATAAAATATTTTATGAAAAATTGATTTTAGGTCATCAATATTATTGAGCCGCCCTTAATCTATTGGGAGAAAATTATTGTATGAGAGAGAAGAGTGAGAATTTGTTGGTCATTGAAAGCAAATATTTATTTGACTGCATTTAAATTGAAGTAAATTGTTGAGTTTGGAATTACTTTATGCTCTACTAATTTGTTTTGGAAAAGACTTGCAAATCAAGATCAGTCAAATTGCAGTATTTTAGGGTAACTAAGGGATTAATTAACTTACGGAAAAGGATTAAAAACACTCCTAATTTATAGGAAAAAGTTTAAAAGTATCCTTCATCCATCTTTTTGGTTTTAAAATATTCTTTTACTTATTTTTTTGGTCTAAAAATACACTTTCATTCACTTTTTTGGCTCACTTATACCATTAAAACTAACAGTTCTCACTTTATTTATTTTCAATATTTATTATGTGTCATTTTTTTATTAGATGAAATAAGAACCTAACCTCTATTAGATTTTTCCGTATAATTTATTCAAACCAAAATAATATCCTCTTCAAGACTCCCACAAAAATATTCTTAAAAAATTAATAATTTTTAGTATTTGTTGTAGTTTTTTTTTAATTTTTTTACAAAAATTATTTTGAGATTATGAAGAAGGACATTATTTTGACTTGGATAAATTATGAAAAAAAATCTTTAAAAAAACTATTAATTTTTTTAATTTATTCAAACCAAAACAATATACCACTTCAAGACTCCCACAATTTTTTTTAAAAAAATATAATAATTTTTTATATTTGTTGCAGTTTTTTTATTTTTATTTTAAAAAAAAATATTTTGAGAGTATGAAGAAGGATATTATTTTGACTTGGATAAATCATGGAAAAAAAATCATAAAAAAAAATCTTTTAGAAAACTACCAATTTTTTTATATTTGGTGTAACTGTTTGTTTTTTTTTTTTTTTTTTTTTTTTTTTTTTTGGGATCGTGGAGGTATATTGGTTTTTTAGATTTTGTTTGTGTATGATCTACCCAACTTTCATGTGCAGAACTTGTTGCTCCTCTCATTTATCGTTCATATATAATTAGTAGAAAACATTACTAACAAGCTGTAATAGGAGACGGGAGAAGGAAAAATCTATCAGTCGAAGGAAATAAAAATCTTACAAACTAGTTTCATTTTAAAGACTTTTTTTAGATTTTCCCTCCCATAATTTGTTCAAAATCCCAAAACAATTTTTTTTTAAAAAAAAAACAACAATTACAAAAATAATAATATAATTTTGAAGAGGTATATTATTTTGACTTGAATAAATATGGGAAAAAATAAGTATGAGGTGGAATTTTTATTTCATCTAATAAGAAAATGACACATACTAAATATTTAAAAAAAAATGAAAAAAAAATGAAAGAGTTGCTAGTTTTAAGGGTATAAGTAAGTCAAAAGATGAATGAAAGAGTATTGTTAGACATAAAAGATGAAATAGAAAGGTATTTTTAGACCTTTTCCTTATAGTTCTAGGAATATTACATTTTAATGCATCCCTAAATTGGACATATATTAGAAGTCTTGGTTTATTTTGAAAAGTAGATCTCATTCGCGTAATAAAATTTCACATTGAAGATAAAATGTTATCTATTAAAGACGATTCCATAATTTTTTGAAAGTCAAAGAGATTCTTTTTGCTACCACACTTTTATATATTATAAATATTTTTAATTATTAACTAATATAATCAGTATTATTTTTATGTAATTTTCATATATGTAATTCATTTAAAAGGACATAAAGAATCTATGTCCAACTTCACGATAAAAAACTAATAATTCATACAAGCAACATCAAAGAATAATGATAATAATAATAATAATAATAATAATAATAATAAGAATAATAATAGTAATAAACATACATTTAATCCTTTAATATCTTTAGATAGGAGATCGACCCGACTTATTTGTCAGGTTTAAATATTAACCCCTTTCTAATAAGGAATTTTATTTAGTACTAGTAACATGTCATAAGTAAATATACTTTAGTAAGGACGTTGTCCGACCAAGTTCCCAACAGGATCATAGTCGCATGAAATGAACCACCATCCGTTGTTGCAACGAGCCCGACCACAACCTAATCGAACTGAGTTGCGCCAGACTACTTGAATATAGTGTCCGCATACTTGCCCGCTAGCACATTGATTGGTACCATAGTTGTAGTTTGGCTTCTCCGCCACCCACAATTGAGCGGCTGCCCTCCCCCATGAAGTCACCACTACCCTTGGCAAGGTTCTCTCCTGCACCTGAATGAATCAAGTTACAATCACCAGCTCTTTAGTTGGCATAGTTTTGTGCTCGGGATGCCAAGCCGGCATCCCAAGACATTGGCCCAACCCCGACTTTGTTCCTTCAATTTCTTAGAAGTAATTACTTTTGGTCCTTTAAGTTTTTCAAAAATGAACATTTTTTATCTTGATTAGATTTTTATCAAACTTTGATTATTAAATTTTAACATTGTGGAATTTTATTTTTCATGTAAAGAAAATTCAAATGTGATTAGTACCTTGCATGTCGTGTGATTTAGGGAATACTATATGCTTTAAAGAATAATCATAGATTAATTCTTCTTTTTTTTCAAAATCATATTATCAAAATAAGGTTAAACAAGAATAATTAAGCATTTTTGGGTGGAATAAAAAGTCTATAGAACATAAGAAGACTTAAATTACTAAAAAGATGTAAATTTCTTCTATTAGATGGGGCTCACACATATTCTATAGATGTATATTTTTTTTCCATTAGATGGGGGCTCACACATGTTTTATAGCCTCGTGAAGCATGGATGTGACCAAATGGTGAAGCAACTAAAATAAGGGCTTTAGGCTCCAAAATTATAGGGGTTTGAAAGAAACCTATTTTTCTTATACAATGTCTTGGATGTGTGCTGGAGTCCTAATTAATTTGATTTGTGTCATGTAAGTACCTTTAAAGGGAAGTTCTATCTAACAATATTTATTTTCATTTTAGATTTTGAACTTGGAACCTCTGATCAAGAGAGGGTGCGATTCAATTTTTACTTATAAAACCTCGATATTATTGAGCCGCCCTCAATCTATTGGGAGAAAATTATTGTATGAGAGAGAGAAGAGTGAGAATTTGTTGGTCATTGAAAGCAATTTGGATATAATGAAAACTAAAAAAAAAAGTGATGGACACTTAAACCAGAACAAAAATTTGGTCCTTTGTGTAGAAATTAACTGCCTCACATCCTGGCAACTTCGAACGAGAATTAATAATTTTGAAAACGTTTTTCAAGGGTTAAAGTTGAATTTACGAAAAATAGTTACGTGTTTAGATAAGTATTATAAAGAGAATAAATAGCTTGATATGCTTAATAAATATATGGCGCACTTAAAATAGTTTCTAAGATACATATTTCGCATAACTTTTTATATATAAAGAAAATTTTTGATGAAAGGTGTTCAACTGACCACCTATCATATCTCCTCACTATGTTGAATTCCTGTTCCATCACGTAAGTGTAGAGTTTTTTTCTTGATTTTTTTTTTAATTATTATTATTATTATTTCTATAGACTGCGTTTGTATTAAAGTAAATTGTTTGGAATTACCTGTTTGTTTTGGGAAAGACTTGCAAGTTTGAGTCGGTCAAAATTACAGCGTGATTAATCAACCTAATTTGAATAATTATCAGGGGGCGGATCTACCTCAGAGCAAAGGGGTCGAGCGGCACACCCTTCGTCAAAAAATTAATTATATATATAAATCAAATTTAATTCAATGTATATATATATAATTTATAGGAGGTTGTGTGTTCCATTCTTGATAGCAGTCCTGGCTTTGCCACTGAACTCATAACCAAGATTATATTAATTAGGGAAAAAAATACTTATATCCCCCAAAAAGTAAAGTATTTATCTTTAAATATAGATAAATATTTTATTACTTTTCATACCCCCTTTTTATTTTAAAATGACATATATCTATATTTATTCGCGCGTTGGCGTCATGTTGATGTCAACGTTCACTTTTTTTTTCCTTTCTGATACAATCACAGTAGAATACAGTTGTATATGAATATACCCTGATGGTATCAAAGAGTAATCGAGTAGTTTCTTCATTGAAGGACTGTCTCTTCCTTTTTGATATCATCAAAGTATAGTATACTCTGGTGGTAACAATGAGTAACTAAATATTGTTTTCATTAAGGTTTGCTCCAATCCTTCGATGATAATACTCAGTCATCCATGATATCATTACGGTATATCTACATGCTATCGTGGTATCATTGAGGTATGTTTCAATTCTTTAACATTTTAATTTTAAAAAATACAAAAAATATATTTTCTACTAATTTAGAATTTAATAAATAAGATTGTGACTTTAATAATTTTCTCTTAATTAGTCCTTTAAAAAAAGTTAAATCCTAAATGATACCGATAAAGCAGACAGAGTATCACAAAAGAATAATTCATAGTAGTGATGCTGATGTCATATTGATATCATGCGCAAAATAAGAAAGAAGAAAGTGGGTAAGCGGATAAATAGTTTGGGGCATGGTCCATTAATAAGGGTAAATAGTTTGATAATTAATTTGCTTATACAATTATTCTATTAATTTACATAGAACCAATCCTTTTTAATCTTATTTAAAGAAAGACAAAATTTTAGAAAGGTAAAATAGGAATAACTTTATGTAGTCATGCTTAATGGAAACAAGTCGCACTATACCATGAACACATGGTACGTGGAGTTATCAAAGGGAAATAATAATTTTATTTAATACCAGCAACATGCCATAAGTTAACACACTTTAGTAAGGACATTGTCCGCAGAGGCGTATTCAGGATTTTGAGATGATGGGTGCGCTGTTATAAAAATGTTGATCTATAATATAAATTGATCGGTTCGATATTTAGATTTTTACTACTGAAAACCATTAAATTTTTAAAATTATAGGTCTAAAATTAATTCTTATATATATATACCAATTATCACTTAGAGAAGTGTTATCTAATTTTAGAAAGAAAAATAAAACAAGATAAATATAAATTTCAAATTTCTAACCTCGCGGAGAGAGGTGAACCCAGTCATAATCGCATTATGTGATACTTCAAGTGTGGGTTCACACATCTATATTTCAATATTTTTTCAAAAATATAATACTACAATATATGATCTCGGGAGGGGACCATGGGTTCACGTGAACCCGGTGACCCCCCATTAGATACGCCTCTGGTTGTCTGACCCAATTGCCAACATGATCATAGTTGCAAGAAATGAACCACCAACCATTGTTGCAATGAGCCCGACCACAACATAGTCGAACTGAGTTGCGCCAGACTACTTGAGTATAGTGTCCGCACACTTTTCCACTTGCACATTGGTTGGTAGCATAGTTGTAGTTTGGCTTTTCTGACACCCGTAATTGCATGGCACGCCTCCTCGTGTAGTCTCCTCCTCCCTTGGCAAGGTTCTCCCCAACACCAGAATTGTGATGACCCGGAAGGTCATTTTTTAAAATTTTGAACTATTCGTTTAACTTGAGTCAATTAATCGATAGTTATTGAGCTAAAGTGATCATTTATTTAAGACCCTATATCATTAGGGCCATGTGTTAAAAATAAGTTAGTGGATTTTGTCAGTTTTACTAAACAATTAATTTAGAAATAAAGAAGAGTCAGAAAACACAGAAGAAAATGGAAGAGGATTAACCTAACCTAGCCACAACATCGATCAAAGAGGGAAAAAAAAGTTGCAGATACACGTTTCGGCCATCTTCAATTCTTGGTAGGCATACATTAATTACTTTATATAAAAATAAGGATAGTTGCTGGCATATTACATTATAATAATGTTGAATTGGTACAGTGCTAGCACTATGGTTATTATTATTAATTGTTACCAAATTTGTTGGTTATTAAGATGTGATGATTGGCAATGATTGCCATTGAAATCATCACAGTATCATTTTAGAGGGTTACTGGGATTAAGACGTTAAGGGTTTATATATATATATATATATATATATATGTGTGTGTGTGTGTGTGTGTGTGTGTGTGTGTGTGTGTGTGTGTGTGTTTTCGATACATACATGCGGATCTAATTTTCTTTTCATTTTGGTACAGAGATAGGCATATATTATTTATGTATGTTTATGGACTAGAGGGTATTGGTTAAATTATTATGGTTGGCGGATAAACAGTACTAGGATGTATGGGTTAATATTTTTAATTCATTAAGAGTTAGATGGGATATTGAGGTGAATTGTTGTATGTTTGTTAAAATGGGTTGTGAGTTTGTTTTGGAAATTAATAGGAATGGTGGGCCAAGGATTGACCATAATGAGCTAATCATTGGGAGGAATAAAAGGGTGTCAAAGAAAGAAGTTACTGTTCCTAAATCAATTCGGCTTAATTTTATATTGTGGTTATTATATTATGATTCAAGTGTTGATAGGTTGGTATGTGTAATTAAATATTATATGTATGGTACTAAGTGAATATCATTTGAATTATGATATTGGAAAGGGAATAATTGGAATTTAATCCTAGACTTGAAAGTTGGAAAACTATGATAGTGAAATGTTAATTGGCATCAAGAGTTACAAACTTGATTATAAAGTCTAGCGAATTTTTAGGTCAAGGTTAACCACATAATAATGTGAGTGTTGTTAGTTTCGAAATCTTATTGTAAATATGTACATGAATAGATTGCATTGATTTGGAAGCTCAACGAAAAGGGAAGGCTCAAGTCTCGGATTGATTGTTCTGTTATTTGAGGCAATTGGATTTCTAAACCCTTGTTAAGCGTATGAAATTCGTGTATTTCCTTATGGTATATGTTTGGGAGTAATGGGAATTGGTGATGGGTTGACTTGTCCATGTTGAAACTAATGATGGAAAAATGGTAATAAAAAGGCTTGTTGTTTATTTGTTGATGTTGTGTCACGATTGTATTGTTGAGAATTGTACATTGATATTAAATTGGTCATCTCCTCATTATTTGTGTGAACATGTTATTTGCATTGTTCTGAGCATGGTTGTGATAAGTGTTATGTGATAAGATGATGTACCATTTCGAGGGACGTATCGCGCGCCGCGATGGATACTTTATTTCAAGGGACGTAACGCGCGCCCCGATGATTACTATTATCGAGGGTCGTATCGCGCGCCGCAATGGATGCATGGACAGATATGTCCCCAATGGGTCCCAAACCGAGAGACAGCGGGTGTGTATTATTAAGTCAGACATGCATCACTATACTCGACATTGCATTGCACATTTTTATCATTGATGAACTTGATGTTGACATGTTGTGTGTTACTGATCTTGTGAGCGGCTTTCTATGAAACTTGTTATTGATGAATATTGAGTTGTTATTGAGAATATATAATCTGTTAGGGTGTTGTTGTTTAGTTGTATGCTTTGTAAACTGTGAACTGTTAGGTTGGGCCGGTTTTATGCAGGTTGTAGTTGTGGAGGTTAGGATGGGGTGTAAGGAGTACCCGTATTCTGTTCCCTTAGCTTGTGTTTAGAGGTTTTCTTGTTGAGTACCGTGTGGTTTGGTACTCACCTCTTGCTTCTACAATCTTTTGTAGGTTACGAGCCCGGATCTTCGTGATACATTCCATTCTCTTCGTTTTCGAGGCTTTCTGTGGAGATTTGAGAGGTAGCTATTTGTCATCTCAGCGAACCTTATTACTCATGTTTATGATTTTGTTTTTACTTGAAAGACAACGTCATTTGAGACTTGCATATTTTATTTCAATTATAGTATTTACATTAGAGGCTTGTGCACGTGATAACTAGGTTTTGGGGATTAAATTAAGTTGACTTGTTTTCGTAATAGTAATTGTTATTGAGCTTTGTTTTATTTCCGCACATTATCGAAATGATTGAGTTTTAGGCTGACTTGTCTTGGTGGGATACGACGAGTGCCATCACATTCATTTTTGGGTTATGACAAGAATGAATCAAGTTGCAATCACCAATCCTTGAATTGGCATAGTTTTATGCTTGGGTTGCCAAGTTGGCATTAAAACATTGTCCCAACCCTAACTTGGGCACGGGCATCGTTGTGAACCGCAAGATAGTCTTGGGGTGAATTTTGGGAATCACAAGAGTGACATATAGCTAATACCATGTGTCGCGCCCCGTTTTTCTCAAAAACGGGTTTGGTGCACAACCTAACAACTCTTTTGGTATTTGGATGGATTGAACAGTCACCACCTAACGAATTAAGGCGCGTTAGGGCACCTATCTAACCTAGTTAAATCTAACTAAGGTCAACGAACCAGAGATCGGGTAAGGGTTCAAATTACCTCGAGGGAAGGTGTTAGGCATCCTTTGAGGTCCACAAATGTGAGTCCCGGCTGTATCTCATGCAATTTATGTGGGGGTTACATGTAACATTTAAGGTCACTTCATTTATTATTTATTTAATTAGCATGCTTACAAGGTGATAACATAATATTTAACAAATTAAGATTACTTCATTTATTTATTTTAATCAATTAAGCATGCTAAATAAAACTAGGTGATATAATAAGCAATAGATAAACATTAAACAATTAGTAAAGAGAGGAGCGAGGAGACAGAAACGACACAATTAGATAGGCAAACAATTTTTATATTTTATTAAAGCTACCCCAAACAATTATAATTATAGACAAGTAAAGGGACAAAAGGAAAGGGAGACTCTGAAAGACTTTACGAATCAGCACTCGACTATTTTTTTTTTCTGATCTACTTCCGTGTAGGGATAGACAAAATCAATGTTTGCCTTTTAAGCTTGAGTCGGTGTCATCATCTCCGTAGGGCCAACTACCACTACCCAACCACCGCATGCTTTCCGACTCTTAAAGGTGCCTAGCATCGCCGCTTAAGGTCCAAGAGGCATTGGACTACTAATAAGAAAGTTTACGACTAAAAAAATAAATAAAGGTTCCTAATAGGCCCACCTAGACACCAAGTCAAACAAATAAGACGTTCATTTAGCATATAAAGTCTCAAGTTGACCTCTAGATTTTATTAAACATGCTGGCAAACCCAAATACAGTGAAAAGGTCGCATGCTAAGTGTGTGCATATAAACAAACATTATAACAGACAATACATCAACATAAATACTCAATTAAGAGTGGCAGAAAGTTATTATAGGTGCAGAAAAACATTAACTGATTTTAAAGGTGTCCAAACAATTATTGTTATTTTTTTAGGAGGGCAGGAGAACATTACAGTAGCAGAAAACAGTTTACTAGTTGCAAAAACAGGTCATATTATTGCTAATTAACATGCTGGAAAAGACATTGATTTATTTCACGTAGCCAAACAGAGTTCATTTCAAATGCAGAAAAATTAATTATTTTGGGAAGGCAAAACTTAGTCCGGGCAGCAGATATTAAAGTTGCATGCAAAATAGTTATTTAGTAGCCGATTTTAAGTGGCAAGACATTATTAAATGCAGAAATTAAATAATTCATGCAGATTTCAATTTAAACATGCTGGAGATTATTTAGTTATTTAACATGCTGAAAATTATTAAAAGCCTATAGACATGCTATCTATGTGATTGACAAGTTGGTTGATTAATTACATGCAACAGTAACAAATGAGGCGGATTTTAAATAACATGCTACCATGATTTATTAATTTATCTTAAGCGACAGAATTACTACAGAAAACATTTGAGCGAATAGATTAATTTTTATTTTATTTTATTTAAATTATTATTATGCAGATTCTTATTCGTAAACAGATGGGAAATATTTAAGCATTAACAAATGCATAAAATAGTCATGCGGAAAGTAATATTTAGTTTTTTTTTTGACATACCGGAAACAATTGTCACACCTACAAATAGATACTTTAGCCTCTTTTGACAGGTTGCCATTTATTAAGATCTTATATGCATAATTTTTAGTTGATTAGCATACTAACAATATTAAAATGCTGAAGCTATTAACCGACAAACTTATAAATATAACTAATTAATTGGCAAGCCAACAATTATTAGAATCTAATTTTGACATATGCTATAGTTATTTTAACATTGACTTTATTATTTGGGTCCTACGGGGGCTATATCTGACTTCATTATTAGTCAATTTCTGAAAAATTTTAAAAAAAACTAACATAGAACGCAAGATTTTAACAATTCCAAGATTATAACAAGTATTAGCTCATACTAATGATAGATCGATTAATCTAATGCATTTATAAATAAAGGTTGATTTTGGACAATTATTTAAGCGATATTATGATATGCTTGCATGCTTCAAGGGATTTACAAATAAGCAGATTTTATAGCAATCACACGTAATAAGATGACATAAGTAAAACATTTAGCACGTAATTCCCTTCCCCCCTTAGGTGATCCCTCCAATTTATTTCATATATATAGGAGATTTAAAGAGTTATACAAATATTACAAACCGAAATAAATAATAAATACGAATTCCAAAACACATAAATTAAGTAAACTCGTCTCATGACCACTCTTCAACTTGAACTTCAAGTTCAAAACCTGTTTAACATATATCATAATTAGACTGGAAATTATTTTAATCCTAACTAATTTCATCAAGGTGTAAAATCAGTTAAGGGAATAAAAATATGCAAAGATTAGTAAACAATTATACACCCAAATGATTTTTGATATACAAATTACCGGTTCTCTTATAACGAGAGCTTATTAACAAAGATCAACACAATTTCGAGGGACAGAGAATCACAAACAATAATAATTTTCAGGATCGGAAAATCATGAACAATAGCACGCTTTGACGAAGATTGACAAACTATTGTTGATAAAATATCACAAATCATAGATGAAATTAGAAAAAAAATAGACAAAATATACAATAATTAAAGAAAGACGAACCTAAACGAAAACTCCAGAACTTCACGCTGACTGTTGTTGTTGTTGCCGGCAGTTGTTGCTACTGATGTCGCGTTCACTGGAGATGCGGTTGTTGTCTGTTCGCCGTCCTCTCGCCGGTGCTAGCTGCTGGTGGTCTCGCCTGGCTGCTGCTGCTATCATGTGGTTGTTGTTGCTGCTCGAAATTGGCTGTTGTTGTCACCAACTGGAGCTGCTGGTTGCTCTGCCTGGCGGGAGGAGAAGAGAAGAGAGACGGAGCAGAAGAGAAGGAGAAGGAGACAGGAGAAACCACTGTCTGGTGGTTCTCGCTAGGACGGGAGAGGGGAAAGAGGGGTCGCCGCCTCTGGTCCTCGCCTGCTGCTATGGTCTTCGCCGGAGTGAAGACGAGAAAGGAGATGGGAGAGAGAAGCTGCAGCGCTGCTTCTAAGGAGAAGAGGAATGAAAATAAATTTTAGGGTTTTGGTTCTTTTGAAATAGGAAAGAAAGGGGAATTGATCGTGACCGTTGGATTAAGATTAGATGAGCGGCTAGATTTGACCTAGGCTTTAATTTAAAGATGGACGGACGAGATTAACATGAAGATTTGGATTCTGAAAATTGGAATGCATTGGCTAAAATTGAAATATAATGGCTAAAATTGAAATGAATTAGAACAGAATAGGCTAAAATTTAAATGATTTGAGGGAGGATCAAGGAAATACTATCCGATAAATAAAATACTACACATACAAAAATATTTTCATATAATTAAACACATCTAAGATTTTATAATATTTAAATAAAGTAATTACTTCGAGTTTAAATATCGATAAATATAATAATAAAATAATTTAATGATAATTACAATTTTTTTATAAATCGAGCATACTAAAATATATAATTTTTGACAAAATTGATTAAAATTTTAAAACTCGAAATAAGTTTTAAAAGTACGAATTTAATCGAATAGCATTTCCAGAAGGGTTAAAGGTCGGTCAAAATTGAGTGTCAACAACTGCCCCTTGGTTGCTTGAGAATGAAGAATGAAGAATGAATTGTCGAGCAACCAACGTTGACTTACTAGCCAATTTTGTTCGACCGACAAGAGATGTCAATGGGATCAATTGAAACGACATAGAGTTTGAAAGGGGTACGACTAAGACTTTGGTATTAAGTCGCATACATATCTCTGGTTATACGAGAATCAGGTCGTGTGTAGTTCTAGACTCAGGAGAAGACGAAACTCCTAAGAATTGAAAGAGACGTACAGTATATGAACGAGTATCATACTGGCTTGAATGGATAAGATTAGAGTAACGAGAAGAGCATGATGGAGTGATTTCCAATTTAAGAGTGCAGAATCTGATGGGAAGCGGTAATATGAGTAGCCAAGGGTTAAATGAAAAACGATAATATGAGTAGCAGAGAATTTGATAGGGCATTTGTTGCGACAGATGTAAGCACGATAATCGTAGCCAAGAGGGAGATTGATCTCTCCTGCAAAATGTTAGTCTCTGCAAATCTGTAGCTTATAATATTATTAGAGCAAATATATCAAACAAACGATAAATGTAAACATGATGCAATTTCCCATATCGATAATGATGTTTATCATAATATTATGAAAATGATGTCTTAGGCTATGATGTCTAGGGCCATGATACGCAAAAATTATATCCTCATGTCATGAAAATGTTGTCTGCGAGCCATGAAAAATGATGCATTTAGACTATGACACCTTTGGATCATGATAAACATAAATTAAATCCTTAGGCCATGAAATGATGTCTGCAAGCCATGAAAGATGCCTTTAGACCATGACGCCTTCGGAACATAAATAATGGGTAAAGAGAGTGTATCTGTAATTCGGGCATTTGTTGATACTTATACTTGATTGAAATTTATTCGAGCACATGCAATTCTCGAGCACAATGCAATCTCGGGCACATGCAATAATGCAATTCTCGGGCACTTAGGGCACAATGCAAATCAAACACATGCAGTCTTCGGGAACAATGCGATCTCGGGCACAATGCAATCTCGGGCACATGCAATATCAGACACAATGCAATCTCGGGCTCAATGCGATCTCGGGCACAATGCATTCTCGGGTACATGCAATATCGGGCACAATGCAATCTCGGGCTCAATGTTGTCTTCGGGCACATGCGGTCATCGGGCACAATATAGTTTCGAGCACGATGCAATCTTCAGGCTTGATGTAATCTTGGCATATGCAATTCTGGCATGATGTAATCTTCAAGCATAATGCAATCTCGGGCTCAATACGATATCGGGCACATGCAATGATTTAATTCTCAGGCACATGCAATATCGGGCACAATGCGATCTCAGGCTCAATGCAATTCTCGGGGACATGCATAATAGTCAATTAAGGGCATAAAATATCTTGGATCTTCGCCTTGTTGGAAGGGTCGAGTATCATTTGTTGACAATTTTCGAGTTCAGAATATTGTAGCTTGATCCTCCGTCCTATAGTAAAGAGAGGTTGCCGTTGAATGACGATTGTTCGGGATTGATATAAAGTAGCTTGATCCTTTTGTGTAATTAGAAAGATGTGTCAATTACTAGCGTCGTCAGACTCAGTATAAAATAGTTTGGTCCTTCGCCTTGTTGGAAGGACGATGTCCATTTGTCTGGCGATTTTCGAGCTCTGAATAATGTAGCTCGATCATTCTTCCTGTCTTTTCTGCATTCAAAGAAAAATTGTGAGTTTAAAAATAGGGGCGGTTGATCTGTTCCGACCGATGTGCTCCCTTTGGCTTGCCATCCAGACCTTTCCGGACATTTGCTTTGAAGAAAAAAAATGTAAAATAGGAGGAGAGAGAGTTTTTTTTAAAAGAGTTGTAGAAAGTAATGTTGAATCTTTGACCATGGCACAATTTGAGACTTTACAACATCTGACTCAGTAGCGAATCTGTTATTCTGATCTTTGTTGAAGATTGTAGCTTGATTGTTGTGGATTTTTAAGATCCTCTCAAATATTCTGCCCCAGTCTTGATTTGTACAGAAAATGCTCTTTGAAGGAATTTTTTAGACCCTTTCAAAAATTCTGCCCCAGTTACTGATTTGCAAGAAGAAATGTTTTTGAAGGAATTTTTTAGTTCCTCTCAAAAATTCTACCCCAGTATCATGCTTGCCAGAAAATGTCCTTTTGATGGAATTTTTGAGACTCTCTCAAAAATTTTGCCCCAGTATTATAGCTTGTAGGAAAATGCTTTTTGAAGAAATTTTTGAGACACTCTCAAAAATTCAACCCAGTTACACAGTCAAAAGGGGAAAAATGGAATTTTATTAAGATAAAGATTGAACTCCATAGGAGCGCCTACGTATCCCCTCTTAAATGGGAATCAAGTCTGACGTAATTCCAAGTTCAGAGTAAAAGAGCATGAAACAAACTTAGATGTAATATCTCTTCACAGCATCTAAGTTGATAGGTTTGGGCCAAAATTCTCCATCCATTTCTGTAAGTATGAGGGCTCCACCTGTCAATACCCGAGAGACTATGTATGGACCTTGCCAGTTCGGTGAGAATTTACCCTTTGCTTCATCTTGATTTGGAAAAATTCGCTTCAAAACCAGTTGTCCGGGTGAGCATTGTCTGGATCTAACCTTTTGTTGAAAGCTTTGGCCATTCTATTTTGGTAGAGTTAACCATGACAAACGGCGTTAATTCTCCTCCCATCTATCAATGCAAGATTTTCCGCCCCAAGTTGGATCCATTTATCATCATCTAGCTCCGCTTCCTGAATAATTCTTAGAGATGGTATCTCTACTTCAGCAGGTATCACAACTTCATTACCATATACCAAAAAATAAGGCATAGCCCCAGTAGAAATTCTGATGGTAGTACGATATCCCAGCAATGCAAAGGGTAGCTTTTTATGTCAGTGTATGTGCTTATCGATCATCTTCCGCAGTATCCTCTTGATATTCTTGTTTGCAGCCTCAACAGCTACATTCATCTGTGGTCTATATGCTGTAGAATTTTGATGATTGATCTTGAACCTCTCACACAATGATCTCATTAAATCGCTGTTAAAGTCGGTTCCGTTATCAGTGATGATCGACTCAGGAATCCCGAACCTACAGATAATATTATTTTTGACAAAGTCATCCACAACCTTTTTTGTCACTGATTTGTGAGAGATGGCTTTGACCCATTTGGTGAAGTAGTCGATTGCAACAAGAATGAATCTATGTCTGTTGGATGCTGCTGGCTCGATTAGACCAATGACATCCATGCCCCAAGATGCAAAGGGCCAGGTGAACTAGTAACATGGAATTCGTAGGGAGGAACTCGGATCATATCTGCATATGTCTGACATTGGTGACATTTCTGAACATAGCGAATACAATCTGTCTCCAAAGTTAGCCAGAAATATCCTGATCTCAGGATCTTCTTTACTAGTGTAAAACCGTTCATGTGAGGACCACATGTTCCTGCATGTATCTCTTCAATCAACCTGCTGGCTTCTCTAGCTTCGACGCACCTTAGCAACCCCAAGTCGGGAGTCCTCCTATAAAGGATTTCTCCACTTAGGAAGAATTGACTTGCTAACCTCCGAATGGTACGCTTTTGTATATTTGTTGCATCTTTTGTATACTCTCCGCTTTTCAAATATGCTCGAATGTCATTGTACCAAGGCTTTCCATTAGGCTCTTTCTCAACATGAAAACAGTATATTGGTTGCTCATATATGTGGATGTGAATAGGATCAATGTAATTATGATCAGGATATTGAATCATGGAAGACAAAGTGGCCAAGGCATCTGCGACTTCATTTTAGATCCTTGGTACATGTTTGAATTCTGCCTTGATGAACCTTTCGCACAACCTATGCACACACTCCAAATATGGTAACAACTTCCAATTCTTGGTAGCCTATTCGCCTCGAACCTGATGAATCAATATGTCTGAATCTCCTATGATCAGTATTTCCTGGACATCCAAATCAATCTCCTGTCGGAGTCCCAATATGCAAGCTTCATATTCAGCCATATTGCTTGGGCAAAGGAATCTGAGTTTCGCCGATATTAGATAATGTTGCCCAGTTGATGAGATCACAACAACTCCGATGCCAGATCCGCTCAAGTTCTTAGCTCCATCAAAGAACATCCTCCAACCGTCGTATTATTCAGAAATGTCCTCCCCTACGAAAGCTACTTCCTCATACGAAAAGTAAGTCTTCAACGGTCTATAATCATCATCTACAGGGTTCTCCGCCTTCACTGCCTTTTGTGTAACATACACTATGTCAAACTCGCTCAACAATAGCTGCCATTTAGCCAGTTTACCCGTAGGCATGGGCTTTTGAAAGATATACTTCAAAGGATCCATACTTGAAATCATATAAGTAGTGTGCGATGAAAGGTAATGTCACAGCTTCTGGGCGACCCAAGTTAGAGCACAACATGTACGCTCCAATAAAGAGTATCGAGCTTCATACGATGTAAATTTCTTGGTCATGTAATATATCGTTTGCTCCTTCTTTTCTGTTTCATCATGTTGCCCCAAAATGCAGCTAAGAGCATTATCCAATATTGATATGTATAGTAACAATGGCCTACCAGATTCCGGTGGAACCAACACAAGAGGATTGGACAAGTAATCTTTGATTTTGTCAAATGCTTGTTGACATTCTTCTATCCATTTCACCACAACATCTTCCTTCAACAACTTGAAAATAGGCTCACAAATAACAGTAGACTGGGCGATCAAACGACTGATGTAATTGAGTCTTCCCAAGAAACTCATTACCTTCTTTTTACTCTTCGGCAGAGGTAAATCACGAATGGCTTTGATTTTTGATGGATCCAATTCTATACCCCGGCGGCTGACAATGAAACCCAGAAGCTTTCCAGCAGAAACCCCAAAGACACACTTTGCAGGATTCAACTTCATGTTATACTTGCGTAGTCTGGCAAAGAACTTTCGCAGGTCATCCAGATGATTCGAACCCTTCTTTGACTTGATGATGATGTCATCCACATAAACTGTTATTTCCTTGTGGATCATATAATGAAACAAAGTAGTCATTGCCCTCATGTATATAGCCCCATCATTCTTTAACCCAAAAGGCATTACCTTGTAGTTGTAAACACCCTACGATGTGATGAAAGCAGTATTCTCAGCATCGTCCCTGTGCATCTCAATTTGATGATAGCTGGCAAAGCAATCCACGAATGACTTTGTTTCATGCTTAGCACAGTTGTCAATCAAGATGTGTATATTGGGCAGTGGAAAATTATCTTTGGGACTAGCCTTGTTGAGATCCCGATAATCCACACAAACTCTGACCTTTTCATCTTTCTTGGGCACTGGAACGACATTTGCAAGCCATGTTGGCTACTCCGTCACATAAAGGATTCCAGCATCTAATTGTTTTGATATTTCTTCTTTGATTTCAAACTCAACTCAGGCTTGTATTTTCGAACCTTCTGCTTCACTGGAGGGTAGGCTAGATCAATGGGTAACCGGTGAGCTACTATTGAAGTGCTTAGCCCTATCATGTCTGCATAGGACCAGGCGAAGATATCTTTATTCTCCATAAGACACTCGGTATACTCTTTCTTGTCATCTTTAGTCATATGGATGCTTACTCGGGTCTCTTGTGTCACCTCTGAATTTCCCAAATTTACCACCTCTGTTTCCACTAAGTTTGGATTGGGCTTTTCCTCGAACTCCTTTCCTCAACCTCTTCTAAATCATTAATGTACAGTTGTGCAGTCTCATTATATGCCATAGTCTCAGATTCAACATTTTTATAACATATTTTGCTAAAAGAAAGAATATCACAGAAATAAATATGAGATATTAAATAGATGGAAAAATAACTTTATTTATTAAAACTCGAGTTTCATAATACTAGCATTTGAAAACAATAACAGAGAACTGGAATTTAAAACTGTTTATTGAAAACTTATTAGAATTTGATAGAAAAACTTTTTCCAAAGCTACCCAGATGCCCGACGAGGTCTGGATGGAGTTGAGGTCCAAATGTTGATAATGATCTCTGTTTCATTGCCTCCTCTAGGGCCCCCTTAACTTTCTCCTACTTGTTGATCACGACATTACAGACTTTCCCTTCCTTCTTGGTCAGAGACAAATCTTTCATGTCTTCTAGAAGCTCGGCAGTGATGCCACCCATGAAACCTACTGATCGAAATTATTGGCCCAACGGTGGTATGGGTTTTTTCAATGGATAGTAGTACCCATCTCTAGGTGGTTGCCAATCAAGCCACTCCTCAGTAGTATATATGTATCCAAAGCCAAAAGTGGTTGAATGACGAATGGGTTGTATAGGTTCAACTATTCCTTGCAAATTACATCCCAAACCTTTCCTGAGCTCAAAACCAAACCAGGCCATCATGTCTATGATCTTCTGGCTAAACCAAGATTGCACTTCAATGTTACCAACAAGCTCAACTGTATGGTACATCTCACCGTCTAGATGATTTATTCCTTCTATCGCATATACAGGATGTCCTCTCTCCCTATGGACTACAACCTCTTCATGATCCCATTCAAACTTCAAGCATTGATGAAGAGTAGAGGGAACCGCTCCAGCCATATAAATCCAAGGACGACCCAACAATAGGCTATATGAAGATGGAATATCCAATACCTGGAAAGCTATTGGGAAAGTAGCAGGACCAATGAGCATATCCAAGGTTATTTCCACAATAGTACCCCTCTGAGAACCATCAAAACCTCTCACATTCAACTTTCAGGTTTGGATCTTTGCACTGTCCACGCCTAATCTTATCAACGTGCTTAGAGGGTATTTATTCAAACCAGAACCTGAATCCACCAAGGCTTTGGTGGTAATCTTATCCTGATATTGAGTTGAAATGTACAAAGCCATATTGTGGGTTGTTCCTTCAAGTGGCAACTCATCTTCGTTAAAAGATATTTTGTATGCTTCAAAAGCCTGCCCGACCATTTGGGCCACCTATCCATGAGTGATGCTAGATGGGACATAGACTTCACCCAGGACTTTCAAAAGAGCATTTCGATGAGTGTCAGAAAATTGCAGTAGTGACAAGATTGATATTTGAGACGGGGTTTTACTCAATTGTTCAACAATGGAGTACTCTTTAGCTTGCACCTTCTTCCAGATACCTTGGTCTTCAAGCTCTACAATTGGTGCCTTGGATTTGCTGGAGCTACCCTGAACCAAATTTTCAGAGGTGTAAATTCTTTCGGATCTAGTTACTCCTGCTGCAGTGTTTGCTTCTTCCACTTTTGCTTTTCCTTTTCTGTAGTCCCATGGGACAGCATGGGTATCGTATTGGACAGGGGGAGGTACCCTACAAACGGTGAATGGGGACTTGGGCATGGCAACCTCAACCTCAACCTCAAAAGGAATATGCCTTTATACTACAACTGCGTTTAGCTGGTAACAGTCATTGCTTCTTTTGGCTCAAGGACCCAAATGGATTTCTCTCAATCTGAGGTATCATCAACTTCTACCACATTGACCTGATGGTTAGCCAGAGGGTTATTTGCAACATTTGGTGCTGGATCTTTAAGTTGGATGGCTTTTGTATCAATCAACATTTGAACCTTATCCTTCAAAGCTCTGCAAGCTTCAGTAGTATGACCCTTCATCCCAGAATGGTAGGCACAAACCTTGTTAGGGTCATACCATATTGCGCGGACATCCAAAGGCAATGCGGCAATTTGGGTGACATAACCAACATCTTTTAGTCTCTCATAAAGTTGGGGTATGGGCTCAGCCAGAGGGGTATAGTTTTTTGCAGGTCTTCTTTCATATGGAGGTCTGCTTCGGTAGTTCGGCGTTTTAGTGGGTGGTAGAGTTTGGAAGTATGTTGGATGGGCATTATAGACATGATATGAAGTTTGTTGATATTGGGGAGGAGCATCTTGGTAATATATTGGCATATGATGGGGAGATAAAGGTGATAGAGCTGAAGGATATGGAGTTTGAGGGTACGGAGATGGAGGATATGGAGATGAATGTGGGGTTGTTGCTCGGTATTTATAAGAGGTTGTGGTTCCTTGAGCCATCATGACTGAACCTATTTTCTTCTGATTTTCTGTCATTCCACCAGATTGCAGAGCTTTGTTGGTGGCTTGTAAGGCCTCAAGGTTGATGATAGTCCCATTTTTTATGCCTTCTTCAATTCTTTCGCCTAATTTGATAATTTCGGCGAAACTCTTCTCAGCCACAAACATCATCCTGTCATAATATTGTGGCTCTTGGGCACGGATGAAGTAGTCTTTCATCTGAGATTCTTCCATGGAATGTCTGGCCCTAGCCGCCTCTGACCTCCATCTTATGGCGTAATTCCTGAAGGATTACTGGGCTTTTTCTTCAAGTTTTGGATGTAGAACCAATCAGGTGCATTTTCTACATTAAATCAAAACCTGTTCATGAAGTTTGTTGCCATATCTATCCATTCAGCCCATTTCTAAGGGTCTTGTTCAATATACCATGATAGAGCCTCCCCAGTAAAACTACTTATAAACAACTTCATAAGTATCTTCTCATCTCTCCCCACCCTTACAAACTTGAGCTTTGGGATCTCCAATACCTTTAAACATTTCAAACTTTGGAAGCTTGTATCCTTCAAGCAGTTTTACATCGGGGTGCATACACAAATCCTCGTAACTCAGTCCTCCCAACATCTTGCTTCCTTCCATATGTTGCACCCTATTGGCCAAGATATCTAATCTCTCGGTCAGGGTTTTTATCATAATTTCCTTTTGGGAGGACTCTGATTCATGGTAGTTGTGGGTCACGGGAGCGGTTTCCACATATATAAGGTTGAGGTTGTTATTTCCAAGAGTATATGAAGGGTTTACATTTGGAATTAGTTTTGGAATAGTTGGCTTAGTTTGTTAGTGGTAGTGGTAAAATGGGATTTGGGTATTTTGGGTGTGAACATATTTGGACGAGTGGGTTCAGGTCAGGATATATTGATTGGAGGATTGTTTGGCATGGTTGTTTGGTTGGTGTGAGGAGGATTATTTATATTTTCACCAAATTGGGTTCCGAGAGAAATAAACAACTTGGCCAAATCACACATATGTGCTACTTCGTCTTCCAACTTTGAAATCTTGCGCTCAAGTCTAAGGACGAGGTCACTTGGAAATTATCCTTCTTCAGAATTTTCTGCCCTTTCGTTGCTGCTGTCGTTGTCAACCATTTTACTCTTTGTCTTTGTAGTTTGTTCTTTCAAAAGGAGGAGAAGGGGGGGTGGGGCCCCTTTTGATCGTGTATGTGCCAGAATGAAGAACAAATCAACCTTAGGAATGAGAAAAACAATGGAATCAACAGAAAACAATGTTAGGGGATTAGAGCAAATAATAATAACAAATTGTTTGAAATAAGCGCCCTTGATGCAAGGGACCTTGTTGAGCTAGAGATAGGCCTAAGACGACATATAAGTGATGTACAATGATTAATTCAAGTCTTATTTGCCAATTGGAGTTTAGAGTTAGAGAAATAAAACAATTTTCATATATTGAATAACTTCAATTTATTACATCAGACTAAAGCAAAACTAGAAATAAACTAAAGGGCTAGGGATAACATAGGAAAATAAAAATCTAGAAAGAAAAAGATCAATGATGGTCTCCAATGTTAGGCACAATCTGCTGCCTCATTTCTGGAGTGATATCATAATTGTTGTTGAGAAGGTTACGAGCCCATCTTCTTTCTTTTTCTTCACCAAAACCTGGAAGGCCTTCTTCGCTCAAATCTGCATGCTCTGCGTCTCCTAAAAACCACACATAATACTCTGGTGTGCAGAAGGGTCTATGCTCTTGAACATCGATAGTCACCACTCTTTCCCATCTTCGCAGAATAGTGTCCACTCGTGGTATTTCTGGCCCAAAGTCATACCCATAAGGGCCCATATGGGATCACAGAGGTATCATTTGAATCTGTCCAATCGGAGGACTCGGAGTGGTGCGTATGGATGCAAGTCATTTAAGCCAATAAGCTCGATAAAGTAGAGCTCATTACCCCTTATAATGACACAGCGAGGCTTCAACCAATAGTATTTCCATTGAATTTTGATGGTCGTTAGCTCTCTCAAGTATACAAACCAGTCCTCCGTTCCTACAGGGGAAGAAAAATACTTCATCATTTTGGGATGATTAGTAATGTTAGTCCCCACACCTCCTCTCAGAATGTCTACCAGATTTTCTCTCTTGTAGAAATGCTCAACGGCCCATAATTGCAATAGGAAGTTGCACCCCTCGAAGTATCTTTTGCCCTTGGTGCACCTAGTCAATGCTCTTAGAATTTCTGTCAGTATCATGGGAACTATGGTCTTCCCACCTCGAGCCATCATACGGACCACATAGCTTAGACTATTATATTTTTCCTCCTTCCCTAGGGAAAACTAATGAGCCTAGCAGTGCGACAGCGAAAGCATTAAGACGGTATCTTTCCCATTTCGCAAAAGAGCAAGCAAATTCCATGTGAAAATTTTCATGACCTTCTTCGTCTCCAAAACGTGAGTAAAGAAATTCCAAAGAAATCCATCATTCTTTCAAACAAAGTAAACTCGGATTATTACGCATGTCCATTTGCTTCAAGAAGGACCTTGGTGTTGGCTTGTGTGGCACGATCATTTCACGTTCTTTGTAAGGAAGATCGAGAAATCCACCAATCTCTTCAATTATCGGGGTTAGTTCAAAATCCCTAAATTTGAACACTAACCTCTCAGAATCCCAAAATTTCTACAGTGTCTTGATCGAGTGACGGTCTGACTCAACGGAGATTAAAGTAGTAAGGCCACCTAACAGTTCCTTTGCCTCTAGTCCTCGATTTCTCTCAATATCCTTCCACCAAATCTTCAGGGTAGGATTCACTTTGACCACCATTTATGTGTTGGGAAAATGAGAATAGACCATGACTCTGCAAACAAATAACAAACAAATTCTAAACTCCATTTTAACAAATTTGGCTTAATTTAATTTTTATGACCACATTAACACATAATTATGTAATTTGTCTAAAGGGTGTTGGGGCCCTTTAGACGATAAGGTGGCTACTAGTTATGCGGATTGACACCAAGGATCAAACCACCTAGGGCTTATGCAGCATGTATGACCTAAGTAAACTTTCTAAGAGTTGACTTAACACGGACTTGAAAGAGATTCTATGCGAGAAGGCTCGTGATTTTTCGGTAGTAAAACTATCCGTTCCATCCACGCATATGCCGACTCTCTATAAAAGGTATTTGAAGAGAAATGGAGTAGTTGTGAGAGGTGCAAAGACACAACATCACGGTAACAAAATAAAAAAAATAAGAAAAGGGTCCCAATTGGGGAAAATATGAGCGGAATGACAATTTATCAAAGCAATAACATTTAGCACTTAGGTGGAAAGCAGTAGCACATAAGCAGTTCATGAAAGCGTTAAATAAATAAATAAATGAATGCATAAATAAAAGGGAGTAAATATATAAACATATTAGAGAATCAAGCAGATAAGGAAATAGGGTATGTGATTAAGCATGCGAGTAACAAATAAAGGAAAAAGGAAAGAGCGAAACATGGAAATAGACAAAATAAGGAAGAAGGGAAAGGGGTGAAAAATGGGAAATAGACAATAAATAAGAAAACAAATAAACAAAGAAAACTAATAACAACTTAGCATGCTAATAATCAAACAAACAATGAAATAACCAAGTAAACCCACATAAGCATGAAACACGTCGTGGTTAGAACCTAATATCCCCAGCGGTGTTGCGATTATATCGTGCCTCGTTTTTCTCAAAAACAGGTTTTGGTGCACAACCTAACAACTCTTTTGGGCTTTGGATGGATTGAAGAGTCGTCACCTAACGAATTAAGGCACGTTAGAGCACCTATCTAACCTAGCTAAATCTAACTAAGGTCAACGAACCAATCGGGTAAGGGTTCAAATTACCTCGAGGGGTAGGTGTTTGGCATCCCTCGAGGTCCACAAATGTAGGTTCCGATCGTATCTCATGCAATTTATATGGGGATTACAAGTAGCATTTAAGGTCAGTTCATTTATTATTTATTTAATTAGCATGCTTACTAGGTGAAAACATAATATTTAACAAATTAAGATTACTTCATTTATTTATTTTAATCAATTAAGCATGCTAAAGAAAACTATGTGATATAATAAGCAATAGATAAACATTAAACAATTAGTAAAGAGAGAAGTGAGGAGACAGAAACGACACAAAATTAGATAGGTAAACAATTTTTATATTTTATTTAAGCTACCCCAAACAGTTATAATTATAGACAAGTAAAGGGACAAAAGGAAAGAGAGACTTTGAAGGACTTTACGAATCAGCACTCGACTTTTTTTTCCTGATCTGCTTCCGTGTAGGGACAGACAAAACCAATGTTTGCCTTTTAAGCCTGAGTCGGTGTCATCATCTCCGTATGGCCAACTACCCCTACCCAACCACCGCATGATTTCCGTCTCTAAAAGGTGTCTAGCATCCCTGCTTAAGGTCCAAGAGACATTGGACTACTAATAAGGAAGTTTTAGACTAAAAAAATAAATAAAGGTTCCTAATAGGCCCACCTAGACCTCAAGTCAAACAAATAAGACGTTTGTTTAGCATATAAAGTCTCAAGTTGACCTCTAGATTTTATTAAACATGCTGGCAAACCCAAATAAGGTGAAAAGGTCGCATGCTAAGTGTGTGCATATAAACAAACATTATAACAAACAATACATCAGCATACATACTCAATTAAGAGTGGCAGAAAGTTATTGTAGGTGCAGAAAAATATTAACTGATTTTAAAGGTGTCCAAACAATTATTGTTATTTTTTTAGGAGGGCAGGAGAACATTATAGTAGCAGAAAACAGTTTATTAGTTGAAGAAACAGATAATATTATTGCTAATTAACATGCTGGAAAAGACATTGATTTATTTCACGTAGCCAAACAGAGTTCATTTCAAATGCAGAAAAATTAATTATTTTGGGAAGGCAAAACTTAGTCCGGGCAGCAGATATTAAAGTTGCATGCAAAATAGTTATTTAGTAGCCGATTTTAAGTGGCAAGACAATATTAAATGCAGAAATTAAATAATTCATGCAGATTTCAATTTAAACATGCTGGAGATTATTTAGTTATTTAACATGCTGAAAATTATTAAAAGCCTATAGACATTCTATCTAAGTGATTGACAAGCTGGTTGATTAATTTCATGCAACAATAACAAACGAGGCAGATTTTAAATAACATGCTAGCATAATTTATTAATTAATCTTAAGCGAGGGAATTACTGTAGAAAACATTTGAGCAGACAGATTAATTTTTATTTTATTTTATTTAAATTATTGACTAAAATCATAAATTATTATTATGCAGATTTTTATTCGTAAACAGATGGGAAATATTTAAGCATTAACAAATGCATAAAATAGTCATGTGGAAAGTAATATTCAGTTTTTTTTTACATACCGGAAACAATTGTCACACCTACAAATAGATACTTTAGCCTCTTTTGACAGGTTGTCATTTATTAAGATAATATATGCATAATTTCTAGTTGATTAGCATACTAACAATATTAAAATGCTGAAGCTATTAACCGACAAACTTATAAAATATAACTAATTAATTAGCAAGCCAACAATTATTAGAATCTAATTTTGACATATGCTACAATTATTTTAATATTGACTTTATTATTTGGGTCCTACGGACGCTCTATCTGACTTTATTATTAGTCAATTTCTGAAAAAATTTAAAAAAATTACATATAAGGCAAGATTTTAACAATTCAAAGATTATAACAAGTATTAGCTCATACTAATGATAGATTGATTAATCTAATGCATTTATAAACAAAGGTTGATTTTGGACAATTATTTAAGCGATATTATGATATGCTTGCATGCTTCAAGGGATTTACACATCAGCAGATTTTATAGCGATCACACGTAATAAGATGACATAAGTAAAACATTTAGCACGTAATTCCCTTCCCCCCTTAGGCGATCCCCCTAATTTATTTCATATATATAGGATAGTTAGAGAGTTATACAAATATTACAAACCGAAATAAATAATAAATACGAATTCCAAAACACATAAATTAAGTAAACTCGTCTCATGGCGACTCTTCAACTTGAACTTCAAGTTCAAAACCTGTTTAACAAAATAACACCCAACATGAGATCATAGCATGATAATAACTAATAGATAGCAACATAAAAGCAATTTACAACAAACACACAAATTTCCCCAAGTCATATAGAATCACACATCGGAATGAGGGATAAAGAAACTAACCCGGATGCTTCCTTTTATTTATTTCAACCATGTATAGTACGAACAATGCAAAAAAAAAATTAAACTAATGAAAGGAACTAACCAATTATGCAGTAAAAAAATCAGCAATGAAGATCCACACTTAATCCAATAATCGACCCGAAAACAACAAGATAGCAAGTATAGAGGAGCATTTTGTTTACCGGAAAACTTAATTCTATTTTAAAGAGTAGAGCAATATGTTTCTTTTTTAGTCTATTTTTTAGAGTGTAAGCCAATGTTAAAGTGTAGAGATTGTGAGTGTGTGTCCGGATGATTAAATAATGAGGGGAGGAGTCCTATTTATAGTCACTGGAATACGGGCAAATAAGGAAAAGGAATTAAGGGAATCAATTAATATTTTTTCTTTATTTCAAAGAAGAGCCAAATCAGATTTATTAATTTATTTACTTTTACCAAATATGGAGCAAAACTGAAATCAACCAAATTATTCACCAAATCGGTAGGAATTTCTAAAAATAGAGTATTAAGAATCAGTTCAAACCATAATTAAGGGGAGGGGGATCAATTAATGGGTTACTATTTTCCAAATAAGAAGACCAGAATATAAAAGGCCTCATTTACCAAATCAACCAATACTTACCAAATATACAATCAGTAAGAATCTATATCACTTAATTAAGGCAAAGAGATATAAACTAAGAAGATAATGATATGCGAAATCAAGTCAGCACAATTTTATTCACATGGATTCATTCGATTAGTGAGCACGCATCAAGCCTATAAATATAATCCCTACAATTTACCATGTAGAAACATGTGTACAAAGATAACACATAATCAAATGTATTTACCAAAATAAACTAAATTGATCATATATCATAATTAGGCTGGAAATTATTTTAATCCTAACTAATTTCATCAAGGTGTAAAATCAGTTAAGGGAATAAAAATATGCAAAGATCAGTAAACAATTATACACCAAAATGATTCTTGATACACAAATTACCGGTTCTCTTTTAACGAAAGCTTATTAACAAAGCTCAACACAATTTCGAGGGACAGAGAATCACAAACAATAATAATTTTCAGGATTGGAAAATCATGAACAATAGCACGCTTTAAACAAGATTGACAAACTATTATTGATAAAATATCACAAATCATAGATGAAATTAGAAAAAAATAGACAAAATAGACAATAATTAAACAAAGACGAACCTAGACGGATCTGTCGAGATCCGTCTTAAATGAAAACTCCAGAACTTCACATGAAGTTGTTGACTGCTGTTGTTGTTGTCGGCAGCTGATGCTACTGATGTCGCGTTCATTGGAGTTACGGCTGCTGTCTGTTCGCCGTCCTCTCGCCGGTGCTCGCTGCTGGTGGTCTCGCCTGGTTGCTTCTGCTGTCCAGTGGTTGTTGTTGTTGTTGTTGCTCGGAGCTGGTTGCTGTTGTCACCAACTGGAGCTGTTGGTTGCTCCGCCTGGCGGGAGGAAAAAAGAAGAGAGACGGAGCAGAAGAGAAGGAGAAGGAGACAGGAGAAACCACCGACTGGTGGTTCTCGCTAGGACGGGAGAGGGGAAAGAGGGGTCGCCGCCTCTGGTCATCGCCGGCTGCTATGGTCTTCGCCAGAGCGAAGACGAGAAAAGAGATGGGAGAGAGAAGTTGCGGCGCTGCTTGAGAGGAGAAGAGGAATGAAAACAAATTTTAGGGTTTTGGTTCTTTTGAAATAGGAAAGTAAGGGGAATTGATCTTGACCGTTGGATTAGGACTAGATGAGCGGCTAGGATTTGACCTAGGCTTTAATTTAAGGATGGACGGACGAGATTAAAATGAAGATTTGGATTCTGAAAATTGGAATGCATTGTCTAAAATTGAAATAGAATGGCTAAAATTGAAATGAATTAGAATAGAATGGCTAAAATTGAAATGAATTAGAATAGAATGGCTAAAATTGAAATGAATTAGAATAGAATAGGCTAAAATTTAAATGATTTGAGGGAAGATCAAGAAAATACTATCTGATAAATAAAATACTACACATACTAAAATATTTTCATATAATTAAACACATCTAAGATTTTATAATATTTAAATAAAGTAATTCCTTTGAGTTTAAATATCGATAAATATAATAATAAAATAATTTAATGATAATTATAATTTTTTTATAAATCGAGCATACTAAAATATATAATTTTAGACAAAATTGATTAAAATTTTAAAACTCGAAATAAGTTTTAAAAGTACGAATTTAATCGAATAGCATTCCCAAAAGGGTTAAAGGTCGGTCAAAATTGGATGTCAACACCATGAAACAAATGAGTAATAATGAGATGCTAAACAACCCCATTTTGTTTTAGGTCTAGTGGAGAGAGAACAAATCTAAGTTATTGTGATTATGGATATGAGATAAATGGTGTATATATAAGTAAACATTGTGGAATTTTGTTTAGATGTGTAAAGAAAATTCAAAGGAAATTATTTGAAGAATGACAAAAATGGTCTCTTATCTTTGGTAGTAGATTCAAAATAATCTCTCGTATTGTATTTAGTAAAACGAGTTTGGTCCTTAAGTTTGTTAAAAGTGAGCACTTTTAGACTCATATATTTATCAAATTCTAAACGTCAAAATTTAATCGAAATTGTGAAAATTATTAAATTTCAAAAATGTAAAATTTTTGTTTGCATGTGAAGAAAATTCAAAGGAGATTGGTACATTGCATGTGGTATGAAAGAGAAAATGTCCAAAATAGTTTCACATCTTTGGATTAAGACTCAAAATCATCCTTGAGTTTTCACATGAAGCATTAATAGTCCCTCATGTTTGCAATATTGGTGCACTTTTAGTCCTTCTCCAAAATTTTGCCTATTTTTTAACATTTATTTTATCCATAATTTATGTATGGAATGTTCAATCGTCATTTTATATATTTAGTAGAAATAATAACTTCACGTGGGAGAATTTGAGAAGAAAAACATTTTATTTTGTTTAGTAGAAATCGTATTACAGGTAAAGTCGAGAGGTTCATCACAACGATTTCACGTGCAATAATACAATTTTTTCTTTTCTTACAACGTCATATGTTAAAATGTTCTTATCTTAGCTGCAATAATATTTCTTCTGAACAGAACAATGTGTTCTTCTTCTCACCTCCTCTCACATAGAATTATTATTTCTACTAAATATATAAAAAGACGATTGGGCATTCCTTACATAAAATTGTGGACAAAATTAACGTTAAAAGATATGCAAAAGTTTAGGGGAGGAACAAAAGTGCACCAATATTGCAAACATGAGGGACTATTAGTGCTCCATGTGAAAACTCAAGGATGACTTTGAGTCTTAACCCAAAAATGAGGGACTATTTTGGGCTTTTTCTCTGGTATGAAACAAGGAATACTACATGCTTTAAAGAATAGTCATGATATATTCTTTAATCTTGGACGTTCATTTACTTGAAAATCATATTATCAAGATAAGGTTAAAACTTAAACAAGACTTAGGCCTCATTTGTTTTCATTAAGATTAAGACGTCTAAATCTAAATACACATCTGAATATTAAGATATTGTCTCTAGATTTGAACACTGAATAATTAAGATCATTTGTTTTTTAATATCTGAATGTACATAATTTATATTATTGTGAATAATAAAAATAATTTTTTTTAAAAAAAATCAAATCAACTTTCTAAGTTTCTCACATTCTTTTAGGCACATTACACTATGAAGTCAACATTTTTCATTGCTGTAGCATTCCACATTCATCAACAAACTGAGCTTTCAACATCTCCATTAAAATCAATTTTTAGCTCCAAAACTCAAATTCCAAAGACAAGAAAGAAGAAACCAAATTCAATTTTTATACCACTTCTTTCTTCAAATTCCCAAAATTCACCCGTCTGCGTATTTACGCTATCGGAGAACCCACAAGCTTTGTCCACGTATGGTAGCATCTAGCGAAGCAATTATCGATGCTTTTTAAGAAAAAGTTCAAGCTCTTATAGATTTTGTTCATGATTTTTTTTCATGGAATGATTAATAGTTAGTCTCCTCAACTCATCAATTTAATATTTTCGTCAATATAATAAATTCAGTTATATATGTTTTTTGGCAAATGGTGGTGTAGTGATTTGGAAGAAGAAAGAGTTAGCAAGCAAGATATAAGTAAATGAAAGTGCAGGCTAGTAATGGTGTAATGGGTGTGGTGAGTTTGCAGGAAAAGTGGAGAAGAAGAGAAATGAATTAGAATCTAATATTAAAGAAAATGAAGAGCACTAAACCGAGATCTGAACGATTTTCAGATTCTATCCTAGGTCTGACTCGGTCAGAGGCTTTCAGAGGAATTAAGTGGTTAGATCTGAATCAAAACAAATGGTTAAAGTCGGAACAATTCAGATTCAGATTTTTATTAAGTGCAAACAAATGAGGCCTTAATCTGAAATAATTAATTTCAGAATAAATTGTTCCATCAATAACTTATTCCATCATTATAACAAAATGATGGGATTAATCCAAGAACTACCTAATACCTTCAACCAAACGTGAAATATACATTATACCTCACACTAAACGACTCCAAGTGTTTTACAATAGGTACAATATTCACAAGTCTATTGAACATAGCAAGACAGAAATACCCATATCATGTATAATATGTCGAATGATCCAAATCCTAATTAAATTTCATTTTTTTTTTTCAATAAATGGGGCTCGCACGTATTCTACATATCCTTGTGAATCATGGCTTACTATGTCTTTAGTCTCCAAAATTTTAAGGGTCCAAAAAGAAATTGCTCTTTCACACTATGTCTGAAAGCTATGTTGATTGATTTAATTTCATGCCACATAAGGTTTTTAAGGGGTCGTTAATTGGTTTGAAAATGATAGGATAAGTTATGCTTAAATTAGTTATGATGGATATGTTATGATGTGATAAGTTATGATGGATAAGTTATACTGAGATTATTTCTTATTGAGTGTTTGGTTTGTTGTATTCAAAATAATATGAATTGCATAAATTTTAAGAACAAGTTGTTTGTATACAAAATTACCCTTCACTTTATTTAGTTTTTTATATTTTCTTTGCAAGTTTTAATTATTCACTTTTAAAAATAAAACTTTCATCTTATTTAGCTCAAATATTTTTGTGTGCATTCCCACGATGAAATTGTATGTATTTCAAAATAATTTTTTTTCTTATTTAGCTTAAAAATAGAATATCTATCTTAAGTTTGTTAAAGTAAAAGAAGATTTACGTGGATCAAAATATAAATAAACATAAGAATTAGTCAAATAAAAATTATATTTATCTAGTGTGATTTTTGTAATATAAAAATATAAAGATTATCATAGAAATAAGGAGTAGTGAATACTATTATACATGATATTTAAAATAATGTAGGGAGGGACGGAGGGTGAGCGTGGGGGTGGGGAATCGGGAGGACATGTGCTAATATTTTTGTTTAGTGAAAAAACAAATTTCTAATAAATTTTGTACTATAATTTTGTATTACATAATTTTTTTTTAGTAATGATCAGTTTTTTGTAAAAGAATTATTTAAGTTTAAGGAGGTTGAAGACTTTCAAAAATAGTTATACATAAATGTGAAAAGTGAGGTATAAATAAAGTTTAACGGGATATATTTGTCATTTATGCATTTTGTTTCGGGATAAGTTATTTCCGAGATTACTATACCACCAAAAGGGAGGGATAATTTATCCCAGTACTAATTATTAATCCTGAGATAGGTTATCCCAAACTTTGCAACCAAACAAGGGATTAAAAACTACTTAAAATTTATCTTGGATTAACTCTCCTTATCCATCACACCAAACGACCACTAAAGGTAAAACTCTCTCTAGCAATATTTAATTTTTCATGGACTCAAATTCAAGACCCACACAGGTCAAGAGATCGAGGATGAAATCTAATTTTCACCTTTAAAATATTTCATGAAAATTTAATTTTTGGGCCATCAATATTATTGAGCCGCCCTAACGTGAATCAATAAGGATAAAATTATTCTATGAGAGAGAGAAAACTAAGTATTTGTTAATCAATGAAAGCAATTTGGATAGAATGAAAACAAAACACAAACTACCTCCTCATCCTAGCAGCTTCAAATTACAATTAATTTTTAAAGCGTTTTTGAAGTGTTGAAGTTGAATTTATTAATAAATAGTTATGTGTTTAAATAAGTGTTAAATGAACAATAAATAGTTTGATATGCTTAATTAAAATAAACGCATGTAAAGTATGTAATTTTTTATGTATGTGCTTCATATAATTTTTTATATAAGTATAATTTTTCGATGAAGAGGCTACGCGACTGCATGGAATTCTTGTTCTATCACATTTAAGTTTTTTACAAAATTATCAATCCTCTTTGAGTGAAGTTTTAATCTTATTTAAGGAAAGAGAAAATTTTAGAAAGGTAAAATAGGAAAAACTTTATGTATTCATGTTTTATCATTTATCAAAGGGAAATAATAATAATTATAGATGTTCATTTAATTCCTTAATATCTTAGATAGGAGATTGGCTCGATCCATATGTCAAACTTAAAATTTAACTTCTTGATATCTAATATGAAAATTTTATTTAATACTAGCAATGTATTATAAGCAAACATCCTTTAGTAAGGGCGTTGTCCGATCCAGTTGCCTACAGGATCATAGTTGCAAGAAACGAACCACCATCCGTTGTTGCAACAAGCCCGATCACAACTTAATCGGACTGAGTTATGCCAGACTACTTGAGTATAATGTCCACACATTTTTCCACCAACACATTGGTTGGTAGCGTAGTTATACCATGTGACAAATGAGTAACATTGGGATGTTGAACAACCCCATTTTGCTTTAGGTCTAGTGGAGAGAAAAGAAGTCTTAAGTTATTGTGATTATGAATGTGAGATAAGTAGTGTATTTATAAGTGAACATTGTGGAATTTTGTTTCAAAGGAAAGTAGTGAAGAACATGACAAAAATGGTACCTTATCTTGTTTAGTAGTTTCAAAATAGTCCCTCATGTATGATCGGAGCAAGTTTGGTCCTTAAAATTTTAAGCACTTTTGGTCTCGATCGGATATTTATCAAAATCTCACTATTAAATCTAATCGAATTTGTGAAAAATGTTAAATTTAAACATTGTGAAATTTTATTTAACATGTGCAGAAAATTCAAAGGTGATTTTACATTGCAATACTTCATGTAATATTAATATGTATAATATTATTTTCACGCTCAACCATTACATACAAATCTATAGAGCATAGAACGGTGAAATTATTGCCCATAACGGGTATTTGTCGGATGAATCAAATTCTCGTTAAATTTTATTTAATTTTTTCCACTAGATAGGGCTCACTTATGTTCTGCAGTACCTTCATCTATCATGGCCAGCGAGATAGTGAAGCAACTAAAGCAAGGGCTTTAGGTTTCAAAATCTTAGGGCTCCAAATTTATTTTCTAATTTTTTATACGATGTTAGGTATCTTTATTAGAACTCCAATTAATTCGACTTCATGTCACTTAAGTTCCATTAAGCTGAAAAATTCTTTCTAGCAAAATTTTCCCCTCCCCCCCCCCCCCCCCCAACCCCAACCCCACCACCATTTTCTCTTTTCCTAGCCTCAACTTTTTTATTTTTTAAAAATAAAAATAAAATATTGAGCTGCACATGCCGTGAATACTCCTCTTGTCTGGGGATAAAATTATTCTTTGAAAGAGAGAAGACTAAAATTTGTTAATCATTAAAATCAATTTGGATAGAATTCAAACAAAAAAGAAAAAAACTGATCATGATTGAAACTTAATAAATCAGAAAAAAATAGTTGGTCCTTTGTGTAGAAATTAATTGCCTCACAATATCTAGGCAACTTCGAATGAGAATTTACATTTTTGGATTAGCTGAATCTAATTAAGTAATATGAAGCATCAAGCTAAAACTGGAAAAATTGTATGAAATAGCAAATTATTAATTCAAATTAAATGTTATAGCCATTGTTTATTTTAATTGTAATTCGCAGTAAACATCCCTTTTTTGCCATCTGATTCGGTATACAATTAGCCATTTTATATATTTTGGTATAAAATATATAAAATGCATTTGTGTTTGTATAAAGCGAGAGAAAAATGTATATACAAATATAAATACATATATTTTCGTCTTATACACTTATAATTATACAAATGCAGATCTTATTATACAAATTACAATGTAAAAATGAATTTATACAAAACTGAACAATTTGTATAAAATTGGATGTTTCTAGCGAATTATACAAATCAAAAGCTCCATAGCAAACATAAAATTTACTATGGAGCGCAATTATGAAAACTATAGCTGTAACATACAAATATGATTTTTATGTTTGCTATATGTGAAAGTTGCTCTTTAAAAGTATATATTGAAGCTGAATTTACGAATAAATACTAGTATATGTTTAGATAGTAGTGTTAAAACTAGGAGTGTACAAAACCGAACCAAAAACCGGATCAAACCGCAAATCAAGTTGAACCGGAAAAAAAAATCCGACTAGTGGTTTGGTTTGTCTTGGTTTGGTTTTGAAAAAAAAAAGACTATATTTGGGTTGGTTTGGTTTTAACTAAATGAAACCAACCCGACATTATATATATAATTTTAAAATTTTATTTTATACATAAAAAATATTTACTTTGATATAATTCTTAAATATTTCTTTTACTTTTTATAGTTTTTATCTTTTAATATATTATTTCAAGTTTGAAATTTAGAATTCTAAATGGTTCAATAAAGATTATAGTCAACATATGTTGGTAATTATAATAAAGCTTAAAGCTTAAATCAAAATCAAAGTAATACTAATGCAAAAAAGAAAATCAATTCAACACTAAGAATAACAATAATATTGAATATTTGTTCTTTAGTTTTACATTGGTTTAGACAATTAAAATACATAATCTAATTTTAATCTCCTTTACTATTTAGTCATGTAACTAATACTTATTAAACTTATTTTAGCATTTAGTACTTTTAAATTATGATCATTTTCATTATGACTTGTTTATTTGCAATATTTGTTTTACGTGATTTCATTATTTATTTTTTTGTTGGATATTTTAGTGTCATTAATCATATCATATTTTGTGTTATTTTCTTAAGAAACACCGTAGCTAGTTGTATTTTGGTACGACTAAAGAAATATTTGAAGTACAAGTAAATTATATGTTTGTATGAATACTTTACCGAAAAAATTCGGAAAAAATTTGAGGTTAACCTAAGTTTTATTGATTTGGTTTGGTTTATAAATTTAAAAATCCGACACAAATGGTTTGGTTTTGATATTTGAAAAACCCGAACCAACCCGATCATGTACACCCCTAGTTAAAACAAAGAATAAACAATTCAACGTTTAGTTAAAAAGGCCAGTGGAGATAAAATTGAGTCCAGAGCCAAAAGGACAACTATTTTTTTGCAAAAAACAAAAACGGTACATCAAAAAAAATTTAACCAAAAGGGCAAAAACCCTCCTGACGGAGCGATTTTGTTCTAACAAAAATTGACGTCGTTCCGTTAAAAGAAATAAAAATCGTTGCCTTCTCAAAAAAATATTTTTTCTTTTTTTCTTTAAGTTTTATATATAAAAATAAAAATAAAAGTAAAATCGCTCTATAGCAGTGATTTTGTTTAAGAAATTAAAAAAAAAAAGGTTTTGAAGTTAAATCGTTGCTATAGCAGTGATTTTGTTTAAGAAATTAATTTATTTTTTTAAAATCCTACCCTTTCAGCGAATTTAAATAAATAATAAAAAAATAAAAACTGAAGGTAGCGATTTTCATAAAAAGCTTTTTTTTTAAAATCTTAACCCTTTCAGTGATTTTAATGAAAATAAAAAATGAAAATCGCTGCCTCGGCAACAATTTTCTCTTTAAAAAACTTGTTTTTTAAAAAATGGTTGCCGCCCGAAATTTATGTAATTTAAAACTTGTTCTTTATGTTTTTTTTTAATTGCAGCGATTTTACTTTTAATTATTTTTTTTAATGGAACAACGTTAATTTTTGTCAGAAGAAAATCGCTCCGTCAGGAGCGAATTTTTTTTTTGATGTGCCGTTTTCATTTTTTGAAGCAAAAAAATGACCCTTTTAACTTCGGACTCAAATATCAAAGAAGTTCAAAATATAAGAAGTAACGTATACATAAAGATTACAGGATGAAAAATAAAGTGGGACAACAAAGCTCAGGAATATTAATTTTAACCTGTTAAATTTTAACTCACATTATTACATTTAATCTTTCTTTCTATTTTTGTCTTGCTAGTATCGCGTTATTCTTTAAATCTATTTATATTAATGTTAAAATAGTTAATTTGACTAATTTGGGGTTTTTAATATTAAATTCTTGTAGTTAAATTTTTTAAGGAAAAAAAAACTGAATCTCGAAGTTCTCCGAATTTTCTTTGCAAATATTTACACGCTGTTCAACGACTTCATAAGAATATTTAATGGTAATTGAGTTAATAATGTCATTATATTTAGAATCGTTAAATTTTTTAGCGATATTTATATAGAGTATTAATTATAAATATTTATATTTATTATTATCGCTACGATTATATTATTACCATTAAAAAAAATTCTTTTCAGAGAAATCATGTCCTTTAGCTCCATTATAATTATTCAACGTATAAGGTTTACCTGCCCAACTACTCGATTTTTCTTTTTTTATATCACCACTAAAAACTTGAGTGACTATAATCAATGCAACGACATTAACTCAAACTACGACTAAATATTTTTGCGACAATAATAATACTAAAAATAAAATTTATTGCCACTATTTGTCTCTTTTACTGTAGTGTTATAAGCCTTCACCAACTCTGATGGGCATGGTAGCATTAATGATGGAAAGTCGAGGAGCGTTATCCTATATATATCTCAAATAGATTACTCTTCCACCACACTTTCTTAAGCATTTTAAATTACTAAGTAACTATTATGACTTATTATGTTTTAAATGTAATTTTAATATACATTTAAAAAGAATATAATTTCTTGTACTTTAATTTTGAGTATACGTAGCTACATCGGTAAGTATGATATAATTGGGATGTATATTAAAAAGTCGAAGTTATAATTCAGTAATTCTTTTCCATGAGTATATGTAAGAGGAAGTTGAACAAATTAAGTATATATATATATGATTATCGATTTATCGTATCATAAAATATCAAATTAATTTTGTATAATAATGATATACTCCCTTCGTCCGATTTTATGTGGTACTCTTTCCTTTTTAGTCCGTCCCGAAAAGAATGTTACCTTCCTATAATTAGAAACAAATTTAACCTTAAAATTTACCCTTAATGAGATGATTTTCAACCATACAAATATTTAAGGATTGTTTTAGACCACACAAATATGAGACAGAGGGAGTATAATTTTTGAAATCAAAAGTAACGAATCGAAATTTTCAATGTTGTACCATGATATAACATGCCCACCCTGCCCTATACCATGAAAATATGGTGCATGGTATTATTCATACTAGTAATATCAAGGGAAAATAATAATTATGCAAGTCCATTTAATCCCTTAAACACCTTGACATATAAGGTGGGGAATTTTATTAAATAATAATACATACAACATGTCATAAGTAAACATACTTTTAGTAAGGACGTCGTCCGACGATGTTTCCTGAAGGAGCATAGTTGCAACAAATGAACCACCATCCGTTGTTGCAACGAGCCCGACCACAACCTAGTCGAACTGAGGTACGCCACACTACTTGAGTATAGTGTCCGCACACTTTCCCACTAGCACATTTGTTGGTACCATAGTTGTAGTTTGGCTTCTCCGCCACCCACAATTCTGCAGCACTCCTCCCCGTGAAGTCTCCACTTCCCTTGGCAAGGTTCTCCCCTGAACCAGAATGAATCAAGTTGCAATCACCCCTTCTTGAGTCGGCATACTTTTGTGCTTTGGTTGCCAAGGCGCCATCCCAAGACATAGGCCCAACCCCGACTTGAGCACGAGCATTGTTGTGAACCGCAAGATAGTCTTGGGGTGAATTTTGGGCGTCACAAGAGTGACATATGGCTAATATCATGAAACAAATGAGGAACAATGTGTTTTCGAACAACCCCATTGAGTTTTAGGTCTAGTGGAGAGAAAAAAAAGTCAAGTTATTGCGATTATGAATGTGAGATTAGTAGATATATATATATACAAGTAAGCATAGTGGATTTTTGTTTCGCATGTGTGAAGAAAATTCAAAGTTGATTATAAGCAGGTTGACTTAAAAATGTTAAGTTAAAGGACGCCCCAAGTTAATGGTTAAACTAATAACCAAACCAATAAAATATTTTTTTATCGGTTTTGGTCCTTAACGGTTCGGTTTTCGTTTAACCAATAGGAAAATACTTATAAAATAAATATATGACTTTTCTAATAAATTTGATGCGACAACACAATAATATAACTTTACAAATTCTCATAAAATAGAAATAATATTAGCAAATATGAAAAGAACTATACAAGTGTAACACAAAGAGAAATTAACAGGAAGAAAGTTCTTACTTTAGATTTTAACGTTTAATATAATGTGAAGTTGTGAATTGAAAGTAAATGTGAAGTGTGAGTTGAAGGCTAAAGACAAAGACACGTAACTAGTAAGATATTGTCATTAATATATAATATTTATGTACAAGTAATAGTAGTAAATTACTAGTCTTAATGGGTTATCGATTTACCCAATAATCCAATATTAAAAACCAATACCGAACCGATAACCCAATAAGTTTTTTTATAAAATCATTAAAAACCCGATAATCCAATAACCCAATAACACTTTTTTCAATTCGATTTTTTTCACACCCCCAACATGCCAAATGAACATCCAATTTTCTTGAAGGAGAAGGGAAGAGTTCTAGTTAGAGAATATAAGTGACAAAAATGGTCCCATTATCTTTTGTATTAGGTTCAAAAGAGTCCTCTTAAGTATCACCTAACCAGATTTAGTCCTTTAAATTTACTAAAAATGAACGCTTTTGATCTTTTAAGTTCACCAAAAAGTGAGCACTTTTTGTCTCAATCATATACTTACCAAAGTTTGATCGTTAAATTTAAACCAAAACTGTGAAAAATGTTGAAATTTTAAACATTGTGGAATTTTGATTGGCATGTGTGAAAGTCATGTTATCAAGATAAGGTTAAACAAGACTAATTAAGATTAAGCAATGGAAATTCAAATTAATTAGTGGTCCAAACTCCCAAGGTTTTTTAGAATAGGTGTGCTCGAGCTAAATGACATCAAATTTATGGTCCATACATATGTTAGTGTTAGGATAGGTGTGATGGATTTAATTGATATTTCTTTGTTCAATTTGTTGATATACATGGAAAAAAAATTAAAAAATGATGTAAATAGGGTTAAACGAGACCGTGCGAGCAGGTAGGGGTGGGTGTTTCGGATAGTTTTGAACCAAAAAGAGGAGGATTGTCCAAGTCGTATATGCACTTCAAAGGTCTCGTACGTCCTTTACCGATGTGGGATTCATTTTATTCATCATTCCCCTCACGTCCAAATTCAGATATTTTTTTTCATCTCTATCCTATCTGGTGTGTGAATGTTCATGAATTGGAGATATTTTTACCTCCTGTTATTGTCGGGATTCCGGAGGCCCACATAGGATCGAGTCCTGCTCTAATATCATATCAAATTAACCTTGGACCTAACTCATATCCCAAAAGATAATTCAAAGGGAGAATGATTGTTTAAGTTATATAAGAAGTCCAAAGTTCTCGTACTTTACCTATATTGTAGTATTCATTCCATTCCATCAATTAAATTTTAAATTAATCGATTTGGATATTTATATTTTTGATTTTTAAGCTCGTAAGTTGAGCTTATTCTTCTTTATAAAATGAACATTCAAATCGAGTATTTATATTAATATTAAATTATCTTAATAGTTCATCATACCATAGTCATTCAAATAAATTGGACAAGCAATAGAAGTATTATCAAGAAAATACAATAAAAATATTAATAAGGCCAAGAATAATTTAAGTATGTGGACTTCAAATTTAATGGTCCAAAGTTTTTTAGTCTTCTAGAATAGGTGTGCTGTAGCTAATTGACTTTATTATTTACTATTCCAAAAATTGTACCATTAAATATTAATGTAGCAATTTTAGTCAACATTTTTTGGATAGCTTTGAAGTATCAAACGCTGAAAACGTTTTTTAAATGTTGACATTCAATTTATGAATTAACAATTATGTGTTTCAATAAATTGTTAAAACAAAAAATAAACAGTTGATATGTTTAGTTAAAAAATAATATTTTTTTCTCCATAAAATATGAAAGAAATGTCACTAAACGGTTAACACTAAAATAAACTTGAGAGAAGTATTGAAAACACTCAGCATTTGGTTCAAATTATTAGTTTTGTCCTTTAACTATTGACAATCTCAAAAACATCTATTTACTTTACTAACTAAACCTAGATACATTCCCGATCTACCACATAACAAAGCAAATGATCTCAAAGTCTTTAGAAGCATGAGGCTCTTCATAAAAAATCGAGATAAGTGTTAAAAACACCTCTAAACATGGCAAGAATTTAGAAGTGTATTTTACTCATATTACAAAATTGAGGGTGTTTTAAGTTCAATTAATCAAGTACATAGGTGTCATCCCCATAACAAGCTTCCTATTGGCTTCTCACCCTGGATCGAGATTCACTCTTCTCGTCCAAAAGAATAGTTGTCTTCCTGGTTAACTAGTCATTGATCTTTAGCGCCAAAGAAAGTTGAAAAGGTTTTTAAGGTTGAAAGATGAAACTAATAATTCTCTAAATAAATACGACTCAATTTATAGTTATCAATTAGTTAACATGTTGGTTCATCGTATTTTGAAACACGAAAAGTAATCATTTGGCTTATCAAATTACCTATCAGGCTATCAGTGGTGAAAAAGATTCAACAACAACAAAAAAAACAGAAACAACTCCACTAATCTATAGGTGGATCGACTTATTAAGTTCTCATTAAAATCCACAGTTACAAAAAAAAAAAACACTTGTAATTCGTTGGTTATTAGCTGTATTCAAAAACATATGGGTCAAAATATGACTTTCAAATTTAGTTCGTGTAACAAACTCAATAATAACCAAGGGAACTTTTGTAGTATTGCAATCACTGACTGGAATTACAAGAAAATAACAACTGGTAAGGAAGAACAATTAAGAAGAAGAAGATAGAGATGAGATACAAAAGAAGATAAAAGATGAGAGTAATAGACAACTTCTTTCACAATTTGCATCAGTCCAATTTGCTCTCCCAAGTCGTATTTATCAACCCGAATCCCAAACATAGTCTGGCCCAATTGCTTGTTCTCAGCCCAATAGGTCTTGCTAGCCCAACACTATTTGTGTGATCTTGGTATTCCTATTGGGTTGGACTTGGTTCATAACAATACTTTCGTCCTCAATAAGAACCTTGTCCTCAAGGTTCGAGTAGAGCCACACGGACAATATAATATTGAATCTTCCAAGACTCAAGTGTGTGTAGAGAGCTGCAATAGTGGTGCGAAGTATAAACCAAACACTGTCAAATTGCAGAATTGAGGAAACAAATTCATTGCCTTCAAAGAATTCCATATTACCAAAAATCATAACAAAGGCCACAACTCTAAACAATTTCATCTGCTCTCTTTTGCCAAGCCAAGCAATTTTCAATACCTCTTTTATATTAACAGAATCATGAGCAGAAGTAATACATGCTATTATTTCATAGCAATAAGATTGTTGGAGATAGGAAAATGATTCAGAATCCCTCAATCTACACTTCTTGTTTACCTCCATAGGTGTTTCACAGAGAAGGGAGAGATAATGATGTTTCTGTTGAAGAATTATAGCAAGAAGGGCTTGAGAGCTTGCGAGGAGAGGCAGTATCATGGCTGCACCGGATGTTTTTCTAAGCTCTGCAAGCTGAATCTGTTGTGCTACAATGCGCTCTTCAACAAGTCTATGGCCACCGAAATGGGCAAGATAGCACATAAGTCTCGTAGTAGTTATAAACTTCCCCCAACTACTCAAGATAGAATTACTTTTACTCTTCTCGAGCATTGACTTGTGAACAACATAAGCATCAACAATTGAAGCACCTTTCAAAAATTCAAGCTCACTTTCAATCTCTATAGCATAACTAGCTGGTACACCTTGAGCGCCAAAGAAAACCATGATCTCCTCAAGCGTAGAGAAATTACACAACTCCTGCTCAATCGAGTCTACCATAGTCTTGATGCAGCCTTGTAGACATGCTAAATAAGCAGATACAGTATGCTCAACTATTTTCTTTCGTGAACAGACATCACCTCCTATTGCTGCATACCTTATCTTACTCTTTGGAGCTTGGAGAACAAAAATTAGTTGTGCTAGTAGTTGTTGCAGGAATCGAAATAATTTGGGAAGACATATAATATCCAGAGGTGCAATTGATTGTATCTCTCTCGATAAAACTCTTTGAGAACTGTCCTCAAACACACGGTTCACCTCAGCGCATGTATCATCCACTTTTAATTCCATCACTACCATCTTGTATGCAATTGCCCACTTAGCAAAAGTGTCCCGAGAATTAAAATTCAAAGAGGTAACTGCTGTCAATGCAAAGAAAAATAGCAAAATTGGAGAATGCATGCACCTTTGTTGTCCGGGATCCCACACTTGAGTGACGGAGTTAGCATAAACAATGAAGCCAAAAGTACCAATAGAGCCCAACAATAATGGTGGCTTCGTGTTCACTGTACCTATGAGAGCCTTAAACTTGAAACTTATACCCAGATCCCATATACAAAGATATGTTGCAGTTCCATGAATAACGGCAATATCACCATGATTAAATAAAAATTGACACAAAATATTGCGAGCACTGAATTCATCACTAAACTTTCCATGCTCCACAACAAGCAATCCATCCGAAGGCAAGTTACTTCGTGGACTGCTATCCTCGCTCTCCATAAAAAAATCATCAAGATATAGCTTCTCAATTGTCTCAGGCTCCACGAGAAACTCAGCAAGAGACTTGTCGTCAAATGTCTCAAATTCAATTTTCTGCTTACTCAAGCCACGATCCAGAGACTTAGCAGTAACATACCTCTTTGACATATCTTTTGGGGAACCTTCATCGAGCAGTTGGACTTCACTGTGTTTAGGATCTGATGCTTGTTCATCAAGCATTTTGAATGGAGTATCGGGTTGCACCTTTGCGACTACGATGGGGCAGTAACTACGAAAACATTTGTCGAACTCCTTAGGCGACTGAATATGGTTCAAATCAGCTACAACGATAGAGGCAGGAGAAGTTTCTGCCACTTCTTTGGTGAAAACTCCATTAGACATTTCATCGAACACATAGTCCACATGACCTGAATGGTCAGGGATAGATGTGTCTAACAGTTCTGGATGACCCTCAATATAATCCACAGGGCTTGAGTTTTCTTCGGTTGAAGGAGACGTCGTCTCTCCGCTAAAGACTGTAGGAGTACAAATCCCAGTATCTTCTACTACAACCTGTTGAGATGTAAATGCATATTTGTCCTCGATCTTCTGAAGCAAAGCGAGAATACTGGTAATTTGAGCATCCACCCCAGAAGACTCTGTATAGGTTCCTTTCTGAAAACGCAATGCTAATTTTTCCTTTAAATGATTCCAATCAAAAAACTGTTTGTTGCGAAACAACCAACGGAACCACTCGAGGGCCTCACCATCGAGATATAAGGAAGGAAGAGGTAGCCAATATTCCTCGGAGAAGCCCAGAAAAGTGAAATATCGTTCTGCCCTAGAAATCCAGTCCTCTGGATCAGCGTTGCCATTAAATCGATCTAAAACGACAACTTCCATTAGAGTACGTCGATGAAAGCACCAATGTAACAAACTCAATAATAACCAAGGGAACTTTTGTAGTATTGCAATCACTGACTGGAATTACAAGAAAATAACAACTGGTAAGGAAGAACAATTAAGAAGAAGAAGATAGAGATGAGATACAGAAGAAGATAAAAGATGAGAGTAACAGACAACTTCTTTCACAATTTGCATCAGTCCAATTTGCTCTCCCAAGTCGTATTTATCAACCCGAATCCCAAACATAGTCTGGCCCAATTGCTTGTTCTCAGCCCAATAGGTCTTGCCAGCCCAACACTATTTGTGTGATCTTGGTATTCCTATTGGGTTGGACTTGGTTCATAACAGTTCGGAATAAGAAGAAATGAACAATCTCCTTTTTCGTTATGGTATGAGAAAAAATTTGCCACTCACAAAGATAAAGAGGCCATTGAAGGGCCAGAGATTTCTTGATATCTTAGCTCCAAAGCAAAATGTGATCAAGAATCACCAAAACTGTGTTAAACTCATTGAGGACTTTCTTCAAACAGGTTCTGTGCAAAATTGTAAACACCCATTGGATAGAGATAACTCTTTTTCGTATTCAAAGGAAGAAGATTCAGTCTCATTGTTATTTAGATTTCATAAAGAAGGGTGTAAAATTGGGGTTAGTTTAGTATCGAATGCTATGAGTTTGTGTGCATCGAAAAGGGTTTTTAATGTAGGGATTCAAGTTCATTGTTTGGTGATTGTTAATGGGTTTTTATCCAATGTGTATATTGGTAGTTCTTTGATCACTTTTTATAGTAATTTTGGAGGAATTGTAGATGCGTACCAAGTGTTTGATGAAATGTCTGTGAGAAATGTTGTGTCTTGGAGTGCTATGTTAAATGGTTTTGCGAAGGAGAATGAGTTGGGTATGTGCTTGAAGCTGTATAAGGGTATGATGGGGTTGGGGTTGAAGGTTAATGAATTCGTGTTTACGAGCTTGTTGAGCGTGTGTATGGGTAGTGGATGTTTTGGTCATGGAAGAAGTATTCACTGCCAGATAATTGTTATGGGTTTTGAGTCCTATGTACATGTTGCAAATGCGATTTTATCAATGTATAGTAAATGTGGGGAAGTAAAGGATGCTATGTGCATTTTTGATAATACGAAGAGTAAAGATTTGGTGTCGTGGAACTCGATGATCTGTGGATATGGACAGCAAGGACATGCTATTCAAGCTATTGAACTTTTTGAGGAAATGAAGAAGCAAGAAGTGAGGCCTGATTCCATTACTTTCCTTGGGGTGTTGTCTTCTTGCCGTCATGCTGGTTTTGTTAAAGAAGGCATGTCTTACTTTAACTCGATGGTTGATTATGGTGTGAAGCCTGAGGTAGATCATTATTCATGTATCGTGGATCTTCTTGGACGAGCACGTTTATTAGAAGAGGCTCGTGAGTTTATCAAGAAGATGCCAATTCGACCAAATGGTGTTATCTGGGGTTCCTTGCTTATGTCGTGTAGGCTTCAGGGGAACTTTCGGTTGGGGATTGAGGCTGCAGAGAATAGGCTTGCACTGGAACCATGGTCCACGTCTACCCATCTGCAGCTGATAAATTTATACGCTCGTTTAGGATACTGGGATCAGGCTGCTAGAATGCAGAAGTTGATGAAAGACAATGGACTTAAACGGGATCCTGGTTATAGTTGGATCGAGATAAGCAATCAAGTGTTTCGATTTACTGCTGAAGATATATCGATGGGACATATTAAATCGATTGCTAGTTTGGTGGATGTTTTGGTGGATCACATGAGAAGTTTTAGTGTAGAAGAAACTGATTCTGGTGAATAGTAATGTAGAGAAGATGCACAATTTTGAGCTTAATTCAACTCCAAAAGCTAGTTCATCAAGCGTATTTTCCCCATGAAAATTAACGTGGGAGTAGATATGAGATTCTTACAATGATATGGCAGATTCTTCCTGGCATACATCAGGGAGATAATCCTGTTACATCATTCAAATATTCTTACTTTATAGTACCCAACACAGATACAATACAAATACAAATGGCTAAAATTGAGGCAAATTTACTGAGGAGGTTTATTAGTTTGTTTTACAAGACGGTTTATTTCAAAGTTATATTTTGTGATCCGTAAACGCTAAAAAAAGTGGTGCGGATCATAAAGAGGCTATGGGTACCGTTTACTAGGTCATTAATGCACGGTCTAAGAAAAAATTTGGTTCAAAAATCTAATTAGTCTATTTCCAAAAATTCATGAACTAATACACATGAAAAATTGAGAAAATCATGAGTTCATGTTTCATGACCGCTACATGATGAAAAAAGGTGGTGCGGATTATGTGGAGGCTATGGATATCGTTCACTAGGTTATTATGGATGGTTCTTTAAATTTTGGTTCAAAAAAATTTGACCGGTCCAATTTCTAGAAATTCATGGACTAATACACATGGAAATTGAGAAATTCCTTAATTCATGTTTTGTGACATCTAAACATTAAAAGAAGTGGGTGGATCTTATAGATATTGTTCACTAGGTCATTAAAGATGATTCTAAAAAAAAATTGGGTTAAAAAAATCTTGTCAATTATATTCCCAAAAATTAATGGAATACATACAAAAAATTGCAAAAAGAATTATATTCTTATGAGTGGATCGTTCGCTAAGTCAATTACAGATGGTCCCTTAAAATTTTGGATAAAAAAATCATGTGGGTCATATTTTGAAAATTCATGGACTATAACATAGAAAAAAAATGAGAAAATTCTAATTCTTATTTTGTAACCCCTAAACCATATAAGGAGTGGCGTGGATCCTATAGATGCCATGGATATCACTCAGTAAGTCATTACGGATGTTCCTAAAAAAAAAATTGGATAAAAAAACTCTTTTCATCAAAGACCTATAGTAGTGATTTTTACATCCAAGGAACTTAAGAAAACAGCAAAGTATAGGCCATAGTTGTATAAAGGATACAAAAAGATGAATAAACTGAATTTTTTTATATAAAGCAAAGTCTTCTCCCACAAATTCTGGTAAAAGATTGGCCATACAATGAAATCTGACATTAGAAAACATAGGTCTACTCATGGAAGCTACTGTCTCACTGTATTCTAATCCTTTAGAGAAGACGATCCCGGGATAAATCACCAACATTGTCCATCGACTATGATGATTCATCGATCTGCCTAGCCAAAAGATCTCCATACTCTTTAAATTTGCGATTTCCCATCAACTTTTGAGTATTCCAGATCCAAGTGCAGCGCACCAGTTCATTATGCACGCATAGAACTGATTGCGATAGAAAATTATATAAAAATGACAACTATGATGGTTCATCGATCTGCCTAGCAACTGCAACAGGCTGCAAACGCTGATCGACAGAGAAAACCACCAAAATGATTCACCTGAAACTCAGAATATGAAGATGATTAAAAAAGCCTATAACTTCTCATGTAAACTCCAACATCTTGAGAGAAGCAAATTAGACAAGCTCACAAAAGAGACTAGCAATTTATCAATTTGGGTGCGAAAGTCGACATCTGTTATCAGAGGTGGAGACAGCGTACAATATATGAGTTCACAGGAACTCAGTAGCTTTTGTGTATACCCTGTATACATATAGTAAGAAAATCACTAGAAATCTATAAATATTTGATTGTGAACCAAGTTATTTATATATATATTAACTTGATATTGTTGTAGGAACCCATATATTAAGAAATTCACTAATTATACCCCGAAATTCGGGATCTGTCAAGACAGTAAAAGCATCCTGACGACTTAAGCACCTTGAACTAAAATCTAGTGCACCAAAGGAAAAGAGAAGCTACCTCATGAAATAGAATGCAGAACTAAGTTGAACTCCATATTGCAGCATTGAAATTCTCCAACTCCTTTGAGGTTGATCCATACACCGCTTTAATTGTGTCTATGCAACAACTACAATCGAATCATTTCTTTAATCAAAACATCAGTATCGAATAGAATTTCACTGGAGAAGACTTCAGACTTTCACAAAGTCGAAAGGCAGGCTAGGAGTATATGAGAAAATATCAATGAATTACCTGCAAGCTTCCTTGTTGAACTTTTTCGTTTCAATCCCATACAGTATCTCAAAGATGTCCGGTTCAACCCGACAAAAGTAGGGACGATCTAAAGCAAAGAGAAGAAATTCACCAACATAACAAAAGCAAAAAGAAGATAAATAATGATATCTCCAAACTCCAACAGGAAAAAAAGTAAGTTTCACCAGCATAAATGGAGCATTTTCTTGTGCTCTTATCGAAATGTATGCACCATCCATCAGAACCCACCAAGCTGTTGAATAACTGAGAAGGAAAATCCACATATAAAAGCTTCAAACTTCATATAATTGTCTTTTCATTTCGGAATCCGAAAATATGTTGCACAAAATCTATTACTTAAATGACAACTTTTAAGAACTCAAATTCAGTTTAACCACTTATCTCTGAAAATCAAATACTCTAACTTATCTAATCTTACTAAATTCAATCATATCTTGATACTTTACTACAACATAAAAGAAGCATTTTCTACGGGATCCCGAAACCACCAGCCATCCAACCTAATTCATGATAAGCCCATCAACATCCCGACAAAATGCCTACGGTTAAAAACCACCGACATGTCAAGATCCAAATTTGAATACGTTCCTGATCCTGGTGGAGACCACTATGTTCGCACCAGCAGTCCAGCAAAGAGGTGTAGTAGTGGTATCTTTCCTCCCATTACAAACCAACACACTTCGCCCCCCGTGTCCACTAGCGCTCCTATCTAGAGTAAAGAGAGGGCGAAAAAGTGCCACCAAAGCAGCATAAGCAAGCTTCTACTGCTACGTAACAACAAAGTAGGATAGCATTTTGCATCCACATTTTTGAATTTGAGGGTGAAAAGCTAGCTCGACAACAACTAGGTCTCAGTCCCAAACAAGTTAGGGTCGTCTATACAAATCCCCACTTCTTTTAACTAAGCTCATGTCATACTTATGACGATTCATAATGAATTGACAAGTTTTACATTAGCTTCCAGCTTCTATAACAACCCTCCTCCTTTATCCAAGCTCAAAACCAACATAATAAAGGATCAAACTCCATTCAAATAGCTTATAAAATATGATAAATGTAGTATAAAACCATCATATTCATAATACCCACATAATTTAAACTCAAAATTATGAAAACAAATACCTCAATATCAGAAGGGTCATCGAAAATTTCTTCAGCGGAAGGAAAATTTGGCCCTTTTTCTAGTTTGCAGCAGGCACCACAGTTCTGGACACACTGCCACGTCGGTTCTTTGTTTCTGCTGTTAAATCCTGACATTGTCTTCATGGCGGTGGCCGCCGGTACACCTGGAGTGATGGTGGTTGTTGTCTTTTGCTTGCCGCTTTGGGTTTTCGCGTTTGGTCTCTGACGTGGCTGCTTCGCCGCCGTGATGACGGTGGCGAAACGCGGCAGAGTCACCGTAGACAGCGAATGAGACATTTGGATTTCTTATGGATTGATTGGGTCATTGGCGCCATATAAATTCTTTGCAGAAATAGCCCTTTCAGATGTTTATATTTTGTCCTTTTTTAAATTATTTTTTTGCATATATAGTCAAAAGGAATTACTTTATTTTGTGTAAATTTGATTTTTAAAAAATAATTAATTATTGTTTAGTCCTATTGCCAATAGGGAAAATGCATAAATTCACCCTCGAACTTGTTTCGAAAAGTCAGTTACACGTTTAAACTAATATAATGACCTATTACCCCTAAGACTAGTAGCACCACTCGCATAATGGGAGGTGTATCACATTTGGGCCACAACAATGTCATGTCACTGCCACATCAGATGTCATGTCAAATTTTAACTAAAATTCTCCCTATCATTCAATTATTTCTTCTTCAATGAACACCACAATGAAACCTCATTGCCGCCATATTACTACCAAATCTATATATTTCACCATGAAAATCAAAATAGTCCCCATAAATTTCACCACCTACGATCAAATCCACCATCGAAATCATACTATCACCATTATCCCCACAAAAGTTAGAAAGATCCACAACAAAATTTGACACCCATAAACAAACTCATCACCGAAATTACATCATTACCATCAAAAGGTACAAACCCACCACCAAATATCGCTACCACCATTGTCAATATCAATTTTTTCTTCTTCACCACCTTCAATTCCTGCTTCTTTGTCACCCCACGCCAACAAATCCATCATTATATTTTATTTTTTAAACTTAATCATCAATTTTATCAATCACCAACAAAGCCGAAGAGAAAAATCAAATATAATGAAAATGGTGAAATCGAATAAGCATTAAAATAGGATATGATGGAGGGGTGGGGGAGAGGATTTTGGTGGAGGTATAGTGGGGTGGATGGAAATTGGATATGAAAAAATGATGAAAACAAATAAAGAAGAAGAAGAAGAAGAGGCGTTGGGTGGGGGATGGAGGGTGGGGGTAGGGTGATAGTAAAAAGTTTACTTTATTTAATGTCAAACGCGCTTTTTTTTTTTTGCCACATCAATTTTAGGGGGTAAAAAAAATCATTTTTAAATAGTAAAGGTGTGTAATAGATCGACATGATAGTTTAAGCGTGTAACTGACTTTTCGAGACAAGTTCAAGGGTGAATTTATGCCTCATTTGATGGTAATATGCATCGATTAAGAGCCTGTTTGGATTGGTTTAAAAAAAGTACCTTTTAAGTCAAAAATAAAAAATCAAACTGAAATGGCTTTTAAGTCAAAAAATAAAAAGTAGGGGATACCTACTTTTGGTTTCTGACTTATTTTAAGTCATTTTTTATATTTGTCATACATTTTCAGAAGTCAAAAACTGACTTAAAAGTAGGTTTGACCGACTTTTAAGCCAATCCAAACGGGCTCTAAATATATCAAGACAAATTCTTAATGAGATCTTACATAAGTGTTTATATAATCTTCTTTTATTAAAAAAATGATTCATCAATATAAGGAGTCACGATCATATTAATACATCTAAAATCGCCAAATGCTCGAAAGTTTCTCGTACAATCAAAGTGGATAATGTATTTCAAATTTTGCCACTTTGGCTTCCTCTTGTGCCATTCTCCTGCCAAATATAACATTGCATATGGAAAGGATGAGAAAACTAAACTTATGGTAATGAATTCTCTCTTTGATTTGTTGATTCATAAAGCTAAATTAAGGCATAAAAAGACACTCAATTGATCAAATATGTGAATCATTCAGCGGTGGAGTGTTCACGGAACAAAAGGTATCACGAAGTCTCGCTCATAGAGGAAGAGTACTAACGTTAAAACTTACGTAGTTGATGGGATAGAGAACCTTCTATTACTTTACTTTCAACTTTGAAGACCCAAAATAAGTGAAATATATCGTTGGTTCTCAAATATGAAGAATGTATATGCATCAAGACGCCAGCAAACTTGTCATTGAGAATTTCACCAGAGACTTTGTAATTTCATTGTTTGAACAGGTTTTATATTGTTCAATGGCTAGTCTAGTATTCATCAAATACCAAGCATTGTACTAGCATATAATAATCCCAAATATAGATGCAAGTCTGATTCTTTCAAGTAACATCTCATTAGTCCACACAAGGTCCAGCCTTCACAAAATGCATTCAGAAAGATACCACCATAAGTTTCAAGGTGATTGGCTCTCTCTACCGGAGCGTTGATTACGAAACTCACCTTCATCCTCATCATCTTCATCTGCATGGTTCCTCCGGTACTTGGGACTCGGGCTTCGACTTCCACCATTAGCTTCAGCAGGGCTGTCATCATCATACTTTCGAGGAGCTGGGCTATCCCTTCTAGGACTTGAAGGACTCACGCTTCTCTCTCTGGGGCTTTGGCTATAGGCACCTTCTTCTCTCATTGGTGAAGGAGGGCTCTTTGCTTCCATCGGGCTTCCCTCTTCAGGTGTTGGGCTGCGCTTCCTAGTCTTGGGTGGAGGGCTTGGACTAGCCTTCCTTGGCTCCGGGCTCCTACTGTAGCTTCTTGATAGCTTGACTTGGTCCACTTGTTCTCTCTTTGGTGGCGGGGATCTTGATTGACTGAAAGAACAAAGGAGAGAGCTCAGAAATATATCTACTCAAGCGTTTGAACACCATATTTAGTTCCTAAAGTTGAAGGCTGAAAAAATATTTGGAAGTTGAAGCTCTGTCTTGGATAGAAGCTTTACAAATTTCACCTGATATACTCCCAAACTAATTTTTCAATATTTTCATCTACTGATGATGAGTATTTGCAAATATTGATAGCCACATTCTAACTTACAAATAATGACTTCAGTATCTGCAAGTGAATTCATGGGGACAACCCGAGCAAATAGCACAGCAAAATGAATACCATCTAAACATGTGTCAAAACTCACCTATAGCTGCGACTTCTGCTATAACTTCGACGAGGAGAACGTGAACGTGAGCGTGACTTTGACCTAACAGGCGACCGTGAGTAGCTGCGTCTACTGCAATGAACACCACAAAGTCAAGAAACTCAAAAGGAAAAGATTTGGGGCATAAAATAAAGAAGGCACTTGCTTCACAGAGGTTAAAGTACCTGACTTTTTTAGGACTATTTGGGCATTTCCTTTCTATGTGACCTCTTTCTCCACATCGATAACACTTGTTCTTCCAATCCCCAGCTTTGCAATCTCGAGCCCAGTGACCTTCAAGGCCACAGTTGAAGCAGCGGCCTGACCCAGGAGCGGGTCCTTTGCCAAGATACTCGCGCGAACCGCCTGGTCCACGTGGCACCTAGAGAAACAACCATTATCCAATATCAGAATCAGCCGAGATGCATCATAGGAAACCAAGTTCAACAATTAATTCATTTACATAATTATTTTGTGAATAGGATCATGCAAGTACAATTGGCCCACTTCCGTTAAACCGGGACAGTGCAATTTGATGATGTGTTCAAACAAGAAATGCCTTCCTCTTTTTATTCAGCATCTATATATAAATAATTCAACTTAAAAGGCAGAGAAAATAAAGTGCAGTTAAAAGAGAAAGAAAGAAATGAGGTTATCTAGCAGCTTTACTGGAGCCCTATTCACTAGTCAGGACAGCAAATTGATGAGTGGAAAATTCAAGGAAATACATGTGTAGAATACTTACTCCCTTGGCAAATTCAACAATTATGCGGCGTCCATCAATGTCACGGCCATCTAAATAGTATCTTGCATCATCAGCATCTCGAGGATCACTAAATTCCTGTTTAAACACATTGTGTAGCAAACAAAAGTTTTTTTGGCGGGGATGGTTGGGGGATCAAAATGGGAACTAATGAAAATATTAACACCATAATAAAGGGAAAACAGAGAGATGATACATACTACGAAGGCATAGTCGTGCTTCATGTCCACATCCCGTACTCTGCGGAAATGGTTGCCAGAAACAGTAAGGCCATCATTACTTACTTAAGCACAGGAAGTTCATGAACACTTGCCCCTCAAGACGAACTATACACCAGTTTGAGATTGTTGGGAATTCCATAAAAATACGCAAAGACATTATAGAAAGGACCACCAAAGTCTCCTAAAACCGGGCAAGACTCCACCAAGGCCATTATAGAAAGAATCACCGAAGTCCCCTAAAACCCGGCAAGACTTCCCATCAATTCCACCAAGGCCACCCTCTCAAGATTGACCTTCAGGCCAGGCAAATGCCTATAAACCGTCAACAAGATCATTCAAGTTAAACTCACAAGCATCTGGAACACATTTTCCTTTATATATAATAATTGATAATATACCCGAGCAATACATAGGCTTGGAAGGAAATTCCAACACACAGATGGGAGACTTAAAAATGTAAACCTCCACTGACTTTCTGCTGGTGTGCTAAACCAACTGTGCATTTCTAAGGAGTTCCCCACAGGAAACCATCGAGTTATTGTACAATATCAGAACACAAACAAGAACTTGAGCTTTATGACAAACAATTATAAGGGCACACAGAGCAGGCGACTATGATCTTAGTATGTCATATAAATTGGTTGAACAGAACAGTGGGGAATAAAACTCCCTTCCAGATGAAGGAAAAGAAATATATGAGAAATTGGACAAAAAGAGTAGCACAGAAATATTTCGCCAGTACCCCTGTCCAATTTTACAAGCATAGGTGAACCATCGATTTGAGATCTAACGCTACAACCCTAAGGAGCCAAGTATCTCAGGACAAATAGAAATATCCCTCCATTATTGTTAAATGAAGCACCTTCACGGAAGAAGCAACTTGGGTAGGAATTAGGATTGCATTGAACTGTAAGGTAGATGGAACAAAATCCCATAAGACCAACATATAAAAGGAAAACATCACCCAACGTTTTCTAGGACATCAACAAACAACATTAAATGGTTATAACAATAATAATTTTCCCACAGAATTTTCGCAATTTCAGTTGCTCAATGGCAACTGGCAGTATCAAAAGCAATAAGAAAGCAAGTGACACTGTGATGGCCTTAGGCCTATACAAAGAAATGCATGATGTGCCAAGAATCTAGAAAAAAAATTACCTCCCATATTTACTGAACGCACGCTCCAGATCACGTGAACGGGTCCGTGAAGACAAGTGTCCCACATAGAGACGAGTGCTATTTCCCATCCGATCATCATAACGAGGCATCTTTACAGAACAATTCTCAAACTGAAAATATGCACAGAACGAAGATAATATAATATTATAACTTAATCCGTTCACAAACATTATAAATCACCCAGCACAAGATGTGTCAGACCTATTCAAACATGCCAAAAAGTAATTTAGAGCAGAACTAATCCTGGGGTAATACAACAAACAAGAAATGAAAACTAGTACATTAAGCTATTGGCATAACCCATCGGTGGCCCACTAAAGTTGGCACGATGTTTCCTTTAGACACCTTAACTGAGAGATGTTCATTATAGACACCTAATATAGAAACTCGTTGAGTCTTTTTGCTTACATGGCATAATGAGTGTGTCCACTCATTGATAGGCGCGTGAAAGAGTTATTTAGTTAATTTTAATTATTTTTTTCATCTTCTTCCCCATTTTCAGCCACCATTTTGACCAAATTAAATTTCATCCATTGTTAAATAAGGTTTTTCAACAAAAATGACGGAATTTTTTTTTTTAAAATTCAAGAATAAACTCATTGGTAAAATTCTTTCATGGAAAATTTAATATTTACGACAAAGTGAATTTCAGAAAGATTAATAAAAGCTTATTTCGATAATTTGCAGGGAGTGAATTCAACGAAGCACAGCATGCAAGTGTGGGTAATTTCTACAAAAAGGGATAGGAATTTGGAGAAAGCAAAGAGGGGGAAGCCAGGGGTTATTTTGCAAACCCCAAAACAGAAATACAAATCAGAAAGGGGATTTGTTTGTTTGGGGGTTTTGGAGAAGGCGATCAAGGGTGGTTTGGAGAAGACTATCGCGGGGGAGGGGTTCTTTTAGTTGGCTTAAATTTTATTTTACTTTTATTTGGGAAAATATCATGTTTCATTGGGTCAGTTTTAATTTTTACTCAATATTAATTATTTAAAAATTATTTTTCACACAAATGACAAATGTCGTCGTTTAATTTGTCACTTTACATGTCATGGGCGAGTGTAATTCACACAATTATATGTTTTTGCTGATTTTTGCTGATACTAAAAAAGGTGTCAAAATGACGCAACTGAATCCTACATGAGGTGTCTAAGTGAAACATTGTGCCAACTTTAAGGGGCTACCGATGGATTAAGCCTAAGCTATTCTATAACAAAATTACCTGTTAAAAACTTATCTAAGCACAAAATTAATCACTGAAAGGCTTTTGGAAGCGAAAAGATCCCATCCAACAGTGAAAAATAAAGAGTTCAAAAGATAATCAAGCATAAACAAGAATGTGTCTAAGCTCTTTAAAATTTCAAAACAGAAAAAAATAATAAGCCTATTCAACCTGACATATTCAATTTACACAATCCAACTCAGATAACTTCCCATCAACTCAAGCAGAATCTAACCAAAGTAGTTTGATTTTAGCTACAGTATTGAAATATCTCAACCAATTATGGAACCTAAGCGACATCTCCTACCTCAAAAAGATCAACTCACAGTATACTTCTTACAACCAATTTTACATAAGCTTTCAGCGAGTAAAAACAACCATAACCATTCCATATAATAAGAATCTAACATATTCCTAGTAGCAAATTTCTCCTTCATGTACAAAGAATGATTAAGCCTTAACTTTCTTTTCAGAATTGAGAAAGCTTGAACTTCCAAAAGGTACTACAACGCCAAATAGTTACTGGTGTACCACTACGAATGAAGAAAAGCATGCAGAACTCACATCAATAGAAACTCAGTAAATTTTCCACCCGAAATTTTTAACAAGAAAACCGACAACATAATCAGAACCAACCACAAATTCACATTTCTAGAAATCATGCTACTTCACAATCAAATTTCATAACAAGAAAACACGCACACAAAAAGAAAATAGACAGAATAACCACCACAATTCACATTTCAAGAAACCATAACTCCTAACTCAATCCAATCCCAATCAATTAAATTCAACAATTTCAAGAGCACAAAGCCAAAAGCTTCAATCTTTTTTCATAATTGTTGACAGGAAACAACCTACACAACTTCTCACTATTAGAAATCACATAATAGGATGACAACACTTTTAACCTAGTCCAACCCCACAACAAAAAAAAATCAAAAAATTGGATAAAAATCTCAGCTTTATACTAAATCCTAACAAAAATTCCACGAATACTCACAAACCCAAAAAAATAAAAAGAATCTAAAAAACCCCACAACATTTCAGAAACAACCACCACAATTTCTCACCAATACAAATCAAGAATCCCTAAAAATCAATAATTTTAAGGCAATTAAAGAACAATTAAAATTAACTAATCAAGGTAAAAAAAATAAAATTACCCAAATAAGCGAAATTCCTTTGTAACTTTTCTTTGGCTGCTTATCGAAACCCTGTAAAAAGAAAAACGAAGAAACTCTTATTATCGAACGTTATCTTTTTCTTGAACCGACATACAGAAAATGAACGGCTCAGATTTTAGTGATTGTATATCGGACGGTTAGGATTGATTGAGGCCCAAAATTAGTTTTTGGTTTATAGGCCCATTTTATTGAGCCCAAAGTGAAAATTGTTTGGATGGTTGTTAGCCTCTTAGGTTTCGTATTGTATTGTATCGTCTTGATGAATATACTTTTTGAATAGATTATCTCATTTTTCATCATTACGTAACGTAGCACATGAGTAATTTAAAAGCAAAACCTACAAGAAATAGATTATTAGCTGACAAGCAAAGATAAAATAAAAAGGAAAAACATAAGGTGACAACTTGATCACATCAATTTGGTCAGTATATAAAATAAGACTTTTCATAATTACATAATGATATGATACAATAAAATTTAAATAAGAATTAAAACAAGCATTGATTTAAACCAATAATATAATACAATTGGTAACACGTTGTAAAGGGCAGGTTCGTTGTTAACTAAAAAGGTGATCTCTTGGCTTGGAGAGAAAGGAAAATCCGAAAATGTATTACATAGTTGCATTCTTTTTCCTTTTTGTTTTGGCTTGGAGCGCTTAGGTTTATCTCTCTGAATTCAAATAGTTGAGGTGGATTTTTTTTAAAAATGTTTTCATGCTATATTTATGATTACTTAAAATATCTTTTAAAAAGAGATGTGACTATATTGAAAGAGCAATTATTTCCATTTACAAATATATGACAAGGACACCCCATATTACATCCTACATTCTATCAAATTACCACCTACTTTTTTTCAATATATAAAAAAGAAAAGGACCTTTTTCTACCACAAGTAACATATAATCATGCTTAAGAGAAATTGAGTTTCAATGTCAAGCAAGGTATTGTTTATTTCTTATACTCTCTCTGTTTTAATTTGTTGATCTTACTTTTTTGTTTAATCTATCAAAAAGAATGTTCTTTTTTGTTTTTGACAATTTTTTAGTTTCAACTTTCCAATGACAGATTTAAAATTACAAAATTCAAAAGTCATCTTCACTTTCTTAAATTTCCTGTTAAGTCAAAACAAGATAAACAAATTGAAACGAGGAATTTATATCCCAGATGATTATAAAACAAATAGACCAAATGGTTAGAAGCTAAGTTGCTCGGACTCTCTAAAAAAGTTATCGCACCCGTGTCAGATCCTTAAAAAATGCACTACTTTTGAAGAATCCAACGCACACCCAATGACATTTTTGAAGAGATCAAACAACATAAGTTAGAAGGATATCTACAAATTACATTCTCCATAAAATAGTGGAACTAACAATATCATAAGCTAAAAATCTGAATACAACTAGACGAACATTATTTAACAACATATTGAACACTTGAAAATAAGCATATTCATAATGCCTAAGAAAACATAGGAGAAAAGAGCTACTCAATTAAAATTAAGATTAAAAAAAGAACTACTTAGTAAACTTATGGTGAGATTAATTTTTTTCTTCATCTTGTTTTCCCATGGACTCTTCACTTTTGATATTGCACCCATATCGGATTCTTCAAAAATACCCGTTGACTTTTTTGAAGAATCTGAGTAACATAGGTTTTCAACTCCTCTTATTTTTGCTTCCAATCAACAAAGCAAAATAGAAGAGAATCCTAAAGAAAAATCCCAAACCAATTGTGATCCAAAAACAAGTCCATTTGTTCAAGTCAGTCCCACCACTTTGCTTCAATATATCTGATCCAGTTGTCAAACATGTTGTGCTTGTTATGTTCATTCCCAATGTCTTGCTCATGTTTTGCAACAACTTGATCTTTAAGGCCTCAGGGACAGCCCTTAATGGCGAGGTGTCGAAAAGCTGGACACCCTTTACAAAACACTTGTTGGGATCAGAAAATTCATTTTGTAACACCCCTTGGTAAGGGTATTTCACTAAGGACATATAGTGAAACCATATCCAATAAGGAGGTATTCGATCACGACTAATGAAGAAGCCACTGAAGAGAAAGAAGTAAGCTAAGACCGCGACCACGACTGTGTAGGCCATCATGATGTTGTAGATGACACCAGAGAGGAATGTGACAAATGAACTCCCTGCCCAAAATGAGGCAAGTAAGAAGAGCAAGAAGTAAAGGAAACCTGAAACGCCACCGGCTAGTCCAACTGACCAATATGTTGTGACAGCAAAGGCAATGGAGAGGACTAATATGGAAGGAAGTGAGATAATGGCATGTGAAACAACATAAGAGGAACGACGATAAGCGTTATGAGCAGTCTCTCTCATGAAAATATACCTTTCTTGAAGAAAAACAGGAATGGCTTCAGCACAAGTGTAAAAAGTTGTGGACATTGCAAAGGCAAAAAAGCCTAACCTTTCTTGAACCCCTTTTGGAGAATTGTCTAATTTCCAAAATATTGTAGCTAGGATAATCCCAGTGACAACGACAGCGCCAAAACGCATACCAAATAGCTCAGGCATTCTCATGGAATTCAACATTGATCTTTTGGCTATCACAACCATATCTACCCAAAATGGATTAGCAAATTTTGGAACGTTTGAAGAAGAGACATTTGGGTCGATATTCGTTGCTCCTGAGACTAATTTCCCTCTTGAAACACTTGCACTTATTGCATCTTTAAGTGATGGTTTTGGTCCATTGTAAAAGCTGCTGGTGCTAGTTGTTGAGTTTCTTTCCCTTTGCCATGTTTTATTGAATTCCATCAAAGTCTTGGTTCCATTTGGAGTTCCTTCGAGTTCTCTGATGAAATCCAAAGCAAACTCTATCCTGTTTTCATTTTCAGGAATTGGGTTCCCAAAATCAGAAAAAAATTGTTGTAGACATGAAGGAGGGCTAGTCAAGACCGTGTGTCCACGCGAAAGGATGATTAAACGGTCCAAAAGACTCAAAATTCTATAACTTGGTTGATGAATTGACATGATCACAATACTTCCACTTTGTGCTATTCTTTGCAAGACTTTTACCACCATATATGCACTAGTGGAATCAAGTCCTGAAGTTGGTTCATCAAGAAACAGGACAATAGGGTCATGAATTATGTCGATACCAATAGAAACACGTCTTCTTTCGCCACCAGAAACTCCCCTATGGCCTTCATCACCAATCACTGTCTTGGCAGCATTTGTAAGGCCTAGTTGATCGATCAACGCTTGAACTCTAGCATTCTTCTTGGACTTAGATAAAGTCCTTGGAAGACGAAACTCGGCTGAGAACATGAGTGTTTCTTCAACTGTTAACATTGGGAACAAAAGATCATCTTGCATAACATATGCTGAGATAACCTTGAGAAGCTTTGATTCAAGAACTTCACCATTCAAAGTAACATTCCCTTTAAGACTTTCCCTTGATATTCGATCAGCAAGGGCATCAATCAACGTTGATTTTCCCGATCCACTAGCTCCAAGAACAGCCATGATTTCACCTTCTCTGGCTTCTCCTGATATGTCATTCAACAACACCTTCATGTTATTATCGGATGACAACTCATCGTCTTTATCGCCCCTCCTCAACCACCTAGGAAGTGATATTTTACTTTTGACCTTAACACTATAGGTTAGATTGTGAAAGGAAAGAACAAAGGGAAATGATGAAGGAGTAGTAGTAGTATAATTGGAGTGATTCCCAAGTTCAAGAACTTGGTTTTTTTCCTCAGCAGAGTCGCCAAGGCGTTTCAATAGCTCACCTAGTGTGATAGAGACATTGTGCCTTGGTTTTCTTCCAAATTCTTGAAGTTCCATGTTGTTTCTTGGGCCTAAAAATGGAAGATCACTAGCTGAAGACATGTCGTCGCCTCCACCAAGACTAGACATGTTTGATCAAATTAGCACTACGTACCAAATTTTATAGCTAAACAGCAAAATTCAGTAGTTGTTGATTTTTTTGGTAGTGAAGGGTGTTTGGTGTTTATGGATGTATATTTCTTACTAGTTTTGTCTAAAACAACACACTAAATAGAAAGACAAATGTATGAAAAGTTCTTCAACAAGTTTTTCTTCATGTTGAGTCACTTTCTTTATGAATTTTGGCTAGCTAAGTAAATATATTTTTTTGATGCCTTTGTACAAGAATATAAGGTTAAAATTTTAATGTTTTCGTGTAATGTTGAGGTTTGAAAATTATACTAAAGTAAGTTCAGTAGGTGGCAAGTTGGATGCCTTCCATTGAATAAGTATACAAGTGTATACGTAATTTACATCATCAACTACTAGGTCTATGTTACTAGGCATCTCATATGGGTGCGGATCTAAAAGTCGGATTTATTATTACTTAAATTTGGATTTGGGGATATATAGGGGTAAGATACAATCAATAAATGTATATTACGACGTATGTGAGTATATATTTTGATGATTAATTGAAGTTGTTAAATCAAAGCTAGTTATATTTTGTTCATAAGTTATCTCATATAATAGTAAGTGTTCCTAATATTTGTTCATAAGTAATCTCTAATTATAGCAAAGTGTTCCTATATATATAATATATTTTTCATAAGCTATTTCTTATATAATAATAAAGTGTTTCTATTTATATATAATAAAATATAATATAATATAATATTTAATAAAGTGTTCCTATTATTATATATAATATTTTCTTCATAAGTTATCTCATATAATAGCAAGTGTTCCTAATATATTTACCACATGAAATCTCAACAAAACCAAATACCATTTCAATATTATTATTTTTGTTCACAGGTGAAGTTAAGATTTTAAGTTTATGAGTTTTTAATTACAATTTTCTTTACTTACGAAGTTCTAGATAGATTTTTTTTTTACATATTAAATATTTTTTTAACACTAATATAAAGTTTGAGCCAAAGTTTTTGAGTTTTGTCACAATCACCACTATGACTTTACCCTAGCCATAAATGTAGTTGAAACACCCGGGTTGGATTGACCAAATCCAATATGGATCATACTTCCACATTTCCACACCCAAATCATGTTGGGTGCGACAAATATTTTGAAGGATATGAAGAATAGCCAATATCTTTCAATTTTTACGGATAAAATTCAGAAATAATGTTCTAGAATATCACTCGTGTAATTTAAAAGGTTCATAGTAGTAACCTCTTTTTTAAATTACAAGAGGCTGAAAAATGGTTATTTGTCGATTTTCTATAAAAATAAAAAAATAATAAAGAATTTTTTTTATAAAAAACATCAGATGCCATAGTTGTAACTAACCAGATTTAATGGGGAGACATTTCTTGTGTGCTTTTAGAAAAAAATATCAACTACTTATTCTTCTAACCTAATAAATTCCTTTCAAGTGATTAGAGTATATCATAACTCTTTGGTTTTTCTATCAATTGGTTTGTTGAGAAGTAATTTACAACAAGGAAAACTTTATTGGACATCACTAAAATATCAAAAGGTTCATGTCTATTAACTTAAGGTTTCACCAGAATTGAGATGATTGGAACTCGTTCATCCTTAATGATCGGCTTTGAGCTTTAAAAATAAGTAATATTTTGATAGAAAACGTTTGACCCCCTGAACAAATTTCCTCTGCAAAAATTAATCCTGAATTACCAAAGGCATAGCGAGATGGTTAAGCCTCATTCAACCTTAATTAATAGTCAAGTTCGAGCTCTAAAGATGAATATTATCTTAGTAGGAAGCATTTCATCCCCTTAATAAATCTCTCTGGCGAAACTTAATCATCAAAGGGTATGTCTAGATATGGTTGGGGCCCATCTACATAAGATAATCGGTTGATAGTGAGTTTTTCTACCCCTTAATAAATTAACATATTAATAGAAAGCGTTTAAACTCCTTAATATATCACCTCAATAGAAATTTTGATTATTTGAGTTACAGTCAGTAAATTTCGAATTTCAAGATACATAATAATGACGTAAAGTTTGGATACATAATGTAAACTTGACTATTTGTACAAAGTAAAGAAACAATATAATACACTTTGCTAACTTGTTGCGTGTTATATTCATATAGTAGCCACTGCTACTTTCTTGTGTGTTTTATTTAGTTGCAAATAACTATAATTCATCTAATTTTTATTGAATTATTAGTCACTTCCAAGTGGCTTATAATATGGTGACCAATATATTCCTAATCTCTTTTGCACACGCCTTCATTACTTTACGAAATCAATTTTGTCTATTTCCTACTATTATTTAGGAATGTGTTCTTATAATAATTTTTTTTTTAAAAAAAATCAAATTTTTAATCTATACCTAAATCCCTTTCTTATTAATCTGGATTTTGTTTACTTTAGTGTAGATGTTCATCTACTCTGGACCTAAGAATTCCTACAACTCCTCGGTCAAAAAATAGAATATAGAAATGTGCAAGTTATGGATATATAAAGTTCGATTAGCTAGTTTATCAACATGGCCGAAATATACACTAACAATGCATATGTTGTGTATATGTATAGTTAGTAATAGTATATACGACCTATATATTTTGTGCATATTTTGTAAGCTAATTAATCGAAGTGTTTAGGATAGTGATTATCCCAATACTCATTCAATGTATATACTTGTAACTTGCTCATAGTAACTTATCTACACTGATTGTCTCCTCCCCACCCTCCACAACTCACCCCACCCCACCAACCCCCACCCTCAATACTATATGTAGATTATTATAAATACTTTTGCAACAATACTTCCTGCTTACTTTACCAAAGACCAGAAAATAAGCAAAAAAATACTTATTTTCCGAGAAAACATTTTCCTTTCATACCAAACATACCCTTGAGTAATGTGAAGATTACTTGACAATCATGTATACTTATTAATTTACCTGTCAATAAAGACCAAGCCAAAGCCCCCATAGGTAGATTCACTTTTAAGAGACCAAGCCAAAGCCCCCATAGGTAGATTCACTTTTTTTAAGAACCCGCACTAGGCAAGCCCGATGCGACGAGCTCAACCTAGAAGGCAAACCACTTGGTTTTACTGGCAAGGAGTTTTGAACTTGAGACCTCCAACATGGAAGTTCCAAGTCCCAACCACTGGGCTACCCCGAAGGGTACTTTTCTACCTGTCCATTCAACTACTTGAAGCAGAATATCTTTTCTTTTACAAGAGCAAGGACCAGTTTAGAGTTTTAGCATTTCTCTTGTAGTACAATGAATTTATACAAATTTTCACTCTGTTAAGTTTACACTATACAACTGTCTCAAAAGTTCCCTCCAAGTAAAAGATTGAAACCAAACAGCAATGTACAAGTGTTTTAGGGTATACTATGAGAAGGGGATGTTTTTTTTTTTTTTCTTTTCTACCTAAATGACATGACTAAGTGGTCCAATGCCCAATTCGTCCTCTATGTCATCGCTCTCTTCGAACAGCTTCAAGAATCGAGCTTGCTCTTGTTGTTTCTTTCTCTTTTGCCAATATTTGTAGGCAGTCACTGCTCCAAGAACTATAAAAGTCGTCACTAACACACAGATGAGCAGCACTAGAGCCCAGTGCATTCCCTTTTCCTTATTCCGTGGGACATCAGTGTGATTTGAAGCTAAAGAAACCATGCAATAACACAGACAATAAGTTACAAAAATCAGAACAAATGGATAAGCATCCATATGCCAAGAATAGTCTAGATAGATGCTATCAATACAAGAATTTTGTAGCACAGAGAAGTTGATGTTTAAATAATTTGTGAATTTTGTAGCTCAGTAGAATCGTTCCTAATTTAGACAAACTAAAACCATCATGGATTCCCTAAGCACCGAAGTAGGATGTCAGAAGAGACGTAATGAAATAACATTTAGAACAAAGATGACCGAAAATCCAAATCGTCATCATACATATCTTGCGAGAGAAGTGCAACCTTCCGTTTATCCAGTTTCTTTTGAGAAGCAGGCCTATTTAATACTTCAATTATAGAACCAGGCAAAAAATTTATTTACGTCTGTGTCGACACCCCTAAGTGAAGGTAGCGTGGCACCATTGTCTTTTTGATTGCAGGGCCAAATGGCAATTAGGAGCCCAAATCCTACGTCAAAATGAAACTCAAAGATTTACCCACCAAAACCTTTTTCTTTTGATCAATTCAATTGGCATAAATTTTATTTACTTTTTTGATGATTAAAATTCCGCTATGAGTTATGGCCCAACTCCAACTGACCCACATGTTCGAAAACTCGGGGAGGAGAGGGGGTACTTGAATGTCAGCCCTCTTGTCAGTGGCAGGGTTTGAACTAGAGACGTATCTTTCCACACATTTTGTGTTGCATCCTTACCACTAAATCAAAACCCCGGGGCAAAGATTGGCGATACATTTAGCTAGACGCTTGTGTTGATCAGCGTCAAAGAGATCTTAGACAACATAAATGAATTTCCTTAAGCATGTTACAGCATTTATGAGGGGGAGGGGGGAGGGGGGAGGGAGTTGGGGTTTCAGAGTATTTATGAGTTTATGTGCAGTAAAATAATTCCAAATAGCCTCAAGTTCACTGTTGTTACAGAGAATACACCACACTAACCAAGAAGAAGAGACAGCCATAGATAGAATACTCACCACCTTCAAGAGGGACACAGTCTGGACACAAAAATGTGGCATTGAACTCTTTCTCCTTGAAATGAATATACTTCCCATCAGGACTAGTAAAATCAGATGCACAGAACTCCCATTCATCAAATATATCATCAGGCTTTATAAATGAGTCCTTCTCATATATCCCACATCGTTTGCACTTCTTTTCTTCAAGTTCTGTCAGAGGCTAAAAAAATAAACATGCAACATCATCAGCTCCCAAAAGAAGATGCCATAGGCCACACACATTAGATCAGTAAACTTGTGAACTTCTAAAATAACAGACATAGACAAGCTTCCGAGCTGCATCAGAAACATTCCAAGTAACAACAATAATAGTCTAAATTCTTCCCTTGATGCATAAAGCAAACAAACACCATAGTTTATTAAGAATAGGAGTTTTCTCTGCCAGACAGCCACATATATGAAGTAGGCTTGTAACCAACTGAGGATTGTCTTGATTAAACTTTAAGTATCCCTATGTATCATGGAGAAAGACTGGGAAGGAAATTATGAAAAGAAAGATCGTATACATTGCTGTGAGTACTGGTTGCAAGTCCTCTCAATCTTTACATGATCACCTGTTTAGTTCCATTACCTTCTCTCTTTTTATTTCTAATTTTTTGGGTGCACGTGGTTGGGGTTGAGGGAGAGGAAACAGTTCCCTTCGTGCACAATTGGAACTTTATGCTTTGGTAATGGTTATTGCCTTCATGCTCAGCTATTCCTAGCTTGAAACCTAAAAATTCCACCTCCCAAAACCCCTCTTCCATCTCCCAACATCACCTACCAATACCATTTCCAACAGGTCAGCTCCCAGACAACTCATCTCCCAAGTGCAAACAATTGTCCGCAGTCAACTAGCACTTCTCTTCTCAGTCCTGCAAATGCCTTTGATATGCTTCCTAACATCATGCAACACCAATATTTCATCCCCTGCTCTCTCTTATTTCGTTTCTACTAGTAACTATAGCTTATGCTTCTTGGAAATCCTAACATCACATAATAATGAAAACCTTTAAGCCTAATCCCAACATCTACAGCTTGAAGGAAAACACCAAAGGTAAATAGAATTTAAAAAAAGTGAGCTCCCGACAACTACATCCGACCATGTAAATCAGTGTTATCAAGCATTTTGAAAGAAGAAATGACCATAATCCACTGAAAGGTGGGATACTAAGTTATCAAATGAAGGATGATTTCTTCCGAGGGAGAGAGAGGGACTACATTGGAACCTGCTTCTACAACAGACCTTTTCCTCCTCAATGAGGGGTAATGTGTAACAGACTGTATACCTCTCTTGCTTTCTTGCACATCATCCTTCCAGATTAACTAATACATAATCTTGAAGAAATATCTCTGGGGGTAACCTCCACTAAAAGGGGCCATTACTACTAAAATAACTTCTAAACCTTGTTGGGTAGACATTGATGAACTTCCTTTTTTTTTCTGAAACTGTACATCTAAATAGAACCTTGCTCCGCACTTCCCCAATTGACAGAGTTGACCTTATGGAAGAAAATGAAGATTTTCTAGAGCACATTCTACTGACTTCATTAGGAAATTTTCTTTTTCTAGCTTTTCCTTTTCTCAACACGAATTTATGCATGAGCAAACTTTACTAATTGGCAAATGGTATGTCAAATAAAGGGCATAATCTTGAGAAGATAAATCTGGTTATATTCCACCACTCTTTGAAATTATAGAAAAACCTCAAGAGAAGGATATAGTTGGAAATATGATGAACCAACAAATTTGCAATAGTAGTTAAGAAATCATTAACTTTAAGGGTAGTTTGCTCAATGGAACGTCTTGGAAGGCAGCTGTAAGAAAATTTGGAAGTGTGTATTCCCTCGATTTTGGGATCAGTACCGTCTTCCTAAGTGGGTAGTGTCATGAATGTATCTTCCAAGAGCTAATGCAATGGATATCGGTGCAGCTGCATCTAGTTGCTAGAAACAGTGGATTTCTTGGTTATGAATTTTTTTTAAAATGTAAAACAGGAAAAGAAAGTACACCTTCTCTCTTTACTACTATGTTCATTTTACTTAACTATTTCCTGATGTGTGTTTTCAGTAGGTTTTCTACTTTTTGGTATACTTCTTGTATACGAGCATGTTATTTTGCTCGAACATCAATAAAGTTATTACTACTTCATAAATAAATTCTATCATAGTAGATTAACAGTCACTCTATGTCCAGCATAGCCGGTCTCAACCCCAAACAAAGGAGGAGAATTGTTAGGTTTAACAATCTGATACTAAATAGTCAAACTACGATCAATCCTCTAAAATCACAAGAGTCATTTGGTAGCTAGTTTGGAGGTCAGCTATGCAGGCATTAAATCCTACATGAAGCTATACCACGTTTGCTAGCTGGTCAGGAGGTAAATTATTCGTGTATACAGTTAATATGGTGTTTGGTTTGTAATTTAGAAACCCACATAACTAATACAATTACATGGTAACTAATATATGCATAACTCTAATCAGCTATCAAACGAAGGACTCATATAGTCAACCCACACTAATTTGAGGTAGTTAATGACACAATTGAACAAAAAAGAGTATTTTTGGCAGATAATGAGAAAAAAAATTCAAAACATTTTTTTTTCAAATTAAACAATTGCATACCTGCCAAGACTCTTCTCCCTTGAAGGTATACAACTCATGTTTCTTCTTCACATCAGGCAAATATATTGTTCTATTTTCACCTTTACACTGAAAATAAACTTCCGGTGATAATCCGAGAAACTCATGAGTATTATATATCTCGATCGAATCTAGTGTTACAACCGCCGCTGTAATCAATTCTGCAGAAAAAAGGAAAAATTAGACAAAAATCACATGATTTTCCATTGATTAGTTCACTAAAATCAGAAATTCGATTCATTTCATTTCATGAAATTTACCTGGAAGCGAGCTGAGAAGAATCGAGCTACAGAAAAACGAAAGCAGAAGAGGAGGAACCCTAGGCATCAATCGATGACACATCGCTGTAGAGATTTTTCGTTTTTGTTGCTTTTTTTGCCAGGAATTGGGTTTGTTTGATCGAAGACGACGATGAAGATAAATTTTGTACCTTTTGCTCTTCAGATTGTATCTTAATGTTTATTTTAGTCCTACTACTGTACACATCCACTCGGGTTCGACTCTCTTGGGTACGGAATCGTTCTATTATTGAACATTTTATCCCTTGAATCCTCTTAGGTACAAGTTTCTTGGGTATGAAATCGTATTTATTAGATGTTCTTTGTTCCTAATTACTTGTCCACTTTTGAATCGACAACACATATTAAGAAAACAATGATTGACATAATGAGTTTACCAGTTTATCTTTTTCAAAGTGATTAATTGAGGGTATAATAGGTAAAAGTAAATTATCTTTTCTTGATTTGTCAAAATGCACAAGTAATTAAAAATAAACAATGTACACACATTATACAGATTGAAGGGGTGGTATGTATTACTACTTTTGTCCTAATTTATGTGTTATTATTCTCATTAGAATTTTGAGAGTCAAACTTTTTAATTTTGAACGTAAATTTGAATATGAAATTTTTAACAATAACATAAAATGAAATTCTACAAATGAGGTGTGAGAAGGATAGAGTGTATGAAACCTTATCACTATCTCTTGGAGGTAAAAATAAGACGAACATGAAATCCTTAAATTTCTTAAAATAAAAGTTAAATATTTGAAACTACGCAAAAAGCATTTAAGTCATAGTCATTATTTAATTCAGAATATTTAAAAGCATATGAAAAAAAATTATTGTCAAAAGAAAAACTTATTTGACTTTCGAAATCCGAACAACGCCACGTAAATTGAGACATGGAGTGTATATATTCATTCCATATGATAACTTTGCACCATTGATTTAGAAGTTGTTAACACTTGACCGATATCTCATCTCCACCATCTTTTGCTTCTTTCCTTACGTTGTTCCTCCTTAAATTTAAACCAAAACCAATATTGCCAACATTAATGCTACTTAATTTCCATTGCCATTGTATTTGTCAATAGTCTTTTTTTTGTCAAATGTCAATGGCTAAAATATTACTAACACCACCAACTTTTTTGGTGTTGTCCATCTTATTAATCTTCATTACTTTCTCACAAGCAACTCCACCAACCTTTGATTGGGTTCAAAAAGAATACCTCAAGGCTCACAATGATCTAAGAAGTAGTGTTGGTGTTCCTCCTTTGCAATGGGATGAGAAATTAGCCGCTTACGCATATGATTGGGCAACTCAACGAAGGGAGGATTGTAATTACAGGTAAAGATCGTTGCTCAAGATACATAGCCTTATGAAAATATGACCTGACCAAATCGTTCATTGACGAGTCAATTATGACGAAATGATTCTAGTTAGACCCCCTTGAAAGGCTTGGATCAATTTGGACATTTTATGTCGCTAAATTTAGGGTGATTTGCACAAACATGACCTTCGAGTGGCACTATTTAAATTTTGGTCTTGATTGATAAAAAGGGTGCAAAAAGTGGCCATTTGTGCAAATCATGATCTTCCAGTGGCACTATTTAAATTTTGGTCTTGTTTGATAAAAAAAAAGGTGCAAAGTGGCTGTTTGTGCAAATCAGCTAGCCTTGACCAAAACAAATTCTAGACATACCATTCATTGATTCGAGAGTAATTTAGTCTAACTCGATCATTTGACACAGAGGCGTATCTAGAGGGGTGCCATGGGTTCACGTGAACCCATGCTCCCCTCTCTAGATCATATATAGTAGTGTTGTATTTTTTTTAAATATTTAAATATAGATGTGTGAACCCATGTTTAAAGTATCATATAAAAATGCGATGATGATTGGGTGCACTTCTCTAAGTGAGATAGAAATTTAAATCTTATATCTATTTTGTCTCTTTGAGTAACACTTTTCCAAGTGGTTATCAGTTACACTTTTGTCGTTTCAACTAATTTTTCTTTTGTTTTTTTCCTTTATTCTTTCAAAATTTTGAAGTGTGTTACATTGAGAATTCCTAAAAAATTTAGCATTGTAAATTTTTTATATAATTAAATCAAATGTGTATATTAAAATTTAAAACTAGTAGTATTATATATTTTGGACCTATAATTTTTAAACTTTAATGATTCATATTACGAACTAAAAGTCAAATCGATCAAATTTATATTAGAGATACATTTTTTCATAATCGTGCACCCATCTAACCGAAATCCTGAATACGCCTCTGATTTGACATCCTTAAAATTTATTTATTTACAGGGAACATTCGACCGGGCCATACGGAGAGAACATCTTCTGGCAACTTTACGTAGAGACACCAGCAACTGGTATTGTAAAAAAATGGTTCGATGAAAAGAAGAATTTTGATGAGGTAAAGAATGTTTGCAAATGCCAGCCAGAAATAGAAGGATGTGAATGTGGCCATTATTTAAATATTGTATGGAAGACTACAACAAAAGTTGGATGTAGTGGCAATGTTTATTGCAAGAACCAAAAGGGTCTTTATATTGTATGCTCATATGATCCTATTGGGAATTATAAAGGTGTTAACCCTTTGAATCCTGGTAATAATTCAACAAGTAGTTAAGACGCGCTAGGTCGCATTAACTCCTACAGAATTTTATGTAACGATCAATAAGTAACGATGTTTTGATTTTGTAATCACATTGTAAGGATTTGTTTTTTGTTCTTACAAGAATTTTAAAAGAATATTTGGTGTATCTGTCTATAGTAAAACTTCAATTAATTTTAAAAAAATTATCTTCATTTTCCTTATTTTTTCTTTTCGTAAGTTTGAAATTAAGAAAATAACCTTAATCGACCATAAGTTGAGGTCACTGATACTTGGTCATTCACACAAATGATTTTTTTTCATCAAGAATGAGGTTAATAATATAATCGACCGAGAAAAGGGAACATTAACTTATAAGGTGTGAACATTTAGTGATCAATAAAGTGAGCACAAATCTTGAAGACTAGAGTTAACAGATCATTGATCGACAGAGTTATCCAGCACGTATATTGATAGGAGATAGTAAGTATCTGACAATCGAAATAATTATGGTGTCCGCAAGTTAATACGAACATCTAATGGTTAAAAAATCAGGCTGCCTTCACATACTTCTCTAATATGACTAGGCAAGAAGTGATGTTAAAAAGATCGAATTTTATTCATAAAACACATTTTTTTAGTGCGATTTATTAATAGCAGTAATGGAACTAGTAAGTACTAAGTAGCATATAATATCTCTTATTATACAAAAAAAAAAATCACTTTATAGCATATACTCCATCACTTTTTATTAGTAATTTGTTTTCACATAAATACACACAATAACTTTACTATGCCAAATTGAGGAATTAGACTTATCCTAATATAGTTATAGAGATATACTCTTTTTTTTTAATCGAGCGTCTATCGAAAACAAATTTTTTACCTTATAAAGATGGAGCTAAGGTATAAGTACGTCATTCTACTTTACTTGTAGAATTACACTAGGTATGTTGTTGTTGTTGTTATATACTTCTCAATATAGTTACGAAGATGGTTTTATTTCTTGCTATTGTGCTGTCTCTTTTCTTACAATCTCGCATCAGATAGTTTCATTTTGAGTTGAGAGTCTATTGATAATGATTCCCTACCTCATAAAGTAGGGTAATGTTTGTGTATATCCTACTTTTATGGCGTGCAACGACGAAGAACAATACAATCTATCCAAATAATGTATTCATTAAAACAATACAATATGATATAATACAACACAACACAATACGATACGATATATTATGAAAAATACATTACAACCATTCAAACAGAGTGTTAGGAAGATGCTATCCTGCCTTTCAATACATGTTCTTTTACTCCGGGAATATGAATTCCTATAAAGTAAACTCTCCAATTTATTTTTGACAAATCAATATCAAAGCTTTTTCTTTCTTCTTCAGACATCTTCCATTAGTTTTTGCATGTTGCCATTGTGAAACCTTGCAAAACAATAAGCCATAGAAAAAGAAAATTTACTTTGTTTAATCTTTTGTAAAATATGTGTACCTTCTTAACAGAGTGAGGTAGGAAAAATAAGTTTTATAAGTAACATTAAAAGTTCATTGGACGGGGAATGTTCCAACCCCCACCCCTTGACCATCCAACCCACTACTTCGAACCCCTACTGATCACCACACCATCCCACCTCCAGTTAAAGTTATGGGTGCTTTCTTAGCTGATAAAAAAGACGTGTTAAGAGTGAGATTTGAACTCAAACTTAGCAATACTAAAACAACCTTAAGCACCCACCATGAGTCATTGAACCAATCAAATCATTTGTTCATTGGGTGCTTTATGTTAATTTTATACAAATATGTCTTAATTTCTACATATAGCACCCGGATGTGTCTATGTGGATCTGCCCCTGCCCACCCCCATAGTATTTTATAAGATTATATGTAAATGTACTTGAGATAAAAAAAAATTTCTCCATCTAAACTATAGATTAAAAAATTGATGAGTCATGGAAGTCGTTATACTAATGTTTGTTTTAAGATAGGTTATCTATATCACACTCCTTGTGGTGCAACTCTCCCTTGAACCCCATGTGAACGCAATATACTTTATGCACCAGACTGCCTTCTTAGAATATAATTGATAAATACAATATATAATAGTAAGGAGAAAGTATCATACCATCCTTTGTAAAATCCATATGGTTCATAAACCTTGCTAAAGTTCTTCAAATATTCCACCTTCCTTTTTAAAAGCATTTGCATCTTTGAATGTTCAACTTCATGAGTTAACTCTCCTCCTTCATCATGTTGCTTGAGCAATTCCTTTGAAATATAATTTGAATAATCTAACATGTTATCAAAATATTTCATCTTATTAACCTTCACTTGATCTCCTTTTGAGTTAACAAAAGGAAAAGAAGAGAAAAACTCATAGCTATAGTTCAAAAGTTGTGATGATGATAAAGGATTCACATATGATGATGCTACATGATACACATTTAGCTCTGGACTTTGCAAGTATCCATGTTTGGCAATAGCAGACATTGTAGCACTTACAACCATATCAACTGGCACCTAAACCAAGTGAACAAACGTAAGTTGTCAGATAGTTTATGTGATATAGTTTGACTGGTACGGAGTTTAAGAATGAAAGAAATACTTTTAAAACTTGTGATCAAAACAAGTATAGTGTTTCTATAAATCATCTCATTAAGAATAAACTTCAGGTTCAAAGTGAAATTATTATAACTCCATCTGTTCCATATTAGTTGTTCACTTTTTCCTTTACACTTCTATTAAGAAATCATAAATAAGAACATGTAAAATATTTTTTTATTTATGATTTCTTAATGAACGTGTAAAAGAGAAATGTCTTGGGACTTAGGAAGAACATAAATTAGGGGGAAAAAAGTATTTATTATCATATTGTGACCCTTATTATGCAAAATACATGTTGGGAGTGCAATCTTAAAATTAGGCATGACAACACATAAATCCGCAAAGACTTCAACCCGTCCCGCCCATATAGCATAATTTTATATTTCAACCCACCCTGCATAAACCCGAAATGTACCTACCACATCAACAAGACAATTTGGATCAGCAAGAACACCAGGAAAGTCCCCTTTTCCATAGAAAACAATTGCAGGGTCGATTACCCTGTGAGAGAAAACAAGAAGATAAAATTTGACTCTCGAAATCTGAACGATACTAAAGGAGTATAATATAAGATACCTTAATCCTTGTATCCATCCTGGAAAAGGTTGTTCATAACTAGTTGTTATTGTGGAGGGACGAATAATGACTATTGGTATGTTTTCCCTCATGCTATCAATCACCATCTCACCCATGGCCTTTGTGAATGAATATGTATCATGCCATCCATATAACTTTGCCCTATTATAAATCATATAGTATAATTCATTTAATTACACTTGAATATATGTATGTATATCATTATCATAACGACGATTAATCTTGTATTACTATAGTCTTTATAGTTATACATAACTAATCATGACATTAATATTAATACGGGGTACTATTCATATTATAATACATCATATTCAATATTACTCCTATTTATTTAATCCAACAAACCAACCAAATGATAAAAGTTAATGTAGCATAACTAATTTCAACATTAATTAATCATATCAACATATAAACCAATACAGCTATAGTACTCTTTTTGTCATAATTTATATGACTCACTTTTCTTTTTAATCAGCCTCCAAAAAAAAGGACACATTTTGATATTTAGTGACAATTTAAAATTAAAATGTTAATTTTACCCTTAATAAGATGATTTATAATCACAGAAAAGCAAGGTACTTCTCAGCTCCTAATTCTTTCATAATTTTCTTGAACTCATTATTTTTAATAGAATTTTTCAACTTTGAAACAAAGTCCAACTCATTGACAGCATTGAGAGATGGAAACTTAGCAGATGGAGAATTTGATGTGAGTTTTTCCTTTGTTATGCTTTCTCCCATGATGAAAGGCTTCTCATATAAAAGACCTTCTCTTTCTCCATTGGCATATGCTTTAAAAGAATCAAATTGCATAAGTAAATAAATTCTTTTTAATTTATAATAGTCAAACGTCTATATAACAACGTCCTTATATAAATAAAAAAAACACTATAAGACATATAACATGATTGTTATTATAAAGAGGTTTGACTATCTGTCAATGAATTTGAATGTGTACCGGTCGAATAATGAATGAGGAGTTTCAAGTTCTTGCATTTCTTGGCAAACATCATGAGTTGATATGAATCATTCACATGCGCATCAAGAGCTAAGTCATACCTAGACAATATTGATGAAAATACAATTATAATTAAATATAAAAATAAAAGTGTACGTCGCCTCTCTCTGAGTCCGTGACAACTTTTAGATGAGTAGTCGTACTAACCTCAAGTCCAATGTAGTATTTGCGGCGGAATCAATGATCAAATCAATTTCTTGAGCTATTTGTTGAGAAATAATACTATCCATACCAAGATTTGGCTCATGGATATTTCCAACCGAATCAATTTACTTCTTATGAATGACTCATAAGATTCCCCATGCATTTCTTTTAGACATTTGAATAATTTTGACTCTATTATCTGATGGAAAAAAATACATGCATAATTTAGTGACTTAATTTGGAAATTAAATTGTTTTAATATAAAAGGTTTATATGGAAGAGGAAAAAAAACATTTATCTAATTAACATATACTTCACTTGCTAATCTGTCAAATACTGCTTCCTTATCCTTTGCCCTTTTAAGGAGGTAGATCTTGTTTATTTTTGGTGTTGTTCTTAGCATCTTTTCAATCAAAACTGCAAAAAATTATTTTCTTGTAAATGTTAGAGAATATAATTAAGTGATCAAATGTCTACTTTCTCTAACAATTTAAGGTTTTGGATGCGTTAAGCTAAGTACACATTTTAATGTAGTAAATCATTGTAGGCAAAGGTCATGTGTTTGAGCCTCACCGCCGCCAACTAAAAAGAATTAACATCATACATAATTAAGTAGATAAAAATTATGCTAGATCTCTCTAACATGTATTTTAATTTTTTGAATGTGATGATCACATACTTTAAACAAAGAATGTGACAATCATTCAAACTTTAAAAAATTAAGTAAATAGAAGTGTTCTCTCTAACGACTATTTTTGGACGACATGAAATGGGATAAATTTTAGGAAAGAAATAAAATAAGGATGAATTAAAAAGATTTTTTGCCCATATATATATACGGCCTTGCTTTGTGATCTTACTATTACAACAAAGGAAAGGGTCAAATTTGCTCCTCTATTATACGAAAAACATCAATTTTATCCTTTGTTATATCTTTTGATAAAAATACTCTAATCATTTCTCAAATAGCTCAAATATACCATTCCTTCGTTAGAATTATCCAATATGGACGTTCAATCTCACATACACTGATATTTTGATGAAGTGGAGTACCACGCCTATGCACATCACCGCCCAACCCATGCATAGTTTAACACACATTTTGTAAAAAATTATCAATGAAATTACCTTTTGCGAGAAATCATGTAACACCAGTGACAAGAAGGTTTTGGGCTTCAAAAAAGTCAACAATCCCTATTCCATTTTTAGCTAAAACATCTCCTTGATGATCACTCAATGCTTTAATAGAAGAGGAAGACATGCCAATGCCATGATCAATTCCTAATGTTGAGTGACTAAATTTCTTTGATCTAATTTTGTATGAAAAATTGTTAGAGAAATGAGTAGTACTATTTGCAGAAAACAACTTAGTTGTTGGTACCATTATATTAAGGGGAAAAAGATTTTGATGGTGAAGCATTGTCATTTGACAATTAAACAAATAGTTTATATGTTATAGAAGCTAAAATATTTTGTACATTATTTATAGAGGTAGTCTTACTTACAATCAATGTGAGATATTGGGTGTGTTTGGTACGAAGGAAAATGTTTTCTTAGAATATGTTTTCTTGGAAAACAAGTGGATTTCTAATGTACAAAATATTTTATAATGTTTGGTTAGTGAAAAAAATATATTTTTCAGGATATATCTTTTATTTTTGACTTAAGATTAAAAAATACTCTTTAGGAAAATAATTTCTAATCCAAAAATCAACCCCGATAATTGATCTAGAACCCGACCTCGACACCCAAACTAGGATAAGACCCCGATGAACGTTTCAAAATCCGACCCTGAGATTTGATCCAGGAAATTATTTTACAAAAACAATTTTTTTTATAAAAAAAATTGACTGTGTCGCGGGGGTGGGGTGGCGGCCTTGGGGGGGGGGGGGTTAAAGGGTGGGTTGGCCGAAAATGTTTTTTTTAAAAAATTTGAAATATTTACCAAAAATATTTTTTTCTTAAATTTTTTTTGACGGGAATGGCTTGGGTGGGGTGGCAGGGGTGGGGGTGATGGGGGAGGGGTAGGTGTAGGGGGTGGTGTAAGAATGAAAAAAATTAAAATTTAAAATATTTTCTAAAAACAATTTTTTTTTATAAAAATGATGGGATGGCCTAGGTAGGGGGTAGGGGTAGGGATGGGGTGGCGTAAAAGATGAAATTTTTTTTAATTTGAAATATTTCCTAATTTTTTTTTAAAAAAAAAATGACGAGGTGGCGGGGGATGGGGTATTGGGGGAGTGGCGTAAATTTTTTTTGAAATAAATTTGAAATATTTTTCAAAAGCAATTTTTTTTGTGGGGGGTAGGGATTGGGTGAGGTAAAAAAAAATCAAAAATAATATTTAATTTTTTTATTTATTATGTTTGAGAGGGGGGGGGGGGGGTGGTTTGGTGGTCGGGATAAAGATATATTTGGAATTTAAAAAATTTAATTATTTTTTTGAATGGGGAGGGTCGGCTACGGGGTACGGGGTATGGGTCGGGTAAGAAAAATAATTTGAAGGATGAAGTAGAGTTTTGGAAAATGTTTTCCTAATTTGGAAATCCAAACATTTAAGCAGTGGCGGACGCAGGATTTTCATTAAGGGGTGTCAATGGTTATAGTAAAAAAAAATGAAGTTAGCGGGGCTTGGACACATTACTTCATTGAATTTTTGCAACCTATTAACCAACCTTCAACTTGTTTCAAGAGGTGTCAATTCATGTATTTATATTTATTAAACTAAAATTTGACCTCTATATACACCGTAATTTTCCAACGAAGGGGTGCCCCTAGACCAAGGGTAGGTCCGCCCCTGCATTTAAGTCAACCAAACATGGGAAAATTGGAAAATATTTTCCAGAAAATGTTTTCCTCCATACCAAACACACCCATAAATTAAAACGGTTGTGAGAGCATAGTGCTAAGTAACTTAATAAATATGATTGTTGAATCATGGTGAGTTATGATTTTGATAATTAACAAATATGACCAACATGTTGTTTTGCATCGATGAAATGAGATTTCTTGCTTAGGAAATACGAATTAAATAGACGAAAATTGTTTTTAGAAAAAAGACATAAAATTATTAAAATAATAATAATATAAAAGACTAGAAAGTCATTTATGCAATTTATGCGGTGATAACTAATCCACATATGCCAATTTCATCCTCCATATTAGTTTTCTGATGATAGTCAAACCACATATGGCAATTGTAACTTTCATATTGAATAGATCTCTAGTCTCATAGATAGGAATGACAATAGAGTGATGTCAGTGTGAATGTAGGAGCGGAGCAGGTTTAGTTGTATGTGAATATAGAGTGGGACGAATCTAAATAACTTCTTATGATTATATCTAGAAAAGCGGAGCAGGTTTAGATGTATGCAAATATAGAGTGGGACGAATTTAAACAATTTCTTATGATTATATCTGAATATAGGAGTGGAGTAGGTTTAGATGTATGCAAATATAGAGTGGGATGAATCTAAACAACTTCTTATGATTATATCTGAATGTAGGGTGGATGCGGGGATACACTTGTAATTCACATATAATTTTGCTCTTTCACATTAATATTGGGAAATAGTTGTATAATTTCTCACAAATAATTGAAACCAATAATCTTCATTCTTTTTTTTTTTTTTTTTTTTGCCTAGTTGTATAATTGCAAAATTTCCCCCATATTTGAACAATTATTTAGAACAAATTTAGAAGTTCCTTATAATTGTGGATATTCAAAATCACATTTACCATACCTAATATAAGCTAGTTAGTAATTACTATATAAAATTTTATAAAATCTGATATTAACAAAAGCTAAAAAGAAAAAAGAGTGACAATTTAAAAAATTTATTAGATAAATATTAAAGTGAAAAAGGACGAATATATCCCTTATAACCATCGTAAATGGTGCCCTTCGTTATACTTTTAGTGCATAAATATTCTTATCATCCAGTGTATATACCATTTATACTAATGGTGATACACGTCTCTTAATCCTATCTGCTAATCTGAAATTTATTAAATTTCTACCAAAAATTAAAAGTCTCACCCAAACTAATTTAAAAATCCACCCAAATAAATAATAGCCACCACCTGCAATACTTCAGCTGCCTTCGCCTCTTTTGCCATCCTTTGAACCTCAAACTTCACTTTATTGCATATAGTCCATGACTTTATCAATTTATTTTCACATAAATACACACACTTAATAACTTTATTACCAAATTTAGGAATTAAACTTATCCCAATATAGTTACTGGGATTGTTTTGTATCTTGCTATTTTAATTTGTTTGTCTTTTTTATATATATAATTGTGCGCCAAATACTTTCTTTTTTAAATCGAGAGTTGACAACAGACTTCGTACTTCTACATGTATAATGATGAAGAACGATACAATCTATCCAAACATAATACTCATTAAAAATGATACAATACAATATGATATATTATAAAGCGATATGTAACAACCTTTCAAACAAGAGTGTTAGGAAGATGCTATCTTGCCTTTCAATACATGTTCTTTTACTCCAGGAATATGGATTCCTATAAAGTAGTCTCTCCAATTTATTTTTGACAAATCAATATCAAAGCTTTTTCTTTCTTCTTCAGACATATCTTCCATTAGTTTTTGCATGTTGCCATTGTGAAACCTTGCAAAACAATAAGCCAAAGAAAAAGAAAATTTACTCTTTTTCATCTTTTGTAAAATATGTGTACCTTCTTAATAGAGGTACAAAAAAAAAAGTTTTATAAATAACATTTAAAGTTCATTGGATCCGATCCATCCAATGGTAAATGTTCCAACCCCCACCCCTTGACCATCCAACCCACTACTTCAAACCCCTATTGATCACCACATGCACCATCCACAGTGGCGGATCTAGGTTTTTAAAGTTATGGGTATTTTCTTAGCTTGATAAAATAGACATGCGCGTGTTAAGAGTGAAATTCGAACTCAAACTCAGCAATACTAAAACAACTTTAAGCACCCACCATGAGTCATTGAACCAATCAAACCATTTGTTCATTGGGTGTTGTATGTTAATTTTGTACAAATATTTCTTAATTTCCACACAAATATTTCTTAATTTCCAGAGTCTGATATAAGGTTAATGGTGCTCGAGCACTCGGATGTGTCTATGTGGATCCACCATTGCCCAGCCCCATAGTATTATATAAGATTATATATAAATGTACTTGGGATAATATTTTTTTACATTTTGGTAATGGTAAAGTTTTTTCCATATAAACTATAGATTAAACATTCGAGTCATGGAAGTCGTTATACTAATGTTTGCTTTAAGATAGGTTATCTATATCACATGACTCCTTGAGGTGCAACTCTCCCTTGAACGCGATATACTTTATGCACCAGACTGCCTTCTTAGTCTAGAATTAGTAAATAAATACAATATATAATAGTAAGGAGAAAGTGTCATACCATCCTTTGTAAAATCCATATGGTTCATAAACCTTGCTAAAGTTCTTCAAATATTCCACCTTCCTTTTAAAAAGCCTTTGCATCTTTGAATGTTCAACTTCATGAGTTAACTCTCCTACTTCATCATGTTGCTTGAGCAATTCCTTTGAAATATAATTTGAATAATCTAACATGTTATCAAAATATTTCATCTTTTTAACCTTCACTTGATCTCCTTTTGAGTTAACAAAAGGAAAAGAAGAGAAAAACTAATAGCTATAGTTCAAAAGTTGTGATGATGATAAAGGATTCACATATGATGATGCTACATGATACACGTTTAGCTCTGGACTTTGCAAGTATCCATGTTTGGCAATAGCAGCCATTGTAGCACTTACAACCATATCAACTGGCACCTAAACCAAGTGAACAAACGTAAGTTGTCAGATAGTTTATGTGATATAGTTTGACTGGTACGAGTTTAAGAATGAAAGAAATATTTTCAAAACTTGTGATCAAAACAAGTATAGCGTTTCTATAAATCATCTCATTAAGAATAAACTTCAGGTTCAAAGTGAAATTATTATAACTCCATATGTTCCATATTAGTTGTTCACTTTTTCCTTTACACTTCTATTAAGAAATCATAAATAAGAACTTTTTCCTTTACACTTCTATTAAGAAATCATAAATAAGAACATGTAAAATATTTTTTTATTTATGATTTCTTAATGAACGTGTAAAAGAGAAATGTCTTGGGACTTAGGAAGAACATAAATTAGGGGGGGAAAAGTATTTATTATCATATTGTGACCCTTATTATGCAAAATACATGTTGGGAGTGCAATCTTAAAATTAGGCATGACAACAGAGCGGGGCAAATTCACATAAATCCGCAAAGACTTCAACCCGTCCTGCCCATATAGCATAATTTTATATTTTCAACCCACCCTGCATAAACCCGAAATGTACCTACCACATCAACAAGACAATTTGGATCAGCAAGAACACCAGGAAAGTCCCCTTTTCCATAGAAAACAATTGCAGGGTCGATTACCCTGTGAGAGAAAACAAGAAGATAAAATTTGACTCTCGAAATCTGAACGATACTAAAGGAGTATAATATAAGGTACCTTAATCCTTGTATCCATCCTGAAAAAGGTTGTTCATAACTAGTTGTTATTGTGGAGGGACGAATAATGACTATTGGTATGTTTTCCCTCATGCTATCAATCACCATCTCACCCATGGCCTTTGTGAATGAATATGTATCATGCCATCCATATAACTTTGCCCTATTATAAATCATATAGTATAATTCATTTAATTACACTTGAATATATGTATGTATATCATTATCATAACGACGATTAATCTTGTATTACTATAGTCTTTATAGTTATACATAACTAATCATGACATTAATATTAATACAGGGTACTACTATTCATATTATAATACATCATATTCAATATTATTCCTATTTATTTAATCCAACAAACCAACCAAATGATAAAAGCTAATGTAGCATAACTAATTTCAACATTAATTAATCATATCAACATATAAACCAATACACCCTATAGTACTCTTTTTGTCATAATTTATATGATTCACTTTTCTTTTTAATCAGCCTCCAAAAAAAGGACACATTTTGATATTTAGTGACAATTTAAAATTAAAATGTCAATTTTACCCTTAATAAGATGATTTATAATCACAGAAAAGCAAGGTACCTCTCAGCTCCTAATTCTTTCATAATTTTCTTGAACTCATTATTTTTAATAGAATTCTTCAACTTTGAAACAAAGTCCAACTCATTGGCAGCATTGAGAGATGGAAACTTAGCAGATGGAGAATGTGATGTGAGTTTTTCCTTTGTTATGCTTTCTCCCATGATGAAAGGCTTCTCATATAGTAGACCTTCTCTTTCTCCATTGGCATATGCTTTAAAAGAAACAAATTGCATAAGTAAATAAATCCTTTTTAATTTATAATAGTATAACAATGTCCTTATATATATATATATATATAAAGAAAACACTATAAGATATAGCATGATTGTTGTTATAAAGTAGTTTGACTGTCTATCAATGAATTTGAATGTGTACCGGTCGAATAATGGATGAGGAGTTTCAAGTTCTTGCATTTCTTGGCAAACATCATGAGTTGATATGAACCATTCACATTAGCATCAAGAGCTAAGTCATACCTAAACAATATTGATGAAGACACAATTCATTAAATAAATAAAATAAAAAGTGTATGTTGCTCTCTCTATGACAATTTTTAGATGAGATGATCGTACTAACCTCAAGTCAAATGTGGTATTTGCTGCAGAGTCAACAACCAAATCAATTTCTTGAGCAATTTGTTGAGAAATAATAATATCCATACCAAGGTTTGGCTCATGAATATTTCCAACCACAGGAATCAATTTACTTCTTATGAATGACTCATAAGATCCCCCATGCATTTCTTTTAGACATTTGAATAATTTTGACTCTATTATCTGATGGAAAAAAAATACATGCATGGTTAGTGACTTAATTTGGAAATTAAATTGTTTTTTTTTTTTTAAGTTTATATGAAAGAGCATAAAAACAATAATTCATAAATCAACATACTTCACTTGTTAATCTATCAAATGCAGCTGCCTTATCCTTTGCCCTTATAAGGAGGTAGATCTTGTTTATCTTTGGTGTTGTTCTTAGCATCTTTTCAATTAAAACTGCAAAAAATTGTGTTATTGGAAATGTTAGAGAATATAATTAAGTGATTAAATGTGTCCTGTCTCTGACAACTTAAGGTAATTTTAGATGCGATAAGCTAAGTACGCATTTTAACGTGGTATCATAGTAGGCAAAAGCCGTGTGTTTGAACCTCACCACCAACGATAAAGAACCAACATCATACATAATTAAGTAGATAAAAAGTATGATAGATTTCTCTAACTTGTATTTTAATCTTTTGGACTTTAACAGAGAAATGTGACAATCGTTCAAACTTAGAAAATTAAGTAAAGAGATCGTGTTCTCTCTAACGGCCTAAATTTTTAAACGACATGAAATGTGATCAACTTTAGGAAAGAAATAAAAACATGGACGAATTAAAATGATTTTTAGCTCATATATACAATCTTGCTTTGTGATCTTACTATTACAACAAAGTAAAGGGTCAAATTTGCTCCTCTATTATACGAAAAGCATCAATTTTATCCTTTGTTATATTTTTCTGACAAAAATACTCTTATCATTACTTAAATTACTCAAATATACCCCTTATTTGTTAGAATTTGGACGTTCAATCCCACATGACACTGACATGAAATGAAGTACCACGTGACATGCCTATGCACCTCACTGCCCAACCATAATTTAACACACATTTTGTAAATGCTAATTATTAAAATTACCTTTGGCAAGAAATCCTGTAGCACCAGTGACAAAAAGATTTTTGGCTTCAAAAAAGTCAACAATCCCTATTCCATTTTTAGCTAAAACATCTCCTTGATGATCACTCAATGCTTTAATAAAAGAGGAAGATGAGTCAATGCCATGATCAATTCCTAATGTTAAGTGACTAGTTTTCATTGGTCTAACTTTGTATGGAAATTTGCTAGAGAAATGAGTACTATTTTCAGAAAACAACTTAGTTGTTGGTACCCTTGTTTTAAGGGAAAAAAGATTTTGAAGGTGAAGCATTGTCATTTGGCAATTAAACAAATAGTTTATATGTTATAGAAGCTAGAATATTTTGTACATTATTTATAGAGGTAGTCTTACAATCAACGTGAGATAAAAATTAGAAGGGTTGTGAGAGCTAGTGCTAAGTTTAGCCTAACAATTAGGCAGATTGTTGAATTATGGTGAGTTATGATTTTGATGATTAACAAGTATGACCACCATGTTATTGCGCATTCAGAAAATGAAATTTCTTGCTCATTTACAAATTAAAAGATCGTATTTGCGCATTCATGTGATGATAATCAATCCACATATGACAATTTCATCTTTCACATTAGTTTTGTGATAATAATTAATCCACATATATGGTAATTGTATCTTTCATATTGCCTAGATCTCTAGTCGCGTGGTATTGTTGCTGAGATGTCAAATGTGTGTTGTTTTTTTTTTGAAAAATCTAAGTGTTTGTCAAATTTTTAAAATTGCTTTTAAATGGAAGCAAAATTTGTTTTTTTATAGTTAAGAAGAAACTAAAAATTTCTGCTTTTTAAAATAAGTAGAAGCAGAAGCATAATTAATTTTTGAAGATTAAAATATCCCTTACATATATACATATTTACCAATATATCCCTTATTAATTAATTAACACATCCCATAAGTCTAGTTAAGTTTCATTCAAGAATTTTATTTTATTTTTATATAATAATTTTTTTACTTTATTTTATGTTTATATATTATTATTTATATTTTATATATTATTCTGTGTATTATTTTTTACAGAATTAGAAATAAAAGGTTACAACAATATTTTTGCAGGATTAAAAAAAGAGTAACAATTAAAGATTTCAACCTTCCCAAAAAAACAAATAACAAAATTTTATTTTCTTAATTTACATATTATTTTATTTTAATTTGAATTTTTTAAACTTTAGAGTATATAAACAAAACAAAAAAAAGATAATAGCTAAAGATTGATATAAAAAAAGGAACAAATAACATTTCAATATTTTTCAACAATACTTTAGTATTCTTTATTTTAAATAACAATTACAGATTTTAGCTCCCCTAGAAAGGTAATAATTATTTTTTTTTCGTAGTTTACATATTATACCCTAGAAAGATACTTGTCATTTTTCGTAATTTGACTTTTAAAATCATTTTTTTTTAAATTAGTCAAACACAAATTGCTTATCAAAAGTACTTTTCAAATGAATTTGTCAAACACAAATTGTTTTTAAAAAAAATAATTTGAAAAACACTTCTAAATATAAATAATTTTTAATCGTAATGTCAAACAGGCTCTTAGACTTATGCAAGGTGAGGTGAGCCTATAATAGTGGATATTCAAAATCTCATAATCATTTGTATATTGTAGGGGTGGGCATAAACACCGAAAAACCGAACCGAATCGAATTATTTTGGAAATTCGGTTTTGGTATTTCAGTTTTCGGTATATGGTTTTGTATTTTTCGATATTTCGGTATGTAATTTTTGTGTAATTCGGTATTTCGGTGTTTTGGTTTACCGAAATATATTAAATTTTAATATATATTAATATTATATTAATTATTAATATTTAAAAATAAATATTATAATTTAAAATTAAAAACAAAAGTTTGTCTTTTCAAACTTTTCAACTTTACAAACCCACTTCCCAGAAGGCAAAAATTACCGTTCCCACTTCCCACGTCTAGTCGTCTACAGACTATAGTAGCGTCGGCCGTTCCAGCGACCAGCAGCACGCAGCAGCTGCCAATCGACCAGCAGGCAGCCGTAGCACAACAGCGACCGGTAAATTTCAATGTTATAACAAGGCTAAATTTCAATGTTAACGACAATTTATTATTTTGAATCATACAATAATTTGAAAAACAGAGTAAAATAAGCAAAAAGAAATAAACATAAATAAAATAAAGGGGAACTTTCACATATAGCCACTCAAAAATAGTCTAATTACTCTCCATAGCTATAGTTTGATAATTACAATTCGTAGCTACATGTTATATGGAGGAGAGAGGCGAGTGAGACTGGGAGAGAGAGGAGAGAGGCGAGAGAGAGGGGGCAAAGAGTGGAGAAAGGTGAATTGTATATGTATATAGGTTAGATAATTGTATATTATACATATATATTTGTATATATGGCAAGCGAGATTGGAAGAGGGAGGAGAGAGGCGAGCGAGATTAGGAGAGGGAGGAGAGAGAGAGAGGGCAGAGAGTGGGAGAGAGGTGAATTGTATATGTATATATGTTAGATAATTGTATATTATACATAAGCAATTGTATTTATATAGCAAGCGAGATTGGGAGAGGGAGGAGAGAGGCGAGCGAGATTGGGAGAAAGAGGAGAGAGGCGAGCGAGAGAGGGCAGAGAGTGGGAGAGAGGTGAATTGTATATGTATATAGGTTAGATAATTGTATATTATACATATGTATTTGTATATTCTGACGAATTATACATATACAAACATGACTAATTATACAAACTCGAAGTCAGCCCGCGTAATTAATGTATAATGTTAGTCGTGAGTGGTAATTATAGCAAACTATAGCTATAATGAGTAATTAAGTAGTATAAGTTTGCTTAACCGCATAATTTTCCCTAAAATAAACAAAAAAATTACAAAATTTTAAAAAGTCCACTAAGCAGGCCCATAACAAAAACCAAACCAAATTATTTCAGTTCGGTGTTCGGTACACGTTGTACAAGAACCGAAAACAAAAAAAAACCCGAAACCGAACCGAAATACCGAATGCCCAGCCCTAGTATATTGTCACAAAATTTCTATTTCTTATCCTAACCATAAAAAAAACTCTTATCATAAATAATACCTTGATTTCAGGTAGTTACATATTACTTGAGTTAATTTTTCAAATAATCATTTGACTAATAACTTTTATTTCAAAAATTTACTTTAACTTTATTTTGTTGCACAAAAGTCACTTATAAATGATAATTGGTGTAACTTTTTTAAAGTGTAATTTCTGCTCATTTTTTTTATATATTACTATATAAGAAGAGTGAATAAATTCACTCCTCTTTCGACACGTGGCACCAAAAAAAAGGAGAGGGTTGAACATAAGTGTGAATGTGAGGGTATTTTGGGTATTTAAAAATACCCTCACATTCACACTTATCTACTAAAAAAAAATTACTATATAATATATATAAAATTACTATCTAATATATATAATGTATAATATAAGTACTAGATAAGTGTGAAAGTGAGGGTATTTTGGGTATTTAAAAATACCCTCACATTCACACTTATCTACTAAAAAATATATATATAAGTAGTAGAATTAAATATATTTAAAAATAATATAAGTAATACTATACTTAGAATGCTTAAAAATAGTAAAAACTACATAAAAAGTACTACATATCATATTACAATAATTAACAATTATTTGACACTTTCAATTCTATCAATGCCATATAAATTAGGATAAAAAAGGTAACATTTATATTCAAAAATAATCTAAGTAATACTATACATTACAATAATTAATAGCTTAAATATTTAAAAGTTATATAAAAAATTTAATTGACTCTCTAAATTCTATTGCTATCACATAAAATGGATTATATGATAAATATATATTGTTTGAAATTGACGAAAAATAAACTATAATTACTATATAAGAAGAGTGAATAAATTCACTCCTCTTTCGACACGTGGCACCAAAAAAAAAGGAGAGGGTTGAACATAAGTGTGAATGTGAGGGTATTTTGGGTATTTAAAAATACCCTCACATTCACACTTATCTACTAAAAAAAATTACTATATAATATATATAAAATTACTATATAATATATATAATGTATAATATAAGTACTAGATAAGTGTGAAAGTGAGGGTATTTTGAGTATTTAAAAATACCCTCACATTCACACTTATCTACTAAAAAATATATATATAAGTAGTAGAATTAAATATATTTAAAAATAATATAAGTAATACTATACTTAGTATGCTTAAAAATAGTAAAAACTACATAAAAAGTACTACATATCATATTACAATAATTAACAATTATTTGACACTTTCAATTCTATCAATGCCATATAAATTAGGATAAAAAAGGTAACATTTATATTCAAAAATAATCTAAGTAATACTATACATTACAATAATTAATAGCTTAAATATTTAAAAGTTATATAAAAAATTTAATTGACTCTCTAAATTCTATTGCTATCACATAAAATGGATTATATGATAAATATATATTGTTTGAAATTGACGAAAAATAAACTATAAATTACAATAATTAACAAAAAAAATTGTCGGCTCCAAAAAATCTATCAATTAAGAACATATATTGTTTCAAATTGACGAAAAAGAAACTATAAATTACAATAATTAACAAAAAAATTCTCTCGACTCCAACAAATCTATCAATTAATGCCACATAAATTGGGACATGGAAAATAACATATATTCTTTAAAAATTAAGTTCAAAATGTACTATAAAATACAATAATTAACAACTTAATATAGTAAAGAGACATATAAAAAATGGTTAATATTTGAAATTTTGCATGTGCCACATAAATTAGAACAAATAGAGTAATAAATATTATTTTCAAAATTCTGTAAAAAAAAGGTACTACAAATCACAATAGCTAACAATTTAAAATATTTTTAGAATCATATAAAAATTTCAATAACTTCTCAAATTTCATAATATATGACATAAGAAGAGGGAATAACCAATATATTTATAAAAAGAAATGACATATAAAATGAAATGGACAGAGTATTAGTTTTTGAAAATGGAAAAGGACAAAACACATATAAAATTAAAAGAAATATAAAAAAAATTGGTTTAACTCTCAAACATAAAAAGTAACATATGTTTTTAAAAACTTTAATAAAAAGTACTATAATTTACAATAAATAATAACTTAAAATATCTACAAGACAACAAATAAAAGACTAATTTTTGTACTGCTTGTGTCACATAAATTAGGATTAGGATGATTTTAAAATTTTAATTTTGGTTATACATTATAAAATAGCCGAAAAATTGAATGATATAATTTTTTTAAAAATAACCGAATGAATCGTCCTATCGATAACCCTAATGTTACTTCTACTCTGTTTATTTTTACTTAAATTTAGAAAGATATGTTTCATTTCTATCCTCAATCTTATCGGTACATTTATTTGCTATTTGAAATTGAAATTAAAAAGACAAATGACAAATAAGTTTTTATATTAGCTCTCTTATGAGAAAAATATATTATAACAATCTTTACTAATTTTATAACAATACATAAACTATACTCTCTCCGTCCCATATTAGATGGGCACTTCCAACTTTATACGGTGATTAAGAAATCATTAATACATTGGAAGACTTCACCATTTTACCCTTTGTTTATATCAATGCACATTGAAATGAGTTACAAAAAATACACATACAATATAGGAATGGTCATATTAATTGTAGGGTAAATGGAAAAAAATTAATTAATTCTATCCTAATTTAATAAGTGCTCAAATAATATGAAAAAAAAAATAATTAGTAAGATTCTCATCTAATATGGGACGGAGAGAGTAACAATATAACTTTATTAATGTTGCTGCCCGGGCTTTCTTTACTAGTATATATATATATATATATATATATTATTTACTATAATTTTATGTGTGAATAACGGCGCCGTATTGATACCTCATCAGTGAAAACGACATCGTATTAGTACTATTAGTGAATTCGTATTAATACTTGGGCCGCTGCCATTGTTAACAGAGTCTTCTTCTTCAATAACCATAGCCGAAACTTCACTGTACTCTCAACATTTAGCTTCGAAGTTGTTCCAAGATGATGGGTTTATTGCGTGCTGTGGCTAAATCGAACCGTTCGATTCAAACGAGTATTCAAAATCAAGGGCTGACATTGCCTCTCTGCAGACAGTTTTCGACCCAAATGGAAACACCCCAGAAGGACAATTCATCTGATCCATTCCTCCGAAACCCATCTTCTGGTATACATGAATCTTTTAAATATTTGATAAAAAAATGATCTTGATGTTATATTTATTCTTAAAGTTCAATTTTTTTGTTTGTTGGAAGTTGTTTTTTTTTCAGTAGTTTGTTCAAGTTTTTTTGGTTGGATATGCATAATGAAAGAAATTATGGATACCCTTTTGCTTATTTGTACTTTTATCTGTTTTTTTGTGGTTTTTTTTTCAAATATTTCTGTGTTTAGGGTTTATGGTTTGGGCTGTTCTGCTTATTCATTAAGCTTTGAGCATTGTCTACTAGGTAACTGTGTCCCTGTTTTTGAAATCATTGGTTGTTTATTAGAATTGAACCAAGGGTCTGTGGGAAATAACCTCTGTATATCTGCACACTTGCACACTGTCTACCCTGCCCAGATCCTATTTTGTGGGATTTCACTGGGGCTGCGGGAACGAGTATTGTGCTTGCCCCGATCGATACCACCATTCGTTACCGTGAACCAGCCCCTCTTCAGTATAGGCAGGTCTTCCTTTAGAACAGATTCATTGCAGAACAGAAAACCAAATTGAGAGTTGTTTGTTGTTGTTTATTTATTGGAATTTGTTTTTTCCAATGGTTTTGTTAACTTTTTGGATTGGATATGCATAATGCAAGAAATTATGGATACCCTTTTGCTTATTTGTACTTTTACGCAGTCTTGTTAATTTACATGCGTATTTTTTCAAATATTTGAGTGTTTAGGATCTATGATTTTGGCTGTTCTGCTTATTCATTAATCATTTTCAATTTTCTACTAGGTAATTGTGTCCCTGGTAAATGCTTGAGAATTTTGAAAACATTGTTTAAGTGGTTATGAAGGACTTATCAAGTTTACCTGGCTTTTCCCTGTTTGCTTTTTGTTTGAGCATTGTTAGTTTGCTACTAGGTATTAGGTAAGTATTTGACGTATTAAACACCTTGAGATTTAGTTACTCATGGCAGTGAAAATATTTTGTTGGATTTAATTGTATTGAAAAATTTGTGAGTTTAACACATGAGTGGAGGTAATAATCATCAATCAACCAACTACACCTCAATCCACACTAGTTGGAGTAATTGGGGTCAGCTATATGAATACTTTGTATCCTTGCCACACGTGTGCATATGAGTTCACTGTTCTATCCTATTTTGGCAAATTTTATGCTAACCATCAAACTACTCCATCCCCTTGCTTTATTTAAGTTACAAGCTTGTTCTAGTTATGCTTCACGAAGATCACATAGGTGGTGTTGGAGGCAATTATCAACCATGAAAAAGTTATGGATTCCTTATATCCACTTCTTTTGCGTCAATTTCCTTTATTCCACACATGTAGAGTGGATAAGTTTTAATAAAGATGTGAGTTATTCCTTTTCTTTTGGTGACACAAATGCATATGCAATCATATACGAGATTGATCCAGGATCTTGGTATTTCTATTTCCCAGGTTTGGTTTATGGGAGACTTTTTGTCACTGGGAAGCATACAAGGAAGAGTGACATTCTTAACATGTTAGGGAGTTCTAGATTGAGCCCAGATGACGTTAGATTTGAGTACAACATGAACTATGCTCCAGTTTCAGTGTAAGTTTTCTTTTATGATTTAAGGTTTAACAATGTCTATGACGAAAGTGCTTACAATTACACCACGGCTGTGAAAGCCAAAAGCAAATCCAAAGCATGCAGCCTCTTTACACATGATGCAATTGACCCAAGTCAAATGTTTCCTTCTTCAAAAATTCTTTTCTCCTACTCAAAAATACGAACACTTTTCAGAAAAAGAACTGCCACCCATGCTTTTTTTCTCTCTCCTGCCCATCTCTGCCAGCTACCACCTGGTCCACCTCTCCTCCTTCAGTCTATCTCTATGATCTAAAACCATTTCTTCACTTTCCTTTTTACTGTTAAACAACAAGATTATTTTAAATTATCCATCATTCCTGAGTTCGAAATTTCTATACCCAGCATAACACAATGGTCACGAACAAGAGAGAAACCATGATAAGCTATTGCCCAGGCCATCTAAATTTTTTCTGCTTTGTTAAATTGTTACTCACAGTAGCACCACACACCCTCCCACCAATTTTTCACTCTCTTTCTTGCTTCTCCAAACTGAACTGCCATACCCTAGACCCAACTTTCAAACTACAAAAGACAATATTAAATTATAGGCTTTTGGCTAAAGCTGAGCCATCACTACCATCCATGGTGGCCGGGATCATATAAATACATAACTATTACTCCTTTAATGGAGTAAACATGATTTTACTTCTTTTAGTATATCATATTTTGTTTCTCCGTTTGAGGAAGAGCAAAAAAAGTGTAGCAGATGAAAATCCATCAATGTTAAGCTCTATTAGTATGTGTTTGCATGTGGGGGAGGAGAGGAGGGACATATGGGAGATGAATAGAGACGAGGAAATGTGAAGAAGATAGGAAAAATGAAGAGAAATAATACTAAAGAAAGCATGTCAGAGCATTCCTATGGAGGAACAGTAACAACAACAAAATAATACTATAATTGAAGTACAAGAAACATAAAATAGTAACAAAGGTCGAAGAACAAGAAACTACCAGAATAATACCACGATTTGTAGTTTGGAAGGATAAGTGGGACAATACTCTACAACCTAACTAACTTTGTACCCTTATCTTTGTGCTCCATAACCTCCTATTTAAGGTCAAGTCCTCGGTCAACTGAAGTTGTGCCAAGTCTTGTTTAATCACCTCTCCCCAATACTTCATTGGCCTACCTCTACCTCTCCTGGAACCTATGTTGCTCGGACTCTTCAAAAATTTCATTGGGTGCGTGTCGGATTATTCAAAAGTAGTGCATTTTTAAGGATCTGACATGGGTGCGGCAACATTTTTGGACCGTCCGAGCAACTTAGCCAGGAACCATCCATAGTCAATCTCTCACACCTACACACTAAGACATTTGCACATCTCCTTATCTCTTGTCTGAACCATCTCAACCTCGCTTCTCGTATCTTTTCCTCAATCGAGGCTACTCTCACCTTGTCTCGGATATCATCATTTCTAATCTTATCTCTCCCAGTGCCCACACATCCATCTTAACATTCTCATTTTCGCAACTTTCATTTTTTGGGTGTGAGAGTTCTTAATTGGCCAACATTCCGCGGCATACAACATAGTCGGTCTAACCACCACTCTGTAGAATTTGCCTTTAAGTTCTGGTGACAACTTCTTATCACACAAGACTCCAGAAGTGAGCCTCCATTTCATCCACCTTGCACCAATACGATGAGTGACTTCATCATCAATCTCTTGATTACTTTGGATAATGGACCAAAGATACTTGAAACTTTCTTTCTTTTGGATGGCCTTGGTATCAAGCCTCACTTCCTTGCACTCTAGGTATTCTCTCTTGGTATAGGCAATTTCATGGAAGGATCAATGTATAAAAACTTGACAGGATATGGATTCTATGTAAAGGTAATCTTATCATTTGTTTTGATGAAGGGTTATCTTATCAGTTGTTAGCAATATTTGGACTCATACTATTTTGTCAAAAGTTTAGAATGAATAACTAAGAGTGTAATGCTACTGGACCATAAACCCTTAAGAAAAGGGCTTCTTATACATACTTTTATATAATTCAGCACCTATTTAATACATGAAGATGCTTATTAACAAAATACGTTACTTTAACAACCAAACAAACTAAGGGGCCATTTTGTTTAGGAGCTAGTTATGCGGAAATTAATAATGTAGGGATTGTAATGCAAAGATTTAGTTATGCAGGGCTTAGTAATGTAGGAATTGTAATGCAGAGATTAACTAATGTAGAGTATATGGGGACGATAAAAAAGGTAAGCGAACAATGCATATTTATTCCTTGTTTGATATATAAATTGCACTACCTTATGCTGCAAACCAAAAGGCCCCGTGGAGTTTTCAGGACATATCATTTGTTAATCAGATTGAATGTCTTGCTTCATTTTTTACATAATTTGTACGGCAGTATTGACCAGTAGCTTGTGAGTTAATCTGAATTACACCACCAATACTTGGTCAATGTGGGTAATAAATTACTTTTTAGTTTATTCCAGTTTCCTAATGATGTTTCTTGTCACAGTTGTTTCCTTTTCCACCAATAGGTCTTGAAGTTGTCGATTTTTCCTGCATTTTTTCTGTACTTAGTTGTTTGTTCAACGAGAGAGTAGTCTAAGCTTTCTTGCCCGTTTGCTTAATATATTTTAAATATTACTGTTACTGCTTTATCAGAATGAAAATACTTATTACTGCGCTATTCCCTATTTTATCTCATGAATAGGATGATTCAGTTCCCTACTCGAAATTCTTATGAGGCTACACTTAGGGAAGGAAATCGGAAGGGTGGCTTATTCAGAATGGAGAGGGTACTGTTTCAATATACATCTTGATTATTAATCTCTGGAGGGTCACATGCAAAATTGTCATTTCCTCTACCTTTTTGATGATTATAGGTTGGTCGTCAACAGTGGGACACTTTGCCACGCTATGATGGAAAAACTGTAAGTCCGGTCTGTAGACTCTAATGTTTACTGTCTCCATCCTTTTTTCTGTGTGTTGGGCTGTGGTAGATGGTGGTGGAAGGGCTGATAACAAAAATAAAAACCTCAACTAATAGGAGACAAAAAATATACTAGGTGATTTCATTCTATATGTCTAAGCCTTAGTCATAGCATAGTTACTTGATATTGTGTTGCCGGGAGGTAACACTTACGGTGTAGTAGTTGAGGTGTGTTCAACCTGACTCGGATGCTAGTTTTATTTTTAAAAAACAACGAATTATTCTTTTTTTTTCTGAATGATGAGGTTCATGCTTTGAAGCAAAAATCTAATGATGATTGTTGGCAATATCAGATTTTATTGGTAGGGGTCCCTCGAAATGCAGTGGCCGAAGATGTGGAACGTTTCCTTGCTGGTTGCCAGTATGATGCATCAGCAATCCAAATGTTCGGCAGACCACAACGAGCTTCTGATAGGTATCTAAGCTCTACCACTCACATGCCGTTGGCTTTATTCACTCTTATGTGTTCTCTGTTAGTAATTAGATGGATTTCTGGATTATTTGTTGCAGACCACCAACTAGAACAGTCTTTGTGGAGTTTCCCTCGCAGGCTAAGGCAACACATGCATTTATTACGAAGAACAGAGGCTTCTGTCTTAATAACCAAATTACAGTGCGACTTCTTCAGTAATCTCATCCATCTCCAAGATAATCTATGTTTTGTTTCCCTGTTGGCGATCTTCAATTGCTAGGATGTCGATGATGATTTGGAATGCTTGGATTGTGTACCTTCTTGTCCAGGCTTCAATCCTTCCATCAGAGAACTATTTTCATTTACGGTAGGAAAAGCTGAGATGAAAGTCCAAATAATATAACCTTATCAATATTTTGAATGACATTGTTTTGCGTCCAAGGAGGGACCAAAAAGGAGATGTTCTTAGCTTTTGTTTGGATTGTTTGTTCTTAGCTTTTGCTTGGATTGTTTGATCCAGTCATCAAGCGTTATACTTTTAGAAGGCCCTTCATGTTTATGATAGTCTCCTCAAGTCCCTTTATTTAGATACTACTCGAACTACCACTTGTTTCAATTATTCGGTATTAGACACTTTTTAAGTTTAAATTTCAGAAAAACATTGGCAAATGAAATCCTCTTCGACATTGTCACAATGCATAGACGTGAGAAAACACTGTCAAGATCATTTCAATCCTCAGTAGCCCCTAAACAACAGAACTGTCAAGATGTGGTCAATGTTGATGATATATATACTTTATCAGTGCAGTAATCTTATTATTAGGGGTGACAAAAAATAGTCCATTTAGACACTTCCAAATTCAGTCCGACCCATCCATTTGCTACCACTATATAAGTGGGCAAAACTTAGGGGAACCACTCTAGGATGAGCATACAACTTCAGCAGAAGCCTAGGAAATATGATAAAAGGGACAGATGAAACAAAATCATGATTAATGAGATTTATATAACAATTCCATTATACAAAAAATAAAAGGTCTGTATTGTGATTCCAAACAACAGTGAATTGTAATTCATTCCGGTAAACCTACTGCCATTCCAGGTAAAACTCACAGTGTTAGGCTGAGAACTGTATAAAATGTCGGGAAGAGACCCCCTCCAAAAGACTTCAAAATCACAGCTCAAACTCCTCGTCTTGAAGAGCCAATGCTGCAGCCTCTTCTTCCTCATCATCAAGAACAAAGTACTCATTCCTTTCCACAGGCCTAAACATGTAAAACATGACAATGTAAAAAGCTAAGCTCACTATTTCCTCCGCAGAGGACGCCACCCATTGGTACTTATACGCGGCAATTGTCTTCAATGCAAAAACCACAATCCTTGTGAAGTACAAGTATCCAATCACCACAATATAAAACTGCCTGAAAAGAGTCAACTTTGCCAAATTCCTTGCTGCCTTCCCATCGGTCTTGGAAGTCTCCCTCAATGACCTAATCGACCACACAATGGGGAAAATAATAGCACAGCAGCACACAATATCAACAATCAAAAAGACCTGATTCCATGTCACCCAGTCCTTAATAAAAGGACCTGTTTCACCAATAACGACCGAAGCCACATTAGCCAAAACCTGAAGCGGAATCACAATCATCAACACCTTCTTTTCCCTATCTTGCAAAAATGGCTTCAAGAATGACCACCCAGTACCAATCAAAACGATAACAGTGAAAAGCAAAACCACACGCATGGACTGGAAAATGTAGAACAACACATCCCATCCATGTGCAGTCCCAGTAACCTTAACATAATGCTTATCCTCAGCAGCAAAAAGCAAATTCAACGCCTTCATTACAACCAAAAGTGCCATAAGTCCATGAATCCTATGCACTGATATCCTATTCTTCAAACACACCAAGACCCAGACGGCCAAGAAGCCAAAATAAACCAAGGAAAACAAAAAATACAACGTTGGCAACTGCGTAAGACCTGTAGAAAGAGGGGAAGATTATGAGAAGTTGAATATGCAGAGAGATGAGAAATGCATAGTGGGTACCTGCATTATGGCTATTTCAACCAAATTGGCTTGCCATGGTATCATAATATTGAGAGATTTGCACAAATAGGATCATTTCAGGTTTTGCTGTTTAACGTTTGTCCCAGTGTAAGGAAGTTTTGCAAGAGTAGGTTGGCAAGGCCTAGCTTGCTCAAAGTGTCCCTAGCCGGGGCATTTTATTTTTTTTGGTTTCCCATCCGGTGTCCGAAGCCCACATTGGAGCTCCGACTAAATCCAGATCGCGCTCTGCAGGGACCATTCTGGGGTGGCGCTCCCAACATGATTTTCTCCATACCCAAGGCTCGAACCCAAGACCTCTGGTTAAGGGTGAAACACTCTCACCAGTGCAACTTGTTTGAAGTTATGCCAGACAGGAGCATAACTTGTTAAATGCCTGTCCGGGCATAACTTTGAACAAGTTAATCCCGCCCCAACATAACTTCCACTTGGTCTTAAAATGCAGAACTTTTAAAACAGGGGATTTAAACACCAGCTCTCAAAGCACCCATTTTTGCATAATATTTGAATATGACAAGGTAGTAGAAGTATTTGAGTATTATAATTTGTTCGAACGAAACATTTCCATCAAAAATGTTTATTCGGGAAATCATCATTCTGATCATTTGCTTGTGTTTGGTTAATACGCCATAAGGAAAGCTTCTTTCTTTTTTTAGGATGAGGGGGTAAGAGCTGGACATTTGCAAAAGAAATGACTTTTACCAAGTTATACTCTTCATTTTGATGAAAAATATTTCCCTCTTAAAAAGCATACGAAAATGAGTTCATGAAGTTATATTAAGCTCTTCACAATTCAAGTAACCAAGCAAATTTCATGAAAGAATATATTTTGTTTTCACAATTCAGGTCTAACACACCATTAAAAACTCATTTCATCAACGAAACTAGTAGGATTTCGCAGAAAATGGTTACATCAAGGAAAACATTTCCACCATACCAAACCAAAAGGTCCCTTTCACTATCATATTTTCATATTTTGCAGGAAGCTCAATTTGATCAAATGAACATATTTCCCAAAATAACCAACAAAACGAGCAAAAAAATTATACAAAATGAGCAATTTATCAGAAAAAAAATACAAAGTGGGTAATCGAATAAAACCTGCAGACAGATAATCTTTAACGCGGCCATCGAGATTGTAAAGCTCAGTGCGTACATCCATTGAAATTTTTGATTCAGGAGCACAATTGGCGAAGAAGAGAGAGTATTCATTAGGGGAAGTTACAGGGTAAGCTCGATCGAATGACGAATTGGGTGGAGGAGAAAGATCACGAAAAGTGAATAAATGTTGAATGTAATTGGATTCAAGGACACAGAAATTAGGGTTTTGTTGAAGCTCAATAAGGACTTGAATTAGGGATTCTTCAGATAGGAGGAAGAATCCGAGTCCGGAAGGATCAGGGGTAGCTAGACTGGAGATGACGGAGACAGAGGAGACGCTAATGGAAACTTGACCCGTACGTGTGAACCCGAATCGTTCGAAGAGGATCATGGGTCGGTTATCGGATCGGATCTTCAGTTTTTTTATCTCGCCGGAGGTGAATGAGGAGAGGCAGAGTAGAAGGAGAAGGAGGGTCGGTAATTTCAACATTTTTTGTCCGGCGTTGGATACGGCAGCGATGGTGGAATTTGGCGGCGGAGCACGGCGGAGGAGAATTTGGTGAAGAGAAAGTGGGAGAAAATGAAATCTGGAATAAGATTAACAGGAAATTGCTTTGAAATGACGATATTGACCCTATGTGCGTTAGATCTAATGTATTAGGTGGGAATTTGGGATCTAAAACAAAGAGAGGTCTATATATATATATATATATATATATATATATGAAACAATAAAAATAAAGAGATGAAAAAAAAATGAATAAATAAAAGACAACGTAATCAACAATGTATCGAGTGTAATTCCACGAGTAAGGTGTAGAGCGAGCGATGTATACACAAACTTATTCCTATTTGTGAAGATAAAAAGATTATTTTCAACGAGACAACCTTTGTTGGTCGTTTCCTCTATTTCGTGATAAGATAGCATATTTCGTTTGTGTTCATGGGATTTCGAACGAATCCTGAGGTCGCACCTTCAGCTTAAGTAAATAGTATGAAAAGGAAAAGCAATAACAAAGAAGTCATGGTGAAAATAATGAAGAAAAAAACAATATCAATCGGAGAAAATTATGTATTTTTATTTTATGAATAATTTAATGACATAGTTAGAATATTCATCAAGGAATTTAAATTATGAAGAAATGAATATACGAAGTAGACAAACAAAGTTCAACATTTATTAAACTACTATATATACATAAAAAAAATATTTTAATAAATTTCAATTCAAATACAGATTTGAATTGAATCCTATTGAGGTCACGTATATAATTAAATAATATATAATGTATTGTTGATAGTGAAATATTTATAAAAAAATCTGAAAAATAATGTGAGGAACAAATTTGATCAAACTTTTATCTTTTCATTATGTTTGAATTTAATTTTCCAAAATCAAAATCTTCTAAACTAATTAACGTTGACTTGACATTTGAACGGTTTTTATGAGAATGAATTAGAAAAACAAAGTTGAAAAAGAGAGATTTGAAAATCGGCAATTAGGATTAAATATAATTTTTGTGTGGTTTGCAGGTTATTACACAGTGGAGATTTATCTAGTGCGCATAAAGTGTTCACCCGAAGGACAGAGGCTGTGACAGAGATTGTAGCGACTGCGGATTATTCTAGGGTTCAAAAAATAAATTATGTTTGACTAGAGCCGTCAAGATGGGCTTAAGCCCATGGGGACGGCCCAACCCAATCCGTTATCGGGGTAGGATTGAGATAGAATTTTTCAAGCCTCTTTAAAACTAGGGCTTATAAGTCCGTCCCATTTAAGCCCTTGCCCTTGAGACTTGATCGGGATTGGGTCGAGGTCGGTTCATGGGTCAAAATTATTTATTTTAGGGTAACTTATAGAAATTTCACTAGTGTATGAGCTAATTACTTAGTGCACGCTATATTGTAATAGTACGAATCTTACCAATTTTTTGTGTGTCCAGAGACATGTATCTCGGGATACATGAACTCAAAATTATGTGTAATTTATTTTTAGATATACTCTATCCAAGTGGATTCGCATGCATCTAGGATACATTGACAAATCCCGCGTCCTCGCCTCCCTCTCATCTCGCTCGTCACTTTCTTATCTCGCTCGCGTATGTGGATGCATCACACTAGATACATCTATCTCGCGTATCTAGTATCCTAGATACAAGTAATCACACTAGATTTTTTGCTAGTGTTATTGAAACAACACCATTGTTTGTCATATTTGATTTGAAAATCTTCTCGATGTCCTAGAATTTTAAGTTTGAAAAGAAAAAAGAATGAAAAAAAAGGTTAGTCCACCCCAACTCACGACCCTTCTACGTTTGGGTTGGATTGAGCATTTTCAGGCCCTTCCAAATGAACGGTGAACCCGTCCTAACCCTTCAAATTCTTTGACCCGCAAAGCTTGGATCAGATGGAATTGGGCAGGCCCTTTTTTATAACGGTATGTTTGACTATGTTTAAACAAATTAATACTTAATCTATTAGTACATCATTGTGTAACAAATTTCCTGACATTCAAAATAAGGCAATTATTAATTTGTCGATTTGATGTATGGTGGTAATTGACGGTGGTATTAATTGTGATGGCGTGGTTTATTGGTAGTAGAAATTGACAATATTGGTGATAGTGGTGGTAGAGATGGTGACGACTACAGAGATGGTGGTGGTGGTGGAGATGGCGGTGGCTACAGAGATAGTGGAGATCATAGCGGTGACTACAGAGACGATAATGGTGGTAGTTATAGATATAATCATAATGATGGAGGAGGTAAGTGTTACATAGTAATATTTAGCAACATTGTGATAACATAGATGGTTGGTGGTAGACGATGGTAATGGTGGTTATGATGACTAAGGTGGTTAGTAGTGGTGGAGATGGTGGAAATGATTGTAATGACAAAGGTGGTTAGTGATGGTGACTGTGATGACAAAGATGGTTAGTGATGATGGCTGGTGATTGTAGATAGAGTGATGATGAATATTATCAATATCTCTTAATAATATTAAGACTCTGTTCTAGATCTTAATCTATTCAAACCCATTAAATGTTTGAAATCTTAATGAAAACAAATATATTTAATAGTCCAATGTATGAATCATTCAGATTTAAACCTCGTACAAACAAACGAAGCCTTAGCCTAATATAATAAAGCTCATACCAAAAATACTACTCTTATTAGTTTGACATGTATATTTATCTTGGAAAAATATCACCCATGAGAGATTAACATCATTTCATAATATAAATTTCACTTTAAACAACGGATAAGGAATTTATTATCTAATTAATTTTAATTCATATTTAATATATCGGAATATATATATTTTCAATATTACCTAGTACCGAGTCAAATCTGCTCTTTTTTTTTTTGTTGCAGAAAAGAGATCTCTTCCCCTCGCTTTCGAATGTCTTGTTCCTTTAATTATTCCTATTAGTCTGCATATGTATATTTATGGATGTTTCAAACATTATTAGACATATAGACGGTGACAAAGATTAACGTGAACTTGTGTGCCTAACTATACATGAGCTGGATAGCTACTTCTCCCGTTTCTATTCACTTGTCAAATATTTTTTAATCTAATTTTTCTTTTTAATTTTATTTTTGATAAATTAAATTTTTTTTATATTTTTCTTAATAGATGTTTCAAATCAAAATTTAACTAGTAAATTAAAATAGAAGAATTATTTTCTTTTGATTTAAGCACATCACCTCCCAAAAGTCAAGCTTGTCTTGGTTTTCATAGATATCTCATAAATATATTTTTCCAATGCACATTCTTGAAAAATTTCCTAACATTCTATTATTATTTCTAAAATAAGATCTAGACTAGAATCCGCCCCCCCCCCCCCCCCCAAACCCCACCCACAAAAAATAATATTCATAATTCTATACACCCTCATCTAATTTACTGAGTTCAAAATTTATTTTTTGTATTTATTTAGAGCCTTTTTACATATATATAAATTTTGAGGTAAAATTAAGTTCAAATAATTGGTTAATAGCACTTTAGTCCCTTAATATTGGTAAATTTTAATTTTTGTGATATTTGATGAAGCACATAAAATCTTCAATTAGTTAAATTTGACACTTATGATCTCTTTTTTTAAAATTTTTTTAATCATAATTATTAATTATCTCATCACTTAATTCCATATTTATGATAATATAATTTTATAAATAGCGAAATAGTAACATATTTTCTATGTGAAGACGCCAAAAACAAATATTTTAACTAACTAAAAATTAAATAATTTAATTATATATCACAAAGATCAAATACATTATTATGTATTAATAACTTAAGGATGGAAGTGTTATTGACCCTAAAAATATATAAAATAAATTATAAATACTAAAACCACTTTTCATGGGTCAAATGATGACTTCTCATGAAAAATATTAAAAAAATAAGAAGGCGATACTTCTTAGGAAGCAAGGATCTAATTCTAGAACCCCTTTTCTCGAGAAACTAGAAAACATAGTTTATAACTAAATTTTTTTTCGGAGTATTGAATTAGTGCAACAAATGATATTTCATAAAGAAGATTATGGATCAATTTTCTCAATCAACGTCTTCTTAGGTGAGCTTATCATATCAAATTTACCTCATACAATTTATATCTTTTATGTGGTTTATGAATATTACATGCTACGAGGTTTTACTAGTGCACATCCAAATAGTAACGCGAGCAAGTTTCTTGAGATTTTTTTTTTTAGGTTGAAAAAAGCTTTATCAAAATTAAATTTTCAAGAATACCCTTTTCAACAACCCAAATTTACAACAATAATGAAGGTAATTATGTAATTTTAAGAAAAGAGTAAGGGCATAAATGGAATTAACGAAAACCTAAAGGCCATACTTATTTATTTTCCATTTGCATATTTAAGGAATGTTTTTATTTTTTGGGGCAAGTTGGAAGGAATTTATTGACTCTGGTTGTGTGTTTGTTATCCAAAAATTCATTCAATTCTTCATATTATTATCAGTCCAAATTTCAAAGCAATCCTCTTTTTTCTTCCAGCATTTTTTAGCTGTATTTTAAGTGATTTTGACAATTTTGTTATTACACAAAATATTAGAAAAATCAACAGAGATCACCTACTTCCCAGAGAGAGAGAAAAAAGAAGAAGAAAGATACCCTCATAATATTCCTGGTATAGTCTTCTTGTTTTGCATATATTAAATGGAGTAAATTCTTGATATTATTTTCTAATTTTCTTCTTTTCATCAACCCTTTTCAGCTGTGAGATTAATTTCATTTTGATCCATCCATTCTTGGAGCTTCAAGATTTTATTTTTCTCTTCAATCTGTAAGTATGTGATCTTATTTTGCTAATTGGGGTTGTGTTTTCAAGATTTATTTTGGTTTTTATGCATTATATAGATTCAATTCTCATTTGGGGTTTTGTAATTTCAAGAATCTTGATATAAAGTTTTGTTCTTTAGGGGTTTTGGATTTTTCTTGTATTATTTTGGAATTTGTCATTTTTGATACTATGCATGGTCTTAAATTTGTTTTTGTTTTTTTAAATCTGTTGCATGCAGGTATTGTTGTATTCTGTTTTCCACTGCTCAATTAAGATCTTTCTGAAGCTGATTGATTGTGAGCTGTTGATTATTGTGTAATTTTGGGGATATTAAGTTTCTTGGTAGTTGAACAGATGAATGTTGTAGGTAAAGTTAGTAGCTTTATAACACAAGGTGTATATTCAGTTGCTACCCCATTTCACCCTTTTGGTGGAGCAGTTGACATAATTGTTGTGAAGCAACATGATGGGACTTTTAGGAGTACCCCTTGGTATGTTCGATTCGGTAAATTTCAAGGTGTTCTTAAGGGGGCAGAAAAGGTAGTTAGAATAGAAGTTAATGGCAAAGAAGCTGATTTTCACATGTATCTTGATAATTCTGGTGAAGCGTATTTTATCAAAGAGGCTACTGGTGATAATGAGAATGAAGAAAATGGTTGCTTGAAGAAGCCCGATAGTTTGAAAAGTGAAGGGGATACTAGTAATCTTGGTGATGGTAACCATAACGAAAGTAGAAAAGATGATGTGCTGTCTAAAAATGAGGAGGATGAGTATAATGCTGCTGATTTACCATTACGAGATGAACGTGTTACTTTAGGTATGGATCGATTGAATAGGGTAGATTCTGATGCTGACCGAAGATTCTATGAGTTTCAGGATGACCAATCTTCTTTGGATGATTCGGTTGATTTATCAGAATATGGTTCCAGTAGATATGATAATTTGGATATGGAGCATGTTTTAGAATCACAGGACTTGAGTTCGGAAGTTGTTCTAGTGAGCGTGGATGGCCATATACTGACAGCGCCTATCTCATCATCTGAAAGGAATACGGAAGATGTCGAGTTAGACACACCTCAGTTTCATCTGGGCCCTGGTCAGGGGACTGATTTTTGTGATGATAGCTCAGAGTTTAATTCAGGTGATAGTACATGGGCTGACGATTATTTCAGCAGTCTGAACTCATCAAAAATTGCATCAGGAGACACTTGCAACGTGAAAAACGAGAGCACTACAGTTGAGCACCAGTTAGAAGTTTCTGAAGTAGATGGGAAACGTCTTGATCGAACTCCGGAAAATGACCTGAAGAACCGGGAAGCAGATCTTTCCATGAAGAGTACTGTGGAGAGCACATCATGCAGCATTAAGAGGGATGATGTTTTCAAGAGCTGTCTAGAGCTATCTGCATTCGCCATGCAGGCTGAAGATGAGGTTAATCAGTCAGATACGGTTTCTCAGTCGGAAATTCAGGGAGTTGTTGAAGATGTAAAGGAGACGTCTCATAGGAGTCTTTCTGCAATCAGTGCCGAAGATATACATCCTGAGAAATTGGGAAATGAAAATGGCACTCATGATTCTGACAGTGTAAGCCTTCAGAAAAATGACTTGGACATAGAGCATAATGGTTCAGATAGTGCAAGAGACCATCTTTTTGTGAATGATGAACAGTCAAAGGAACAGGCAGATTTAACAGTAGCAGCAGAGCAGGCACAAAGTGAACTGCAAGGATCAGATGAAAGCACCGAATGTGATAATGTGGAGCATCAGACTGCAGCTTTGCTTAAAGGTACAGAAACTGATTCAAGCACAAGAAAGTGTGCCTCTTGTTTTTTTTTAATTAAAAAAATTATAGTGTCTCATCTAGCTGTTCAATTTGATTAATTCTTCTTCTCATTATGTTCACACATTTTGTTAGTGATATCTGCAGGAGTAGAGATATCTCTTTGTAGGAACTTGCTTCATGCTGGAATGGGTTCTGCTGCTGCTAGAGAAGCCTTTGAGGCAAATCGCGTTTCTGAGGAGGAATTCAGAAACTCCGCAAAATCCATAATTAACAATCCAAATTTAGCTGTCCGAATTCAAGGAAACTATTTACAATGGGACAAAGCAGCTCCTATCGTTCTCGGGATGGCTGCATACAATATGGAATTACCAGTTGACTCTACTGATGTCATACCCGTGGAGCAGGAAAAGAACCTAAAAACAGGAGAGGATGATAGTGGGTTGCCTTCAACTCCTGGTCGACGATGGAGGCTTTGGCCAATACCATTTAGAAGAGTTAAGACAATCGAACACACTAGCAGTAATTCATCAAATGAAGAGGTGTTTGTTGATTCTGAATCAATCTCACTGAACCAGCCTACAGAACAAACAGCATCACCACAAGGAGGAAAGGAATCTCCTCGCAAGCAACTTGTGAGAACAAATGTCCCTTCTACTGGTCAAATTGAATCTTTGAAACTGAAAGAGGGTCAGAATTTGGTGACTTTCATTTTTTCCACTCGAGTCCTAGGAGACCAAAAGGTTTGTTGTGTTACTTGTGGCAAATTCATTAACTTCAAAAAAATGTAGGTTTTTTATTGTTTTGGTCTTAAAACAGGTTGAAGCCCATATATATTTGTGGAAGTGGAATACTCGGATTGTAATTTCGGATGTTGATGGGACTATTACCAAGTAAGCCTTTTTGATCATCATACCTCAAGCTGCAAAAAATTGTTAGCCTTTACATACTATCTAAGTGGTTGTCTCTTACCTGATGAGTTGCTTGCAAGACCAGTGGTGAAGCCAAGATTTCATTGAGGGGTTCAAAATATGAGAAGTAAACACATGAAGAATCAAAGGGGGGTTCAACATCTACTATATATTCATAATTTTCGTTTTTATAGTTTTTTTTTTTTATTTTTTGAATTGGTAACTTTCGTTTTTATAATTTTAAGCATGTATAAACACTGTATTTTTCCACCGAACGTGACCCTACCTGGTTCTGCCCCTGTGCAAGAACCTCTATCATGCTAGAAACTTAATAAATTAAAGCCAGTTCAGCCTTCAGATTTTTATAGGATAACCTAGTTTCACATGTCCAAAGTTCTCACCTTTAAGCTGATGTGAGAAACCAATATTTTTTTGTGAAGTTTTCTACTCTTTGGTAAACTTCTTGTATACCGGCGTGTTTTGCCCTTCATTTAATAAATTTTAATACGTTATGAAAAAAACTGATTTGAGAGCAAAAAGAATATTATAAAATAGAACTGTTTGTTGGAACATTTTCTCATTCTGGTATAGTATTACACTATTATGTACCTAGTAGGCCCGAATGAGGACATGTTCTCTAACGTAACTTAACAAGTGCATATTTTATGTCTAGGTCTGATGTTCTTGGTCAGTTCATGCCGTTGGTTGGAAAGGACTGGACCCACTCCGGAATTGCTAGACTTTTCTGTGCAATCAAGGTATTCCTTTCTCTGTCCTATATTTGAACTTCTCTTCGTCTTTAAGTCATCATATCAACTAATCTTTGAACCATTCTTATATTTGACAACTAATACTTTAACCATGGAAAACACCTTCCTAGACAAGTAGTGTGGCAACAAGTAGCATCAAGTACCACCAAGTGTATTCATTATTGTCATATTATAGTAATTCCTGCATCTTTTTCTATTAATACATTTCTATTATTCATGTAGCAAGTCAACTGCTGTATTGCCTTTGTGATATATGATTCTGTATGAATGTAGATATCAACAATACTTTGGGAATTCATGTCCTTGAACATGTTTGCTGACTTATTGTAGCTATAAAGTAAATTTATCCTGAATTGTTATTTTAGTTAGGGTTACCTATGGAAAGATTGTCATTCTTCTTTTGTTATGTGGAAAGGGTTTAGTTCTTTCTGTGTTGGAGTGGGAATGTGGCAATTCAGGATTTGATGCTTCAGTATGAGGTAGGGGTAAGGTTTGTGTACACTCTACCCTCCCAGACCCCACTTATGAGATTACAGTGGGTATGCTGTTGTATGCTTCAGCACGAGAAAAATGTTGCAGGATGGCTATGCCCATGACACTTAATGGGATTGATAAACATGTCAACCAGAGATGAGCAGGAAATCTATTTAACGTATGCAGAGAGGAAAGTAAAACATTGATGGTATCATATAGGGTTTGTCCATATAAAAAATGGGAAAGAAAAAGGTTTTAGTAAGCAAGCATGGAAGAATTATAAGATAATTAGTTAGAAGGTCCTGTGTTCAAGTTACCATAACTTTAGATGAAGTGAGGCAGGCTAATCCGCAGACCCACTCGTACAGGATGACAAGACCCTTATATAAGATATTTGCTTAGGTGAGATCTGCAATGTTACATACCTCACGGCAGAGTGTTTGATTCAACATATTGGACACTATACAATGTGCAGAAGTTGGGTCGAAGAGTAATATGTATATAGTATGAACTCTTATATCTCCTTTCCCTCTTTATTCTTCGTTTTCTATTTTTTGTAGATATGAAGTAGTATGATTGACTGACACGAAGCTGGTTTAATGTTTATGATCTCTCACTTCCATTTTCATTGATGTTGAACTATATTTCTCCATTATTTTATTGATGGATTGGCTTTCTCTTGATTGAAGGAAAACGGGTATCAGCTACTCTTTCTCAGTGCACGAGCAATTGTTCAAGCTTATCTGACCAAAAGTTTTCTGTTCAATCTCAAACAGGTAATCATAATCCCGTTTACATGAAATACCGATGACACTAGTTTTTAGTTTCCTAAAAGAGGCAGAATATTTATTTGAATCCCAAGGGAGCATGTTAGTTGGATTTTCTGTTACATGTAGGACCATTTCTCGATTCGTATGTTTCCGAAGGGACTCTGTCATATGTATGGCTGTAAATTGTTTGGTTTAAACCAAGAGAGTTGACCAAGGCAAAAATCTTGGTCTGTTTGGTACTGCTTTCTTGTGTGTTTTTTTTAAAAAAAAATTAGGTTTGTTTTCTGTTTGTTTTGATTCTCTGTGCAGGGATTTCTGTTTTCCAATGCAGTCTCCTTTTTCTTTCCTTTTTAATTTAGAAAAAGAGAAAACTGAAAACTGAAATTAGGGGTATACATAGTTTATTAAGGTATCGGTTTTCTTCACTTCTCCCCTCACTCCACCTCTGTCTCTCTCACTTCTTCTCCACACTTCAAGGCGAGACTAGAACATGATCAAATGAACACCCTAGAAATGTCAGTAGAACCTTGGTAATCTGAGATCTAAACACCGATGTCTGTGCGAATCATATACAAAATCTTTTCTTTTTCCAGTCTTAGCAAACATACTACCTCAGAAGGGCTTCAAGAAGCTTTTTCCAAAGTTGGTGAGGTGGTACACACCGTAGGCTTTTTATGCGTGGCTATGCATGAAACTTCAAAACACTGATTTTTTCTTTTAATTGACAGTTGCTATATCAATCAGCATCTATCAACTACTCATCTATCTCAAACTATACGTTGACCGTTAACTACCCCAATCCTCCTCCTTATCAGGCAGCTTGGGACCTACTATGCGTAGCTTGAGTTTTAAGGTTGCTATATCAATTAAAAAGAAAAATAGAAGAGACAACATCAACACATCTCCCTTAGCTGTTTTGGTGAAGCACAGCTGCTCATTTTTGTGTATTTCTATAATCTTGGAAAATTTAGCAACTTGAAGGTGCAACCGAAAATCTAGAAAACTATCAAAAAAACCAGCCTTGTTATCAACTTGCCTTCCTCACTATTCAAATCTAGTTTTTATCCTTATTTAAGTTGTTCTCAGATTTGAAGTTCTGGCTTTATTTCCTGCTTGGGTATAACATGCTGCTGCAAGTGAATTAGCAAAGAAAGAGAGGCTCTAATAGATCTGTTGATTGGTTTGCCAATCTACTAACAGAAAATCAAATAATATGAACAGAATTTACTCAAAACTCACCAACTGATCGACTACTGCCATATTTACACGTTTTGAGTACTTGTGGTGTTGGAATTGAGATTTAGCTTTTACTAGCCTTTCTTTTCATTTTTATTCTCCATGTTTTCCTCCCGTACTTTGTTCTCAGACCTTACATATGTTTTTTCTTTCTTTTATGGAGAAAGGAGTTTCTGAGGATGCATTTTGTCTAACACTATTATGGCTCAACTGTATAGACCACCTTAGGAAATCTTGGATCTGGCCTCTGTTTGCTTGTCCTTTCTTGTAGAATTCTGATTGTGCAATAGATTTCACTGACCAGAAATGTGTAAATGATCTGTAGGATGGGAAATCATTACCACCTGGACCTGTTGTTATTTCACCTGATGGTTTATTTCCCTCATTGTACAGAGAAGGTAAGTACAAATTTGCTGAAAGTCCTTTTTTTGCCTTTAGTCTTTGTCAAAGTGCATTATGTATGCATATGCCAATTTCACACGTTTCTTGGTGTTTGGTTTCAACGAGAGTTATCCGAAATCTTCAGCTCTTTCGCTGGAGCAAGTTTACTGACTTTTCCTACTGATATGATAAAGAAGGTTGGCCTATATTTGATCTCTAACAAAATTTACCTTTTCTCTTCTATGTCATGGCAGTTATAAGAAGAGCTCCTCATGAATTCAAGATTGCCTGCTTAGAGGTTAGTACTCAAAATAGTGATGGTTCTTTCAGCTGTCTTTAAGTATGCATGAATGTATGAAGTGGATATTAGTTTCTTTAAAAGGGATGTTAATTAGGGAATTCAGGGCTGACTTGAAATCCTTGACCAACGTTTGGTTTCAGGATCAAATTCCTGGTAACTTTATCAGCATTTCAGTTTTAACCCAAATCTATTAGTTGGTACAATACTGATCAGATTGTAGCGCCAAATACATTTACACAAATATTGTTTCTTTAAGTGCAAAAATCCTTAATATTAATATTCATCATTCACCTTTTTTCGGGCAATTACAATAAATTCTTGAAAAGTTTAACTTTTTTAATAAAAATCTAAACAAAAAGAAAATGGAAAAAGAAACATGCAACTAATTGAAGAAAAACACTACAAATAGAGAGTCAAGTATTGTACCAAGTGGAGATTATACATCTTATCTGCCTAATCCAGATAGTTCTAAAAAATAATATATATTTACCTAATCCAGATGCTAATGCTGCATACCAAATGACCCCTTTTGGATTCGATCCTTCTTTATCTCTCCAATGGTTTGCCACCTTCTAATGTGTTCTCTACATTTCAGGACATTAAAGCACTTTTTCCACCAGACTATAACCCCTTTTATGCGGGATTCGGGAATAGGGACACTGATGAGCTCAGTTACAGGAAAATTGGAATTCCAAAAGGCAAAATTTTTATAATAAACCCAAAGGTTCGCACTCTTTCCTTTGCGTTATTGTTAAAAAACTGTATGTACAGTTTGTCAAGTTTTACACTCTTGTCTAACATGTTGAATTGGACTTACAGGGGGAGGTAGCTATTAACCACCAAATTGACGTGAAATCCTATACTTCATTACACACTCTAGTTAATGACATGTTCCCTCCTACATCCATGGTTGAGCAGGTTAGTGCGCGATGACTCTCTTTTTTAATATCTCATCTTTGTTTGTTCTAAAGTAATTGAATTTGAGAAGTTTTAGAGCCATATTGCACCATGAAATGCAAGTTTACAGGACGAGCTGTCAAACATCAAATTCCTGTTATTTTCAATTTTAGATAGTACGCATTATCTTTTGGGTGTCCTCAATTCTACTAGGAAGATTCATAGTTAGTGGAGTCAACTCTATGAAAAAAAATTATGCAAATAACCGGAAATAAGTTATTAGCATAGTCAATCTCATTTAGAGACTCGAAAACATCGTCAAAATCCAGAGAAGAAGATTAAAACTTGTATAGTTTCTAGTACTCTTATTAGCAATTACGCTGTTATGGCGTGTTGCATTCCCGGATTTTCTTTTCTTTTTACTTTTAGGGGGGGAAAGAAGAACAATTGGCGGACTTGTATGACATATATATTCATTCTTTTCTGTTTGCACGCATTATGCAAAGAACCAACTTTTCATTTACTGGTTATTCTTGGAGCTTTGACTCTTCTATATGGTCTTTTGACGGGCCATGACATTGTTCTGGATTTTCATTGTAAATGCAGGAAGATTTTAACTTGTGGAACTACTGGAAAATGCCCTTGGCAGACGTCGATAACTTGTAGAGATTTCTTCCCGTCATACCGATGGATCCACCTTTTTTGTTGATCTGAGAAGTTTAGCCGGTATAAGTATAACCAACCACCTGCAGTTTCTTTTGTAGGAGAGCTGCCATTCTTAAGGTGTATAAAATTCAGCTATGTAGGTCCTTATTATTGTACTCAAAAAGGCATAAAGTTCATACTCATGAATAAAAAATTTCTTTCTATTTCTCTAACTTCATTTGCTGGCCTTGCCTTTTTCAAATTTCCTCAAAAGTGCATTCTTTCCTCATGCTCCTATACTCGTTGTAACTGAACAATAGTCATTGTCACAGAGTTTTAGTAGCTTAAAGGAGCAGTTACGTGAAAAGATCAATATTTATTATCTCAATTTATTTCAGATATGTAATTCAATTTGACTCATGCAAATTCTTATCAAAATATTTTAAAATAACTTTTTCAAATATGATATTTTTTATATAGTTGGTTTTTTTTATTAGGTATTATTTTTTTTTGAAAAAAATGAATAAAATAATTAAAACTTAGTAAAAATTGAGCGGATTGAATTATGACCCAAGTAAAATTTTAATTGTATTTTGACGAGTTTGATGTTTTGATCTTAATCCGTCCAAATTTGTCTCCTATTATTTTTCATATTATGTTATATTAGTATATATTAACATTTCAATATATACAAATGAGATCTCAAAATTCAAAACTGGTACGTACTTTCTGAGTCCAGCTTATCGCACAGTACTCATTTATCGTCTATGATATTTTTTACATATTTTTTCGATAGAGCTCGTCCACGGAGTTGTCTAAGTATATTCTACAAGACAACGAAAAAAAAGGAAAAAGAAAGAAACAGAGAAGGCGCGAAAGGAGAGGCAAGAGACTCGAACTACTACCGAACAATCTAACTTCTTCCTTCTTCTCTAACACACACACACACAAAAAAAACGAAATGTCTCATTCCATTTCTTCTTCTTCTTCTTCAACGAAATCAACCGGAGAATCTGACCGGAAACTCAATTACTTGATCGGCGATGTCATGGCTCAGATCGGCGGTGAGCAAAGCTGTAGAAGTTGGCGGTGCCGGCAACAGAAATATCTCTCGCAACCTCCGTTACTACGCCGATTCCGTCGTTCAACAAGCTAGTAATGCTGTTTCCGGCGGTGCCAAGTTATTCCTTGATCGTTCTGTATGACGAAATTCTTATCTCCATATCTCATTACATACTAACATTTCGAGTTTATGAGTTCTGGATTCTAGGGTCCAGGCCTTGTAAATTTGAATTCAGAATACAGACTATATAATATGAGTACATATTAAAAATTTGAAAATAAGATCTAGAATATAAATCTAGCACTCAGACTAAATATATGCCGCAAGTATAAAATTGAAGGCATTTTAGGAAGAAAGGTATGTAAACACTGGATTTGCCTTGTATCTGAGTAGTATTGGTCTTAGTGGATGAAACCGGACATAGTTGTAGCTATTTACATTTCTACATTGTCTTCCAAATTTAGCGTATTTGCACTTGATCAACTATTAGTAAAAGTTTGCTCCATTTCTGAATTGATGTGGAAACCAGCATTCAATGCCTATCCTCAACAGTTTCTACTGAATGTTGACACCAATTTATGGAGACAGTGGAATTCTAATTAATTTAAGTGTACATACATATTTACATGCCGACTTACAGAGTACATATGGGACTTTTGAAACTGTTGGAAATACCTAAGAGAGAAGATACTGTCTGCAACACTTTCCACACTCTATTTCTGATTTGGATAACTTTTAGTTGCCACAATTATGTTCTTCTTGTTCATGCCCCTCTTCTCAATAACTTTTATTCAGAAAAAGAACTATTTCCTCCCCAAGTAATTATCATGGATTCACTGACTGAAAGTGGAATGGATTCAGAGGATTCATATAGTGTCAAATAAGAATTAACACATATTTGATTGATTGAAATAGCAATTTTTTCCTGTTATATTCTTTAACTAAATGCATGGTTTTCTCCTGGTGGTTTAGGGGTCTCGGAGTTTTCAGAATTTTAAGCAAGCGGTGAAAACATTAGAAGAACTTTCTGTATCATGTAGAGGTGTAGAGAGAGTTCAGCTACTACGAAGATGGTTAGTTGCTTTGAAAGAGATTGAGAGACTATCACTGCCTCTGCCTGTTAGTGAACATGTCTCTTCCCCAAAGAGCATTGATTCTATTTATACCACCGATGATGACAGGAGTTCTCCTCGTGAGCCAATTTTGGTGAGTAAGTCATTGAACTGTCCATCTTGTGAAGTTTCCAGCTTTATGAAGGATGTTAATATTTCATTTATGACTCGATCTTCAGGAAACCCTATGACATTATGAGATCAATATTTACATGATTTCAGTTTTAATTCAGATGCCTCCGTTGTGTTAGCTTAGGGAATTCATACTGTAATCTGTCATAGTGGCAAATTTTTGGAGAACTAGGTTGATTCATGTGAAACAGAATACAACAGCTCAAAACTTAGCTCTCAATCATCTGGTTGTAAACGACAAGATATATTTTTCCCAGGTGTACTAGTTGGGCCCTTGAGTATCCTCAACGACAAGATATATTTTTTCCATTTCCCAAATGGATTCTTCTCATAAACTATATTTTTCTCATAGATCAACTTCCTTGAGTATTTTGATTCACACTTGTGATAATTTTCTCATGTATTTGCTTACATTACAACGGACAGGTTTTATATTATGATCCTGATCTTGGCGGAGAACCATTGAATTTCAGAGATGTGTTCCTTAGCAGTCAAGCTCTTGAAGGCATGATACTTTCAATGGTAAGATAAAAAAAAACTTAGCTAGCTGGTGTTGCTTACCTGCTTGATGACTTGACAATTGCTCCTCTACATGGTATAGTTTAACCCTAATGCTTCTAAACATTTCAACATCCGAATCCACCATTGTGGTGCGGGTGTTAGGCCTGAACACTTACCAGTGTATTATCAACCAAAAAGTGAATATATAACTATATAATGGAGGGGGTTACGGGACGGAACCTCCACACAAAATGTTTGAAAGTCAACCACTTCTAATAATGGTGCTTATCATTGTGGTGTGTCATACAGTTACCAAGCTGAAAAGAGACCTCTTTTTTACATGATCTTGTGTTAGTCTATGTAGGCCTCCAAAAGATTCTTACTGTACAATATCTATACGTCATGACCTAACTACAAAAGTATTTTGACTTGCCTGATTCTGAAATTAGGCATTTTGCTGCTGTCCATCATCATCTTTGCTTTTGTCATTCGGGGGTGATGAAATTCTTCATAATGCCAAGTTTCCTCATGAAGCTTGAAGATGTGATTGGCCAATGTATCCACAACACCCATTGCTTCTCTAAAGCAATGTTGGATTAACACTTCATTAAACCTCTTCAACATGTTTCTCAAAGCATCAACAATAGCAATCAGGTTCCATGGAGGATTTTATTTAGCAGCGATCCGTTAACCACCAACAAAGAATCAAGTTCAATCATTAACTCTAAAACCTGGTATTGATGATTACTCTAGCCCGATCTCTAAAGCCTTGCCTCAGCAATGCTATTATTATGTTGCAAAACAAACATTAAATTTTTTATGTGGAATTTTACTTATTATCCTTATGAACAACCAAACGACCCCCTAGATTCAGAGCTTCTCCCAAGTTTACCTAGCTACTTCCCCCAACTGGTTTTCTGTTTCTTTTTAAGGTTGAAGATACACCTCTGGTAAGTGGTGCTGCAAACCCCCTTTTGTACCACATGTATTGGAACCTCTCATTCTTCATGTGAAACCTGAGAACAAGAATTCATCATCATGAGTAATCCTTTTGTACATTTTTTACATGAAAGTGAACAGAGAATAGTTGACCTTATGTACTCCTGAAGAAGAGGAGTGTTCCTATTAGCATATCCATAGATAATGTGCGGTTATAGAAAAACTTTTCCTCTCATTTCTACTGCCAAATCTGGATTTATAGATTTGTGTTATTCATCATCTTCTATTGAAACCATATCACTATTTCCAAAAATCCCCTCAGGGCTTCCGGAAATAGTCAAGAATATTTGTCTATGACATTCATCAAAATTCAGGAAGAAATGGGAAAAGTGGCCCTCACTTGGGTGCATATGACATTTTAACTTTCATGGATGAAGCATGATGTCAATTGTAGTGATTGCTTTATCATCTGGAAACTCTTTTGTTTCATCTTTCAGTAACATATGTGTTCTGTTGATAGGGATTAACTGGTTTTAACTTTTTTGTTTGAAACAGATTCTTGAAGCACCTGATACAGAAGAAGTTTCTTTACTTATGGAGATATTTGGGTGATTTTCCAATATTGATCCTAAATTTTTATTTGAGCTTCTACCTTGGATGGACTTGGACAATCAGTAATATGAGTGGTTGAGTCACTTCAGAAATGTGTGCTGAACTCAACGGAATTCAATAAACAGAACTGATACCAGATTTATTTGGTTTCTGATCTATTTTATTCACTCTTTAGGCTATGTCTTACGGGCGGGAAAGAAGTTCGTGAGGCAACCATGAGCAGCATAAAAGTTTTGGCAAAAGCTTTCTCAAGCTATAAAGAAGAAGTGCTGGTAAGGGAACAAACTCCTTATGCATGTCTGGTAGTGATGTTGCTCTAGGATCTAAAGAGTTATGGTTAGTATGTTATTAAACAAAACTGTTAGTCCATCAATTTTCCATAATTCATACCAGGCGAATAAGGAAGAACTGCTTCTCCATGCACAAGGTGCAATTGCTGGATTGAAAATAAATGCAGATATAATGAGGTATGAAGATCTTTTATCCTTTTATCATGATAGAACTTTCTCAATATTTATATGCAAGTTCTTTGACAAGAAAAGCTCATACTCTATTTCTTCTGGTGTATATTTATGTCAGTCTGTATCTTCCACCTCAATTATTGTCACCATAGGCTAATTCTTGTAAGCTACTGCGATTGTTGCCATAGTTTTGCTATTCTCGTATTCTCTTTGGTTAACTTCTTTTAACCTATACCAGGAGCTGTTGATTTATGAATTTCTGTATACATTTGTAATTATTTGAACATTTGAGTTAATATCTCTGAGGAATTTTTCTAGCTTTTATTTTGTCCAGCTTTTAGAGGCGAGAATTTCCACTCCTTTTCTAACTCCTTCCAAATATGGGCATCCTTTCACTATCTTTAGATGTTCTAGTTGAAGTTTCATGTGAAATTTTGCTGGGTGCACGCCATTATGAGTGAAGAACTTGTCTGTCATTGTGTAGGAGAGTTGCCGGATGGGAAAAGCCTTTTCTGAATTTGGGACTTCAAACATTAAATGAGGCGAGCTCAGGAACCTAACAGGATGTTTAGATATTACTCCCTGCATCCCAAAAAAGAAGTCCACTTTTCTTGTCGGTCAGATCCAGATAACATGTTATACTCAACAAAAAGTGACATCAGATCCACTCTTATCAATCTCAGTATAATTCTTATAATCCTCTTGTCTATTCTGTTCTCCATTTCTTAAAAAAATATTTTCCAAAATTGAAAAGGTAATTCTAAAGTCCTCATGTCCCCCCAATAAATACTCAACGGTTCCCTATTTCAACCCATCTCTTAATGATGATGTCAAGTCATCTGCATTTGGAACTTTAGGAATAAATCCAGATTTTGTAGCATCTTTTTATTGCTTTATAAGGCAGACCCAAAGACCTAAATTCTGGTCGATAGACTCTCTACTCATGAGTAGCTGGTGTAACAAGTGCATGCTTTCCATAAAGATTAGTGAAGAAGATAAACTTATCATCTTTAAAACATAAGCTATCTGCTCTATCCAGAGATAGAATATTGTGTCCAAGTTGCGAAAAGAAGCTTATTACAGTATCGAGACCTTCTGCAGTAGCTCATGCTTCCATTATATTTAGTATTTCAGCAATAGTAGCATTTGATTTATGTTCTTATGACTCACAACTTGATAGTTATGGTGTACTGTAGTATATTGTTCTTTAGTTGTTTGCTATGAACCTTAGATAATCATGCATTTATTTTTCTATTTGTCTGCATAAACTGCAAAATATAATTTCTCCTCTTTTGTGATCTGCCATCAGAATAGATTCTGAAGTCTCAAACATACATCAAAAACTAGACAAGGTGATTTTACAACTGCCTTCAAGCAAACATGAAAAGGACTCGTCTAGTGTTGCAACAAATGCAACATCAGAGGCAAGTTGGATTTCCTTTCCACTTTTTGTTTTTTACCAAATTATGCTCTCTAACAATGAATTTGCAAAAGACGCAATAGTTGAGAAAGCAGAAAATTTTCTTGGGGGTGGGGGAGTAAAAGTCTCAATAAGTTTTATATTAGCCATAACATACGAACGTTCTTTACGAACTTAAACTTGTTCCTTTTGTCTAATAAATAGATAGCTCTTTCTAATTATTGTACTCCCAAAAAAATGAACTTAATGTCTTTGTTTGATTTGGAATTGGTTCATCGTAAAATCGGAATTTTCTAAAGTTCTTATAGAAAGTAGAGTAAGAAAATATTTACACATCTTGGCAGTCAGCAGAAGAAGATTTTCAACTTCCCTTGAACACTTGTGATATAAAGAGGGATGACGGAGTTGTGTTTTGAAAAACAAAATACTCCTTAACAAAGAAAAAAATGACGATTATGAAGAAAATGTTGTTTAACTTCCCATTGATATGGCACCCATTAAATAGGATGGTCAGAGAAAAAACATTAAAATGGGATGAGGTAGTTGCTTGACAAATAAATGCTCTGTAAACAAAGGACAAAAGGTCAATATTGAATCAACTCTGATAGAGGAAAATGATCTCATATCATGACTATATAGAAACAACTAATGGGTATAATCCTGGAAAGATTTCACACCAAATGTAAAAGGAACTCTTGTTGTGAAAATTCTCAAATTACTCAGAAATTGACAGTTAAACCATCTGTTTAAGTGGGGAAAAAAGTGAAAAAAACAAATGAAGGAATGTCATGTTTTGGAGTTGGTTATCACATCCTTAAACTTTTAGTTATACTTATGAATCGGAAATATTGGGAAAAAAAGGGTGTAAAGAGGTTAAAAAAGGAAGTAAAATTATCTTGGATTATTTTTAACTGACCATTTTAAGGCACTTGAAAGAAAACAGAAGGACCTAGAGTCATTCTAAGCTGAATAATATGTACGAAACATACAGCTGTATCATTAGATGCATTAAACAAAAGAACAGGTATCTGAAACTTGCCGACATAATTCCTTTCCATATATATGCAGGATTTGAAGATAAACTGATCTGTTGTTGTAAAAGACTGCAGAGTCAAGCAAAAAGAGGTCAATTAAATGATGAAATTGTCTTATGAATGTATTGCAGTGACCCCATAGGAGTAATCTTATTAGGCACTTATAAGGTATATGGTGCAACTGCCGTATTTATGGAAAAGACATCACTAAATAAATGAAAATTTTCCTGTCTTAACAGTTGAAGACAATTTTCTAGTGAAATAATAATTCAATTATACAATAGCAGGGAAGAGTCCTCTTCTCAATTCTTACGCTTTTGCTTGGGAGCTAGGGAGGAATAACTTTGGTGTGATAAGTTGAGAAGAAGTGAAACAATTTACAGTAATATTTTCCTCTGTTTTTAATTTAATAGTCTCTTGAATAAGGGTGGTTCTGTGCTTGTTCTCTCTTTTACTTTATATAATTAAATATCCAAACTGGGTGTACACTTAAATCATTCATTAGTATCTATCTGTATCAATAATTTTTATGATTTTAGCCAATTATCATCACTTCTAAGTGAGAGGCAGAGAAACCTGAAGACTTCTTCTTGAAGCAGATTGTTAAATGGTGTAACAATTTCATGTCCTATGTGTAAGCTATAATTAAATTTAGTCTTGACTATGGGGTAGCTTTATATAAATACTTTAGATGGTTGTAAGTCATTTATATCAGTACTTATTATGTGTCTAAACACTTGTAAGATGCTTCAATATGAAGTCCTTTATTTGCTAATATTTTCGTAAGTTGCTGCATCTTTTGTATGTTCCTGTTCTTATTATCAATTTTTGAACATTCTGTGCCCAAATCTGCTGTTTTTTTTTAAAAAAGAAAACAGTTAGCCATTGGATGGATCAGTTATAATAGTTCGAGCAACATATGTGGATCTACACTTTTCCTCTATGATTTGTCCTTTAGGCACTTAACTCTTCAAAGAAACTATTAAAGATCCTATCTCCAGGATAAGATTTAGATTCATTTTAATTGATGGGAACTTTAAATTTTTTGTTGGAACTGATGCTTTTTCTATGGCAGGCATTGAAAGAAGCACTCTCCCAGCTTCAATTCTTATCCAAGATGGAAGCACTTTTATTACAGAAAAAGGCTTTGCTCGGCAGGGATGTTCCTGAAAGTCAGTCCAAAAGGGTATGCTTTCTAAATGATGACATGGGGTTTTCCTGAATCTGAAGTGCTATATATCCATGATGATCATAGCCCTAATACCCTGGGCATGATACCTGCTTGAAATATCCACACAATATTTGTTATGGGGTTGTTTAATGTTGCTTGCTTTCCTGTGTGAGACCTTTTATTTTATGAGGTGTCTCTACAAGTAGATCAGATTCACTTATCTTAGCTTTCAGTAATGAATTACTACCTTTGCACCACAAAGAGTAACCTGGTTCATACTCCACTAGAACAATAATATTTGATAAAAGGGGGGTAACTATATCTAATCTGCTTTACTGCAAATCATTATTATTTTCACTCTTGGTTTAATATATAAATTCTCAGAAGAAAATACACAAACTGTATCCATTTGACAAGTTTCTTACTCCTGTATTTTACTTTACTGACTGCAATTAGAACCAATAATCATAGTGATAAAAGAAGTAAACATAAATGTCTTTGTTACATCCAAAGCTCGTTTCCTTCTTTTTTTTGTTGGTAAATAGAGATATTTTATAGATACAAACTAAGCAGCTATTACATATGCTTGCATAATACTCAGGTTTCCAAACTTAAACTAGATTCTTTATCAGCTTGTAGACTTGGTAGCAACCATGTTGGAGGGTTCTTCAAAAAGACTTTTGATTGTTGATTGTGGTTGTTCCCTGTTGTGCTAATACGTCCACCACTTTATTGCCCATCCCTAAAAACTGTACCAGATCAGTGGATTCCCCAATTTCTTCATCCATAACCTGCATTCAAAAATCATGTTATGATAAATCGGGTTATCATTTTCAAGTGGGTACATGACTTCTGTGGAATCTGTCTTCACTTTTAAGTGGGAGGTTTCCATGGATATGAGCCAGCTTGAGTCTTTGAAGAAGCACATTTCCTTTATTAGTACAAGATCTATTAGAACTAATCATCAGCTAAACATCAAATCGATTATGCAATTGCAAGAGTAGGAAAAAATAGAGGTGTCAATGTGGGAGGGGTAGAATAAAATGGGGATGATGATTGTTCTGACTTTTCCTAATCATTAGGAAATGAAGTAGAAAGTTAAGAAGCTCGAATAGTGCAATTAACCCTATAGAGGGCTCTCTTCTAATATTTTGATCTGTTCTTGCATGTTTGAACTGTGTTTACTCTTTGCTGTATAAATAGGTTTTTAAGCTGAAGGTTTTATCAGAGTCTCTTTCAAGCTCTACTTCAAAAACTGAAGACCGCATTTCAGAGAACAGGTTCGAGCTTCTCTCCTTTGTCATTTCTGTTCTCTCTCTGTGTAAAAACAACTTCTAAATGAGATTTACTTTATAACTACAATCGCTGTAATCTTATAAAACCCTTCCCTCTCTATTTCTCAATGAGAAAGAACAATTTACTGTGCTTTTCTATTGTAAATACTTCTATTCTGATCTATAACTAGTACTAGTAACTAAGTCGTCTTAGGTGGAGGTTTACTGAAAAGAGAAAGTGGAAGGAACACTGAATGTCTAATCCTTTGGTGTCAAATGTGATACTGAACCTGGCAGTTTATGAACTCTATTTCAGAGAAATCTTGCGAAGGTTAACTAGTACGTTAGAGTGATTGCAAAGACCATGGGAAACAGCAGTGCAAATTTTATATGGAACATACTTATGTTTTTCAAATAGAAGTTATTGTTTCTGTAGTTTCTAGTCCAAGGGTAATCTTACATTTTAGTTTTCCGGTAATGGATCTCATATTTTAACACCATAAACTTAATTGCATTTTAGGATCTCATACTTTCGCACCATAAACTTAATAGCATTTCATAGAAATATGCTCATATTGTTTTATTAAAGCCAAGTTATTCCTTATGGGAAATTTTGGATTTCCTCTTTTTTTCTTTTAGTGGAGATATCTGGTTCTCATTTTAAGTTGTTCTCCGCTTTCATCTATTTCTTTCCTGCAGAATCCAAAAGGAAGGAGCCCTTAAGTTCCGTATAACAAAAACTAGCGAGATCTCCCAGCTTGAGAAGGTAAGATTTCATCAACGTATTCCTGATGGACATTCTATCAACTGTTTATAGTCGGTGAATATACTTGTATGAGAAATGATTTGATGGCATGGTTAGATACATATTCTTTCAAAGTTCTCTTTTCCTAAGCTAGTAATTGTCCACCTTTGAGGTACTTCAAATTCTCTGATTCAACAGGTGTTCTCCTGATCTCTTTCTATTATCATCATAGGTTGCTCTTTTCTACTACTGGGTCAACTTGCAGGTTTGTTAGAGAAAGACTTAAAATCTTTAAGTCAATTAGCTATAATTGTAAGGTTAAAATAATTATGATTGCAGAGAACTTATTACATTTTAAAATGAGGCGAAACAAAGTTATTTTATGTATGGATTTACCAATAAATCCAAAGGGAGTGTGAGTATATATGAGTTTATAAGCTCCATGAAATGCCATATGTCTTTGTCTTTATCTTTATTTCCTGGCACACAAACATTTGTTTCTTTACTTCTTATTGTTTCCGAATCTGTATGTAACCAAGGAATGGATGCTCAGATGATTTTGTTTCATTTTGAGTTAGATTTACAATTACTGCAAAGAGCCAGCCAATGTTAACTATTTCCTACATGTTTCATGTCTCAGTGACCTCTAGTTCTTGGGAACGGGATAAAACGTATTTCACTTAGTTATAAGTTTCTTGATCAGAGATTGTACTCACCTGTTGAAGTATGATTTTCTTTTCTAGGAACTTGAGGATGAAATTAATGCGCTTGAAAATCAGAGAGATGAACTTGAAGCAGCTCTGAAAAAGGTAGCAAATGCTTACTCTTCTTTACTGAAAGTTTGTGTTTGTATGTTGGTAGTAAAAGATGTTCCATCAATCTTCTATTTTACTTGGGTTGAAGAGCTACTTCATCTGCATCTATCATTTAATTGCTGCTTGTTAATTACATAATAAGCTAGTAATCTCTTTAAGGAGTGTGGTGGTCCGATGTTCCCTTTGAAGGACCCTGAGGACCTAGTCCTTCGTAAAAGGGGGAGCAGAGCCTCCTTCGCGTCTTGTATCCCTCAGACTCTGCAATGACTTACCTAATGGAAGGAACCTTGCCTACTAATTCTTTAGTAAATGTAAAATTATGTACACAGACCCTTGTGGTCTGGCCCCTCCCTGTACCCCGCGCATAGCGGGAGCTTAGTGCACAGGATTGGCCTTTATGTACTTCTACGTAACAACTATGCCAATTTTCTTAAATGAAGTTCCTTCCTAATTAAAATATTCCGAACGGGCATCACGTGTATACACTTCTTTAGTATGGAGAAAAGGGGCAAGCAAATTGCATGCTAAAGGTAGACAAGTACCAGTGAGAAACTTCTTTGAATGGACACTTGAAATCACCCATATTTGTCAGCTAAACCAATGAGAACTGTGTCCTTATTTAGTTTTAGGTTTGGCTAGTGAACTTCCCATATTTGGGTTACATGTGCTGGAGGGTATTAGAGAAAGAGAATGCTGCACTTGTCCCTCATCAATTGTGTACGAGTTTTCAAAGCGGTTCATAGTGTCTTAGGTCACTCCATCCATAGCATTAAGGGTTTAGGTTGGGTGCTCAATTTTTTTGTTAATAGAACCAATTCTGTTCACTTCATGTAGTAACCTTTGTCAAAAAAAAAATCTGTTCACTTCAAGAGAAGGGACATCTGAAAATAAAAAATGGAAAAGAAATGAAGTCACTCAGCTTCAATGAAGTCCGAGTAAAATGACTCAGCTTCGATGAAGTTCGAGTTCCCTGAGCATCAAATGGTCTATGGAAATTATTCCTGAAAAATGTGTCACCGGAATTGAGGTGCTAGAAGAAAATGATCTATGATATTCCCCTATATTCAACATTCAAGCATGAATGTTTCAGAAATTACTCCCATTGACCCCGGTCATTGAGAATTTAAAGTAGTAAAATGCAAGATTTTTGTTGATTGATTATGAACAAGCATGAATGTTTCAGAAATTACACCCATTGCCATACTGCTAGCATTTCTAATCATCATTCTTATCACTGATCATGCTGTGTCCAATGAGTGTAGGTCAAAGTTGCATTGGTTTCTGCAAATGCCCGTCTTTACAATGCTAGGGAAGAAAGAGATCAGTTTGATGAAGCTAATAATCAAATTCTTCAACACTTCAAGGTGAAGGTAAGGCAATGAAGTAGTACCGTCATGGAATTTTTCTTATAATGAAGTTAATGCATAATTTTGTAGTCTGCAGACCATCTTATTATAAGATCTAATATCTTCAATTCTAAATTCAGGAAGATGAGCTGTCTAAATCGATGACCTTATATAAGGCAGAAGCAGATGTTTGTGATGCATTTATTAGTTTTTTAGAAGACTCCTGGACTTTTGAGTCCTCTCACATCAGACAAAAGCAGAAGCAGGTCAAGTATGAAGCTTTCCTCAATCTGCATTTTGTTTCTGTTTTTCTTTTCTGGAAAAAGGTGTTACCATGTTAGTTTGAGTTTTCTGGCTAGCTAAATTTATAAGTAGCAGTACAATTGAAATTAAAGTGGCTATACTGCTATTTCAACATTTCATCATGCATGTAATATATCCTTGAATAGTAGAATTTCTTGGAGCATGCTTAGTTAATGATATGCTTTTGAAATGTCAAGTGATGAATTGGACAAATGTGAAGATTATTTGGTGAACTTGGCAATCCATGTCTTATCAATGTACAAGGTATGACTGTTTTGATGTGGAATGTCTAAGATTAATGCTTCAGATTGTAATCAGATAGTCAAATTGAGAACAGAATGACTTTTCCTTTGCACTTGACAGGATGAGCTGGGGCCTTCTATTGCAAACCTTAGGGAACTCGGAGAGAACTTGAAACGGTATTATAATTCACATTTCTAAAATATCCTTCTAGAGGGAATCGTGTTTCTAAATTTGAATTGCCAGGCCAGAAATTATCAACAATGAGAAGATGGAAACAGTTGAAGTGAAGAGAAGGTTGGAAGAAGAATACATGGATGCAGAGGCCAAGGTACATCTATAATTTATTTCTCCAACGTACTCTGATCTGTTACTAGTCTTAAGTGCATGATCATTCTCCACTGGAAGAGTATTTATATCGTACCGGGGTTTCTGATTTGCTTGACACTCTCGTTCAGTCTGCATTTGTTTGTTTCTACATGTAGTACTTATCTCTTAACTTATGTATTTTTTTCTGTTATATTATTATTTCTTTTTTTCTGTCCTTGCTATTTCTCATCAGTGGATGTTCTGTCTATCTTTTTTCCTACAATTAATTTGCAGTTAGTTACAGTGTTCAGTGTAGTGGACGGCATAAAAAGACAATTTTATGGGCAAGACGGCACGATCTCTAGGTGATGAAGTGTAATTATTTACTTGTTTTGTATGCACTACTAGTAGTTGCATCCTGTAATGATGACCTCAAGATTAATAATACGACTTAACCAGGAAAGGTGATGAGAAACTGAAAGAGTTACTTGATACTCTTCAAAAGCTAGAAGACGATTTTGAATCCATTAATAGACCAACACTGGAACTTGAGACCCTGGGGAAGACTGAGGCAAAATCCAAAGAGACACTTGAAAGCTCCCCTTCGTCATCTCCTACGCAGCCAACAAACGATGACTCTGCATCGTTTGTGGATGCTCTTCCACGAATCCAGACGCCAAGGCCTGACCATACATCCAATGCAGAAACATTGGTACTAACACCAAGACGATGGATGAGAGAGAATGTCAGAAGAAGTCTTTCATTAGCTATTAATCAAACAACAGGGTCGCTGGAGTCCAGTTTCAAGTCACCAAAACATCGGAAAGGGAAGTCCATGGATCCAGCTGCTGAATTGTCTAGGTTGAAGCTCGAGCTGGAACTCGAGAATGATAGTAGAATACACCCTTCTGAGGAGATCAATGACTGGGAATCTGATGTGATTGATAAAGAAAGATTACATTTTAAATGAACTTCCCAACCACAATACACAGGTTCCAATATGTATGTACCCTTTGGATAACCTTCTTGAGCCAAAAGACGGCGAAAACTGCCTATAGCCCTTTTTTTTTTTACTCATGGACCTTGGGGATAACCTCTTAAATCACTTTACACTTAGTTTTTCATGGTATTAGATGAATCTTTTGTACATAAAATACGCTGTTTTTATAACGTTCAGCTTTAATTCTGGTGTACACATGGATTCTCCGTATGTACTGTCCTTTTAGTAAATTTAATGAACTAAAGCTGTTGAAGGAGTACTTCTTCAAGTAAAAACCACCATGAGTTATGGTGGAATGGTTGGATCTTCATCTTTAAACAGAAATTTCGGATTCTAACACTTGGAATGGAAACCTTTTGGTAGCCTTAGTGAGCCTACCCGGTACGAATCTAGATTAGTCCGACTAGTTAAAAAAAAGTTACTTTTGGTCTGGGAAGAAAAACCTATAGAGACTATTTTTGGAGTGCAAAAGCTGAAGTAGTGTTAATAGGAAGAGGGTAATAGAGACTGGGAGTTGGGCCAGTTGTGGAAGGTTGTCAGTTGGGAGCATGACTAGTTTTGAACTTTGTCAGATTGAAGTCATGTGAGGAATCTGATGTGGAATAGTAGCAGTAGCAGAAACAACAGTCACAAAAGCGGATTTAGAATTTTGATTTTAACCGCTGAACCCATTACATATTTAAAATTTTAGGTAAAAAAATGATTATTTGTGAATATTTTTGGTATCAGAAACCTGGATTCAGATGAACGTATTACGTATATAGTCAGCTAAGGGATGAAGTAGGGGCATGGTGGTTTCTACTTTGTTCCTATAAACTACAAGTCTTTGATGAAATCAATACAAAATATTTGTGCAAATCTCTTGGTATTCACAAATCCTTTTGTTTTGTATCAAACAAACTACAATTTATACCCACTCCATGTTCCCTTCTACCTATTATATCTGTCTATATAGTGTGAATCGGAGCTTTGGTTTAATGTCTCTCAATCGTTCTTCACTTAAATATCAATTTTTAAACTCGCAAAATATATCTAATTCACACATCATGCATTGTGCTCTTACCATTACACTGAAGCTTTGAGATATATATCATCTAACAAGTTTCATTCCACCTTTTTCAACGTTTTTGGGAGTCATGAAATAGAAATTCACAACTTTCACAATTTTTTATGTCAATCCATGAATTTTTTAAAATATGACGGTCCAAGACTACTATGATTACAAACCTATTAAATTTTCATGTATCACATATGACCCTATCTCACAAACAAAGAAGACTAGGGGATTATGTTTTGTTATAAAATCAAGGACCTCGAGCATTGGAAACTATATCATTTTTATACTCTCTCTGTTTGATAATACTTGTTAATTATTAATTTTGCACACTTCTTAAGTTTAATAATACTTGTTAATTATTGACATCGCGCACTTCTTAAGAAACTATAAATATAAGGTAATTTTACTATATCACCTTTTGAATATAATAAATATAATGTATTGAAAATGTAATAGAGAAATGACTATAAGGATAAGTTAGGAACTAAGTATAAAATTATTTATTACTTTCATAAGGTGGACAAGTATTATTGAATATTTTAAAATAGTATAGTGGATAACTATTATTGGACGGAGAAAGTAAGTTTGAATTCAACATTTTCAAAAATTGGAAAGGCAAGACATTGTACCCTTTGGCAATGAGTAGAGTTAGTAGTGTCAAAAGTTAACATCTCAAAAACAGTAAAAAAATAAAATAAAAAATATTTTTAAAAAAAAAATAATAATACGTCTCATAGATGGTTTGACCAAGTCAATGGGACAATGTGAAATGATATTAAAAAAATCCTATAACAGAATTCAATTTTTTTTATTTTTTTTTGGTGCTAAAAACAAAGTTGTTGAGGAATGGGCAATTTCTTTAATATCTACTGCATAAAAATGTTTGTTTAATCAAAATTTTGCTGCATTGGGGTTGTGGGTTTTGCAGACACTGGCCATTATTAATTCAATTGTTTTGCTCTCTGATTATTAAAATTTAAAGCTATCTTCTTTTGGACACGAGTAAAAACCACAAGATCCTTTGCTCATTCAAACTTTATTGTATAACTTTTTGATAAATTTCCCGCTTCAAAATTTAAAAATAACAATAACTTACTTCAATCTTAAGCAATTTAAGTTAGCTCTATAAATCCGCGTTGTTAATATCGCTCAATTAAATTTTGGAGTTTTACTAATCAAAATTTGACCTCCAACATTGTTTGAAATTCTCAATTGAATCCACAATCACATGGTTAAAAATCATGCGCAATACCGACAGAACTAAGTCGGTTAGTTCAATAATAAAAATTAGTAATTATATTCAATATGTAAGTGTTAGTACATGAATTTTTTGGTAATATGAATTTTAGGAATTTTTTTTGCAAAAACTTTACAGGACCCTCCTTAATGAATTGGGGGAACAATACCTATAGCATCACCATGATTTACAACATTTTTTTACCATTTAGGGGTCACTCATCAATAATAAGATAATTTTCTCAATTTTCTGTGTGTGTTAATACGTGAATATTTTGGTAATATGAATTTTCAGATCTTTTTTTGCAAAAACTTTACAGGACCCCCATAATGACCCGAGGGAACAATACCTATAGTCTAACCATGATTCATGTCATTTTTTAGCATTTAGGGGCCACTCAATAGGAATCAGGTGATTTTCTCAGTTTTTCGTGTGTATTAGTATGAATTTTTTGGTAATATGGATTTTGGGTACTTCTTTTTTCAAATATTTTACAGGACCTTCTATAATGACCTGGGGGAACTATACTTACAGCTTTACCATGATTCACGTCATTTTTTTAGCCTTTAGAGGCCACTCAATAGGAATTAGACGATTTTCTCAGATTTTCATATGTGTTAGTACATGAATTTGTTGGTGATATAACTTTCATGAAAACCTATTTTGCAAAAACTTTACATGACCCTCTGTACTGACGTGGGGAAACAATATATATAGTCTCACCATGATTCACACCGTTTTTTTAGCATTTAGAGGTCACTCAACAAAAAATAGGCAATTTTCTCAGTTTTTCGTGTGTGTTAGTATGTGAAATTTTTAGTGATATGGATTTCAGGAACTTCTATTGCAAAAACATTACAAGATCCTCTGTAATGGCATGGGGAAACGATACCTATAACCTCACCATAATTCACACATCTTTTTTAACATTTAGGAGTCACTCATCAAGAATTAGGAAATTTTCTCAGTATTTCGTATGTGTTTGTACATTTAGTGTTTGGTGATATAGATTTTGGGCATTTTTTTTGCACTATCTATATAGGACCCTCTGTATTACTTGGGTGAACAATACCTAAGTCTCATTATTGTTCACGCCAATTTGTTTAGTATAGGGGCCACTCAACAGATTGACGTCTCAATTTTTCGTATGTTTTAGTACATAATTTTTCTGGTGATATGGATTTTGATAACTTTTTTTGCAAAATCTTTACAGGACCCTCTGTAATGACTTAGAGAACAATACATATAATTGCACCATGATAGGAATTAAGTTTTTTTCAATATTTCGTGTGTTAGTACAATAATTTTTTGATGATGTGGATTTTTGAAATTTTTCTTGCAAAAATTTTACAAGACTCTGCGTAATGACCTGGGGGGACAATACTCCATGCTACTTTTTTTAGCATTTATGGGCCACTCAACATGACTTAGGTGATTGTCTCAATTTTTCGTGCGTCCTAGTATATGGATTTTTGGGAGCTTTTTGTACAAGAATTTTGCAGGACCCTCCGTAATGAAATGGGGGAACAATACCTATACTCTTATCATGATGCACATCACTTTTTTAGCATTTAGGGACCACTCAACATAAATTAGATGATTTTCATCGTTTTTCTTGTGTGTTAGTACATGAAATTTTTGGTGATATGAATTTCGGGAACATTTATGGAAAAACTTTACAAGACCCTCTGTAATGACCTGAGGGAACACTATCTATAGCCTCACCATGATTCACGCAATTTTTTTAGCAGTTAGGGGGGCACTCAACAGAATTAGACGGTTTTCTTCTCTTTTCATGTGTGTTAGCTCATGAAGTTTTTGATGGCATGAATTTCGAAACTATTTTTGCAAAAACTATACAAGATCCTCCGTATTGACTGGGGGAACAATATCAATAGCCTCACCATGATTGACGCCATGTTTTTTGCATTTAGGGGCCACTCATCAGGAATTAGACGATTTTCTTAATTTTGTTTTGTGTGTGTGTTAGTACATGATTTTTTGGTGATATGAATTTCGGGCACTTCTTTTGTAAAAACTTTACAAAATCCTCTATAATGACTTTGGGGAACAATGCATATAGTCTCACCATGGGTCATACCATTTTATTTAGCATTTAGAGGTCACTCCATAGAAATTAGACGATTTTCTCAATTTATATATTTTTGATAAAATGTTCTTAATAAGCATTTGGATGAGTTATGTTTTTTTTTTACATAATTGGATGGAGTTATGTATATTTAAGTTTAAATTGAAGAAAAATGTGTGTTGAAATACTTCGTTTCAAGCTCAAATACTAAAGTTTTGTTTTTTTTTTTATGTAAAAAGAAAAAACTTAAGTTTAGTTTGATCACAATTAAACTACTTTTTGCAATTATTGTAAAAAAATTCAAGAAAAAATGGTTCCATGCAATGGACCTGTTTTATTGTTTTTCATTTTTTTCCTTTTTGGTGCAAGTATTCTTCTTAGTTTCCAATTTCCATATATATATTTTGCCAAGAAATTTTAAATTAGTTTATCTTTGAGGCCTTTAAATATTTCTATAACATATATTTCAGATTTTTGTGCATCAAATTTAAGTAGTAAGGTGATTTTTAACCTTTGGTCGTTGAGAGTGAAAAGCACAAAGAAATCTATTACTTTCTCCGTTTATTACACTCTCCGACTCATATTAGTTGTCAAAATTATTAAAAATAGTTCTCCCAATTTACTTGTGATTTTACAAAATTATGAAAAAATTAATTATTGTTATCCCATTTTACCCTTAATATTAAATATTCTTGAAATAAGAATAACTTAAGGTGTGTTTGGTACGAACAAAAAAAAAAATATCATCTCAAGAAAATTTGTATGTAATCTAGCGAAATACTATTGGATGAGAGGAGACAGGGAGTAAGGCCTCGGCGGTGACAAGGGTTGTAGTGTGTAAGGAATGGGGGTTGAGAGTGTTGCCCGTTGAGTGGTGGAGATGAATAAGAATGTCATTCGTGAAACTTATTTTTCCTGCTTCAATTAAGGAAGTTATTTTCCTCATTTTTAACGAATTTGTTTTTCTAGAAAAATTTATCCAACTAAAATGACAATTGAAAAATATTTTCCTATGTATCAAACACACTCTTAATCTTATTCTTTTTAATAAAGTGCAATTTATTGAAGAAAGATAAAATTAAAATAGTAAAATAATTTTTTTTAATTCATATTTTTTTTAAAAACGTACAAAATGAACTTATAATAAAAACTAATATGCGACGGAAGGAGGGGTACTTTTATCACTTGTGAATAAATAGATATTTGACCATAGAGTAAATGAAGTGAAGTACCATTAGTAAATAGTATGGAACATAGATAGATAAATGGAAAAGGGTCAAAATAACTCTTGAATTATGTGAAATAGATCACTTACATCCTCCATTATATTTTGTGATTAAAAATATCCTGCCGTTATTTCAAGAGACCACAAATATACACTCAAGAGTTAAATACCCAAAGTTTTAGTAACTTGGCAAGCCACATAGGACTAATCCCTCCACCTAAGCGTTGCCAACTAGGATTCACTATTAAAAAAAAAAAAACTAGACCATTAGTGGCGACAAAAGTCGTCACAAAATTAAAAAAATATTAGCACTAAAGGTTTAAGTGATTTCTTGCGGCAACTAAGGCTACAATAGACATTCGCTAGTAAAACCTATTTTTTCAACAAAAAAATATGATAATTATTTTTCGGTTGCAACCTAATTTTATAAAATAAATAACATGTACTATTAATATTAAAAACATCTAATATTATTATGAAATTTATCAAAATTACTTCTCGACTCAAATGTCCTACTACATAATGCATTATTGTACATTTTATGCATTTATATGACATAAAAATAAAATATATAGTATCTTCAAACTCCTCCTTAATCGATATCATTTGTGATTTTTTTTAAAACAATGAAGAAAAAAACACAAAATCATAATTTAATGCTAAAATCAGTGAAAATCTTTAGTAGCGATATTCTGGGCTTTTGTGGCGACTTTAGCTGCCGCGAAAAGTCTAGTTTTTTTAAGTGAATCCTAGTTAGCATCGCTTAGATGGAGAGATTAGTCCCACGTGGCTTGCCACATCACTAAAAATTTGGGTTGTTAACTCTTGAGAGTATTTGTGGTCTCTTAGGATAACAATGAGAACATATTTTATCCCAAAATATAGCGAAGATATAAATAGTTTATTTCATATAGTTCAAGAGCAATTTTAACCCTTTTCTGTAGAATAAATAACCAAATAAATAATAGTAAGTCAAATAAACTTTTTTCCTTTTTTTCTTTTCTTTGAGAAAGGGAGTGGGACATTGTTGTACTTGGTATGTAGGCATTCAAAAGTTCTTCCTTTTTCCCTCTAATTTCAAAGAAAATAAAATTTATGTCATCTCCATAACAATTTGTGTTTAACATTTTCAGAAAGTGCTTTTAATTTGTCAAATTACAAAAATGAAAACTACTACCAATTAATTTGGTAAGATGAATTTTCTATATGGTAATCATATCCTTAAAAAAATTGAAAAATACTTATTTCATTCTTCTTCTTTTGAAAGTTACGCACATTTGGCATTCACCTTCAAAAAGTGTGGCCAAACAAGCTATAAGCAACCTTAGCTAGTCAAGTTACGAGATATTCATATTGGTAAGAGATAACAAATCACTATTAAAATAATCAATGCTCACGAAAACTGATTCGAACACCACGACTTATTAAAAAGATAGACAAAAAAAAGTTTACTGACATTTCCTTCAAATTTTTATATGCTTTTCTGTCTTGGCATCATCTCTCACTTTAAAGTACCTCTGCTCTTCCCTCTCACATTTGCTCTACTCCCCATAAGCATCTTCACACAAACACACACAAAAACTCAGAAAACAGTGCAAAGACTCCTGTCTTTTACTCACATTAAATGGACACAAAAACTCCTCCACCTTCATCTAAAATCAAGAATTCAAATGAAGAAGAAGAAGAAGAAGATTACATAGATATGGAAGTTACTTCTTCTTCTTCTTGTTCTTCACCACAAATAAGCAGAGAATTTGAGTTCCAAATGGCTTCTATTTCCATAAATGACAAAGAGGCAGCAACAACAACATTAACTTCACCAGCTGATGAGCTTTTCTATAGAGGCAAACTCCTACCTCTTCACCTTCCTCCAAGGTTAGAAATGGTTCAAAAACTTTTTAAAAACTCAAAGATTGAATCTTTTCAACAACAAGAAGAAGATGATGAAACATTTAGCATTAGTACTAGAACCCCTTTTGATTCTTGCAACATTTCCTCATCACAAATGGTTGAAAAACTTCTTCAAACTTCAAAGATTCAATCTTTTCAAGAAAAAGAAGAAGAAAGATTTAGCATTAGTACCAAGAACTTGATGAATTCTAGGACCCCTTTTGATTCTTGCAACATAACCCCATCACAAATGGTTCAGAGACTTCTTCAAACATCAAAGATTCAATCTTTTCAAGAAGAAGAGAGATTTAACATTAGTACCAAAAACTTGATTAGTACTAATACTAGCACCCCATTTGAGTCTTGCAACATTTCCCCATCAGAGTCTTGTAGAGTGAGTTGTGAACTCAATCCAGATGAGTATTTCTTTGAATGGTCCACTGAATTCAGCACTTTTTTCAAAGACAATCATCCAAAGATGAAATCTTGGTCCAAAAAGCTTAAGTTAGTGAAACAATCTTTAATAAGCCAAAAGCTAAAGTTTTCAACATCAAAAGCATATCTCAATCTCAAGTCTTTATTCAACAAGTCTACTTGTTCACTAGATCATCAACAACAAGTTCCTAAAGAATGTTCAAATAAGTACATAAAGGTATGTAAAAGAACCCCTTTTGGTCATATTGGAAAATGTACACATTCACCAACATTAGCAAGTATGATAAGAGACAATGAAGGAGAAGGAGTTCATGAAGATAATGTCAATAGTACTCATAGAAGGTCATTTTCAGCAGCAATCAAGAAACATTCACCAACAAAATGTTTATCATCTTCTTCATCTAATGGTTCAACTTCTTCATCATCATCATCATCATCTTTTTCATTGAACTCTAATGGATTTTATGAGTTGAATTTTCTTAAGAGAAGTAGTAGTGTGACTACAGAGATTGAAGGGTCAATTGAAGCAGCAATTGCTCATTGTAAGAAGTCACAAGAGCTTTGTAATCCAAAAAGGAAATTGATTGAAGCTGAAGGGGTTCATTCAATGTCTATTTCCAAGATTAAAGCCACTGAGATTCAAGAAAGATCAGATCTTTGCAGATTTTGAATAAAGTTTTTTTTTTATTCTAGTACTGTCACAGGACAATACAAAAGTCCCCAAAAAAAAACAGATTTAGTTTCTTGTTTGAATTTGCAGATTATATGTAATTAATTCATTGTTTTAGTGTGTATAATTCCATGAGTTAATGTAATTTTTACTTCCCTTGCTCTCCCTAACTCTGAATTATGTTTTTTTTTGTTTTTTCACCCAATATCTGGAGCTCACATTGGAGCTTCAACTAAATTCGAATTGTGCACTGTAAAACCCATTCGAGAGTGGTGCTCCTAGAAAGATTTTCTCCAAACCCAGGGCTCGAACTCGAGATTTTTGATTAAGGGTGAAATAGTCTCATCACTGCACCACAACCCAAGTTGGTTGAATTGTGTTACAAAACACAATTTTATTTTTTAAATTGTGCCTTATAAAGTGTGGTTATTTTTATTAAATTTTGTTGTTAGTTGTTCATTAACATCCATGCTTTAAGGCTTAGTGAGATTTATTGCTTGTTTGGACATGCAAAATTTGTGCTTCTTTTTAATTTTTCTTTTTCAAATAATTGTTTGGTTATATATAATAGTCAATATTTACTCCAACTTGAAACATGAGCGGAGCTAGGCTATCGCAAGGGGTTCATTGAGATCTTTCTCATTGAAAACTTACGTTGTATAATGTATATACAGTAGATAGAAAAATTGCGTTGTATAGTTTTATACAGTAGATATTAAATTTTCTGGCCTTCTTCGTATGTTTGCTTTTTTATATTTTGAATTTCTTTACTGAAAATCCCGACTTTATCACTGGTTTGAAGAAAACTAATTTCTAACCACTTTTTAAAGTAAACAAACGTTTTTCCTCACAAAATGTCTTAACATTTTTCTTAAAAGCAAAATGCATGTACAAACATAACTTCAATTTTCGAACTTGAGTTCAAATATCATCAAATTCATGTTCAAATGCCTACTTAGACATGAAAAAAGAGAGGGGTAAATAGACCTTTTTGCACTCACTTAGATGGTGGAAACCTTTATAAGAAGTGATAAACTTTGTACTAAAGAAAAAAAAGAGTACTATAGAAACAACTTTTTTTAAGACATTGGCTTTTTAACAAGAGCCTTTTTCCACAACTAGATTCTGCTTCACTTTTTCTCACTTGGTTTATTAATCATTCAAGTGCTATGGACTCTGCCAATAGTAAATGTACTATTCTACAATTATTTTATTTTAGTAGTATACAAGTGAGGAATCTCTCAACTTTTACTAAAGAAAAAAGTGAAAAGCTGTTATTTTTCTTTTTACAAAATATAAAAAAGTTTTGGTCAGAGTATTATCAAAAAGTATTTAGGTTCTTTACATTTGAAAATGACTTGAGTATAAATGAAATGTATTAAAAGGTTATAAAACTAAGAGACCATTGAAAGTGGTGTTTTACTATGAATCTAATCTAACTTATATATATAGTAATATACAAATATAAATAATTTTTACATTGTCCTTGTTTGGATTGTTGTTACCTTTTTTTTTTTTTTTAAATAATAACTCTACCCCTATTTTTCTTTATAATATTATAAGTTGTATGATATTATATAATGATAAAAATAATACAATTTATTTAAATATCATATTTATTAAGACAATACAATATACTACGTACGTAGTCAAAATATAAAGAATCATATATTTTCGGTGTCAAGAGGATTCAGTATAATACATACATACATGAAATTCCCTTCGATTAAAGTAGCTCTAAACTTAATATTAATATATTTTAGCATGTTGTAACACGCGAAATATCTAATTTTTCTAGTTACTAGTTTCACTGCTTATGAAAATGAATGCTTACCTTGCACTTATCTTTTAGCCGGTTTGATATTTTAAAATTTTATTTACATTATCAATGTATAAAACTTGTAAAAATAATATAATATATTTTAAAAAGGTGGGGTGGAGGGGACCACTTGATAATGACATACATAATCCAAAGATCTTTCATGATATCATGCTCAAGTCTCCACTGACTTGACTATCTGAGAGACTATTAATAGGTAAGATTGGTTGTCTTGCAACCCTATTGAAATATGCACATTTTAAGATAATCATCATTACTAAGTCCCCCACACCCCTAACCTAACAATCTTATGTTATATGACCTAGACTAGACAATCACCTTTGGGTGTCATTATTTCCAATGAGAGCATGACAAACAAAACATTAACTTAAGAAAGTTTATTTTAATATTTGAATGGTTACATGACCTAATAACAATAATAATAATAGTTATTATTAGTATAAAGTACACTCCAACAATTCAGGTGTTAATTATATCATATCCTGAAAGTTTTCTAAATTATATCTCAAAATTTTTAGATTTTGCGGATACATTGCTTATCCGCCCAATACATAACAAAGGATACATAAATTATGTATCAGATATATAAGTTACGTATCAGATACATAACTATAAACCAAATTCATACTTATTTATGTTTGAAATAACAACATTTGTATCAGATACATTCTACCAGGGGTGACTCAACAGATCTCGTGGCCTAAGGCAAAATCATATTAAGAGGCCCTTAAATTTATTTTATAAAATCTATACACTAACAAGAAAAAATATTTTCTACACAATAGATTAATCATTTAAGACAAAAAATATCGAATTTCACACAAAAACAAAAAAGAAAGGAAGATGAGAACGAAAAATAAAAGTGATGGATCATCGATGTTAAGCTTCAAAACTCAAATTGAAATTTTAATTTGGCTATCATCACAAATAAGAAAAAGAAAAGAACATACATAACTTAATAGTTGAAGTTTTGATCATGGATAGTAACAAAAATATCCAAATTTCTAATCAATTTAAATGAATGATATAATTCATTCCAATTTTTTTTGGTTTCCCACCCGGTGTTCGGAGATCACATTGGAGCTCCGACTAAATTCGGATCGCGCACTGCAGGCCTATTCGGGTGTGGCGCTCACAACAAAATTTTCTCCATACCCAGGGCTCGAACCCGAGACCTCTGATTAAGGGTGAAGCACTCTCACCAGTGTACCACAACCCATGTTAGTATAATTCATTCCATTAAGTAGCACTCATTGGTGAATATCTAAAACAAATTATAAAATTTTCATATAATATATTGAATAAAACGAAAAGGAAACTTGTTCATAAATATTTTTGTGTTCACGCAGTTTAAGAAAATATTGAAAAAAATTCATTATGTTATCGATATATATAACTTAGTTCCTATATAAAAAGGGTAAATTTTAAAATTGGAAGTTAAAACAAATATATCAAATAATGAGTGAAAAGAGTATGAGAATTTATGAACTTATTGGTAAAAAATACTCTCAAACAAATAATAATAAAATATATACAATAACAATTTTATTTATATAAATTATATTTATATATAATAAAATTAATAATAATAATTTAAACAAATTTGGGGCCTTCAAATTTTTGAGGCCTAAGGCAATGGCCTCACTGGCCAAGCCTTAGAGCCGCCCCTGCATTCTACACAAACAAAGTTGTAATGTATCTTATAAAATGGAGTGATATATCTAGATGTTAAGACAGGGAAAGAGAAAGGGGGGATTTTTATAATTAATTCAAATAGTAGAGATTTTTAGAGATTATTAATTACGAATTTTCCCTTATTAATATGCTTCAGTTTCAAGTAAATTTGAATAAGTTATATAACATAATCTCTCTAAAACTACATAATTACACGACTTAAGCTCATTCTCAATTAAATTGAGAATAGTTACAGAACCAACTACTACGACAGTAATTATTATGCATCAGTCTCAATTAAATTTAGATAAATCATATAAATTGCTATCATTGTTGTAACTTCATATTTAAGCTCATTTCAATTTGTGAGGACGGCTCATCTCGATGTAATAGTGGAGCCAAAATCTTCATTAAGTGACTTCAAAATATAATGAGATTTAATATCTACTATATAAATATAAAAATAATTCTGAAAGTATATAGATGGCATAATTTTCTAACGAAGGGTTGGATGAACTCCCTGACAATCCTTAGTTCTACTCCTACTTATTATAAATTGACTAGACCTTGATACTTATCCGAATTTGAAGCCGATAATGTAATCAAACGAAATTATTAGAAAATCCAACCTAAACATTAGAAAGAAAAAGTACGAGAAACAAAAGATTGAAAGGTATTGATCAAATGTCTAGGAGATGTCCTCATTAACCTATTGAAAGAACCTCATATGAACTTTCATGCACAAACAAATTTAAATTCACATTACATGTGCTATGTTCCATTGTTTTGACATTGACAAATCAATACTTTAGTAAAGCTTGGATTATTCCATGAATTACAAAAAAGGTCTAGGAAAAACAAGTATATCATAGAGAAATTCCTAGAGTAATACTAGGACTACTAATATGAAAGACTAAGCGAGATAGATTTGAACTACCTAACTAACCCTGTATATTCAAGATTAAACTCATATTTTCTGCATGTATAGTAGATATTTAATCCCTTTAGCTTCTTCATATTTAAACTCCTTCATTAAAAATTATGTCTCCGCCACGACTTATATGAACTATATGACCACTATTCCTAAAGAAAATGTGATGTAAAAGAACATAAGAAGCCAAATAGGAACAATCAAATCAATTGGTAAAACAATGTCTACATTCATATTATATAGGTCATTCTCAAGATAGAAAAAGTGAACAATAAGAATCAATTGGACCCTTCATTTTGTGGTTTATTATTAATGTTCATTCTCTTATTCAAAAGTTTTTTTAAAATTCTTTAACAATAGATGTGCATGTACTTCTGAACTGGAAAAAATATGATATCTGCAGCAACAACAGTACCATTTCCGTAGTGGAGTGTGTGGTGTAATGTCTAGATTTTAGGAGATAATATAAAGCAACAAATATTTTCTTGAAGATAATATATCTGCACCAACATTATCCAAACACACTAAATATTCATGATCTTGTAGTAATTCATTATAACATGGACAAATATTGTGATATATAATTTAATTATTAAGTATATACTATACAGTTGAATAAAATTTACTTTTACAACAAAGAACCTTTAAACACTTATACCAGAATATCCTACTTCTGACTCTCCATCTCAAATTTTGTTAGAATTATTTTTTTCACTAATTGGAGCGATCAAGGGCTGAATCTTAGTGGATTACAGTAGTAAGTTCAACCTGTCACTTTACAATACCCCATCATATATTTAAACTAATCGAAGCGGCTAGAACTAAATCTCAGTAGATCGTGACAACAATTTTTTTTTGCACTTCTTTTGGTATTAATTTCTAAAATATAACAACTCATAAATACACCATGTGATATATAACCAACTAGGGTGGTGGTGGGATGCATAAGATCCATCCACCCTTAATCAGAGATACCTCTCAAGTTTGAGCCATAGGGTGTGAAACTAAATCTTGTTGAGGAGCGCTTCGCCCTTAAATGTTTACAATGTGTGGATCCAAATTAATTCAAATTTTATATATATATATATTATATAAACAAATCCATATCCAACTTTAAAGGATGATATAACTAGCTAGATTGCTCTCAAAGTAAAAAAGTTATCAATCTTGGAAACTAGAAGAAGTTTGGTGTAGAAAAATGTCAATCACAAATTTTATGTCATATCAATGTTTCATCTCATGATCCTAAACCCCAAACAATGCAAACCAAAACTGGAGACAAAGGGAAAAGAAGTTAGTAAATGAGACAACATATAAAGATTGGTTGTGATTGTAGACCATGTGGCAATAACTTTTGGAATTTGTCTTGGAGTTTTTGGCTCTTTTAGTTTATCTCATTTCAATTTCTTCTGTCCACCAAAAATCAAATTTTCAAAAAATAAAGGACAGAAAATGTGCTTGAATGCATTTGAGGAAGGCTTGAATTTGTTTTTTTGGATGACCAAGAAATCCGTCTGGGGCTAGCCTTTTAGGACCAACTACAACTCTCAAAACTCGGAGATACTGGGGCATGCACCCCTCTACCATTCTCCACTTAAATACTAGGCATAGTTCTTATGGCACTGGACTTGAATTCACAAGTCCATCAACCTTAGCCGCTTGAACCAAGTCCATTCATGTGGCTAACAACTCAAATTGAATTACAAAATAGGGGGTAACAGAACATTTGTTTACCCTTTTTTCGAACAAATGGTAATAATATTAACCATCAAAATGAATAGCAATTGTTTTTCCTATAAGAAGCTCATCACACTAGCTAGATTGTATGCAAAGTATGAAGCAATAACAGTTTTAGTATGCCATTAATAGATAGGTATCCGCAACTGTGCCACATGTATTATGATTCTTTTGAAGAAATACGGACTTTCTAAAAAAAAAAAAATGTCAGACAGGAGCATGTCACGAGATATGCACAGTAACTCCCAAGGATTCGGTCATTTAACAATTCAAGTGGTACATGAGTTGAGTTTAGAAAAGTTCGGTTTCTACCTATCTCTGTCATGCTCTAATGCTCTCCTTCCCTTTAGAACTATAAAGGGCAGTAGTAGCTTCCTTTTTCCTTTATCTACACTTTGGCTGAGCACAGATCTCAAGGAACTCTGTCCATTTGATCTAAGTCCTGATCTTCTTCTGAATTACCTATACTATTCAAAACTACGCCTAAATATAGAGCTGCTAATACACAAGTCCGAGGGGTAGGGACGTGGGTGTACAAATGGTGTATCTCATTAGGCCTACACCTAAAAAGATGAAAACATTGCACACTGGAGCAGAGAGAATGTTTTTTGAACACTAAAGGTTATGCCAGTTGCTGTCAAAACTTTGATTCTCATGCCAGATATGGCACATGATTAATGATGCAACAAGTTCTAAGAGATTTCACTTTAAACACTATTGAGTCTACAACTTTTAAGATACTCAAACCAATGATAACAACATGACTAGGATTTAAACTTTTACCCTCCGTCCATTCCGGTTTATGTGACAAACTTTCAACACACTTCTAAATTTTGGAAACAATTAGCTTTATAATTGTGCAAATGTTATGGTGGCATGTTTAAAGCCACAACTTTCAAAAGGTTTATTTGAGACCACACAAATGCTATGCCATATATATTTGAGACCACAAGTTTCAAAAGTCTTGTCTTTATTTCTTTCTCAACTCCATACAGATTTAAACTATCATATGAAAGCACATTCATTGTTGTTCCTGTAACATAAATAAAAGAATTAACGAACACAACACTTCTAGTGCTATTTCCGTGAAAGAGGTTGCTGGTATGGTTGTTGCCACCGAAAGCAAGTAGACCATGTGCAGAGTCACAATAACAACAACATACCCAATGTGAGGATAGTGCATACACAGCCTTGTTTCCAATAGACACTCGGCTCAAGTAAAACATAATAAAATCACGTATGGAAAGGAAAACACTAATGCAAAAGAGAACGGTAACAACAACACTTGAGTTAAAAAGCAAATAGACCATGTGCAGATTCATGTAAGAAATTAACAAAAAATTAACATTACAGGTATCAACACACAACAAACGAAAAATTGGAGGCGCCAATAATGGGGTTACAAGTAATGATAAAAATGCACAATAATAAAGAAACATGGACAAGAAACTCGGAACTGATTTATTCTCTATTTCTTTCTCCAATGACCTCTATATTGAGTGTACACAAAGAATTACAACCATCCAATGTCATAAAAAATAAGTACTGTCATTTATTCACTAAATATTCCAAAATTTCAAAACTGAAACCCCATTCCTCAGGGTTAGTACAGGACATAAAATCTATGACAACAAAATTCATTGTATAACCACAGTATACCAACTATATATCCTTTCAATTTTCTAACTTCCGTCAATAGTATAATCATAATTGAAATTTAACTAAACTCCATTTCGGGAAAATAATCAATTAGAAGTTTTACCATACTCTATAATTGGCTGAGCCTTACGCCCTCGCAATAGCTGGAGGCGCTGCATCATCACCCTCTTCCTCATTCCGTTCCATCTGACTAAGCAACTGCTTATTCTTCTCAAGTGCAGCTGCAACTTCAGGAGGCATATACTTCTCATCGTGTTTAGCCAACACTTCAGTAGCTCCAAAATAACAATTCCCACTTCTCGCCTTCTCAGTTACCTGTAACTTTTTCTCACTCAAGATTTCATTCTCTTTCTTCTTCATCTCCTCGGTAAATGGCTTTATAAACCCTTCTACTACAACGGAATGCCCTTCCCGAAAAAGATCTGGTAACGACCCGTCATACTTAACCAAAATATCAGTAATCAAATCAGTTATCACAAATTCCATTTCTGGGGAATTGGGTATTGGTGTTACACTATTTTCTAGTACTAATCCACCAAGTCGAAATTTGGATCTTGTAGGGTTTTCAGCATGTTTTGCTAGAGCATCTGATGGGGTTAAATAGAATACAAGTTGGTCTTGGAATTGGTTAAGGACTATTACTATGAATCCTGCTATGCAGCTGAAGGTAATGGCATAGGTCCACAGACGGCGGGTTTGGAGTTGCCGAGCTTTGGCTGCGATATCAGGCCGAGCTGAACGGTGGGATCGTGCGGGCCGGGAGAGTGTGGAGAAGGATCTGAGGGTGAAAACAGTTTGGTTGGTATTGAAATGGGGAAATACTAAGGGCTGTGACTGGTGGCGGAAAACTGAAATCAAAGGGTGAGATTTGGGGAGAGTGGCGGTGGTAGTGGAAGCGGTGCCAATGATGGCAGAACGAAGGAAATGGGAAGCTAGACGAGAAGCTAAACGAGAAGAGAGTTTCGAAGCCATTGAGATTTTGTGGAATGTATCGGCCTGTGGATAGAGATAATAAGGAGGGAATTAAGGTTAGGGGTGGGCGTTTGGTATTTCCAATGTTCGGTTTCGGTAATTCTATAATTGGTAATTGAAAATAGATACCAACTATCAAACTTCCAAAGTTCGGTCTGGTACCAGTAATTTGGTAATACCAAATTATTGGTGTATATAAGTTGAATCAGCTAAGAAATAATATGGAGAGTTGCTAATACCATTCCTGGAAATTTCAATAAGTACAAAGCCAATCCAAGCCACTATGATGCACAACTGCAATACATGAAAAATAATAATTAGATAGGTAATTGCAACCAATTCAGTCGTGATTTATCTCTCTAAAAGTATCTTCCTACTCTCTTTTCTTTTCTAATTCTTAGCTAATTCTAGCTCTCATTCTCTACTTAAATTATCTTCAATTAACTCTCCCGTTTACGTATAGAATCAGGTATGGTGATCAAACTCAAGATGATTGCTCAGTGCAAATCGCTTGGGTCAAATTATTCTTAGCTGTTGTAAATCCAATTGAGGATATTAGCTGAATTTAGCTCCATTTTACAGCCTGTTAAGTAATTGATAAATTTTCGAATTATTGTTTGTGATCATTGAAGCTCATTACAAGATCATTTGAAACAAACAAAAACTGGAAAAGTAAAAATCTTCAAATACTTGTATAAATTTCTTCTAGAGAACCAAACAATCGGAAATATTCCAAATTAAATTAGTCATCAAAACAGGAAGAATTAGAGATCTCAAACAGATTAAAAATGGTGATTTTTCCCTAAATTCTCTATTTGCCCTCTTTAGTCTTTTAGTTTTGATATATATTGGCTTGTACTGATGGGCCTATGTCACATTATGGGTGATAGCCATTATTCAATAAAGTAATGTAGTATCGAATATCAAATGGTACTAATGTCTCGTAGAGATATTATCAAATTTATGAAATTTTACTTTCCAATACCATACTGAAATTCCCTATGCGGCTTGGTAATTTAGTTTTCGGTGATAGTATTTGTTATGACCCGATTTTGAAAACTAAATTTCTGAAATCATTTCGCAACTTTGGCAATTTATTAATTTTGGAAAAAATAACAATTTTAGAAGTCGCCACTTAATTTTTCTTAATTGAATCATTTAAAAGAGGGTTTTGAAAGAAAACATATTAAATAAAACCAGAGTCGGGTAAGGGTTCAAATAATTCTCTAAGGAAGGGTTTAGGCATCTTAGAGAATTCGTTAACACATGGTTGCCCGACGGATTTAAAGTTGGCTAATTTTATAAAAAGGTTAATTATAAAAATCTTGTTTGAAACTAACAAAAGTTTTTGATACTTGTACACTCATCTTATTCCAACTAATGAAATAAGTCAAATGATAAAGTGCCAAAAACAAAAAATTTAACTTAACATTTACAGAATGGGAAAGGAGCTAACCAAAGAAGATTAATGAAAATAATTTCCAAAGAAGAGTAGGTAGAGCAGTGATAACACAATTTTAATGAAATAAAGTGCACCCAAAACAACAAGATAGAATCAGAAAGCTACTGAATTACCAAGAAACATTAGATAAGGAGAAACAATACAGTAATCTGGACACCATGCTTAAAGCCGAATTCATATCATATAAAGGTCACTGCTAGGAAGAACTTACATAATAGAGTTCAAATATGCAAACTTAATATTAAACCAAACACGAGGCAAGAACAGGTTAACAAACTTCATGCGAGAACTAATTTGAAGAGTATAAAAGAGACAACAAATCTTACTTAATGCACACAAACAACCGGGGAAAAGAAATTAACCACATGTCTAGCTTGAGCAAAATAATCAAACTAATTTAAAGATAAGAAATATGTCGAACCATGACCAATACGAGAGAGAGCTAACAGATAATCCTAACACATAAACACTCAAGATTATTCAACAATCACTATTTGGACAGAATTATCTTAAATTTATACGACCAACAAGACTTTACTTTAAAACAACAAATCAGTAGATGCCTCAACTTAGTGCTTGTAAAACATTGAAGAAATCGGCCTTTGACAGAAAACAGAGGCAATAGTCTCAATACAAAAGACGACTTCTAAGGCAAAAAACAACAGCTTAACATTAATATGAATTCTTAAGTATAACTACAAAACATATTTCAGAAGGTTACAACTTACACACCTAAACCAGATGACTATATGACTCGGCTATATCTATTTTAATCAGAAGTAACAAGCAGGTCCATAAACTAGCGAAAGAAAGGAAAATAGTTTCAACTTGAGCTAGGTTAACTTTAACCACAAGAGCGACAATCAACTATGCCAAAACTGAAATTTGAACAAAGCATCCCATGATAATAAAGAAGAGCTAGACGGAGTAACAGTAATTTGGTTGATTCAAACTATACAAGATTTAGCTGAAAACACATTTTAGGAGCAACGAAGCTCAACCTAACATTTTAGTCCAAACAAACTCGAAGTGACAGAATACATTATCTCTAATAATATGCATCTAAAGAAGGCAATGATGAGAAATCAGCAACTATATAACATGGATTTTCAAAGTCTAGAAGCACATATATAGATTTATGAACTCGACTAAGTAAAGGAATCACATTCACATCTCTGAATTATAAGAAAACAGCCATCAATAGAGCAAAATATTTAATAAACTCATTCAAATCTGACTTAACCAAGAGAACAGGATAGTGAAAACTTTTACTGTCATTCACATAAACATCACACTTATTTTAACTAATCACATTGAATCTAAAAAAAAAAAAAAAATACTAAAACAAATAACAATTCCACAATGCAACAGAAAGAAAAGACCGAAGAAAGAGCAAGAAGATTACCTGATTCTGGGCAGCGAACCGGACAACGAGTTTGACGGAGACGATTTCCACCTCTTCAACTCGAACAACCACAAAACTATTCAACTGAGAATTCCTAAACCTTTTAGGGGTACTCTCAGCTCTCAAAAGCCTCTCCCCATGAACAGTAAGAAGGAGGATATTTATAGGGGTTGAGAAATCTGAAAATCACAGCCTAGAATCGATGTGAGACTATGAGCTCGGTCGTCTGGTTTAGCGTTGATGGAGTCGAGCGTACTGTTGAGAGAATCAAAGAGAGAGAAGAGTATAGGGGTTATTTGGGCCGGGTCAGGTAATTTTGGGCCAGAAAATTGAATCTTTTTGGCCCAAATTAGTCGTTTAAGTAAGTGGACCAGCTCCTTTTAAGTGATTTTCATCAATTCGGACTTGATTGATTCAAAGCTAAATCCGAACTTGATAAAATGGGAAGGATCAATAAATTATACTTATTAAGCTTCTTAACTTCAACAATACCAAAATAATTATTTCGAAATGAAAAATCATTTATACTAGACTAACGAGTTAATCTATTTTAAAAGAAAAATGCCTACTAAATTGGGACATGATTTCAAGTAAAATGATTTCCAAATGAAAATTATATAAATCAATATATTTACAGTATATAGACATATATCTTATAGGGGAAAATGGCAAAATTGCTTTTGAAAATGATTTTCAACTTATTTATAATTTTCGAAAATAATTATTTTAAATTGTTTAAAATTTAAGAAGCTTGAAAATTAATTTAATAGTGGAGGGTCAAAATTGGGTGTCAACAGTATTCACACCTAATTTCAGTTTGGTAGTATTAAATACGAATGGTACTAATATTTTGAACTGACTAATGAAACTGCTTAACGTATTTATGAAATTTTATTCCCAAATATCGAAATACCAAAATATTATGTTTGGCTTGGTAATTTTATTTCCAGTGATTTATGCCCAGCCCTTATTTCACATACTACACTATTTTTCACTTGGACTAGAAGTAAAATGCTCATAATTCTAAGAAGCGGTTTAGTCCCTCCGTTCCAGTTTATGTGACATAGTTTCTTTTTTCGTACGTTTAATAAAGAAAGAAAACCTTTTGAATTTGGAAACGGTCAATTTTTTAACTGCACGCATGTTATGACATGTTTAAGGTCAAAAGTTTCATAAGTCAAACTATAAGCTTCAAATGTATTCATTTCTTTCTTAAATTCTGTGGCATTCAAGCATATACTCTAATTTTCCTTTTTAGTTGTCCTTTTTTACTTGTCAATTTTGACAAATCAAGAAAGGACAATTTTTTTTACTTATTATACCCTCAATTAATTAATTTTGAAAAAGGTAGAACTTCTTGAAAATCTTAAATTTTTAAATCATCCACTTCATAATTAATAGGGATAAAATGGTAACTCACTATATCAATTATTGTTTTCTTAATAGATGTGTCAATCCAAAAATGGACAAGTAATTAGGGACAGAGGGAGTATAATAGAGTTATAAAGTTGAAAAAAAACCAATTATCTGTACACATCAGAAAGGTGCTAAAATTTTCAGTAGAGCATAAAAATTTACATATCACATCCCTTGAAAAGAGGTGTGGCTCTTCCCCGGATCATGCTAACGCAGGATATTTTGTGCACCAGATTGTTACACTTCAATTATCTTGCTCATATACTACACAAAAACTAGAGCTATTGCACTGAATCTTGAAGTGCAAAGATCAAATTTTTACTACACAAGAATGTACATTGGCTAACAACTAGAACTATATAGCATATAGTTTCTTATACTGATCTTCAGGGATCTCTGATTCTGACATGATTGATACGGACCGAGACAACGTCTTGCTACTCCGAGCTGATTTCCTCTGACTTCTCAAATTCGAAGACTCAATCCGATGCATAACTACCCAGTAACATAGTGTCCCTAGTGTCGCAACCATGATAAAAGTTCCCATAAAAGTTACTGCACTTGCCATCCATCTTTCATCTTTACCTATAACGATATATGACAGTGCAAGAAATGCTACAGAGACAAATACACAAGCCAACCACATTAGCTTGTTGATAATCGCCATCATTTGCTTTTTGGCTCGTCTTTCAACAACCACGATTGATGTTTGAACAACCACAACAGCTAATGATATAAAGAGTGCAAGAGAGTCGAATATGAAGAAAATGACAAAAGGGGGTTGAGGAGCAATCCTTCCTTCTCCTATTGAGTATCCCGGAGGAACCTCCTTAGGATTGTCGGTATATTGGCCTGGTAGATTAAATATGGCAGCAAAAGTAACAGTGGCAATAAGAACAGCAACAACTGTGGTGGAGTTTATGGCGTTGTTGATACCTTCTGTGTGCATTTTGTTCAGACGTTTTGCTATGTTCTTCACTCTTTTCTGAGTTTGGAAAGTGTGCTCTAACTGATTGTGAACGTCATGTTTTATGTCACTAACAGTTTGTTTCAGTTCTTTGGCTGAACGCGTTGGTAAAGCTAGCTTCATGTTCTGTGCAGTCAGGACACCATGTTCCTTTAGAATCGCTGCTATCTCTGAATTCCGTGCTTTCTCAGCAACGTCAAGAGCAGTTTCACCAGATTTATTGATGGCATCCCACTTCATTCGTTTGTCCTTTACGAGTGCTTGAACGATCTGCACAAAAGTATTCAGATAGTTAGTTGAACACTTGACAAGAAGACTGTTCTGTGTTTTCATTTGAACATAAAAAATCGCGCAAATATTTGACTCTCTGTTAGATACAACAGAAAATTAGCCTATAGAGAAACATATGGAACTATATTAACATAAATGTGACAAATAAGTTGTGAGAAATAAACAAAGCCAGGCTATACATGTTTAGTTTATGCGCCAAAAGTCATTTTTTCTTTCTTAAACTCTGTGTCAATCAAACACCACCATATAAAATGAAACATGAGTATAACATACATATGAGAATTTACCTCTACACGGCCTTTACGCGTTGCAATATGCAGAGAAGTATTACCCTTTCCGTCAATAATTGTAGCCAAAGTAGGATCCGATAGAATAAGCTCGTTAACCACATCAACACATTGGCCTTTGACTGCCATATGAAGAGCTGTTTGTCCCTTTTTATCTCTCCAATTTAAGATCCCTTCTTCTTTGCCTAAAAGTGCCTTCACAACTGCAACATGACCATTTCTTGCTGAAGAATGAAGCGCCGTCTTCCCATTATTCTTCTGTATTGTGGCTAAACTGCTATTAGTTTCCAAAAGGAAATTGACAACATCAATGTGACCTTGTGCAGATGCAGTGTGCAATGCTGTGGAATTTGACTGATCAAATGTAACTGACAGCTGAGGAAATGCCTCCAATAGTACCTTCACCATTTCTGCAATGAAAAATCGTAACATTTTAGTAAAAGGGAAGCCTAGTGCACAAAGCATCCCGTGTTAGCAGCCACGCGCAAATCCAACCTTTTAGTATCATGATCAAATTGTCATTACTAGTTCAAGTAGAACTACATCTAATTAAATATAGAAGAAGAATCAAATTTATAAGATTTAACACTGAGGGGACTTCCATAGGAGGCACCTAGCCAACTTGCGTGCACCTCAGTGGCGGATCCACAGGAATCGAACCTGCAAACTAGTGTTTGCACAGTCCAGTACCACTTGGCTATCTCTCTTCTTTGATTAAGGTGGTTCAAAATTAATATATATACAAAAATATTGAAAATCTACCCGGTGTAATTTTTTGTCAGTGAACCCATAGCACCCACGTTGGTTCGCCCCTGATGAACCTTTACTATTCTGCTGATACAGAAAAATGAAAAAACCACAACAACAAATACTACGGTTCAATCCCAAACAAGTTGGGATCCCAGAAGGATCATGAAAAGTAATACCATGTATTCCTCTTTTTTCATTTTGCTTATTTCATTGAATGTTAGGCCACACCATTAAATGCTTATGAGAAATGAAAAATTCATAGATGTCAACATAATGAAAAACCATAATACGTATAACGCCTCAATTCCAAACAAGTTGAGATCCGCAAAAAAGAACTAAACACTTACCAAAATCACCCTGTTTAGCAGCAACATGAAAAGCATCATATCCATTTCTAGCCTTAATACTAGCTAAACCAATATCATAATACTTGATCAATTCCTTCACTAAAACCAAATCACCAGATTCAGCAGCAACATAAAGAGCATTTTCACCAGATTGGTTCTGTTTTGACAATAATTCAACCAATTCTGCTTCACCACAACAAGTAATAATCTCTAAAACCAATTCAAGATTCCCACTTCTTACAACTGAATGGATTTGTGTGTCTCCTCTTTTCCCTGTTAACTGTTTTGTCATTTTTTTCACACAAACATTTTGCTGCACAACAGAGGAATCCATATTAGCTGAAATTTCAACACTTCTTTAAAAGTTTCCCCTTTTATTTATAGTATAATAATAATTTATCAAAGTCTTTGAAGTCAACATATCATATAAATGATCTAACCAACCTTCTGGTGGTGGGGTAGTAAAATTATCTGGTTCTCAATAAAAAATCTCGAATTTGAGCCATGTGTATGTAATCATCTTTCTTAGGGAATGATGTATTTCTATTGGGATTTTCATAACATGAATCTAAATTAGTCGTGTTTTATTATGGTAATGGACACTGGTATTTCAACAGGGATTTTTATAACGTGAAACTGAATTAGTCGTGCTTCATTATGGTAACGGATACCAAGTAGTATGAAATTAAAAAGTGTACTCTAATTTTCTATTTTGTTTCTCACAATTCATCTGACATACTTTCCTTTTTATTTTGTCTAAAAAAATCACTTTTTATAATTAAAAACAACTTAATTTTGAAATTTTCGTTTTTTTCTAAATGAGATGATTCATAGAAGCACAAATATCTAATATTTATTTTAGATCACAAATTTCAAAAGTAATTTTTTTGTGTCAAACAATATCACATAAATTAGAACAAAGAAATACTTAATTATGACATGACCAAAGAACATCTTCTTTCATCCTTTATAATCAAAAAGCCATTCTAGCTCTCGATATGTAATCGTTTTTTAAAAAAAAGCATTTTACTTTAGATATGAGATTTTTATATATAAATTTAAATTTAATCGTGCTTCGATATAATTTTAGATAGAAAACTAAAAGGTAAGAGCTAATTTTCTACTTATCTATGACACGACAAAAATATATCTCTTTTTTTTTTTCTTTTTTTGACACTAAATAGTGGATTTTAGATAATGATTGATGTCCACTAGTTAATTTTTTTGGTCCACACGCTTGGTCTATCATTTGCACCATCAGACATGAATTCACAAAAATACAAGGACTTTCAACAAGAAGAGAAAGAAAGTCAACTCAATTCTAGAAATCAATTAGTGGTTTGATTTTATTAAATGAAAAACATAATGGTGGGGTCATTTCTTGAAAATGAAAAAAATAATATTCAGATGTGTTTCTTTTTCTTTTTAGTATTGACAAATTCTATCATAAGATTCTCAAGTCGTTTGATTGGTGGGATAAATAACTATAATATTGTTTATAAAAAAAAATATGAGATTTTTTCATATATATTAGGTAGATGATTTCCTTATGTGAAATTTGAGATTATTAATTCTGAAATAATTAATAAAATGCATAGTTTTTCTCCTAAAGTTTTAAAGAAAAATAAGGCTAAAATTTAAATAAATTATGTATCTCAGTTTATTCAGTCTAAATCAAGTACTATATATTTTATATTATATCTCATATATCTCAAGTTTAATTCAATCAATCAGACGTTTATCGATAAAAAATTATTCATTAAATAAATGGTTTCATCATATTATAATTCATTATGTTTTAATGATGATCATGTTATAATTCGATAGTTATAATCTTGAAATAACTTGTTACTTCATCAAAATTGAGGATTTGATAATCCAACTAATTAATTATTTATAAGTGCTTAAACACAATTGAGCACTATACAAAAACACAATTAAAAAAGGTGAATTGGGTTGTTGAAGAAATAAAGACAATTGAAAAGACATGATTAGTGCAGAATTTGGCTAGAAAGATAACACATGGGCTGATTCATTAATTGGAGTTGTTTATTACTCATGTAGTAGCATTATTCTATTCCCGTCTCAATTTATGTGAAATTATTTTAATAAACATATCATTCAAAAATAATTAAGTGAGAACTTTTGATACAAATTCAGGATTTGAAGAACATTACGGGCCTGTTTGAAAGGCCACAATGGAATTGAGAATTGGTGTAATTACTCTCTTTGTCCTGTTTGGTAGACCAAGTAATTACTTGATAAGAGGGGAATTGGATGTAATTGAGGGGGAGTAATTACACTCCTCAATTCCCAAGAGATGGTAAGGAATTGAGTGTAATTACACCATGTAATTACATAAATTTTTTAATATTATATTTTTTTAATATATTTTTGTTTGGAATACCAAGACACTTCTTCCTTTTTTGTCAGGATATTTCCATTTCTAAGAACGGCATTCAAGTAAGATTTATTTCTTGATTCATTTTACTTTCATATTTTGATGTCTAAGTAGATTATGTATAAATTTTATTTTTATATTTTCTCCTGTTAGTTTTGAGATTAAAATAAATATGAGAATTAATTTTTTTTCTTTAATTTTTTATAATAATAATAATTTAAAAAAAATAAAAAATCGATTCTAACAATCAGTTATACATAGAAATATATTTATTCAAAATCTGATCTATTTTAAAATTTAACTGTGTAATTACATTCGTCCAACCAAACAGGACAAAGGGAATTACACTGTAATTACACTGTGGTAACCAAACAGGTCAATGTAATTACTAGACTGTGTAATTACTAGGCTAGTAATTACTACCCTAGTAATTACACCAATTCCAATTACCAGGTGGCTTTCCAAACAGACCCTACGGATTTGAATAGATGACTCTATTATGGTCCATTTGGTATTTATTGGTTTCAAAATTTATTGTTTCTATTTATTCTAGTATAGTAGCATATATAAGATTTGAACAAAAATCATGAATTCCAAAGAATCATAAATTGTACATTAGATTCCCCGAAAAATTCAACTTGTCCATTCATATTTTTTCTTCACATAAAAATGTGAACTTTTATATGAAATGTTATGTAGGATAAATGAAAATTAATGGGAGAAGGTTGTCGAGGGTCCATCAAAAATAATTTTTCTATTTTATAAAGGTGGAGTAAGATTGTATACATCTTACTCTTTTTAGACTTTATTAGTGAAATTACACAAAATTTATTTCGAGAGTTTGAGAATAATATATTCAATATAAATGGTACATGACAATAGATTAACAAGTTTCCGAAGATTAAATTCCACATCAAAATGAGAAAAAGAAGTGAAGAGTTTTATTAAGCACAATTCAAATTAACGTGGAACATGCCCTTTGAGGCTCAATGTGACATAACTCGAAAGGTATATTTGTAAAAACTTAAACCCAAAACGAACAATATATGTCTCGACTTGAATCGCAATAGTCGAAAAATATGATCGGAGGGAATAAATCTTTTATCAAAATAAACCAAATTAACTAATCTTTAGGAAAACATGGGCCTATTTACTTTAAAGTTTACTTTGAAGTCTTTCTTTTTCCAAGTGTGAACAAGTTTCTGACTAACTTTTACTAATTATTTATGTTGGAAAGGGACTTCCAAATATAAAAGGTAGGTTTATGTGGCTCTTTGGATGATGAAAATGGTTTGTATGATTGGTTTATAGAGGGAGACAATAAACACTATTACTAATTAATTAATGCATGTAACTGAGAGTCATTATTGGTAACTAATTATCGAAAACAATTTATCTATTTCATAGAGGTAGAAATAAGACTAGTTGCATATATTTTATTCTCTTCATACTTTACTTGTGAATTATAAATTTATTGTCGAGAGTTTGAGAATGATCAAAAATAAAAATGTATCATAAAAATGGTAACAATAGATAGGCTAGCAAACTTTTGAAAATTGATCACCTTAGATAAATTTCACATCAGAATGAAAAATATAGAAAGTTTTATTAAGCACAATCAAATTTACATTATACGTGCATTTTGAGTCTCAATATGACACAGCCCAAACGATATATTTATAAATACCCAAATTCTACATGAACAATATATACATCTTATGAATTTGAATCACGAAAAATATGGTCAAAGGGAATAAATCTTTTATCAAAATAAACCAAATTAACCCATCTTTTTTTCAAGTGTGAACAAGTTTTTGACTAATTTATGCTTGATAGAAACTTCCAAATCCAAATATAGAAAAGGTTTATATGGCTTTTTGGATAGTGAAAATGGTTTGTATGATTGGTTAATTGAAAAAGACATTAATTATAATGCATATAAAAGCCAGTCAAGCCCGCCATTGTTTAAGGCCACTCGTGGGTTTCTTTTCTATATTTTACTCCAATTATGCCACAAATCAAGTATTATCAGCACGGAGGTAGGTAGGATCGAAGGATGTTCGATAAAAAAATATATTATTTATATATGATTAAAATTATTTTTTATGTATATATATTTTTTTTTTTTGTTCTAATTTATGTAGCACCTTTTGGATTTCGAGATTCAAATAATTAATCTATTTCTTATCGTAAATTTTTCATATATTTTTTAAATATTTTGAATTGTCAATTATTGTGACTTATAGTACTTTTTACGTAGTTTACATAAATTTATTTCAAAAAAGTTGATGATTCTTTGCGCAAATTCCTGATCAAATTTAAATTGTTTGACTCTCGTAAAACGAAAAGTGACGCATAAATTGAGACAGAAGAAATAGTAGATATTGAATCTTTTTTTAACTTTTTTTTATGTGTTTACTTCTTCATATTTTGAATCTTTTAACGAAAATCTTAACTCTGTCACTTATTATGAACGCTATATATATACCAGTTCATGATTAGACTAAGGGTGGTTGTGTTTTGTGTACCTCTCAAAGTAAAAAAGAGCAACACCGAGGGAATGACTCATGGGGGTAGCAATGCTTAGGTTATAGATTTAGTCAATCTAGTAATTTTGGTTCGAGTATTATATTTGGATTTGAAAAAACATTGAATAGGTATGATTTATTAACTTAAAACCTGATAAATTTTTTAAAAATAAAAAACTGAATCGACAAGTTCCATTTTTATGACGATTAGAAAACTGGCAATCGATATTCTTTAGATGTACAAAGTAAAGTATGTTTCTGTATAATAGCTTGCAAATCACATAGAAAAGATAAATCACGCTATCTCATATAACAAGCTCGACCCATAAGGTCAATCCCCTACTTCCGCGAACAAAGAGTTTCAAATTTAAGACCTCCATTTGGATTCCCCAGCCAAACTATCAAATTTTGATTTAGTGCCCGTTTGGATTGACTTATTTTAGGTGTTTTAAAGCCAAAATAGGTTTTAAGCAGTTTTGAAGTGTTTGGGTAAAGTTAAAAAGTGCTTATAAACACTTATTTTAAAGCCAAAATAACAAAAATAAGCCAGAAACCATAAGTTAGAAATCTGAACTTATGGCTTTTGGCTAATAAGTCATAAGCCAAAAGTCAATCCAAACAGGCCCTTAACCAATTGAAATTTTTAATTCTTTTCTTTTTTCTTTGAACAAATTCACCTAAAGCATTCTCATTTTTACTACTTTCATCTTTTGAAACTAAATTTTGATAAGGAAAAACCACATTAATGGGACATAAAATTCAAAATAATTACATGTTCATACCCCAATCCAAAGTAATTCAAGAAAATACTCATTCTCAAAAAAAAATTACAGCCCATATCCCCATTCATTAAAGCTGATAATTTTCGCTTAACTGATACTAAATCAGTATCATATAATGTATTGGTATCATTAAGGCTGATAATTTCGCTTAACTGATACTAAATCAATATATATATATATATATATATATATATATATACTGTAGTGGTATCATTAAGGTTTCTTGTTAAGAAATTATTCAATAGTCAATGATACAATAAGAGTATATGTATATTGTTGTGGTATCATTAATGTTTCGTGTTCAGAAATTACTCATTAGTCAATGATACTATAAGAGTATACTTATAGTATCATTGACTAATGAGTAATTTCTGAAGAAGAAACCTTAATGATATCAATATTATATATATATTTAGTATCAATTAATCAAAATTATCAGTCTTAATGATACAAATACAATAGATAATACTGATTTAGTATCAGCTAAGAAATTAGTTAGAGATATATAATGTAATTATTTAGTAAGGTATGAATGTAAAGCGGTATATGTTTGTAATTATTTCACCTTTATGAGTTATTTGGTTAGTTTCCCTTTTCGATAAATGATAACCAATATATAAAACTTAAATTTAAATTTTGACAGTACATTCTTACCACATAACATACGTTTTATATTTAAATTTTGACAGTATATTCTTACCACATAACATACCAAATATAAGCATCCATTTTATTCACTAGACTATAAGCTTTTTAAATTTTAATGACACATTCTTATCGCATAACACACAAATACAAGCCTCTATTTATTTATCCTTCTCCAATACAATGTGCGATCCATTTTATTCATCTAGGGGTGTGCATCAGTCGGTTAGGTTCGATTTTATGAATAATCGATTTTTTATTTTTAAATACGCTAAATCAATAACGAACCAATAAGATATTTTTTTATCGATTTTCAGTTTATCAGTTTTGATCCTTAACAGTTCGGTTTTTGGTTTAACCAATAAGAATATGCTTATAAAACAAATATATGACTTCTCTAATAAATTTAACACGACAAGACAATAATGTAACTTTATAAACGCTCATAAAATAGAAATAATAATAACAAACATGAAAAGAAATATACATGTGTAACACAAAGAGAAATAAAGAGGAATATGATTTTTACTTTAGGTTTTGACGATTTGTATAATGTAAAGTTGTGAACTCAAAGTCACAGCGAAGTATGAATTGATGGCTAAATGACAAAGACATAACTATTAAGATATTGAGATTAATATTTATTAATATGTATGTATATGTAAAAGTAGGGGTGTATATGACCGGATGAGTTCGGGTTTTTCAACCTCAGTTTTTTTTGGATTTTTTCGGGTTTTTCGGGTTTTTTTGGTAAAGTATTCATACAAACATATAATTTACTTGTACTTCAAATATTTCTTTAGTCCTACCAAAATACAACTATCTAAGGTGTTTCTTAAGAAAATAACACAAAATATGATATGAGTAATGACACTAAAATATCCAACAAAAAAATAATAATAATGAAATCGCGTAAAACAAATATTGCAAATTAACAAGTCATAATGAAAATGATCATAATTTAAAAGTACTAAATCATGCTAAAATAAATTTAATAAGTACAAGTTACATGACTAAATATTAAAGGAAATTAAAATTAGATTATGTATTTGAATTGTCTAAACCAATGTAAAACCAAAGAACAAATATTCAATATTATTGTCATTCTTAGTGTTGAATTGATTTTCTTTTTGCATTATTATTAATTTGATTTTGATTTAAGTTTTATTATAATTACCAACATTTGTGGACTATAATCTTTATTGAACCATTCAAAATTCTAAGTTTCAAACTTGAAATAATATATTAAAAGATAAAAACTATGGAAAGGTATAAGAAATATTTAAAAATTATATCAAAGTAAATATTTTTATGTATAAAATAAAATTTAAAAAATATATATATAATGTTGGGTTAGTTTGGTCTCGGGTTGGTTTTTTTTAGTTAAAATCAAACCAACCCAAATATAGTCGGATTTTTTTTCAATACCAAACCAAGTCAAACCAACCACTAGTCAGATTTTTTTTCTCGGTTTGTGATTTGATTCGGTTTTCAGTTCGATTTTGTACACCCATATGTAAAAGTATTAAATTACTATAGTCTTAACTCTTAGGACCCGTTTGGTAGGTGGTATTAGATAAAATAATCCATGGATTAAAATTTAGTCCATCTAATACATTGTTTGGTTACTTTATTTAATTTAATCCACGGATTGCTTATCCACCATATGTGGTCTTATCTTATCCTTAGAAAATGGAGGGATAACTAATCCAAGGTTTAACAAACCTTGGATAAGATCCCTAATGACTAAACTATCCCCTTATTCCTTTTCCTAAATTTCTTTTGTAATTTAATTTCCTTTTTATTTATATTGAAATGGTTATAAATGTTCTTTTTTAATTCTCCAAATTCGTTTTGTGTAATTTAATGATTTCACTAAAAAAAAATGCTCCATTTTTTCTTGATTTTTTTAATTCAAGATAGTTTGTCGATTAACCACTTGAACTATTTATTTATTTAAAAACAAGCTTTAGGTATTGAACAATTTAAGTAGTCTTAAATCTATATACTTGACCTACAAAAAATTAGAAATACACCGTGCCATTAATGATCTCCTTAGTGGTACATCACACCTTAAAATTAATAACAATTTTATGTATATTTATATACACATATTTGACTTAACTTGTTAAATGGAATAGAAAATCCTATAAAAAAAAATACTGTCCGACGGTTATGTACCTTGACCTAATTACATGAAACTAACAATCTCATAATAACACAAGGGTATAATAGGAAAGATATTTTTTGTAAAGTTTTAAATCAAACACAAGATTAAGTGGAAAGTAATGAACCAAACACTTGACAAAAAATAATCCCTGCACTACTAATTCCTGCATTATTAATCCCTGCATTATCAATGTTTGTACCAAACGACCCCTTAATGGATTAACAGTTTACCCAATAACCCAATATTGAAAATCAATACCGAACCAATAATCCAATAAATTTTTTTTATAAAACCATTAAGAAACCGTTAACTCAATAACCCAATAGCAATAAACCAATAACACTTTTTTTTTGTTCGATTTATTGATCGGTTCCGTTTTTCACACCCCTACGGGCTCACTCTAATACTATGCAAAAGTACGAGCTCTTTAGATAAATCCAATATTATGGGCTTTATTGGGGCGAGTCCAGTACTTCCTTTCCAATATTATGGGCTTTGTTGTGAAGATGGTGGGTATTTGGGCCATGAACATGATGATGACGTTTGAACAAATGGCCCATTATATCTCCTCTCTCTTCAAACTCTCGCTCGTCTCTTTATTACTAGATACATGACCCCGTGCTAGCACGGTGCGCAATATTCGTTCATCCCATATTAATTGATTACTTTTCATTTTGCACGATACTGAAGAAATTATAAATAAGAAAATAACTTTACTAATTCAACCCTTAAAAAACTTACTGAGAATTTTACAAATAAATGTGACACTTTCAAAAGGAATTAACGGCAAGGGTAATATAGGAAAAATTTAAATAATGTTTTGTTGATTTAGTAAGGTGATCAACTAATATGAGACAACTATTTTTACAATAATAGTCAATTAATATGGGACGAAGGGAGTGTCATAGAACTTGAAAAGTTAGATAATTTTTTATATGATTTTAAAAAGATTTTAAGTTCTTAGTAATTTTTATATAATTTTAAAAATAATATATATTACTCTCTTTGTTTCAATTTAAGTAGCATATATAGAATTTCAAAAATTAATCATTTTTTATGTCTTTTAAATATTTAACGTAATTTTCAGACCATATATGTTACTTCTCCTGTCCCAATTTATGTAGCACTGATAAGATTTTTTTAGAGTCAAGTGATTTTTTATATGTATTTTATACTTTTTAAATTGTTAATTATTGTGATTTATAAATTGATACCAATAGAATTTCGAGAGTCAATTAATTTTTTTTATATAACTTTTAAATATTTAAGTTGTTAATTATTGTGATTTATAGTGTTATTTATGTTTATACAATTTTTAGATATATAACAAACTAAAAAAAAGACAACTTTTCATATTTGGTAAACAAATAAAGTAATTAGCATTTTTAAAAATGATTTTGCCATAAAAAATAAAATGAAAGAAGTTATGAGGTAGAAATAAAGAGAAGGAAATAAAGTTGCTATTCAAAATAAAAAGTGGGACCTATATTATATGCATTAATTAATAAAGGGAAAGTGGAGAAAAAGAATGGCTCACATGCATGGCAAGTAGACAAATTTTGCGGCTGAGAAGTAAAATGTGGAAGGGCTTTTACGTCCCAAATTTAAAGAGTATAACTACAAAAAAGCGAAGTACTATTATTTAAGTATCAACATTGGAAAAGTATTAAAAGTTGGATCAAATTGCCCTTAAGCTTTCCTAAATATGGAAAAAACAGCTATGTTGAAAGTTGAAAACTGTCTCTTCTATATAAGAGAAAAATATAGAGCAACTTTCACATACAACAAATATAAAAATCATATTTATATGTTATAGCTATAGTTTGCATAATTACGCTCCATAACAAATTTTATGTTTGCTATAGAGTTTTTGATTAGCATAATTCGCTACAAACATTCAATTTTATACAAATTGTTCAGTTTTGTATTCCGAATCAGATGACAATAAAAGGGGATCATAATTTTTTTTTTTAAAATAGTACTCCCTCTGTCCCTAATTACCTGTCTACTTTTCCTTTTATAGTTGTCCCTAATTACTTATCCATTTTGACAAATCAAGAAAGAACAATTTTTTAACCTATTATACCCTCAATTAAATGACTAATTACTTTGAAAAATGTAGAACTTTTCATCCACTTCATAATTAATAAGGGTAAAATGGTAAACTCACTATGTCATTAATTGTTTTCTTAATAGGTGTGTCAATTCAAAAGTGAACAAGTAATTTGGGACAGAGGGAATATTTAATGCTAAGGGTAAAACATGTTTATTATTTTTATCTTTTCTTGATATGTCGAAAATGACTAGTAAATATGTAAATTTATTTTTGAAATAAGTGACAAGTAAAAATGAATTAAAGGAGTAAAAGACTAACTTTTATGTGAATAATATGCAAAGTGTGTGAAGTAAAGTATATCGGGAATCAACACCTTAAAATATACTCCTCTGTACCCTTCGAGGTGACTCAGTGGTTTAGATTTGTCAAGTTTGAAACTTCTTGCCAGCGAAAGCAGGGTGTTTGTCTTTTGGGTCAAGCCCATCGCACCAAACTCGTCTAGTGTGGGTTATTTTTCATGTGTGGCTTGCGAGTTATTGCATAAAAGCGGATATTTTATCTTGTGCGCACTGAAAGAGTAGCGGCCTTGAGTTTCTCTTGTCGTAAAAAAAAAGAAATGCTCACTCTCTAATAATAGTTATCTACTATTAATAAAATACACCCAAAATTATAAATTATTTCTTAATTTTATAAAGCGGATAATTATTAGTTCCACATTTTGTGCTAACAAAAAAAATAAAAATAGTGTCGGCAAGGTTTCAGTTTCAAGAATGATAGAGAGACGAGAAAGAAAGTGACAATTTAATGGAAAAAAGTTTCAATCTTTTTGGCGTTAAACATCATAAAAATCAATACTATCGGTTACTAGTAATAGTGCATTAAATGGGGAACCGTTTCTCTCACAGCAAACATCATCATCATAATCAACAAGGTCCCCCATTTTCCTTACCTACACAACAAACCCACAATACCCAGATGGGGTTGGCTTTGCCTTATGCTCATGTTGATTCCAACTTGCGTGGTCTTGCTGGTCAAGCTGAGGGTTTTGGTGCTTCTTCCATTGGTGGTCGTGATGGTCATGTTTATCAAGTTGTTAATCTTAATGGTTAGTTCAATTTTAATTTGATTTCTTGTTTTTGGGTATGGGGTGATAAGTTATTTTTGGGTTGAAATTGGTTGTTGTAATAGGGGTGTGTTTGGACCTTAAATGGAATACTGAGGATTCATATAGATGATTTTAATTTGTTTTGAATTGAGGTGTAGTTCTTGTAAGTTACACTATGATTTGGTGTTAAATGGAATAGTGATGGTTGATATAGCTGACCCCAACTTGTTTGAGGTTGAGGTGTAGTTGTCGTTGTTGTTAGTTACACTATGCTTGGCGTTAAATGGGATAGTGAGGATTTATATTGCTGACCTTAACTTGGTTGAGACTTATGCACAGTAGTAGTAGTTATTGTTGTTGTCCTAAGTTACACTATGCTTGGGTTAAATGGAATAGTGAGTATTCATATAGCTGACCTCAACTTGGTTGAGACTTATGCATAGTAGTAGTAATTGTTGTTGTTGTTGTAAGTTACACTATGCTTGGGTTAAATGGAATAGTGAGTATTCATATAGCTGATCTTAACTTGGTTGAGACTTATGCATAGTAGTAGTAATTGTTGTTGTTGTCCTAAGTTACACTATGCTTGGGTTAAATGGAATAGTGAGTATTCATATAGCTGACCTCAACTTGGTTGAGACTTATGCATAGTAGTAGTAATTGTTGTTGTTGTCGTAAGTTACACTATGCTTGGCATTAAATGGACTAGTGAGGATTTATATAGCTGATCTTAACATGGTTGAGACTGATGCGCAGTAGTAGTAGTTGTTGTTGTAAGTTACATATGCTTGGCGTTAAATGGAATAGTGAGGATTTATATAGCTGACCTTAACTTGGTTGAGACATATGCATAGTAGTAGTATTAGTCAGTGCCGGCTCTTGCCTATAAATTTTTAGGCCAATGCCAAATTGGGGGCCTCAAACTTTTATAAATAAAAAATCATGTTTAATTTTTTCATGAATTTTTTTTATTTATAATAAAAAGTACATATTTATATATATATATATATATATATATATTATATTTTCTTCGCTAACACTCACATTATTTATCCTTTTTAACTCCTTCTGCACTCTATTTCTTCAAATCTTTGATAGTTAGAGTAATATTCTGTCAAAAATATGAATCAATAACCGAAAAGTGTTGAACAAAGTAAATTACAAATATTCTCTTATTTCTTCGTAACTTTTCATATTAAAGTAGGGTATACTAAGTTATCAACTTTTTGAATCAGATTCTATGATTCTGACTCTTATCTTTATTTAAAATTTATCAACTTATTACTTATAGAACTATATTATCGATTCATATAATAATTGTCTCAATAATGATGTTTTTCAATGTTGAATTGAAAATCTTGTTTAAAAATAATAATTTAAAAAAGTATTTGAAAAAATCATTTATAAAAAAGATATTAAGTAATAATTTACATCTAAAAATTTAGAAAAATAAATAAATACAGATAAAATTTATTTAAATTTTAAGCCTCTAATTAAAATTTTGCTTTAGGCCTCGAATTATGTTGAGCCGCCCCTGGTATTAGTTGTTGTTGTTGTTGTTGTAAGTTACACTATGCTTGATGGAATAGTGAAAGATTTATATAGCTGACCCCAATTTGCTTAGGTTTGAGGCATAGTTATTGTTGTTTTTGTAAGTTACTCTATGCTTTGACCTTAAATGGAATAGTGAGGATTCATATAGCTGATCCCAACTTGTTTGGGACTGAAGTGTAGTTGTTGTTGTTGATATTGTTTACACTATGCTTGACCTTAAATGGAATAACGAAGACTCATATAGCTGACTCCAACTTGTTACTGAAGCTTAATTGTTGTTGTAAATTACGCTATGATATCTGAAGTTGGGAGGGACAGGTTCTTTCTTGCTTAATCGAAATATGCATCAGAAAGTATTCGATTTTGGATTTTGATGTTGTTCTTAAGTAGTTTGGTTGGTTGAGAGAAATATTTTGAATTGGTTTGACACAGCATGGACTAGCTTTCCATTTCTAAGTTATTCCCCTTGATAAAAACTTCAGCTGATCAACCAATTATATGTCTCGATCCTAAATTAGTTCTGATTACCTATTAGAATGCTCTCTATCACGGTATCACCATTTGTCTCTATTCATGTCCACTTCAGAAATGGTAAAAAATTTCCTTTTAAGGCAAATCAGGTGACTCTATATCTCAAACTTTTCCCGGAGAGTTGTTTAATCTGGTAGACCTTTTTGGTAGACTACAACATTGTCACATTAATCTCCAGGCAGCTGATAAGCTCAAATGGGGACACCAGAAAGGAGTTTATACAGTCAAGGAAGGGTATCAACAGTTGTGCTCTAGAAACCCCGTGATAGCTAACTGGCCCTGGAAACTCATTTGGAGGACCAAGCTACCACCTAAGGTAGTTTTTTTTGACCTGGATAGCTCTATATGAGTCATGTCTCACCCAAGACAACATAAAGAAAAGAAAAATCCAATTCCCAAACAGATGCTATATGTGCAAAAAAGAGGCTGGAACCCCCAGACACCTTCTTCTTCATTGTGAGGTGGCCTCAGAATTATGGAGCATGTTTTTTTGTCTCTCTGGCATCAATTGGACCACACCCCTCACTGTTAAGGATGCATATGAGAGTTGGAGTCCATGGAAAGTTGACAAAGCCATCAAGAAGATCTGGATTATGATACCTGCTTGTATTTTTTGGTGTATTTGGTTAGAGAGGAACAAGAGATGTTTTGATGGAGAGTCAACTGCTTTAGGCATTTTGAAGACTAGGTGCACTGAAAATTTGTTTAGTTGGACCAACTTGTATCCTGCTGTTAATGCAGAACAACTTCAGGATTTTACTAACTCATTAGCTCTGGCTTAGATAGTTAGTATAGTTAGCTAGAGATTTTTTGTAAGCTCAAATGCCATATCTTGTAAATTATGCATCTTCCTGATACTGTTATTAATACCACTTATCTTATCAAAAAAAAAAAAAGTCTGAACTTGTTGGTATGGTGGCCATTTTCTTTTATTGGGTTTTGTTCTTAGCTAAATATGCACTGTTTTTAAAAAGAAGTAGCTAAGTTTGCATTGAACCAATAGATTCATTTGAGGCAACTTCCCCATTTTCTTTTATTGGGTTTTGTTCTTAGCTAAATATGCACTGTTTTTAAAAAGAAGTAGCTAAGTTTGCATTGAACCAATAGATTCATTTGAGGCAACTTCCCATTTTAGATTATCTCATCCCTTTTTTCACCGTCAATCATCATATTATCATGCTTCTGGACTGGTGAATATGCACAATTCATATAAGGTCTTCTGAGACAACTTCAATTACTTATGCCTCATTATTGGACAAAATTTATATCCCTTCCTTTTCATTTGCTACATTAATTATTCCATCTGTGGTACTGTCTGAATAAGTTGTACTCTAGGTTGGATGTTTGCAGAACTGAACTCACTATCATCATCAAGCATTAGTGAAAAAACAATTAGAAGATCATCACAAGTTGGAATCACTCCATAAAGAAAGTTTTTTGGGCAAGACAAAAAAAGGAAATCGGCCTTTGACACCAAGGGATAAGAGCTGATTGTTGGCGATGACTTGCTGAAGGGAGTCTATAGAAAGCTAACAAGCTTTCTTAAACGGGAACCCTGATCTGGATATATTAGAAGCAATTGAATTAGCAAATCTAATGTGCGTACATGCATCTTAATACTTTTATTTCTGATCTTTCTAAAAAAAGATTCTTTCTTTTCATTAAAAATCGGAGGTAGCACCAGTGAGGATTAATTTTTCGATTCATCCCTAGCCTCATTCAAAGTATCACTATCCTTGCGCATGTGCAGTCAAAGTCAATTAAATAACTTTCTTGTCATTCTATACCAGTACTAGAAAAATAATGGATATGTAAGTAAGCTTTTGGCTTTCCCTTTGTTAGTTTGGTGTGTATTGGGATGTAATTTCTTTTTCGCAAAGCCAGCTAACAGCATTATTGCCTGCTTATGAACATGAGCAGCTTCTTCTATGCTTTTGCTCTTGGCTTTCTTATCTTTCATGTTTTCCGTTCCACATCTTCCCTTGAGCCGAGGGTCTATTGGAAACAACCTCTCTACCTCCCAAGGTAGGGGTAACGTCTGCATACACTCCCCCTCCCCAGACCCTACTTATGTGATTATCTTAGATTGTTCAGTGCCTCTCATAATACTATTGGACTTATCTTTCTCATATTATTGTAGATGATGGGCCAGGATCACTTCGAGATGGATGTCGTAAAAAAGAACCTTTGTGGATCGTCTTTGAAGTTTCAGGGACCATTGAGCTCCGTTCTCATTTGAGTGTGTCCTCTTTCAAAACTATTGACGGGCGAGGCCAAAAAATCAAACTCACAGGGAAAGGTTTGAGGTTGAAAGAATGTGAACATGTTATCATCTGCAATCTAGAGTTTGAGGGAGGTAGAGGACCTGATGTTGATGGCATTCAGATTAAACCAAAGTCAAGGCATATTTGGATAGATCGTTGTAGCCTTAGCGATTATGACGATGGTTTAATTGACATCACAAAAGAGAGCACAGATATTACTGTTTCTAGGTCAGTTGAATCAGCTTTATCAGATATCTTTGTTATGACATCTATTTTTTTTTATCTTGAATGTTGTTTTTGCAACCAGGTGTCACTTTTCAAAGCATGATAAAACAATGCTTATTGGAGGAGATTCTTCTAATTGTGGTGACAGATGTATGAGGGTCACCATTCACCATTGTTTTTTTGACGGAACTAGACAGCGGCATCCTCGTGTTAGGTTTGCCAAAGTACATTTGTACAATAATTACACCAGGAACTGGGGAATTTATGCTGTTTGCGCAAGTGTAGAATCACAGGTAGTACTGCTTTTTAGCAACATTTTCCTCTCTCTTTTCCTCTCGTCTTTTTGAAGGGCAGAGAAATAGGGTTGTGTAAATTCAGTAATATTTGTCTATGCTGTCGTTATTGATGACTTAAATCTCTCTCGTGTCAGATATATTCACAATGCAACATATATGAAGCTGGACAAAAAAAGGTGGCCTTCAAATATCTAACAGAGAAGGTAAATCTACTAACTAATACGTAGGAGTATTTATTTGCTTCCAAAAACTATGTAATAATCATCTATTCTTTTCTTTAATGTAAAAACTACCAATTCATTCTCTTAAACAGCAACTTGAATTGCACAATAGATTTGAGCAGTCTTAACCTTTAAATCCAAAACTGCAAATGAAATTTTATTAATTCTGCTTCATGTAAACTCTGCCAATATGGAGTCACAAAATATAGTCCGTGGTGTCAATCCTTGTTATTTGAGTGTTATGGTAAGAAAATGGGTTAACTTTAAATAAAACTATTCCATCTGTTCGTGATTATAATCAAAAGACAAAGATTCCGACAATGAGATTGAGGTCTCGTAGGTAAACCTTATTTGTCATTCAACAGGAGGTAACATGTGTGCGCTTCTTTGGGAATGAATTGTAATGATGAAGCGCCTTTGGTTCCAATGAGTCTTTGGGATGGCACAACTTTTTGAGATTTTCCTGCTCTTTATGCTACCCATCTTAGAGGTGCTTGATGTGCCTGGTCCGTTTGGGTGCAGTGCCTCTTAGACTTAGAGTGAAGAAGAGAGGGGATTTGTATAGACATTATTGAGCCATGTTCGTGCCCCTGGCTTACCATTATTTCATTTATAGAGGTAGTATTCATAGAGATAAATAGGTACCCTGTGGAATTAGTCGAGGTGCGCGCAAGCTGGCTTGGACACCTAATTCTTTAGTTATATTTTATATTAGTTATTGGACTGGCTCAGAACAAACTTGTCCCTCTTTCTTCTCCTTCATCACTGCTTCTTTTCTAGTGGACTTCTATGCTTATGGACTATGGTTGCTCGTCAAATTTGGAGAAAAAGAACTTGATGTAAGTAGAGCAAATCCAACGTCGAGTTCATTCCACACCCATTTTCTTGTTATATCTAAAAAGTGAACCAACGGCCTAATTAAAGGGTCAATTGCATGTCCTTTGTAAATCAAAATTTCTTCTGGCTTTTCCATTTGAGAGAATTAGTGATCAAACTGATGGAAAGTTATCTCTGTTTGAGCTGAAAACTTCCTGTTCCATATTAATCTCCCTTTAAATTTTTCTTTCGTAGTTCTGTATATGCATTTAGTTATACGTGTGTTTCCCTTCATTTCAATGCCTCCCTCCAAAATGTCAAAGTGGGGACAGTTAGAGAAAGAGGCATTTCATTCTCCCCCCCTTTCAATAAATGGCACATGGCTTTTTGGTGGTTATCCTGTCTCTATCAGCCAGTTGTATAGAACACCCTTTAGGGGCCCTTATTAGGGGCCTAGATGCTTCATATTTGTATCAACATTATTAATGGAAGTGGAAGTCATGTAAGGAAAGCTCACGGAACTTTTAAGCGTCTATTCTTTGATAACTGTTGTGTCTAAGCCAACTTGCGCGTACCTCGACTAATTCCACGGGACAATTGAGAAGAAATCATGTAGTGTTTTTTCTTTTTGTCTCTGCTCGTATTTAAACCTAAGATCTCATGGTTCTCACACACTTGATTGACCACTATGCCACACCCTTGGGTGCACTATTAAAGCGTCTTTGTCACATATATTCTAAACAACAACTTATTGATGTTTGAAATTTTCTTTGCTTATGTACCATCAACTCTTAAATTGCTAATCTTTAATGATCTCTTGAGCTGAAATAGTCTCTTTCACTACCTAACTGGCTCTTTATGTCATCCTACAGGCTGCTGACATGGAAGAAGCATGTACTGGTAGCATTAAATCTGAAGATGACTTGTTTGTTTGTGGAACTCAGGCTGGTTTATTGTCTACTTGCAGCGAAAATAACGTCTTCAATCCATCCGAGTTCTACCAAACCTGGATTGTTGAACGTCCCAGCGATGATCTCAAACACTACCTTCAACATTGTACAGGATGGCAGTGTATTCCGCGGCCAAATTGATCAGCCTTTCTCCAGATGTTTAGGATAACGTAAATGAATAGAGACGATTACTTAAATGTGTGAGCATATACTACTACAAGTCTACAACCTCATATATCGTCGATTTGTTGTTACTATCATCTCCTATCTTGCTTTGTAGTCTATTATTGTTGTCATTATATCTATGTATTATATATGTTAACATAAACTACAATCAGTGAAGTAAGATATTCCTACAATTTCTCATGCTTCTAGCCTCTTTTGGTATTATGAATCATTGCATATAAACCAATTCGTTTACTCAATGAAGTTGGTGATAAGACCAAAGTTCAAATCCCACAACTAACACCAGGTGATTTCTTCTCATCAGTTTAACCCTTGATGCTACTCATTACCATCACCTTGTATGTGTTTTTAAATAATACCAAATAAAAATAAAAAATATATAGATTTTAGACCTAGTACATCAAATGAGAAAAAATCTCATAAATAGTCCATTAACTATAGAAGTAAGTCTAAAATGGTCCTTTAACTATACTTTTGTTGGATTTAGTCCTTTAACTATTCAAAATTTTATCGACTTTGGTCCCTTAACTATATACTTACCGGTTTTAGTCCTTTAAGTATTCAAAAACTTATCACCTTTGGTCCCTTAACTATAGACTTAACAATTGTAGTCTTTTATGTATTCAAAAACTTATCAAGTTTAGTCTTTGTCCATTTTTTTTTTATACAAATAGCTTAGGTTTATATTAATGGAACTCTTCGTGAAATTAAATCTTTAACCTATTTTTAAAGTTATTTCTCTATCACTGCTATTTTACTTCAAATTACTCTTGTGAAAATAACAATAACCTCAAAGATTCAAAATAAAATTAATGAGGACAGAAGATATAAGTCCTAATTTTATTCAATTGAGGATAAAATGAAGCATACAAAATTTTATTTTATTGAATCGTTGAGGTTAAGGTTCTTTGCATAAAGGTAATTTCAAGTAAAAGTGGTAGGGACCAGGGAGAGAGAAACAACTGAAAAAATGGCTTAAAGATTTAATGTCTAAAGACATGAATTCCATAATATAAACCTAAATTATTTGTATAAAAAATGGACAAAGACCAAACGTGATAAGTTTTAAAAAAAACTTAAAGGACTAAAACTGATAAATGTATAGTTAGGGGACTAAAATTAATAAATGTATAGTTAAAGGACCAAATCTGATAAGTTTTTTTGAATAGTTGAAGGACTAAATTAGACAATAATATAATTAAGGGATCATTTTAGACCTACTCCTATAGTTGAGGGGCTATTTATGACATTTTCTCCATCAAATGAGATGTGGTATAATCTCAAACTTGAAGCCATAGTCTATAATGCGCCTTTGTGTGTTAGTGGGAGACAACATATATGTTATGAAATAGTCAAGCTGTGCGTAAGGTGATTCAGACATCGCCGTTTTACTTGCATGACTTAAGAGAAAAGTTACCTAGAGTTTTGATTGTTGGTCCAATATGGTTACATAGTATTTTGAGTTGTTCACGCTTTATAGTGTTGCACAATGCATTGGAATGCTTGTACATTACATGATTCATGATTCCCATGATTAAATGGTTGCATTAAATAGTTGACAATTTCACAATGCATGTGCACAATTTACCTCTTGGTAAGGTCTTTTGCAAGGAAAGTTCAAATGTCTAAACTCAAAACCAAATAATTGAACAAATCTTATCAAATGACTTTTGCCAAAAAACATGAAGTTTTCAATATACAATCCTCAAGTGGTGTAGGAATTAATTGAGTTAGGGAAATAACACATTAAATGGTTGACTGACTTGTTCTTGAATTCCTCCATAGGTAGGGTACCCTTTAAATGAGTTGTGATACTTTAAATGATCATAATAAAATGCTAGGTGTTGTTTTTTTTTTCTTTTTTAAATTTTAGAAACAATGAAAAAATTAGCTCATGAAAATATGATCTCGTTAACTTATTCATTTGTTAGTCCAACTTATTGTAAAACTACTCGATGGGGCAAGTGCATAGATACTCGATTTGGGTATTATCATGTAGCTATAACATAGTGCGCAAAAAGAAAGTTTGTCATTTGCTAGTAAAAGAAAACTTTGAACTACGATTTTTTTCTGAAGTTTCGTTTGAGAGTCTTATACTTCAAACCAAAAAGTCTAACTAAAGTTTGGCTTGGAGGGTAGGCGCAAATTTTGAAAAGGCGAGTTCGAATTTTAAATTTTAAAATTGATTTTTATGAGAAATTCGAAGCGAATACTGTTGTTTAGGTTTAATGAAAATATCTTTGAAGAAGATTGTTTACAAAAAGTTGGAGCGAGTACATTTTTTTCACCGATTTGTTTGACCGGCACTGCTAAATACTCTATTTAAAACAAAAAAAAAAGTCTCTTCTAATTTATGGCCAATAATACTCATAAATTGACATGCCATGTTCCAAATTCACAAATTTAATGACCAAAGTCATGAAATAATTTTTTGACGGATTTAATCTTTATCATATTAAATATTTTATCATGGATTAGTAGAATTCATTTGATAAATATTTGTTAGCTTATGTACCTCTTTAAAGCGATAATTTTTTATTCATCATATATATCTATTACAATTTTTGATGATCATCGTGAATCCATTAATACAGGACCTGTGATGATTGATAATAAGATAGATAAAACAATTGATGTAAGAAGGATACCTGTGTTTATCCCATTCACACACCAAACAACCTCTAAAAGTCTATATGATATTGAATTTGTTATCGAATCCGTAATTTGTGTTAGAATGTTAAATACTAATGTGATCAAATATTTATACGTGAATATTTTTGTGTAGATATAAGGTTATTTAATCAAATTTGTTCAAATCTATACCTAATATTGATGCTCCGCTCTTGTCCACAAGTGCTACTATACATATATTTTATACGAAAAATAAGGGTAAATCTAAAAGGTTGCATTTGGAGTCAATCGAATTTAATAATTTTAGTTTAAACTTTGAATTTGTATTAAAAAGCCAACTAAATATATACAACAATTAAATTCTGAATTCAATTACTAATTCATATTTACTATCCTAAAATTTGAGACACTAAAGTTTAAATCATTGCTCCGCTCTTATGAGATTCATATTTTTTATATATACGATTAGCAATATAATTTTTTTTTGAATTATAATAGTATAATTTAACTTCTCATAGTAAGTTAGTACTTATCTTTTTTTCCACTTTAAATCCTTATCAGACAAAATTATCTATCACCATTTTATAATCATGGGTGGATCTACAATTTCAAGTTAATACTTAAATGATCTGATTTGAGCAAAAACTATTAATTTACGTGAATTTATAATGAAAGTCTCTTAATCTGCCTATGTTTATAATGATCTAGTTATGTAGATAATATCTACAATAATAATAGTTTCAGTATAATTTTACAAATAAACTTTAAAAAATAAAGGGAAAAAGATCAAAAATACCCTTCAACTTTCATTTATTAATTGACTTTACCCTTACCGTTAAAATAAAGTTATTTTTACCCTCGTCATCTACAAACTTGTCACTAGTACCCCTCAATTGGATGGAAACACCTAAATCAACAAAAATAACACATTTATTTAAATTACCTAATTTTAGCCTGATCCGACCCATCTAATAATATAACCCACATTCCTCAGAATTTAGTCAATGTTCATGACTTCTTAATAAAGAAAAAAGAACAAATAATTTTGTATTGACTTAGATATTGGCTTACGCTGGGGACGGTCAGTTATATTGACTTTTCCTTTTTCAGAATTAAAAGACAAAATAAGATTAACAAATCTTTCTGTTCCATCAAAAGTAACTAATCATATGTTTAACAAATTCACATAATTAGGCTTATTTATTACTACTCATTATTATTAGGAAAAAAAGCCTGATATCTCCCTCAATTTTGCTATTTTGATCTGATATATCCCTCGTTATGAAAATGACTCATATATACCCAATACTCCTACTGTTATACAACTGACACACATATACCATTTTCTTCTAACGGGAGTGAAAAAAAATAATTTTAATTTTAATTTTTAAATATTTTTTTAAAAAAAAATATAATCCATATGAGATATATTTGATCTTCCTCACACGTATTTTTTGACTTTTTTTTCAACAACTAATTTAAATTTATTATTTTGATGGTCAAATTTATTTGTGTTTCACTGGTTTTCTTGTAAAATTTTATTATAGATGTCCCAGTTTTTTTTTTACAAATAGAAAAACTAAATTAAATATAGTTGCAAAAATATTAGTTTTAATTTTTTTTCTTTACACTAAAGAATGAAAGAAAAAAAAGAATACGAAACTCAAATAATAATAATCAGAGTAAAAAGATTATTTATGTACGAAAAAATTAAAATATACCTTGAACTCTGTTAGAAGGATCATATATACCCAACATTAATTTTTTTAAAATTTAAAGTTAAAAAATAAATTTAAAACTATTTTTTTCACTTCCGTTAGATTAAGGGTATATGTGAGTTCCTAATGTAACGGTAGGGGTATATGTAATCGAGCCCATTTGTATAACGATAAAGGCATATATATATGAGTCACTTTTATAACGAGGGATATATCAACTCTAAATGACAAAATTAAAAAGTATATCAAACATTTTCCCCATATTATTATTATTATTATTATTACGGTCTTTCTTAATATAAAATATTGAAGAGAGTAATACTCAAAATAACTTATCCATAGAAAATTGCATAAAATTTGACACATGTGTTTTGGTGTGATAGGTTATCTTTTTTAATTATTTATTCGATATTATTTACATTAAGATCCTATCAATCAAGATTAAGGGTATCCTTTTATAACCGTTGCTTGCAGAGGTTATTTTAATTAAATATACCTAAAGGTAAAAACTCCATTATTTCATTGATATTATAACAACGTCAACAACGTAACAATATACTTCGTAAATTTTTAGAAATAGAGTCGGGACATAATGAGATATACGTGTACTATATCTTTATTCTTGTGAGGTAGAGAGAAACTGTTTCTGCTAAATCCTTCACTTATTATTTTTTTCCAGAAAATGATTTAAAAGAAAAACAAAACTAAAAACCTAAAATGAAAATATGGAAGAAAGAAATATAGACGGTAAAAATATCAAAGATAACCAAAATGAAAGAAAAAAACAATAATAATAAAATCAAAGCATAAGATAATATAAGCATAATAGCAAATCTCCCGAGTAGAACCCTCTCTACCATTCTATACAGAAAAATGCTCTAATATTTACTAACTATCTACTCTAATCCTTGACTTATTCCATTACTTCATTGATAAATATGTAGAGTAATTAAATCATATTCCAATTGTAAAAAAATTGAATTTTGAACGTCTATTGCATGAGTTTAATGTTTTAATAAATGGCATCATGATCACAACCATTAATTCAATGGGATATTATTCTTATTTCTCTCTGACAATGTGAAAATAAAAAGAATATATTTTGTAATTAAATATTGTCCTATATATATATATATATATATATATATATTATTTAATCAAAATATTGACCATGTGACAAAATTGAATCTCAATTAATGAGATGTACGTCTATCATCCAATTTATCAAATATATTGAAAAAGTCAAGCCGAGTATAAGGGATAATAGCCTCATACTTTTTCAATGAAAAAATATTTTACATACATTTTTTTTAATTATTATTTAAAACAGAAAAGAAAAAAGATAATAACTCCACCTCTAAACTACGTTTCTAATCATATTATATTCTCTCGTTCCCACAACTTGACTTTACCCTAAATTATTTTAAAAAAAAATAAGATAACTCATTTAAAATGTCAGAAAAATATATTAGGTATATAAGTTAAATATTATTTTGTATATATAATATATAGTTAATAATAGTTAATGTATACTTTTTTCTATCGCTATCTCTAATTTTAAACACTTTTAATAAAAATTTAAATTTCATTACTAAGCTGATATGATAAAATAACATTTAAGGTGGATAAGTGGGATATGAATAATTCAAATACTTGTTAAACAAGACACATGATCATTTAGCGTGTGAGTGTGATTTTTTTAATCACATTCCAAGAGAGCAGCACGTAAAATTAGTAAAATAAATATAGTATTAATTGTTTGAATTAGGTCTAAGTTCTTCTTATAAATTTCCTCGTTATTATTAGAAAATAATTAGTTATTCAATTATGTTGACCTTTAAGAGTCCGTTATTTCACAGTAATTCTATATGCCTAACACGTGTCAGCTATGCGGTCCATTGTGGACTCCAAAGTCCCAAGGCCCCTGCAATTTGTCTTTTCTATTATTATATTCAATAAAATCCCAATTAATGCCAAACAATTTGATCCCATATGGATTATTTTTTGAATTGATTTGATTCAATATAGTTTCAAAGATTAATCAATGCCTTCTGAGTAGACTCTGTCGCATAAGACTTGCCTAGTGCAATTTATATTCCTTGTGTGATTTGCATGCTATTACATAGTGGAATATTTACCCAATGTGCACAAAATGCTCACCCAAAGGATAAAAATTACTACCGAGGTTGTAATAACTTGCGGGTTATCCTGAAGTTTTCAAAAAAAATAAAATCAATTAGATAATAACATTTTGATCCTTTTAAGTATTATAAGTCATGAATGAATTTTGATTTTGGTTCTCTGTAATATATATGATTCAATATATTTATCCTTCAACAAATTAAAATGTGTTTTAGATTCCTTTATAAGAGAAATACGTTATATTTGAACTATTTCTAGAAGTATATTATTCTCAAACATGAAATAATAGTATTAGCCTATCATAATACACAGATAAATTTGTGAATGTTCACGAGGAAAGGGATCAAAAATGTATATTTTTAGAAATGAAGATTAAATATGCTTAATCAAATATAATAAAAATTAAAATTAAATTTTTTTAATATATGTGTAAAGAGTGTTACGTAAATTGAGATAATGCATGTGAATGGAATCAACAATAACTATATGAGAAACTTTTTTTGTTTTACCCGTATCATCAAAATGTACGGCTTGCTATTTTCTCTTTCTATATATATCTTCTCTGAGTCTCCATTGAAACATTTAAAATCTCTATTGAACTCTTCTTTCTTCATTCCAAAAAAAATTAAAAAATCATACATACCTTGACGATCGATCGATGGCGCGGCGGCGAATAGGGATGAGAGAAATTTGTTGTTCACCAAAAAGTTCATCAAAATCTGATAGTCCTAATTCTCCATCTACTTCACTATTCTCTTCCCCTTCGCGTTTCTCGTTTTCGCCATCTCGTCCGAGTTTTTCCGATTCAGTTATGAATCGGACACTCGAGATGGCGGAACCGATGATCATGAAATGGGACCCTAACACTACTAACTATGCTAAAGTAACTTCTCTTTTCTACGAGAGTAGAGGAGAAGCTAATGATTTCATCAAGTGTGTGTATAATTTACAGAAGGCGATGCACTTTCATTCCATGGAAAATTCAAAATCAGATAAGCTTGTTCGTGCTCAATCGTTGATGCAAGTTGCTGTGAAGAGACTCCAGAAGGAGTTTTACCAGATTCTATCGATGAATCGAGCTCATTTGGATCCTGAATCAATAACTACAGTTTCTTCTCGAACTTCAGCTCGTTCGAGTTTGTCTGAGTTTGAAGATGAGGAAGAGGATGATCGTATTGTTGTTGTTGCTGGTGAGTCGATTTCTGAAGTAGAGGATGTATCGAATGTTGCAATGGCGGATTTGAGATTGATTGCTGAGTGTATGATTTCTTCTGGATATGCGAAGGAGTGTGTGAAGATTTACAAAGTTATACGTAAATCGATTATCGATGAAGCGATTTATAGACTCAATGTTGAGAAATTGAGTTCTTCGCAAGTTCATAAAATGGATTGGGAAGTTTTGGATCTGAAGATTAAGGATTGGCTTCGAGCAGCAGATGTAGCTGTGAAAATATTGTTCAATGGAGAGAGAATTCTCTGCGATCACGTTTTTTTGTCCAACGATTCAATAAGAGAATCATGCTTTACTGAAATTTCAAAAGACGGATCCATGATTCTGTTTAGCTTCCCGGAAATTGTAGCGAAAAATTGTAAGAAATCGCCGGAAAAAGTGTTCCGTCTCCTCGATATGTACACCGCCATCTCTGAACACTGGCCGGAAATTGAAGCTATTTTTTCTTCCGATTCAGAATCTGTTATCCGATCTCAAGTGTTAACGTCACACGACAAGCTCGGCGAGTCTATAAGGACGGCGTTAGCTGAGTTTGAGACAGTTCTCCAGAAGGAATCCTCAAAAACACCGATCGCCGGCGGTGGAATCCACCATCTCACCGTCGATGTAATGGATTACGTTACTCTACTTGCCGATTACAGCAACGTCCTCTCCGATATCCTCGCTGAATCTCCTCCTCCGGCCAAAGGTTCGTTGCCGGAATCATACTTCGGTATAGCCGATACCGATGAATCTCCGGCACCGGCAATCTCACTCCGATTCGCTTGGCTGATTCTCATTCTTCTCTGCAAACTCGACGGCAAAGCAAAGCACTACAAGGACGTTTCCTTCGCGTACCTCTTCTTAGCCAACAATCTCCGGTACATCATCGTAAAAGTCCGTTCATCGAATCTCAAATACTTGCTAGGTGAAAATTGGATATCAAAACACGATGAAAAGGTGAAGCAGTTCGCGTCAAACTACGAACGGTTAGGATGGAGCCACGTCATTGAATCTCTCCCGCGAGAACCAAATGCATCAATGGCTCCCCAACAAGTGAAGGAAATTTTCAAGAGATTCAATTCATCATTCGAGCAAGCTCACCGAAAGCATTCAATGTGTGTGGTAAGTGATAGTTATCTCCGCGATGAATTAAAAATATCCATCACGGAGAAAATACTACCAGCTTATAGAGAGTTTTACAATAAACATAGAAATACAATAATAAAAGAGAGACATTCAGCTCATGTGGTTAGATTTTCTCCGGAGGAGGTAGGACATCAGTTATCCGATTTATTTTTCGGACCGATTGAATTAGAAAGATGTTTATCATTCGAGTTTTCTCCATCGAGATAAATAAAGAAAAAATATTTTATTTGTTTTTTCATGCTATGATCTTATATATTAAGTTGTAGTATATATACATGAAGATCATATTACAGATGTATAGATTGCACAACATTTGTTGATGTGTTCAGAATAAAACAGTAAGTACATTTGATGAATGATGATTTCTTTTTCTTTTCCATGAACTGGCAAGCCAGAATGAAGAGCGAATCTAGCATGAAAAGTACAGTTTCAGGTAGAATCAAAAGTCGAGTCAATTAAATTTCTTAAAATATACAAATATAGAATTCGATTCAAAGCTATTAGGTTTTGTGACTTTATCAAACCGTTAGCTATTCGTCCCTAGTGCTAACCTCCCTGGGATGGAACTCAATATATAATTATAAAGTTCAAAATTCATAAAACTTTATTCTATCTCGAAGTGATGATGCTGTCTTGGACTGATATTTTATGTTTGTTATAGTCATATTTCAACAAGTCTAAAATCATGTTTTAATATTAGATAAACAAAAGAAGCTACACATAAGATACAAATTTTTTAATCATATTGTTGGAGAGGCAAATCTTGTTAATATCTTTATATATTTAGAAACAATGTATTGAACTTATACTATGGTGTATATTTAAGTGAAAAAAATACTAGTTATTAAAGCAAATCATGCAACTATATATCACGTTTTGTTTCACCAATTATTAAGAATTAATAATCCCCTTTGTCCATAATCTAGAAATCTTTTCTACAAGATGCAAGGGTATTCTGTATGTGAACTCTACCCGTTATTTTATATGGAAAAAAATTATATTTTTCAACGCTCATAATGATGTCTTGTTACACTAAGGATTAGGATTTAGAAGGACAAACTAACAGACTAACAAACTTATTAGTGGATCGGACCCGAAAGCTATTTCGATCCATTTTGCTTTACGATTAGCTCTTGTATCCCTTTTTCTTGCCTTTTATCAGCTCGCTAGAAGGATAAATATAATTCTTTACGAAGTGAAAAATGAACACTCTTTCTTATCAACGAGGGACACTCCTTAATGAAATAACTAGTAATTTCTCCAATATTTACGTAGTATACTTTTTTAATAAAAAGAAATTTCAATTGAATCTCGTTTTACTAAGCTAGCTCCGCCCATGCATCCATCTGTCAATACTCAATGCCCACAAGGTCCACAAACGTCTAACCTTTTTTCTATTTTCCTTCTTGGAAATTTTCTAAAAGTTATAGAAAAATTCGTGGAAAATTTATGACAAACAATGACATATATATGTTTAAATTCATGAATTTTGAGATTACGTGATATGAAAGTAGAGTGTAAATATAAAGTTCTTCATCATTGAATTTTAATTTCTTCGTCATGATTGAGAATAATAAAATTTTCTTCATAAATTTTGGTATATTCTAGAACGTAACTTAAAGTTAAATTAAGAAAAGTATAATAATTCTATGTAGACACATAATTATATTCCGAAATACAATTCTAAAAGAAAAGTGAAAATTATTCGTGATAAAACGAACCTAAGTTTTTGACCCCATTGCATGATTTTTTGAGATTACGTTATATGAAAGAAGAGTGTTTGTATGAATTCACATTAAATATAAGTTGATATTATTATTACATATATAAAGAGAAGTCATCATATTATTATTAGTTTGGTTTGACCTAATAAAAGTCATCATAATTTTATTTGTGGGATCTTTAATTTTTGAGACAAAAAAGCCTTTACAAAAGTCCCATTTGGAGAAAGTTCTTTTTTGAACTTTTGTTAATGTCTTAGATTGCCATAAGTACAAGATTGAAAGCTCTAATTTTCCTTTTTTTTTTTTTAGTTAAATAGAGTATCATATTTTATTTGTAAAATTATAAGTTCAAACATACTACTTGGGAATTAATTTTATAGGTGTTCACATATATGTTATAAACAGCGCTAGATCCACCAACTTGAATTAGAGGGGATCAAATTATTATGATGGTGAATTTTCTTTTTCTTTTTTTGAGAGTTTACTCCTTTATATTTTGAATTCACTTAATGAAAATTATGAATCTGATTTCTTTAGTTTGTTTTGTATAACAATTACACTATTACCAGTTGAAGAATTCAGCAATGTCCATATTGATGATACTTAATAGTAAAACTAAACTTAAGTCTTGTCCACAACAATAAGGTCAATAACAATTTGAATTTTGTGGTATTAATGATAGCAACTATACATTAACAAAGTAAACAAAATAATTTAATATACATATGATAAATAGCCACAATTTTGGTTATTTAAACCTACAAGTGAAAGAAAGAGTTGATATTCATTTCTTCATGTATATTATATTTGAGTCTAAAAAAGAAGGGACCAACCTAGTTGTGGTTATTAGAAAATACATCTCATCGTTCACCTCTAATGTAACACGTTTCTTCTCATTTTATAATATTTACAATAAGTATATGCATTGCTCGAATAATTAATTAGAAAAAAAAAGTGTTATTTTTAGTTTGTTCAATATTTCATTTTGATCAATCAATTTGTGATAGAAACTTGAAAGTGTCACATGACCCAATTAGAGGTCAATTTTAGCAAAGACAAACAATGTTAGTTCAGACTTAGGAACGGAGATGACATTTTAAATTTATGAGTTATGAATTTTAGAAAATGACGATTTACTAGATTTTAAAATACAAATATAGAATCAGACCTAAAATTATTTGATTTTACCAAATCGATATTCTGATCACTATCGTTATTAACTTATTATTAAAAGAAAGAAAAAGACTACTCCTACTTTATATGAGTATTACAAGTCAGTCAACTAATAAATGTACTCAATTAATTTCATTTCAAGTAATAACTAAACGACTTGGGCATTCTATTGAGAAATTTGGTATACTAGGTCTTTGATTTGATTATGTATTCCCAAAAGTTGTTAGATTAAGATTCAGTCTCCACAATACACATACGACTATGTAATAAGTCACTATTTTTCGAGCCTCGAGAAATGAAAAAAATTATGTTGAAAACACTGCTTAGTTTCAGATATGAGTTCTGTAAAGCGCAAATTTAAATTTAATCGAATTACAATACGAATATCAAACATCGAATGAAAAACTAAAAGAGAAAAATCACGTTTTTCTAAGTTAATATTATTACGTACTAGCTAAATATTTGAACTAATCATACAAATGATTATTCAATCGTACTTAGAGGTGGACCCACCTTTATCACTGGGGGTGCACGTGCACCTGTTAACTTCGGGAAAATTTTTGTTGTATATATGTATATCTATGTTGAGAAACTGGCAGAAACTAGGATATAATTAACAGTGCACCCATGATGAGTATAGGAGTGTTCTTGGTGTCGTTGGTACAAGGTAGAGGAACCACTCGCGAGACCAAGGTTCAAACCTAGCTAGAGCACTATTTCATTATTTTATTTTAAGTTTAACTTAGAAATCATATTTGGTGCATGCACCCTAAGTCTTCAAATCCTAGTTCGCCTCTAATTCGTACTTAGGAAGAGATACGTGGTGGTAGGATCTTTGAACATCTGCGAAACATAAGGAGAGAATTCAGTGACGTGCACAAAGAGACAAATTAAAGAGAAGAAAAGCACAAACGAGGTTGTACGAATCACTTGATCATGACAAAAATATTAGCTGACACCACTAACGACATTAACAGGTGACCCACTGTCATTGGTCATAGTATAGAGGTAAAACATCAATCAATAGAAAAGCTCTACTAGAGCCCTAAAGTACCATTAGCATGGATTGTTGGTTCTACATGTCTGGTGGCCAATTTTTTTTTCTCTCAAACTTCACATTTATATTATCATTATTATCATCATCATCATCATCATTATTATTATTATTATTATTATTATTATTATTCAATAAATAAATAAAAATGATTCAAAATTCATAAGTTAAATATCACCTTCATCGACTTTGACAAAATTCAATATTTTCATGGTCGTGAAAAGGAACCGCACTAATAGATATTTGGGGAAAGATAAAAGCTAATCTGTAGGGTCTCCTGACCAAATGGAGACCTAAATCTTGTATTTGTTTTCAAAATATTTATTTAGTATATGTAAATAAATATTTAAAATTTAATAATTTTATTTTTAAAATTCATAAATTCAAAATTCTATTCAAATACGCAGATTGCTAAAATAGTCCAATGCGAGAAAGGGAAGGAGAAGAAGATTCGTTAAATAGACTTTTACTTTTTCTAGAATGAGATTTTTCAAAGGCTTTATTTTTTATTTATATTATTATCTTAAAAAAAAAAAAAAAAAAAAAAGGACCACAGAAATAAGTGTACATCCCTGACCTACACATATATACATATCAAAATAATTATTTTCTTGTTTTTATGTAATTTGATGATTGAGTACAAAATTTATAAAATTTAAGAAGATTTTGTAATATTTTGAGGAAGTTTCGCAAATAGCTTATATTAACTAATTAATTAGTATATATTTGTTTATCCGCACAATTTCTCTATTTTTAAATTATTCTAATAATAAATAAATCTCTAAATAGAAAAATATACATTTGTTGACTTTTTTGTCAAAAAATAAGTGATATCGACAAAATATTAAATATTATTAATAATGTCATTAAATGTTTGTAAATAAAAAATAAAAAATACGTCATTCTTGTGAACTAATTTAAAAAACATATTACACACACTGGAAGTCTGGAACAGAAGAAATAGTAGTTTAAAACGTGTTTTTTTTTTAAATCATATTATACCATCTCAAAAAATTACATATTCAAGAATATGATGTATATCAATTGAAAGTTGTTTTCATTATTTCATACGTATATATATTCTAGAATAAGTAAGAAAAAACAGAAGAGATTTTTTATTTTATTTTATTTGGGAGGAAAAAAAAAGCAAGAGAGCAACTTAATTCAATTTTAAATAATTTGTGGATAGTCGACAAATATCAATCAATATAAGTTATAACCATAGGCTTACATTAAAAAAAAATACTAAGTATTAATTTTAGCACAAATGAACCCCTTCTGTAACATATTCCACCCTAACCGAAACCCTCATCATAAGCCTAAAAACTTGTCCTCGGTAAGTGGATCGAGGAAGCATGGAGTGTGATATATATTTTTGACCGATAAAAAATATTTTCGGAGATTATGAGCGTTAGAGAAATCTTTATTTGAGTCGAAAGTTTAATCATTCGACTTTTCATAAATGATATTGTGATCAATAAGGTCATCCTCAAAATCAGAAAAGAAAAGAGACATAGAACAAAATTACTTTATTTCATTAACCTAATTATTAAGTAGTACCTTAATTGTCTCTTAAGAAACAAAAACTAAAATTAAAATATATATCACTACCAATTCCCTTCCATTTTCATTTTGGATAATTCACAAATTTGAATAAGTGTAATTTTTTGGTTTATGACTTTTATATATATATCACTACCAATTCCCTTCCTTTTTCATTTTGGATAATACACTATTTAACATACACAAATTTGAATAAGTGTAATTTTTGGTTTATGACTTTTATATATATATCACTACCAATTCCCTTCCTTTTTCATTTTGGATAATTCACAAATTTGAATAAGTGTAATTTTTGGTTTATGACTTTTATATATATATCACTACCAATTCCCTTCCTTTTTCATTTTGGATAATACACTATTTAACATACACAAATTTGAATAAGTGTAATTTTTGGTTTATGACTTTTTTTTTTGGTTAAATAACTAATTTCCTTTTAATACAAAATTGTCACTTACTATAGTCACAGTGACATGTACAAAATATGACTTTGTACCGTTTTTAGTTATTTAGTAAATGAGCTACAATCCCAATTTTAATTATATATATATAAAAAGTTATAGTGAAATTTTGAAATCAATATGGACTCCACGGAAGTCCATGATTGCAGAGTGCTTCTCCAACTAGGGAACACCCTCATCTAACATAAGATTCAAGAAGAAAATCAGTTGAACACACAATAGCTAAAGAGAGATCTAAAATGCAACAAGCAAACTTTTTTGTGCAAGGGACAGTTTCACCTTTGTTTGTATTTAATGAGGTGAAATCAGATAAAGTATGAACTCTTTTTGTTAGGTTGAAAAGTTGTCATGTCATTCCCTTGTAATAATACATATTAATTTGTATTAATATGTTATCTCCGTTTAACCCAAAAAAATTTACAAAACAACTTCTAATTAAATCTATTATTGTATTTGTATACCTGATTAATATTATTTTTGGATCTACAGTAATAATTTGCTACCGGAAAAGTGGCTTGTTGAAAATATTTTTGATAGACTTCCCTGGAGAGATTTCATTTTTGGCAGCCTGGGTGCCATATCTACTTTGATTGATAAAATACTTCTTTTTTTTTTCTTTTTGTCTAGACCTCGATGAATTGAAGTTGTGTTATGTCATGTAATTACACCTCTGCCTACTCCACAATAAGGCATTATGAGCTCCTATTCTTTATATGTCTAAACCATATCAATCTCGCGGCTTCTCTCATCTTGTCCATCATTGAGATCACTCACGTACATCGTTTCTATTCTTATCTCTCCTAGTATATTCACACATTCATCTAAACATTATCATACATATTCTTATCTCTCCTAGTATATTTACACGTTCATCTAAACATTATCATACGTAACATTCATAATCGTTTCCATTCTTATTTCTCCTAGTATATTCACACATTCATCTAAACATCATCATCTCTGCAACATTCACCTCGTTAAAGAAAGGGGAAAGAAAGGGAGACTAGGGAAGTAACATTACAAGCCAAATAACAATACAAGAATATAATTTCAATAATTAACACTTGAAACGAGCATAACTCTTTAACTTCTAATTAATGTGCTTATAGATTGGTTAAAGTAATTAATTAAAAAAAACATGAATTAATAATTTAAATTAAGTACATGCATCACCAATCTAATAGAAAAAAAATTCGATCTATCTCAGTTCGGATCATCATTGCCAAATCTTCTCTATCGACTTCCACGTGCTCATTTTCCGAAATAAACTTGAAAGCTTTTAATTGACTCGAATTCTTTAAACGGTCCATAAAGCATGTAATTGTTTCAACCGCAGAGAGTAGGTTAAGTCTCTTGGGATGACAACTCCATAGCAAAGCATCCACAAAATTAGGGCACGTCCTTACATCATTAAATCTCATATCTATATCTAAAACAAGCACTTGAGGAATAGGGTGCAATCCCAAATCTTTCATGTTAATTAATGTCATTGCATTTGCCAATATGAAGGGAAACTTGAGACCAAGAGGTCAAGTTTGATAGAAACTTTCTCAACTTACAAAACCATTCCTCATCATTGTAACAACTAAGATATGTTTGTGAGTTCTTCAATTGATTAGACACATTTGTAATTTTAAGCTCAGGAATTTCATATCCCACATAATCAAATGATACCAAATTCGAAGCATCAATCTCCCCTATGTCCTTACAACCATCAATCCTCAAAACCTTTAGGGATTGACTCTTACAAATGTTAAATCTTTCATGCAACTATCCATAAACGAAATCTAATATCAAGCTCTCAAGGTTTTGGGATGTAGAAATAAGGTGCTCGAGAAATCCTTGAGATATGGACATATGTGATAGTTTTAAAGATTTTAGATTCTGACATTCAATAATAACAAGTGCAACAATACTCTTAGAAATTGACAAGTGTTCTAGAGTTGGTGTTTGAATTTCAACACTCGAGATTTGGCAAGTTGCTGAAATATAAATTACCGACTTGATGTTTTGAAGATTCCTCAACTCAATCTTTGTCAATAAAGAACACTTCTCAATCATCAAATCAACAATCAAGGGACAACAATTAACCAGAGTTTGAAGCACGTTGTGGTCTAAACGAACATTACTCAAAGAACGACAATTCATCCGTTGATGATCACTAGATAACGAAAGACTCATTATATCACAACCCGTTAGAACCAATTCTCTTAAAGATTTTGATGCCAAGAATGCGGAAATAGGGAAAGGGTATGAAGGAACCTTACATACCACATCTTTTACACCATTCTGCAAAGCAATGTCAAGCCAATTATCAATTCGAGGAAAAGCAAGAGCATGATGATAATGAGAAGACGTAATATCAAGTTCAAACTTGTCTATAGGATATTTTTCTTCCTTATATCTCTCCATAATTTTGTCCACTATTTTTCTATTATTATTGCCTTTGCCATACTCAACTTTGAACTTCAAACTAGGTTGAGTCAACCATGCTTGTTGCCATGTTTTAGATAAAAGGCTTGAATTGGCTGCATCTTCATTACTTAGGTAGGAAAATATTTTGTGAATGAGAGATTCAGAAAAATTGTCACCTATTGTCATGATGTAAAATTGTTATTACGCAAATATTCTCTAGAAGGATAAATTTATAGAATACGGATTTTTGTAATCACATTCCCATTAGGAGATAACTAGATTAAACCTTTTCCTACTCGATATCTGTTATTTGTATTAATTTATTTGTATTAATTTGGATTCGACCGAAAAGTTTCTTTATTTTTTTATTAGATACATGACAAATATTAGGCACTTTATTTATTTGAAAAGTTGATTCATTGGTCCCACAAACTTTTTAGAAAAAAACATAATTATAAAAAAGGCAATATTAAAAACGTGTTTTTTTTTCCTAATTAGTTGGGTGGCTTAGCTAGAGAAGAATAAAAGAAAAGAAATTAAAAGTAAAAAAAGATCTTAATAATAGGCTATTGTGAGAAATGCGATTGAATCTCACGCGTGACACGTAGGATTAATGAGGAGTTTGAATTATTTTAAAAGGCTTATTATTCACACGTGCTTTTAATAATATTGAGTTAAATTATTCATATATTTGCAGTTATTATATTTATATTATAATATAATAGTGTTTTCTTATAAGTTATAATAATGTCTTAATTCAATGTATTTAAGTTTAAGATATTGAAATGATCTAGCAATTACCTCAACTTGTAATATATTTAAAATACTTTGTGTGCTTTGACTTTTTGGTATTTATTTCTAGTCTATGTGAGATATACGTGCATACAAGTTGCTTATGAGATTATTAAAAAATGTGGTGCAGTGAAAATAGTTATTTCTTTATTAATCAAAAGTTTTGATTTCAAATTTTGGTTATAATTTTTTTTTGATAGATAGTGTTTTCTTATAATAAAACTTTTATAACGTAAATCTAAATTAATCAGACTTCAATACAAATACGCTATTTATCAAAATAATAGTAAAATTGATTTTGACACATGATAAAAAAACAAATGAATACTGTAAAAGTCAAAGTGTAAGCACAAAATTCATATGTTATTGCTTACCTCATCTTTTTAGCACCTTGCTTATTAGCCACCATCATATTCTAGTAGTTATTTTCTCCCTTCTTTCTTTTTGTTAATGATGATGGCTCATGTGAAATTAGTTCATAAGGCAATATCACATCGTTGAGAAGTTTCACGTTGGAGGTAAAAAAAAATTAATAATAAAAATAATTTTATATTTAAGAGGATTCGAATGTGAAAATTTTGATCTTTAAAACTCTTATGTATTAAAGATAAAAAAATACTTATCACTCTATCACAACTCTTAATCCGACGTATAACACTACCCCAATAAAGATATTTCTTTTCTTATAGTTAGTATTTGTTTTTTCTTCACGACTATTATAGTATTATTATTCATATATATATATATATATATATATATATATATATGTATGTATGTATTATAAACACTACATTCCTAGTTTTTTCCTGAAATTTTCTGAGTTGGTTCGTTTTATTACATAGTTATTTTTTATTTTAATCATTGTCCTTAAGGGTTTTTTGGGTTGATGTCATCATCGTGATTAGTTTGCTTCTAGCAACTCCTAATAATGCTTGCTTTGCTTTGTTCATCTATTGTCCCTCTCTCCGTTTAAAAAAAAAAAGTGATTTAATTTGTTTTGATACGGAGTGTGAAAAAATTAAAGAAGACTTTTCAATCTTATGGTTCTAAATTAAAGTTATTTCAAATGTATCAAAATATTCTTTAATTTTGTGGTCTTAAACATATAAGTGGAAAGTTGAAATTAAAGTGTTGCCAAAAGAAAGAGATATTTCTTTTTTAAACATACTAAAAAAAAAATAGGTCATTCTTTTTTTATCGGGAGACCGGATAAGAGCTTACTCTTTATAATCCCCCGAAACTAATGGATAAATTATCTCAATCTAAAACGTTGAATTTTTATGTTATTTTAGTGCAACTTGACTTGTAATTAAGTAATTATGAAAAAAGAGCAAGTTGAGCATATCGTTGGTTTGAACATTCTAAATAAGCAGATCATAATATATATATATTTTTATTTTATTTTTTATTTTTATTTATTTTTATTTTTTTCTTTGATTTTCTAACTTTTCAATGTAAAACTAAAACACTTGTTCACATGTACGTCAAATTTTCTTATTCATGATTTTACTTTTATAAATTTATTTCTAGGAACATTTTGAAATTCAAATATAACTCTAATACTTATTGAATACACAATTAAATATTTAGCAAAATTTTTAATGTATGTATAATCTTTTCATGAACATTATTAGGAATAGAAATATTTCTGAATTTAAAATGAATGATAGAAACGCCTTCCATCTCATATGAATTTATTAGGACCACAATTATTTTTAAAGCCTTACTTTCCGTTCGAAATTGACATTTAGTTTATATTACTCTAAAACAAGGCTACCTATTTGGACACTACCCAAAAAATTAGTGATTCCTTATATGGATATGTTGGAGATTTGGAGTACAACAATAATTTATCTTAAATCTTTTATATATATATATATATATATATATATATATATATATATATTTATATGAAAAAGTCAATAGCAATTTATAATTATATGCAACCGATGAAAAAGAGAAAGTTACCATTGAAATTTAGAAAGTCTTATTAAGATTAATAATAAGTAATCTTTAATATGTCAATTGACAATGAATTTAGAATTTGAAAATTGAAGGTATGATGCCACGTCTTTAATTATATAAATACAATGCACTAGCTCTAAAAATAATAATAAGAAGGACCGGATCAATCATTTTTTGGTTAATTCCTTTAAATCTATTAGTATTATATATATATATATATAATTTCTTTGATTTCCTAGAAGTGGATTATATGGACATAATTTTTCAATACTCTAATAAATATTGAATACACAATTAAATATTTAGCAAAATTCTTAATGTATATATAATCTTTTCATGAATATTAATAGGAATAAAAATATTTCTGAATTTAAAATTAACGATAAAAACATCTTCTATCTCGTATGAATTTATTAGGACCACAATTATTTTTAAAGCCTTACTTTCCGTTCGAAATTGATATCTAGTTTTTATTACTCTAAAACAAGGCCACCTATTTGGAAACTACCAAAAAAACAAAAGTGATTGTTTATCATGGATAAGCGTGTTGGAGCTTTGGAGTACAACAATAATATATCTTCAATCTTATATTTGTTTATGTTTTTATTTTAAAAATATATATATGAAAAAGTCAATAACAAATTATGGTTTCCACGTAAGACGATATGTAATCGAGAAAAAGAGATGAAGTTACCATTGAAATCTAGAAAGTCTTAAGACTAATAATAAGTAATCTTTAATATGTCATTTAGTCATGAATTTTCTCTTATAAATAAGGCATGACAAAAATATATTTGCGAAAGTACAATATTGGCGCAGGGGAATTCCATATTGGTAAAGCATTCTCTAACAAAGGCAATTTCGTATCAAGGGGGTACGAACCCGAGACCTCTTGGTTAAGATTGAAAGAGTACTTACCACTTCACCACAACCCTTTTTGATAATAATTGTGATTTTGAATGTCAAAACCTTTGCTTTTGCGGGCATAAAATTAAAGATATGTGTCACTTACCAAGTGTATGGCTCATATTCTCTTCTTCCAAACAGCCTCCATCAAAACTCAAAGTTTTTCTTACTATATAGGCGGCTAAACGATTTCTCATTCATTATTTGTGACTCTAACCCCATATTAGTAGCCGAAGTAAAGGTCAGTATGAGATCAAAGTTACTTGTCGTCCATTTGCTCTCTGTTGAACAAATTAAAGGCCATCAATATTCTCTTCTAAAATTTTAAATTTTATGAGCCCTCGATTGTATCTCATAATCAAATCTCTCTAATAAATATCTTAATGATGATTCGATTTTCACATATTATGTACTTCTTTCTTCATTCGCACACTATGAAATCCAATGCGTAAACTGGAAAAAATTATACTTAATTCTTCAAGAAAATCTTACAATACTCATTAAATTTAAATTCTAAATTTGAGAATATTATATAAATTCCATTATTAAAAGTTCATAGTATAAATTTCAAGGTTAGTCTTAAATTTATTATATTTTAACTGAGTTTATATATACAATTTTTGTAATTTTTTAACCATAAATTAATATTCCACGTCAAATATATCAAATTTAAATAAACCCAATATGGTATTGGATCCACCCTCTCTGGTTTAAGGGTGGATATTAACCTATCAAAATTATACCAAGAAGCAAAAAAAAAAATTTTTTATGGAATATTCTTATATGTCATCTGTTTTAAGCACACCAAAAATCCTTTTATTCAAATGTACACTTTTTAATATGAATCATATATATCATACTTATAAATTACACATGAGATAACAAAAGAAGAATAAACAAATACTCTATTTTTTTTTCTTCACTGCAATTGTGATGGTATTGTACGTGATGGGGATGACTCAACTGACGATGAACTTCCCGATTCGATCGGTCCGAAAAATAAATCGGACAAATAATGTGCTAAATCTTCCGGAGAATATTTGATCACATGACTCGAATGTCTCTCTTTTGCTATCGTATCTCTATGTATATTGTAAAACTCCATATACATAGGAAGTATTTTCCTTGCAATTGATACTTTCAAACAATCTCGGAGTTTACTATTTGGTACGACGTAGAGAGATTGCTTCCGATGAACTTGCTCGAATGATGAATTGAATCTCTTGAATATCTCTTTCACTTGTTGTGGAGAGATCGAGGCATTTGGTTCTCGCGGGAGAGATTGGATGACGTGGCTCCATCCTAGCTGTTCATAATTGGAGGCAAACTTTTTGATTTTTCCCTCTTGTTTTGATATCCAATTTTCACCTAGCAAGTACTTGAGATTCGATGAACGGACTTTTACGACGATGTACCGGAGATTGTTGGCTAAGAAGAGGTACGCGAGGGAAACGTCTTTGTAGTGCTTTGCTTTGCCGTCGAGTTTGCAGAGAAGAATGAGAATCAACCAAGCAAATCGGAGTGAGATTACCGGTGCTGGAGACTCATCGGAATCAGCCATACCGAAATATGATTCAGGCAATGAACTTTTAGCCGGAGGAGGAGACTCGCCGAGGATGTCAGAGAGTACGTAGCTGTAATCGGCAAGTAGAATGATGTAATTCATTGCGTCAATGGTGAGAGGATGGATTCCACCGCCGGCAACCGTCGTCTTTGACGATTCCTTTTGAAGAGCAGTTTCAAAATTCAGCCAAAGCCATCCTTATAGACTCGCCAAGCTTAACGAGAGACGTCATAGCTTGAGATCGGATAGCAGATTCTGAATCGAAGGAAAATGTAGTTTCAATCTCCGTCCAGTGTTCGACGATTGAAGTGTACATATCGAGCATACGGAACACTTTTTCCGGCGACTTCTTACTGTTTTTTCGCCACAATTTCCGGGAAGCTAAACAGAATCATAGCTCCATCTTTTGAAATTTCAGTAAAACACGATTCTCTAATTGCATCACTGGAAGCAAAAACGTGATCGCAGAGAATCCTCTCACCGTCGAACAATGTTTTCATAGCTACATTCACTGCATTAAGCCAATCATTAATCTTCAGATCCATAACTTCCCAATCCATTTTATGAACTTGCGAAGAACTCAATTTCTCAACACCGAGTCTATAAATCCCTTCATCGATAATCGATTTACGTATAACTTTGTAAATCTGCAAGCACTCTTTCGTATATCCAGAAGAAATCATACACTCTGCAATCAATCTCAAATCCGCCATTACAACATTAGAAATATCCTCAACTTCAGAAATAGATTCACCAGCAATTGCAACACGATTATCAATATCATCATCCTCAATGTTGAACTCAGAGGTACTCGATCGAGTACTTATCGAAGTACGTGAAGACACAGTGGATATAGATTCTGGATCCAAAAGTGCTCTGTTAATTGATAGAATCTGATAAAACTCCTTCTGCAGTCGTTTCATCGCGATTTGCATCAATGATTGAGCACGAACAAGCTTATCGGATCTGGAATTCTCACTAGCATGAAAATGCATCGCCTTATGTAAATTATTCACATATTTGATGAAATCCTTAGCTTCTTTTCGATTCTCATAGAACAGAGAAGTCACCTTAGCGAAGGTAGTAGTATCAGGATCCCATTTCGTGATCATCTGCTCAGCCATCTCGATCGTCCGATCAATCACTGCTTCAGAAAAACTCGGCCTGGATGGCGAAAAGGCAAAACGGGAAGGAGAAGAGAATGGTGAAGTAGATGGAGAATTCATATCACTTGCTGAACTGTGTTTTGGAGAAAACCAATTCAGAGTTTTCATTCCTTTTCTTGGCATGATTTTGTCTTATGTTTTGAGAAATAATTGATAAATTTTGTTATCGCAATAGCGAAATAATCAAAAAAATTTGGATATATAGTTTTTGGATGAATAAATGAAGAGTAAAGTAATATGATTGATGTTTTTTTGATGGGTTTTGATGGGTGTTAAATGGGGTATTTATAGAGCTCGCAAAATTGTATTGGACTTTTAGGAGTCAATAATAGATGCAAAATTGAGTATTCAAAAGGTGTTTACTACTATTATTCACACGTTCCTTCAATAACAAGAAGTTTTGAATTATTCCAATTTTACACTATGGTTTTTATGTTGCTTAGGAAACCAAAAGTGTGTAACAATGTTCGATTTGACACCTAGACCATGGTATATAAATCTACCCCAATGATTTTTTTTATTATTACTTCCTCTGTCTCGATATATATAATACTGTTTGACTTGACATAAAGTTTCAGAAAGAAATAATCTCTCGAAAATTGTGGTCTAAAATACTTATTTCATTAGGGTAAAATGAAAAATAATAAGTATAAATTAGGTCCAAATTATTGCCAATTATAAAAAAGATGATTTTTTTTTTTATTGATTAAAAAGAAAAGTGTGTCACCACACAAAACCAATATAGTATATTTGACTTTCTAAAGAGTGTGTATCTTTATTATTATTAGAGGCAAGTATTGAAAACACACATGAACGTAGCATGAATAATTAGTTTCTTCCCCGACGTATTGACAGCCTTAAAAATACTCGTCTACTTAACTAACTGAACTTAAAACACCCCCGGTTTGCCACATGACATAGCAAGTTGTCTCAAATTGTATTATAGGAGCATAAAACTCTTAATAAAAAACTGAGAGAAATGTTGAAAACACCCCTAAACTTGGCGAGAATTTAGGAATGTATTTCACTAATGTGGCAAGATTAGGGGTATATTTAAATGTAGTTGGTCAAATAAATTAGTGTTTTTTTAAAGTTGTCAATATTTCAAAAATAAAACTAATAATTCGTACCAAATTTAAGAATATTTTCAATATTTAGCTTCTCCCTTATACTTATTATGTTTAATATTCTTCCCTAAATAGGACCTAACACAAAATATATGTGTCATGGAAAGTGAAAGCACAACTAAACTTCATATGAAATTGCTTACCTCATTACTTAATTAGCGCACCCTTCTAGTTATTTCCTTAAATTTTCTCAGTTGTTTCCTTTTGTTACATAATTATTATATTTAATTGGTCATTAAGGGTGTTTAATTAGGTTAGTGATGGGAGTGGTGATCTCATCATTAATATATATTCTCAATTATTGACTTTTTAATTAGCATATTTATAAAGACACAATATTTAATTAGCATATTTTATATAGACACAATAGTTTAAAATTAAAATTTAAATAATTTCAAAAATTATACAAAAAGCATAATACGTTGCAATTTTTTCCAGATAAAAAAAAACACATCTTAAAATATTAATCAATAATTGTGACAAGTAAAAATGAACGGAGAAAGTACTAATATACTAATATTTTCTTCTGAGTCATAATTAGGTTGGAGTCGTAATCATTTAACAATGCATTACTTGTACATCATTCTACTAAAATCATTTTAATCCCTCCGTAATTATTCTATGTACATACCTTTTTTACTTTTTAATTTCTTAAGAGGTTATTAATCATGCTCCCATTGTGTACTTCTAGAAATAGTAATTTCAATTCTCAGTTATATTGCTCCGATTCTCTAAAATGTTGTAGCATCTTTATCGGATTCTCAAATATGCATTGTGTTGACACCCAATTTTGACCCTCCACAATATAAATTAATCATTTCGAGCTTCTTCAATTTCAAATGATTTAAAATAATTAGTTTTATAAAATTTCCAAAAAAAAATAATAATAGTTTGCAAGATTTTTAAATAGTTTGGTCACTTTTCGTAATTTTTAGATGATATATACGTTTTACATAATTATGTATATAATTAGTATATTTTATGATTATTCAAAAATCGTCTCAGAAAGATTTTATATTTTAAATATTAGGGATGGTTATAATTTTGAATTAATAAGTTTTATGAAATTCAAAATACTTTCAAGTTATTTTGAAGTAATTTTATCATTTTTATTAATAAATATGTATATTTTTGCAATCACTTTATTTTATAAATATTTGAAAAAATCATCACAAAAGATTTTACATTTTTAGTTAAATATTTTATTAATTTGATTTAAGTTATAGCTATAATTTCGAGTTAATTAGTTTTGTATTTGAATTAATTAGTTTATAATTAAATTCATTATTTATTTATTTTCGTTGAGATTAAGAAGTTCATTAATTAATTTATATTAACTCATCTTATTTAAATTTTAGTTGAATTCACAATTAAATTCTATTAGGCTATAATTGAAATCCATTATTTAATAACAATTCATCCCATCTTTTAAGATTAATTTTGGGCCCTTTTGTTTCACTCCAGCAGGCCCAACTTCCATTTCCAATCACAAATAAATTCCCAGCCCATTATACTCCCTCCAGCAGCCCAAAACAATTACCCCCAGCCCACTTCTTTTCCAATTCTTTTCCATTCCAGCCGACCCAACCCAATAATCCCCTCAACCCGGCCCAAATCCATTTCTCCTTCACAAAAAGAACCCAGATTTCCAGAGACATCTCCAGCAGCCCAAACAAATGACCCTGCGTCCTCTCTCTTCTTCACCAACACGTGAGTACACTGCAAAAACCCAGAAAACGTCAACTCCCACAGCTTCCTCTGCAATTGCCGCCCCTTGATCTTTTCATCCGGATTTTAGGGGGATTTTGTTTGAAATTTTTGTACAAAGAACAGTTCTTCCCATCCTTGGGAAGAAAAAATTTGAATTTGGGGGAGTCGATTGGAATTCCTATTCTACCCTTACCCTTTCCGATTTCCACCCCTCCAAGAATCGAATCCCAATTTTTCCCATCTATAAAAACCTCTTTATTTCACTGGAAGAAAAAAGGAGGAAGGAGAAAGAAAAAAAAAAAAGATTTTCACTATCTAAAAAAAATATATATATAGAGGTTTCATACATTGAAAGGACGAAAAATAAAGAGCTAATTTTCTTGTGTATCGATTCTCTGCTTGTCCGGGTTAAGCTCACAGTGGTGGAATCACTCTTCTCGTTGTCCAGGAACGCTGCTTCGGAAAAGGTAAATTAACATCGTTTTATTTAACTCATTGTTTATTTTCAATGTACTGATCAATTTGATATTATTAGTGGATTACTCTGTTTTACTTTCTGTTGAAAAATTATATTTTTTTTTATATAAAGTTTGATTCCCTTTTTTTTTAGTATGTGAATCTTCATGGGATTAGCTTTGTCTCTATTTTGGGCATTTAAAGGATTGGTATTCGTATGTTATTTGTGGTTTTCTTGTATAAAAGTTGCTATTGTGTTGAGCTTATTTGTTGTGTCTGTTATTATGCTGAAGTTTGAGTCCTTGTCTTGGTTTTTAGTCACCCATTTCATAGAATCTATTTACATACCTTCATGTGCAAAGATTTATTTATTTTTCTTTTTTTTTATTTTTGTGTCTAATCCGATCCCATTAACTTAATTATTTTTATGTTTGGAAAAGAAGATTTCTAATGTGAGCATTGTTATCTCAAATTTGCTTTCCAAAATGTTAAGTTGGAGTCATATTCCCAACTAAGGCAAAATTATTATTTCCTCACTGTTCCACTCCCCTAAACCACATTAGAGATCTTTGTTTTTGTTACTTTTTCAGTAGTATGTTTTGGTGCTTAAGTCCCCATCCATTCCTTTACACATACCTCTATGCAAGTGTTAAAGTTCGTTTGTATATATGTTGCTTGATTGAGTTGTTTTATTATTGTTTTTTTTTGTTTAAAAAGGTGATGAATTAAAGTGGGAATTTCGAATGTATTTTCAGTTGATTTGGCATCATTGTTCTACCATAACCATAGCATTAGTATGATTCTCTGTCACAAATATGTCCAACTTATGTACTAGTCTTTATCCTTGCTCAGCTAATTTCATCTCATCAAGACATTGTTTCTTTCACATGTGATTAATTTGTTTTTCTATGATTAATCTTACTATCTCATTTACACATAGTTAATCATCCACATAGTCCTTTATATATGCTAATCTTCTTCTTCTTTTATTTTCTGTTTTTTTTTATGCATGGACTCCCTTGGATCGAGTCCATTGGACTCCCCTTTGTCCCCTGCATTTCTTCGAGTCGACCCTCCTCGCTGTTCGAATTTCAGAAGCTGAAACAGACCTCAGAATGATGAAAAGTCGGCTGATATTCAGCCTGTATACATTCAGTATACGTTGTATTTCAATATACATCTATATACAGGTCAAAAAATGCAGGAATACAGGGCTAAGGTGAAATATAGGTGTTCGGAAGCAAGAGATACATAAAAAGAGCCTACGCATACGCTGATATACACTGATATACACCAGCTGTATACAAAAACGGGATTGGTTTGAAGGCAAAAAATTTCAGCGAATTTAGGCCCAAGAGAGGCCCAAATTCAATTTCTCCTACCTAACTTATTTAATTATGTGATTATTCATTTATCTACTTTTTTTTTATTTTTTTTTATTGCAACTTAATTTAATTAAATTCCCGAAAAGATGAACCATATTCTCTATGTTAGTCCTTCTTTAAAAATAATTCATTCTTATCAACTCTCATACTTGTTCAAATATTTTTTTTAAGTCAAAACTTTCACGTATCTTTAATTAGATTAAGATAATTTTTTGGTTTATCTACCAAGTTGGTTCGAATTATTATTTCTAAAAAATGACGTAAATAAATCTTAATTAATCTAGTTTTGTTAAAGTCCTAATTGACCAAGTTGTTTCAATTAAGATCCAATTTTTCAAAAAAATTAAAAAAATTATTCTTTATTTAACTATTTTTATCAATGTTAATCGAATATCGTAAAATATTATATATTTTATGTCAAATTATTTTCCTAAATATTTTTTTTAAAGATATGTTTTTTTTAAGGGTTTTCTTCATTTAAATCATTTTTTTTTTCACTCATTTCAAAATTGTTCTAAGTTGAAGTATTTTTTTTTATTCTTTTTAATTTTAATAAACTTTGAAAATGTGTTAGTCAAAATCTTTTCAATTGATTAATAATAATAAATAATAGTAAAAAATAAAAATAAAATATACTTACTTAAGTCATTTTCTTAAAAAAAAAAAAAAAAAAGGAGGTTAATCAATTAATAAGAAATGGTTTTCATGTTTTAATTTATCAAATTGGTCCAAAAATGAATTAATCTAATTTTATTAATATTCCAATGACTTGTATTTCGAGTCGAATATTTTATTTTTGGGATCCCTTTTCTCTAAATAATAAAATAATATAAAATGCATCTATTTAATTATTTTCTCAAAGTTAATCAAATATTGTAAGTTATTATTTTTTATGTTAAATCGTTATTTTCCTAAATATAGTCAAATATATTTTAGTCAAGTCGCAGGTCATCCGCATGTTAGCGGACACTTCGAATGCTTAAACCCTTCTCGAAGTGTAAATTGAACCCCGAACCCCCTTTGGTATTTTCAAATGATTTTTTCTGTTTAAATCTTTGAAAATTATAAGTTTTCTTAATTTCTTTAAAAAATTAAGTGGCGACTCTTTCTAAGTATTTTTCTTAAAATGTTTTATACTTAGAACATTTCAAAAAAAAGTAATTTTTCTAAAGATAGGACAATTACGACACAACACATTGCTTATATAGGATCATTCAAACACACCCCTTTTGATATTTTCCCCGCCTAATCAGTGGAACATTCACTGGGATAGAAGGTTGGTCCCAACCCGTCTACAAAATGGGGTTAATGTTCATTCTTGGTTAGTAGTTCCACCTCTTTGCAGGGTGATGACACAAATAGTTATGGAGCACATATGATCATTTCTATCACTATTGAATTCCAACTTTGAAGAATCTAAATATTATAAATTTCAATCATATCTGCAAATTATTCAATAGTTAATTTTATACTTTAGATAACAGGTAAAAGTATCAAATATATTCCTGAACAATTCAAAATTAGTCAGTTTTATCTTTTGTTACGTCTTTTTGCTAAAAAAATACACTTCTTTCAACCGATTGCTCCAAAAAAAAAAAAAAACTTGGTTCTACTTTAATTCTTCTTCGTTAGTTTATTGCTTTATAAGGCCTTTTCTTTCTTGTAATTTGTCTTTGAAACCGTGTTCTTCTGGATCGAATTTTTTATTATTTTATTATATGTTCTAAAGTTGTTAAAAGCATAAGAAAAAAAAGATGTGTTATATAATCACCAGAAATTAATGGATAAATTATCTTAATCTAAAACGCTGAATTTAAAGTTACTTTAATTCTACATGTAATTAACTAATAAAAAAAGAGCAAGTTGATCTCATATATGTTTGAATATTCTGAATAATAAGCAGATCATAATATATCTCACAAATAAGGATAATTAATGTGAACATGCATGCTGCATTTGAGGAATAATCACACTTTTATGCATTTGTAGACTTAGAAAAAAAATTTGTTCGAGTGTTATTTATTAAAAACACGTATAATAATAAATTCAGTGTAATTCTATCGATAAAATTGAACTAGGAGGACACAATGTATGCGAACAATGAAAAATGATAGACCTTCGATTGAATGAACAAAAAACACGTATATTTCATAAACAATTAATGAAAATGAAAGAATAATATAATTATAGTCCATCTTAAATTATTTCCTATTTTAAAAAAATAATAATTAAAAAAAATAACTATAAAACATCTATACATATATTTTGAGCACCCAAAAATGGACCATGGGTTTGAAAAACTTGCAAATGAGTAAATGAGTATTGTAGACAAGTCTATTTTTTTTATTCCCAAAAAGTGTATTATATGGACATATTCTTTCAGCGTAAAACTATAGCACCTGTTCACATTGAAATCTTTATTCTTTTAGGTCAAAGGCTTATCAAGAATTTCACGTTTATGAATTTTTTATAATAATTTTAAATTAAAATATAACGCAAATTTATATATAAATGCGTTATTGACTTCAAATGAACTCGTAGATTCGAATGATGCACACAAGATTTTATGCAAATAATTAATCACCAGTCTTTTGTCATAATATTGGCTCATAACTCATTAGTATATATAGTTAATTAGTAAGTATGAATTTAGGACCAAAGTTACTTTTAAAGCTTTACTTTCTGTTCCTAATTGACATTTAGTTTATATTACTTTCAAATCGTATCTGTCTAACGCGTGCGTATATATATACGTGTAAATATTCATTAATAAAGAGTGTTAAACTTCTATCAATATTACTGTTTTTAGTGACATTTATAAAGAGTGCAAAAATGTAATTGTTACCAATAATTGTCTCTAATGAAACATATTTGGCAATAATTAAGCTATTATCATTAATTAATTGCCGCTAAAAAATATTTTTGATATAGTGTCATATTATTTTCTTTAAAAAATATCTTTAACATATGAGAAAAATATACAACAGAACAACATTTTATTACTTATTAATTAGAATATTGATTTGGTCACATGGTCAAAACTTAAATAACATACTTTGAAGTCAAAGAAATTTATAGAATGGTTTAATTGGTGAATTAATAATATAGGTTGATATTTAATACTATAATGTTTTCAAACTAAATAAACATTTGACTAACATTTTTAATTGTATTATTCTTTTTCCCATTTTTTTTTGTGGTTTCTGAATTTCTATATTTTAATTAGATACTGAATTTATGTAGGCCTTATTTCACTAAGAATTGGTCAAGTTGATCTTCAATAAGGATAATGTGAGCCAAATAAACCGAAACAAATAAATATTTATATATTCACAAATCACAAACATATTTAAATCAAGATGCATATTCTTAATTTTATTATAAATTCAACTATACTGATTTTCTGATAAACAATTTATAATTTTCAGGATTCTTTTCCTTTATTGCTGATTTTACAGGTAATCCTTTTTAAAAATTTTCTTTTATCGAGTGAGTTATATCACTTTGATAGGAATAAAAACAAAGAAAAAAGTTGATACAACAGACAAGGCTAATTATTTGAAAATGACATTTAAAAAATTGTTCATGGATAAGGGTGTTGGAGTTTTATGGAGTACAACAATATTTCTTCAGTCTTTTATTTTATTATTTTAAAAAAAAATATATATGAAAAAGTCAATAGCAATTTGTTTTTTTTTTTTTAGACGTAAGCCGATATTTAAGAGAGAGAAAAAATTTAAATTTAGAAGTTTCAAATAATGATAGAGAATACGCAAAGGTAGAATGTTATAGAAATTTCGCTAACTTTATCATCAATTTTAATTCAACACAAAAACCAAGAATAGCAAAAATATGTTTATGCCTGTATTTTAAGTGTGCGATATATATCTTTGCAAAAGTAGAACATTATGAAAATTTTACTGACTTTATCATTAATTTTAATTTTACTACGCTCAATAAAAACCTAAAATAGCATAAATGGGTTTGTGTCCTCTTACAAAGTCATTTGACTGCAATCACACTTGGAAAAACTATATAGAAAAATCGATAAGTCGAAAATTCAGATAGTAATAAATTAATTAAGTTACTAAAATTTTCGTGGTATGCAAATACATTGCTTTATATATCATGCATCTTCTGTTGACTACCAAATTTCATTACTATGATATTATTATTATTATTATTCAATTGAATAGGACCCAAATACTGTCTCATGTAAAGTGTAAGAACAAAATTCATATGAAATGGCTTACCTCATGTCTCTTTTACTGTCTTGCTTATCAGCCACCATTCTATTTATTTTCTGATATTTTCTTAGTTGTTTCCTTTTGTTTAATTACATAATTAATATTTAATTAATTAGATTGTATTTTAAAAAATATTAATTTAGGGTGTTTGTATGAAGAAAAAATATTTGATCAAAAATATATAAAAACATTTTGTACCATTTAGGTAAATATTATGAGAGCTATATAGGGTGAAAGATTGAAAGGTAGAAAGTTTTCTAAAATATTTTGACCAACGAAACATGAAAAAATAGAAAAATGTTCTACGAGAATACATATCCCTTGGTATTTTCCTGTTTCATATCATTGAGAACTTTATAATTAAAACATTACGATAAACACATTTTTAAGTAGTTGAAACTATTTATTCTTGAGAAAATCTCGTTGCTAACCAACTTATTCCTTCATTCTATTTTTATTTATTTTTTGGTTATTTAATTTGTTCCCTTCTTCTTGTTCATTAGGACTATTATTTACCCCTTCATTGCAATTTATTTGTTCTTGACATATAAAGTACACAAACCCCAATAATTTGGATATTAATTACATCTAGTAATGGTAAATGGACGAATTAGGTAAAATTTGGGCGGGCTAAAAATGTGTTACAGTTCAATCAGCTCATTTTAATATGGATAAAATATGAATTGAATAAAATACTAGTTATACCCATTTGAAGAGTATCAATTCTCCAATTGTTCTCTCATCTCCGAGAAAATGAGTTGAAACAGTTTCATAACTCTGTTTCTACTCTATAGTTAATGCATCTGCTCTGCTCTCCATGCTTTAGTTGATTAAAATGGACCCCAAAGTAAAGAAAATCACTTAGCAAAGTACAAGTATAATGTAAAAAACAAAAAAAAATTGTAACAAAAGAGACAAGTATTATCAGAAAGCAACTTACATAAACTATTATACAATTACACCAATTTCCTTTCTTTTCAACACAGAAATATACAAAAACACTTCATACCCATATATGACATGTAGTTTATCCATAAAATATCCATATTTTAATCGGTTAAATATGGATATAAACCATATTCTCTATATTTAAAAGTTACTCTCTCAACCCATATTTAATGGGCGGGTCAGTGAAAAATGACCTAAATTGCCAACACTAATTACATCATATTTTGAAAGTTTTCCAAATTACATTAATCTCAGATTTTTTCTGGATACATTGCTCCTTTGTCCAATATATAGAAATGATACATACCTTATGTATTAGATATATAAGTTATGTATCAGATACATAACTATAAATCAGATTCCAACTGATTTAGGTTTGAAATAATTGGGGTTATGTATCAACAATAACATGTGTACCAGATATATTGTATATAAACAAAGTTGTAATGTATCAAGGTGAAGTGATGTATCCGGATGTTAAGAAAGAGAAGGAAAAAGAGGATATTTGTAATTAATTCAAATCGTGTAATTACGTCATTTTCCCTATAATTTAATGTTGTAATCTTAAACATGTTATGTGAAAAGCTAAAATTAAAGAGCTCTAAAAAAAAGGAAAACAGTGTTCTTTTTAAATGAAAATAGGACAAAACAAATTGAAACGGAGGAGTAATATTATATTCCCTCCTTTAATTTCTTTTGATCTTGTCTTTGAAACCGTGTTGATCTGATCTCCATTCCAGAAAAGTTGGTTGACTTATAAGTATCATAAGAAAAGAGATGTGTCATCTCCACAAATTAATGGATAAGTTATACCCTAGTCTTAAACTATGAAGATTTATTTAATTAGCGGTAAAATCAGAATTTTTATTTAAAAATTTAAAGTATGAACAAATAAATATACGACGAAGTTAAATGGATTCAATATCAATATATATTAAAATAATTTTAATCATATATATATAATTGAAATTTTCTTATCATAAAAAATGCAAATGAATGTCCTGCTCGATTATACTTGACTCTGCCTCTATTTATGCTATTTTAATGCTACTTGTAACTTTAGAAAAAGAGAGAAGAAAGTTGATAATAATATATATTTGAATTTTCTTAAAAAGCAGATCAATTCATTATATTGTAATATATATTTCTCTAAAGTCTTTGATAAGGATATATGATGTGAACATACAAGATGCAATTATTTGAGGGAAATCATATATAACTTCATGCATTTATAGACTTAGAAAAAATATGGTTGATCAAGTGCTACTTGTTAAAACACTAGGTCCTATATCTCATTGGACTTCTTCCTTTTTAGTGAACATGAAATGGATGTCCTAATGAAAAAAATATTAATACGGTGATTAAAAATTTTCCTTCTTTATAGCTTTATTTTACTGTCAATTGATTGGTGCACTAATAAAATTGTGATGAATTATGTATGTGATAATTACATTTTATACACCATTGAGTCATTCAAATGACATATATCAATAGGTAAATTTATTTAGATTTTGAATTTTAAATATAAAATATATTATTTATTATAATGGGCAGAAATGACTTGATAGTACAAAAAGATTACAAGTAACAGTGTAAAATTTAATTTTTAACCCAATATGGTATTGGATCCACCCGCTCTGGTTTAAGGGTGGATATTAACCTATCAAAATTATACCAAGAAGCAAAAACTTTTTTTTTTAATGAAATATTCTTATATATCATCTGTTTTAAGCACACCAAAAATCCTTTTATTCAAATGTACACTTTTTTATATGAATCATATATATCATTCATATAAATTACACATGAGATAACAAAAGAAGAATAAACAATTACTCTATTTTTTTTTCTTCACTGCAATTGTGATGGTATTGTACGTGATGGGGATGACTCAACTGACGATGAACTTCCCGATTCAATCGGTCCGAAAAATAAATCGGACAAATAATGTGCTAAATCCTCCGGAGAATATTTGATCACATGATTCGAATGTCTCTCTTTTGCTATCGTATCTCTATGTATATTGTAAAACTCTCTATAAGCTGGTAGTATTTTCCTTGCAATCGATACTTTCAAATCATCTCGGAGCTTACTATTTGGTACGACGTAGAGAGATTGCTTCCGATGAGCTTGCTCGAATGATGAATTGAATCTCTTGAATATCTCTTTCACTTGTTGTGGAGAGATCGAGGCTTTTGGATCTCGCGGGAGAGATTGGATGACGTGGCTCCATCCTAGCTGTTCATAATTGGAGGCAAACTTTTTGATTTTTCCCTCTTGTTTTGATATCCAATTTTCACCTAGCAAGTACTTGAGATTCGATGAACGGACTTTTACGACGATGTACCGGAGATTGTTGGCTAAGAAGAGGTACGCGAGGGAAACGTCTTTGTAGTGCTTTGCTTTGCCGTCGAGTTTGCAGAGAAGAATGAGAATCAACCAAGCAAATCGGAGTGAGATTACCGGTGCTGGAGACTCATCGGAATCAGCCATACCGAAATATGATTCAGGCAATGAACTTTTAGCCGGAGGAGGAGACTCGCCGAGGATGTCAGAGAGTACGTAGCTGTAATCGGCAAGTAGAATGATGTAATTCATTGCGTCAATGGTGAGAGGATGGATTCCACCGCCGGCAACCGTCGTCTTTGACGATTCCTTTTGAAGAGCAGTTTCAAATTCAGCCAAAGCCATCCTTATAGACTCGCCAAGCTTAACGAGAGACGTCATAGCTTGAGATCGGATAGCAGATTCTGAATCGAAGGAAAATGTAGTTTCAATCTCCGTCCAGTGTTCGACGATTGAAGTGTACATATCGAGCATACGGAACACTTTTTCCGGCGACTTCTTACTGTTTTTCGCCACAATTTCCGGGAAGCTAAACAGAATCATAGCTCCATCTTTTGAAATTTCAGTAAAACACGATTCTCTAATTGCATCACTGGAAGCAAAAACGTGATCGCAGAGAATCCTCTCACCGTCGAACAATGTTTTCATAGCTACATTCACTGCATTAAGCCAATCATTAATCTTCAGATCCATAACTTCCCAATCCATTTTATGAACTTGCGAAGAACTCAATTTCTCAACACCGAGTCTATAAATCCCTTCATCGATAATCGATTTACGTATAACTTTGTAAATCTGCAAGCACTCTTTCGTATATCCAGAAGAAATCATACACTCTGCAATCAATCTCAAATCCGCCATTACAACATTAGAAATATCCTCAACTTCAGAAATAGATTCACCAGCAATTGCAACACGATTATCAATATCATCATCCTCAATGTTGAACTCAGAGGTACTCGATCGAGTACTTATCGAAGTACGTGAAGACACAGTGGATATAGATTCTGGATCCAAAAGTGCTCTGTTAATTGATAGAATCTGATAAAACTCCTTCTGCAGTCGTTTCATCGCGATTTGCATCAATGATTGAGCACGAACAAGCTTATCGGATCTGGAATTCTCACTAGCATGAAAATGCATCGCCTTATGTAAATTATTCACATATTTGATGAAATCCTTAGCTTCTTTTCGATTCTCATAGAACAGAGAAGTCACCTTAGCGAAGGTAGTAGTATCAGGATCCCATTTCGTGATCATCTGCTCAGCCATCTCGATCGTCCGATCAATCACTGCTTCAGAAAAACTCGGCCTGGATGGCGAAAAGGCAAAACGGGAAGGAGAAGAGAATGGTGAAGTAGATGGAGAATTCATATCACTTGCTGAACTGTGTTTTGGAGAAAACCAATTCAGAGTTTTCATTCCTTTTCTTGGCATGATTTTGTCTTATGTTTTGAGAAATAATTGATAAATTTTGTTATCGCGATAGCGAAATAATCAAAAAAATTTGAATATATAGTTTTTGGATGAATAAATGAAGAGTAAAGTAATATGATTGATGTTTTTTTGATGGGTTTTGATGGGTGTTAAATGGGGTATTTATAGAGCTCGCAAAATTGTATTGGACTTTTAGGAGTCAATAATAGATGCAAAATTGAGTATTCAAAAGGTGTTTACTACTATTATTCACACGTTCCTTCAATAACAAGAAGTTTTGAATTATTCCAATTTTACACTATGGTTTTTATGTTGCTTAAGAAACCAAAAGTGTGTAACAATGTTCGATTTGACACCTAGACCATGGTATATAAATCTACCCCAATGATTTTTTTTATTATTACTTCCTCTGTCTCGATATATATAATATTGTTTGACTTGACATAAAGTTTCAGAAAGAAATAATCTTTCGAAAATTGTGGTCTAAAATACTTATTTCATTAGGGTAAAATGAAAAATAATAAGTATAAATTAGGTCCAAATTATTGCCAATTATAAAAAAGATGATTTTTTTTTTAATTGATTAAAAAGAAAAGTGTGTCAGCAGACAAAAACAATATAGTATATTTGACTTTCTAAAGAGTGTCATATCTTTATTATTATTAGAGGCAAGTATTGAAAAAACACATGAACTTAGCATGAATAGTTAGTTACTTAGTTTCTTCCCCGAATTATTGACAACCTTAAAATTACTCTTCTACTTAACTAATTGAACTTAAAGACACCCTCGGTCTGCCATATGACATAGCAAGTGATCCCAAATTGTTATAGGAGTGTGAAACTCTTAATAAAAACTGAGAGAAATGTTGAAAACACCCCTAAACTTGACGAGAATTTAGGAATGTATTTCACCAATGTGGCAAGATTAGGGGTATATTTAAATTCAGATGGTCAAGTAATTTAGTATTTTAAAAGTTGTCATAAAACTAATAGTTTGCACTAAATTTAAAAATGTTTTCAATATTTAACTTCTCCCTTATGTAATTATTATGTTTAAATTCTTCCATAAATAGGACCTAACACAAAATATATGTGTCATGGAAAGTGAAAGCACAACTAAACTTCATATGAAATTGCTTAACTCATTACTTAATTAGCGCACCCTTCTAGTTATTTCCTAAAATTTTCTCAATTGTTTCCTTTTGTTACATAATTATTATATTTAATTGGTCATTAAGGGTGCTTAATTAGGTTAGTGATGGAAGTGGTGATCTCATCATTAATATATATTCTCAATTATTGACTATTAATTAGCTTATTTTGTTATATAGACACAATAGTTATACCTTATTACTCCATAGTTCAAACATATCATTTTCAAGAATTCATCAGACCAAATAAAATACTTCACAATTAAACTAACTACTATTTCCTTTGTTTCAAAGTAGTTGTCAATTACGTTTCATTTTTTGAGAATTAATTTGACTAAACTTTTATAGTTAAAAATTTGATAAGATTTATTCAATAGTTTAAAATTAAAATTTAGATATTCTAAAACTATATAAAAAGTATAATACATTGCAATTTTTTTCAAATGAAAAAAAAATATCGTAAAGTATTATTCAATAATTGTGATAAATAAAAATGGGAGTACTAATATACTATCATTTTCTTGAGTCATATTAGGTTGGAGTCGTAATCATTTAACTAAGCATTACTTGTACATCATTCTACTAAAATCATTTTAATCCCTCCGTAATTATTCTATGTACATACCTTTTTTACTTTTTAATTTCTTAAGAGGTTATCAATCATGCTCCCATTGTGTACTTCTAGAAATAGTAATTTCAATTCTCAGTTATATTGTTCCGATTCTCTAAAATATTGTAGCATCTTTATCGGATTCTCAAATATGCATTGCTTATAGAGGATCATTCAAACACACTCCTTTTGATATTTTCCCCGCCTAATCAGTGGAACATTCACTGGGATAGAAGGTCGGTCCCAACCCGTCTACAAAATGGGGTTAATGTTCATTCTTGGTTAGTAGTTCCACCTCTTTGCAGGGTGATGACACAAATAGTTATGGAGCACATATGATCATTTCTATCACTATTGAATTCCAACTTTGAAGAATCTAAATATTATAAATTTCAATCATATCTGCAAAATATTGAATAGTTAATTTTATACTTTAGATAACAGGTAAAAGTATCAAATATATTCCTGAACAATTCAAAATTAGTCAGTTTTATCTTTTATTACGTCGTTTTGCTAAAAAAATACACTTCTTTCAACCGATTGCTCCAAAAAAAAAAAAAACTTGGTTCTACTTTAATTCTTCTTCGTTAGTTTATTGCTTTATAAGGCCTTTTCTTTCTTGTAATTTGTCTTTGAAACCGTGTTCTTCTGGATCGAATTTTTTATTATTTTATTATATGTTCTAAAGTTGTTAAAAGCATAAGAAAAAAAAGATGTGTTATATAATCACCAGAAATTAATGGATAACTTATCTTAATCTAAAACGCTGAATTTTAAGTTACTTTAATTCTACTTGTAATTAACTAATCAAAAAAAGAGCAAGTTGATCTCATATATGTTTGAATATTCTGAATAATAAGCAGATCATAATATATCTCACAAATAAGGATAATTAATGTGAACATGCATGCTGCATTTGAGGAATAATCACACTTTTATGCATTTGTAGACTTAGAAAAAAAATTTGGTTCGAGTGTTATATATTAAAAACACGTATAATAATAAATTTAGTGTAATTCTATCGATGAAATTGAACTAGGAGGACATAATGTATGCGAACAATGAAAAATGATAGACCTTCGATTGAATGAACAAAATACACGTACATTTCATAAACAATTAATGAAAAATGAAAGAATAATACAATTAAAGTCCATCTTAAATTATTTCCTATTTTTTAAAAATAATAATTAAAAAAAATAACTATAAAACATCTATATATATATTTTGAGCACCCAATAATGGACCATGGATTTGAAAAACTTGCAAATGAGTAAATGAGTATTTGTAGACAAGTCTTTTTTTTTTATTCCCAAAAAGTGTATTATATGGACATATTCTTTCAGCGTAAAACTATAGCACCTGTTCACATTGAAATCTTTATTCTTTTAGGTCAAAGGCTTATCAAGAATTTCACGTTTATGAATTTTAATAATAATTTTAAATTAAAATATAACGCAAATTTATATATAAATGCGTTATTGACTTCAGATGAACTCGTAGATTTGAATGATACACACAAGATTTTATGCAAATAATTAATCACCAGTCTTTTGTCATAATATTGGCTCATAACTCATTAGTATATATAGTTCATTAGTAAATATGAATTTAGGACCAAAATTACTTTTAAAGCTTTACTTTCTGTTCCTAATTGACATTTAGTTTATATTACTTTCAAATCGTATTTGTCTAACGCGTGCGTATATATATATATATATATATATACGTATAAATATTCATTAATAAAGAGTGTTAAACTTTCTATTAATATTACTGTTTTTAGTAACATTTATAAAGAGTGCAAAAATGTAATTGTTATCAATAATTATCTTTAAAGAAACATATTTGGCAATAATTAAGCTATTATCATTAATTAATTGCCGCTAAAAAATATTTTTGATATAGTGTTCATATTATTTTCTTTAAAAAATATATTTAACATATGAGAAAAATATACAACAGAACAACATTTTATTACTTATTAATTAGATTATTGATTTGGTCACATGGTCAAAACTTAAATAACATACTTTGAAGTCAAAGAAATTTATAGAATAGTTTAATTAATGTAGGCCTTATTTCACTAAGAATTGGTCAAGTTGATCTTCAATAAGGATAATGTGAGCCAAATAAACCGAAACAAATAAATATTTATATATTCACAAATCACAAACATATTTAAATCAAGATGCATATTCTTAATTTTATTATAAATTCAACTATACTGTTTTTCTGATAAACAATTTATAATTTTCAGGATTCTTTTCCTTTATTGCTGATTTTACAGGTAATCCTTTTTTTAATTTTTTTTTTTATCGAGTGAGTTATATCACTTTGATAGGAATAAAAACAAAGAAAAAAGTTGATACAACAGACAAGGCTAATTATTTGAAAATGACATTTAAAAAAATTGTTCATGGATAAGGGTGTTGGAGTTTTATGGAGTAGAACAATATTTCTTCAGTCTTTTGTTTTATTATTTTTTTAAAAATACATATGAAAAAGTCAATAGCAATTTGTTTTTTTTTAGACGTAAGCCGATATTTAAGAGAGAGAAAAAATTTAAATTTAGAAGTTTCAAATAATGATAGAGAATACGCAAAGGTAGAATATTATAGAAACTTCGCTAACTTTATCATCAATTTTAATTCAACATAAAAACTTAAAATAGCAAAAATATGTTTATGCCTGTTTTTTAAGTGTGCGATATATATCTTTGCAAAAGTAGAACATTATGAAAATTTTACTAACTTTATCATTAATTTTAATTTTGCTACGCTCAATAAAAACCTAAAATAGCATAAATGGGTTTGTGTCCTCTTACAAAGTCATTTGACTGCAATCACACTAGGAAAAAATACATTACTTTATATATCATATGCATCTTCTGTTGACTACCAAATTTCATTACTATGATATTATTAATTATTATTATTATTATTATTATTATTCAATCAAATAGGACCCAAATACTGTCTCATGTAAAGTGTAAGAACAAAATTCATATGAAATGGCTTACCTCATGTCTCTTTTACTGTCTTGCTTATCAGCCACCATTCTATTTATTTTCTGATATTTTTCTTAGTTGTTTCCTTTTGTTTAATTACATAATTAATATTTAATTAATTAGATTGTATTTTAAAATATATTAATTTAGGGTGTTTGTAGGAAGAAAAAATATTTGATCAAAAATATATAAAAACATTTTGTACCATTTAGGTAAATATTATGAGAGCTATATAGAGTGAAAGATTGAAATGTAGAAAGTTTTCTAAAATATTTTGACCAACGAAACATGAAAAAATAGGAAAATGTTCTACGAGAATACATATCCCTTGGTATTTTCCTATTTCATATCATTGAGAAACTTTATAATTAAAACATTACGATAAACATATTTTTAAGTAGTTGAAACTATTTATTCTTGAGAAAATCTCGTTGCTAACCAACCTATTCCTTCATTCTATTTTTATTTATTTTTTGGTTATTTAATTTGTTCCCTTCTTCTTTGTTCATTAGGACTATTATTTACCCCTTCATTGCAATTTATTTGTTCTTGACATATAAAGTACACAAACTCCAATAATTTGGATATTAATTACATCTAGTAATGGTAAATGGACGGATTGGGTAAAATTTGAATGGGTTAAAAATGGATTACAATTCAACCAATTCATTTTAATATGAATAAAATATGGATTGAATAAAATACTAGTTATACCCATTTGAGTTGAAACAGTTTCATAACTCTGTTTCCACTCTATAGTTAATGCATGTGCTCTGCTCTCCATGCTTTAGTTGATTAAAATGGACCCCAAAATAAAGAAAATCACTTAGCAAAGTACAAGTATAATGTAAAAAAAAAAAAAAAAAAAAGTAACAAAAGAAACAAGTATTATCAGTAAGCAACTTACATAAACTATTATACAATTACATCAATTTCCTTTCTTTTCAACACACTAGCAGAAATATACAAAAACACTTCATACCCATATATGACATGTAGTTTATCCATAAAATATCCATATTTAAATAGGTTAAATATGGATATAAGCCCAAATATTACCTATATTTAAAAATTACTCTCTCAACCCATATTTAATGGGCGGGTTGGGCGGATCAGTGAAAAATGACCTAAATTACCGACACTAATTACATCATATTTTGAATGTTTTCCAAATTACATTAATCTCAGATTTTTTGCGGATACATTGCTCCTTTGTCCGATATATAGAAACGATACATACCTTATGTATTAGATATATAAGTTATGTATCAGATACATAACTATAAATCAGATTCCAACTTATTTAGGTTTGAAATAATTGGGGTTATGTCAACAATAACATGTGTACCAGATAAATTGTACGTAAACAAAGTTGTAATGTATCAAGGTGAAGTGATGTATCCGGATGTTAAGAAAGAGAAGGAAAACGAGGATTTTTGTAATTAATTCAAATCGTGTAATTACGTCATTTTCCCTATAATTTAATGTTGTGATCTTAAACATGTTATGTGAAAAGCTAAAATTAAAGAGCTCTAAAAAAAAGGAAAACAATGTTCTTTTTAAATGAAAATAGGACAAAACAAATTGAAACGGAGGAGTAATATTATATTCCCTCCTTTAATTTCTTTTGATCTTGTCTTTGAAACCGTGTTGATCTGATCTCCATTCCAGAAAAGTTGGTTGATTTATAAGTAGCATAAGAAAAGAGATGTGTCATCTCCACAAATTAATGGATAAGTTATTTCCTAGTATTAAACTATGAAGATTTATTTAATTAGCGGTAAAATCAGATTTTTTATTTAGAAATTTAAAGTATGAACAAATAAATATAATATGAGGTTAAATGGATTTAATATCTACAATATATATTAAAATAATTTTAATTATATATAAATAATATAATTTTTTATTATAAAAAATGTGACTGAATATCCTTCTCGATCCTACTTGGCTCCGCCTCTATTTATGTTATTTTAATGCTACTTGTAACTTTTGATAAAAGAGAGAAGAAAGTTGATAATAATATATATTTGAACATTCTTAAAAAGCAGATCAATTCATTATATTGTAATATATATTTCTCTAAAGTCTTTGATAAGGATATATGATGCAATTTGAGGGAAATCATATATAACTTCATGCATTTATAGACTTAGAAAAAATATGGTTGATCAAGTGCTACTTTGTTAAAAACACTAGGTCCTATATCTCATTGGACTTCTTCCTTTTTATTGAAAATGAAATGGATGTCCTAATAAAAAAAAAATATTAATACGGTGATCAAAATTTTTCCTTCTTTATAGCTTTATTTTAATTACTGTCAATTGATTGGTGCACTAATAAAATTGTGATGAATTATATATGTGATAATTAAATTTTATACACCATTGAGTCATTCAAATGACATATATCAATAGGTAAATTTATTTAGATTTTGAATTTTAAATATAAAATATATTATTTATTATAATGGGCAGAAATGACTTGATAGTACAAAAAGATTACAAGTAACAGTGTAAAATTTAATTTTTAACCCAAAATTAGTATTAAGGCCAATTGAAGTTCAATAGGCAAAATGAGGAGAATTTTAAACTATTTTTAGTTTGTTTGGGAGTTTTTTTTTTTTTTTACCTTTTCTTGGTAAAAGAATTGTTGGATCATATATTATATCACTCGATCTGAAATTAGTTTGGGGGCTGATATATGAGTCATCTATTAGCATTTAACTATTTTCAGGTCCATTATACTTTTTTCACCTTTCCATAGGAACTTCGATCATTTTTCTCCCTTAATGACGTAAATCCATAACTGTAGAGTTTGAGGTGAAGAGTGCTTACTATTCGAGCAGTTTTTCTTCTTATCAGTCCATAAAAAAATCTATTCTTGTTTTTTTTTTTAAAAAAAAAACTAAAATAAAATTATATATATATATGAGCATCCAAAAATAGACTAGGTACTTAACTTTTAAAGAAAGCCATTAGATTTTTGTTTGAGACATAAAATAACACATCTTGACTAAAATCTGAGATAAGGTATGAAAACAGTTTAATTTATTAGGATAGTACTTCGAACTGTTTGAATATTCAGAAGCAGATCCTAAAATTTATACAATATTGATACTTAAATGTGAACATGCTACATTTGAGGAATCAAAGTGCGTGCATGCATGAATTTATAGACTTAGAAATTTGAGAGAGAGGAAAGTACAGCACCCAAAATAGGCCATGGACTTAATTTATTAAGACTTTTAAAAATATATATATAAAATTGGACTATTTTTCGATTTGTGTGTGTCATCCTTACGCATGATGGCAGGAGTCATGCTAATTTTTTCTGTATTGTTCCAATTTTATCGGATGTCCCCGAAGGAACATTTATTAAGACTTGAAATAAACATAATATTACGAATAAGACACTTTTCAAACGGATCCGGCTCCCCTCCATTATCCTCTTCTCTCCATTTCGTCAAGTGCACGTCTAGATTAGAGACATGTGTCATATTTAAAGTTTAAAGGTTAAGATTATATCATATGAACAAATATCATAACCATAGTTAAGTCAACTAATTTTAGAAAACTACTCTCCAAATTTGGTAAGGATTACAATATATTCTATACCAAATTTGATATTTATTAATATCATTAATTTCATATTATATTTTTGTATTTAAATATTAAATTGTAAATTTTTAGTTTTAAACTAATTATTTTTAAATGATAAAAGATTGCTATTATGCGTTCTTTTGATTACTTCTGATCAATTCCAATGTTCTCCTTTTTTTTGGATCATTTTTCAGCTTATTTAATTCTACTAAACAATTGCTAGAACGGAAAATGATTTTTTTTGTCTATTGCTACAGTACGTTTTTCAAAAAAAAATATAATTAAATAATTGGAGTGGATTAGTAAGATAAATAAAATAGATATCTTCATATTTCTTATAAAAATAGTTTAAAATAAAATTAGATTTCAACAAAATTTAATGTAAAATATATATTTAAATTGATTGGGTGACTTTTTAAGCGAAATATTAATAGTTGAGTGACTTTCTAAGTAAAATATCAATAGTTGTGTGACTTTTGAGTTATAATCATTAATTTCATATTATATTTTTGTATTTACATATTAAATTGTAAATTAAAAATATAAAATGAAATTAAAGATATTAATAAATATCAAATTTTGTATGGAATATATTGTAATTCTTACCTAATTTGGAGAGTAGTTTTTTAAAATTAGTTGACTTAACTATGATTATGATATTTGTTAATATAATATAATCTTGACCTTTAAACTTTAAATATGACACATGTCTCTAATTTAGACGTGCACTTAACGAAATGGATGGAAAAGGTAATGGAGTAACTAATTAGTCCGAAGCATATTTTTTCATCGAAAGTTTCAAGTTTAGTTGTTTACATAAAAACTATACTTAATTAATTAATATATATATATATATATATATATATATATATATATCCAAAGCAAATTATTGTGTTTGATTTCCCTTTTCAAATATATAGGAGTCCATGAATATGGGGAGTTAATTGTCTCAATTGAATTACTGGAAAAACTCTCTCTTTTTTCCCTTTTTTTTTGGGGGGGGGAGGGGGGGGGGGGGAGCCAAGTGATATACTCGACATAAAGTTCTTTTTGTGGTTATAAACAAAAAATTCCTAAATTATGTTCTGTCCTTTTTTATAATTAATTCGTATGTATATACATGTGAAAATGAATTTAAGTTCTAATTCTAAATCAAAAGTTAATTAGGTGAAGATTCTTTTACACTTAACTAATGTAAGACTTGAACACTTCTGTATGTTCAAGATCAAATATTTCAAGCGTACATATAAATAACAATGTATAATATATATATAAACATGGGAGCGCAATATTAAATAAATAAAAAAAAGAACTTGTTTATGATATTATGTAAAAAAGGTAAATCTTGAATTTAAAAATTATAATATATATAACAATTATCTCGCGATGTGAAATTCACATCAAGGATAAAATTGGTCTATTTAGTTTTTTAATTCTCTCCGCTTTAAATGAATTTGTGGTTTATATTCTGAGATTACTTAAAATATATTTGATGATTGTGACGCCTTATAACTAATTAGTCCAAAACACATTTTTTTCATCGAAGATTTCATGTGCACTCTGCGTTCACATAAAACTAATTAGTAATTGTATGACATGAATTTCTTTATGTGGTTATAAACAAAAATTTCCTAAATTATGTTCTGTCCTTTCTTATTAATTCCTGTATCTATAATTGTGAAAACGAATTTAAGCTCCAAGTTTAAATCAAAAGTTAATTAGGCGAAGATTATTCAAAATCATATATATGAAAACATGAATAGTTGTACGCTTAACTAATGTAAAACTTGAACACCTCTCTACACGTTCAAGACTAAATATTTCAAGCGTATAACGTATAATATAAATATGGGAGCGCAATATTAGATAAATATAAATAAAGAAAAAGAGTTTGTTTCTGATACTATATATAAAAAAAAATGAATCTTGAATCTAAAATAAAATTTCAAAATAAATAGTAGCAATTAGCTTGTGATGTGAAATTCACCTAAAGTCAACCTGAGATTCTAGCATATTAAAAACTTAAAATAGTTTTCTTTTTCTTCGAGACATATTCTTAATGTCCTTGCATCTTCCTATCAACATACTCTACTCAGTCATCTGTCGATTTAAATTTTCCTCATTGGTACAAGAGGCAGGGCTTTGTAGGAAGAGGTCACCAGGTTCACATGAATCTATGATTTTTTTCCAGAGAGTTATATATAGTAGTGTTATATTTATAAAAAAAATATTTAAATATATGTCATGAATTCACATTCGAAGTATCATAAAATGCAATGATGATTGAGTGCATCTCTCTAAGTGACGTTAAAAATTTAATCTTATAGCTATCTAGTTTTATTTTCCTAGCTCAAATTGGGTAACACCCCCCCCCCCCCCCCAAGTGGTTATTGGCATTACTTTCAAAATTTTCAAGTTTGTCACATTGGAAATTCCTAATTAAAAATTTGTAGTAATTTTTTGGGATAAGGGTCTGAAAAATATCCAACTTTGGTCGAATTTGTTGTTGCGATACTAAACTTTCATGAGGATCTATTACCTTCCTAGACTATTTAATACCGTATTTTAAACATATATATTTATCCACGTGGACATAAAAAATAATGCAAAATTATAAATAGTAATATGTCCACGTGAGCACATATATACATTTAAAATACACTATTAAATAGTTCAGGGGGTAAAAAAATACGGTATTAAATAGTCTAGGGAGGTAATAGGTCCTCATGAAAGTTTAGTATCGCAACAACAAATCCGACCAATGTTGGAGTATTTTTCAAACCCTTATCCCTAATTTTTTTTATTTAATTAATGTGTATATTAAAACTAGTAGTACTAATTAATATAACATACAATCAATGGGTTCAGTTGATCTCAATATATATATATATATACACTATTTGAATAGATAAGAATTAATTTCGACCTATAATTTTAATGATTCTAGTGATAAGAACCTAAACCGATCAAATTTATATCTTAGATCCACTTTTTTGTAATAATACAACCATCATCTCGAAATTCTGAATACTCCTTTTACCATAGAAATCAACCATCCTCTTTTAATTGATAGGAACTAAGCAATCAAACGACGTAATCTGACGAATATTTCGAATCCATTTGAAAGTGATGAACTAATATATATTATTTATTAAATTGTGCGTCATGAACATTGACAAATAATGCAAATAATTAGTGGTTTGGAAAATTATTGAATTTAATTTTAGCTAGATTTTCAAAAATCTTGAAAATAAGCAAGAAAAAAGGAAAGCAAAGTAATATACGTAAACATAAACCACGACAATATATAGAAAGTGATTGGTCAAAACTTAAAAAGGCAATATTGGACCATAGTTGAATTATTTTACTGGCTACCCTATGTTCAAATATCAACATACAATATATCTATATTCTATATTCAACATTTTCTTTAATGATATGGTTTATTATAACAAATAACAACAAAAAATAATTGATCAATGATGTGCTACATTTTTCATTTTCTTGAAAGTAACATTTGCATTTTTAATTCTTGTTCTTTTCTTTCCTTTCTCATTAGGGTTTGTAATTGTACTCTCATTTTTAAAGTGAAAAAGACGAACTATATGTTTAATTCAATCCTAAAATTACCTCGTAAAATCATTATGCAAAGATCGCATATAAGAAGCTAATACCTTAATAATTAATCAACATGAGAGTACTCAAACACCACTTTGTATGCCTAAGACGGAACAAATGAACATGATCAGCGCCGCTAGTTCAAGAATAAATTTGTTTCTGATACAGTGTGTGAAAGAAAGAAGGTAATTGTAAGACTAATTAACTGGTTGATTTTTATACATCAGTTCACTCAATCGTTTGTCGATTTGAATTTGAATTATTTCCTTGACTCGAAAGGAATATCTATTGTCACTTTTAATTGTTAGGAAGTCCAATCAAACAACCTTAGACATATATATTTGAAATTACTGGAAGATGAATTATTATATATTAATGGTACGTAATGAATTCATTGATAAATAATGCAAATATTGGTGAGCATAATGGGTCTGTTTTGTTGTCTTAATAAAAAAGGGATTATAACATAAAGTCTAAAACATCGTTATCGTGGAATGGGAATTATAACTCCAAGAGACCGTAAGAATTAACTATAGTCCTCGGATAATTTATCACGTAGTTTTTAGTTTATTTTCATTATTAATATAGTCATTTTTTAATATTTTTTTCAAAGCATTGAATTTATTATGTTGAAAGGATGAGACGATAAATATATTAATCTATTTATTATTCCTTAAAAAGTGTATCAAATCAATACTGATCAACAAATAAAAACAAGTATAAATTTTAGGAATCACATAGTTTTAATATGAAATTACAATTTATCCCTATTTAGTTTGCCATTACATTAATCCCTGAAAAAGTAAAACAAATCGGATACATAATATGTAGCTCGAATACATTATAAAATAAACCGGATACATAATATGTAGCTCGGATACATTAAAAACTAGCTCGGATATATTAAAACTAGTTCGGATACATTAAATACTAGTTCGGATACATTAAATACTAGTTCGGATACATTAAAAACTAGTTCGAATACATTATAAAATAATTTAGAATTAGGAGAGAAATAAGGGATATATTTTAGAGGTTTTTAGAAATAGAAGGGAATATTAGAAATAAGGAAACATAAGACGTGTATTTCAGTAATTTTCCTTAAAAATAAACAAAGGGAATATTTCTAATGATGTTATCATTAGTACTATGAAAAATGCTTTTACAATTCACTTATTTTAAAATGGAGGGGTATTTTTTAAGTAATGAAAACTTGTTCAATGGTGTTGTAATAATATGCTTATAAAACTATTATTTTTCTTAATATTACTCCCTTCATGTCAAATTAATTGAATTGTTGAGGTGTTTTACACCCTTTAAAAAAAGAAGATTAAGACATAAATTAGGTGTAACTTTCCATTTTTATCCTTATTAATTATTATCAAATTTATGATTAAAATAACTAAATATTAATTAATAACTAATTCCAATACTAACTAGTGAAGGGTAAAATTGGAAGAACATTCTAAAAGTAGTCTTGAAAATTGAACAATTAAGTTAATTTGAAAAATGAAAAATATCTCAACAATTTAATTAATTTGAAACGGAGAGAGTATCAAGTTTCATCTTTGATTTGTTTATTTGTTCACTTATTCGGATGTCGACTCAATTTCACAAATTATTCTGCATATGCCATTGATACTATCCTTGTCTTAATAAATTTTATAGTCTCAATCTCAATTAAAATATTTTGATCCAGGAGGCGAATGCACAATTTAATTATGATCATTTCATTCTAATCAAGTAGTTTTGATCTGAACTTTGTATATATCTGTTACAAATAAGTTATAGTAAGGTTTTCAAACTCAAATCCATAATGTTCAAGTATCGTATATATTCATTTAATCTTTTTTTATCAATATTTCCTTTAGCATAAATATATTTATTAGGATAGAGATATCAAATCAAATTTGGAAACAAAAATATACCAATGCTAAAATGTTGAGAGAATTATATTAAAGTATTTTAATATTTTATGTAAGGTTTGAATAGCAATTCGACCGCATAGCGCAGTGGATTAGCGCGTCTGACTTCGGATCAGAAGGTCGTGGGTTCGACTCCCACTGTGGTCGTTTTTAAGTTTTTCATCTACGATTAAGGCGTTCGAATATATAAATGTATAAAATACTAAATTAATCTTATATTGTATCCAAAATAAAATATATTTTTTTATTAAGAATGATGGTTGTACATGTTGATTTAGGAAGATGTTGACTAACGATGTTATTGTGTGTAATAACTAACAGTAGAAGTTGATGATATAATGGTGGTGTTAGCTGTGGTGGATGATAGTAATAACTAATGATGATGATTATTGATAATAAATTATATTAATTGTTATTGTAACGATTGATAGTTAGTGATGATGATTGTAAATAGTGAATATTGATGGTAACGACTAATGGTAGGGAATAACAACTAAAGTGATTGTGGGTGATATGTAGTTGTAGCAGCAATTGATAATATATGGGTGATGACCATAGCTGTGAATGGACGAAATCAGTAAATCTTTATAGAAATCATTTAAATGAACATCTTAATGTTGATAAAATTTGTTCTATATCTTAATTATTTGAGCTCATTAAGTGATTGTAAGTTTGTAACATTAAAAAATATGCACTTAATAGTTAAGATTTGAATGATTAAAATTTATATATTAAAAAAAAAAACAATCAAACTTATTAAATCTGATATTTTATGTAAGTGTAAATAAATAAGACCCAAAAACAAATTTATCATTATTAAGCCTCGATGCAAGACTTTTTTCACATGTTTTTTTGTTTAATTATTTATCTTTAGAGAGAAGCAAAGGAGGCTTGATGGTTTCCACTTCCTGGCTCTTGCCATTTATAAATTTCTAACTAACTCAAAATACAATCATTAGATTAGCCCAAAATGGCCCATTTTGAAAAGATAACTCTAATATTTATTTAGAGAAAATTTTAGAAATAACAAACATAATAGACATAATAAAGCTTTATAGCTATAGTTTTGATAATTGCGCTTCATAGTTATAGTCTCGTTTGCTATGGAGCTTGCGGTTTATTTTTATCCGTTTGTATATTTCGCTTGCAAATATACAAATTCTATATTTATACATTTAGAAATTTTTCAGAAATCCGTTTGTATATTTTGCTAGCAATATACAAACTGGGTAATTTATTATGAAGTTTTCATAAATCGTATACAAATTGTTAGGGTAAGCATATACAAATTTTGGATTTTACAATCAGGAATCGAACTATAGAAATATTGAATTTATACAAATCAAGCGAATTATACAAATTAGGGGAACAACAAGAATTTGAGAAACTATAATCGCGAATTACAATTTTCTTAAACTATACCTATAGTACCTAATATATGCTAAATGTTTGTTATCATCCATAATTTTCCCTATTTATTTTGTACAAAACTATTTAAAAATATATTTAGAGCAAACTGAAAAATTATGAAAACTCATTAGATTATAATCTAAAATTTTTTGTAAGTTATTACAAAATTTAGGCACTAATAGTGTTTTGTATCTAAAATTGAATAATATATAGACAAATAGTAGACGCAAGTCTATTGTTATCCGAAAGAACAATTCTCGAAGGGCTACATGTAAATTTTTTAAAAATAGGGACCAAATTTAAATAGTGGTCTAAAGAGGGACATTAACATAAAATCAACCAGATTATGATGAGGTGATAATTACTCTAAAGTTTTTAGTTAGAGATTTCAGAGTAGAATCATGAAAATGAAGCCCACGACTTTCATCATCTCCACACATCCAACACTGTTCTAGCCCTCTTTGAGCTAGATTCTAAGTTGAATTAGATCCAAAATCCATCATTTAACATAATTTGGAGCACTTTACTCAAAGAGTATGATTATTTGACACGCAAAATGAGTACTCTTCCATTCTTAACTAGAGATTTAAGAATAGAAACATGATAAAGAAGTTCCATTTGGCATATGGAAAACCAAGACTTTCATCACATCCACTCACCCGACACTGTCCGGTTCCTCTCTGAGTTAGATTTTGAAGTTGAGTTAGACTTGAGATTCATTTAATATGGTAGGGAGCACTTCACTCCAAAAGTAAGAGTTTTGGCACGACTCGATTATTGGGCCCCAATATGGATATCGGGTCGGAAACAAATAAAACTCATCTTCCCAATTGGGCCTACATATGAAATTGGACTTAAATCCATGTGGAAGGGAGCCCAATCCATTTAATAAGCTATTGGCTGTTGCTCTTTCTTTGTCTCTCATGAATGATCATCACTGACTCTTCAAATTCTCTGCAACATCATTTTCATCTTCTTACATTAATAATCAAACAATTCTTTGACCTTAAAACACTCAAAAATCATACAAATACACAAACTTACAGTTACAAATCTTGAATCTTTTTCCACTTTACCATCACCCCATTTCCCATATAGATCATTCTTGATTTGCAAAAGCTATGAAATTGCACAAACAGTCAAGTAGAAGAGATGAGGAATTACCCAATTCCCAACCATACTCACCAAAGACCTTGAAATACCCAAACAGATCTCTTCCCAGATCCATCAATTATCTCCTCAAAGAACAAAGACTTTTGTTCATTCTTGTTGGTATTCTAATTGGTTCAACTTTTTTCATCATTCAACCCAGTCTTTCTCATCTTAGCACGTCTTCTGAACCACATTCTTCAATACCCAGATCATATAATGCTTTAAATCATGAATCTTTGTCAACATTGTCTTCATATAATGATAAAGATTTCAGCTTTAGGGTAAATGGAGGTACTGGGAGGGTGCCAGTTGGGGTTGGGAGGAAAAGGATGAGGATTGTGGTGACTGGTGGTGCTGGATTTGTGGGGAGTCATTTAGTGGATAAGTTAATTAAGAGAGGTGATGATGTTATTGTGATTGATAATTTCTTTACTGGTAGGAAAGAAAATGTGAAACATCATTTTGGGAATCCAAGATTTGAGCTTATTAGGCATGATGTTGTTGAGCCTATTTTGTTGGAAGTGGATCAGATTTACCATTTGGCTTGTCCTGCTTCTCCAGTTCACTACAAGTATAATCCTGTCAAAACTATTATATCCTTTTTTACTTAAATCATTTCTTGTCTTATTTTTCAGATTCATCAGATTTATGTATAAACACCTCTTTTGTTTTTGTGTATGTCTGTGCCTACATGATACTTAGTTCAATCTTACTGACTTGACTGCTATGTTGCTCGAACTCTCCAAAAATGCTGCTGCACCCATGCTGGATCCTCTAAAAATGCACTACTTTTGATGGATCCGACACGCACCCAGAGGCATATTTGAAGAGTCCGAGCAATAAAGGAAATGAATGCTTGTTGATTTGCTTATTTAATTTGTATAATCCTGTCAGAACTGGTAGTTCAATTTCTAGATCATGTATTGGCTAATTGTAATTAAATTTATTGGCTTTATGTATAAATATCTCTTTTGGTTTCATTAGTTAATGCTATGGAAATGAGAGTTCTTTGACTAGTTTGTTGGATTTCGATTCATTTGAGATCCTTAACTGTGATTACAAGACAAATGTGATGGGCACCCTTAACATGTTGGGGCTTGCCAAGAGAATTGGCGCTAAGTTCTTGCTTACTAGTACAAGTGAGGTTTATGGTGATCCGCTTGAGCATCCTCAAAAGGAAACATATTGGGGTCATGTGAATCCAATAGGTGGGCAACAACTAACAAATCCTGTTCTCTTTTTTCCTTTTTTTGAAACAATAAAAAGTATTTTTTGAGCTGATTTTTAATGATTTTTGAGCGTTTTGAAACACCTAGGTGTTAGGAGCTGCTATGACGAGGGAAAGCGGACTGCGGAAACCTTGACTATGGATTACCATCGGGGTGCAAATGTCGAGGTAATGAAGATTTGCCTTTTTAGAAATAAGTATAACATGTGATGGAGCTCAGTGCTTCTGTGCAAAATTATCTGCTTAGTTGTGTGCTGTAAAAACTAAATGCAGCCTCTTTCGCCTGAAATGCTGTGTGAAAATGCACTATGAATTACTTTACTTTTGGTGATTTACTAGAATAGTAGAATGCATGTTATTATCTCCTCTTCACCTCTATTTTTTATGCTTTTATGCCCACAAAGCATTATAATGACCAGGTTTTGAATACTAGAGGTTGTATATACCTATAATGAGGAGATTAAGTGACCCTTTTATTCCGTTAGAAATGTCTGAACTTAGTATTTGGGGAGCAGGAGTAGTTATTTAATTCCCTTCTTGAGATTGAGCAGAAACATTCTTGAAACATAGAAAGCAATGGCAAGTGATGCAGATTCATAAGGAAATTCAAAGAATTAACAGCTAAGAAGAGAAAAGAAAATGCGAAGAAGCAAATAGCTAATGCTTTCCTTCATACTTTTCCCAAATCTCGTTACAGCTAATATACCCAAAGACTGAAAAAGACTTGAATGCAACTAAATAAAGTAATAACAAAACTATAAGGGACTAAACAACAGTCCCCTCTACACAGTAATAATAACTAACTCAGCAACCTTTGTACTACTCTGTGAGCCCACTCTACAACTCTAGTAAACGTGTATGTATCAGTAACAGAAGATAAATTTTTCTATGATGAATATGGTGTAAAATTTTTCTATGATGAATGGTACTTTCTTTAATGAAAAGTTCAAGTTGGAGGGAAGTAATACGTACAGGTAAAATGGCTTATTCTAAAACTAGGTCCTAAGAAGCTGCCTACACTTAAATCAGAATCATATGTTAAGATGTGATATGCTTGCTAGCATTTATGATATAAAATGAAGGTGTGTAGCTATCCATCCAAATTAATTGTAGTGTTTCTCTAGGAAAATTTGGAAAGTTCAACTTGAAACCTATTTTGTTGCTAGTTCTTGATTTCGAGAAGTTGAACAAACTCCAGAATATTATGATGATGAGAGAGCATGGAATATAGACAGCGAAGTAGCAAGTCATTTCTTTCTTTTCAATTAGATTCAGTATGATTTCAAATTATGTATTTTGCTCTCCCCCTTTCCACTTGCAAAAGTCAAACAGAGTTTTAAGTGGTATAGTAAGTGGTAACGTCCACTTGCATGTTTCACATGGATTACCTAGAATTTTACAGCTCAGAATCTTTGTATGCAGGTTCGTATTGCTCGGATTTTCAATACATATGGACCTCGTATGTGTCTAGATGATGGACGTGTTGTCAGCAACTTTGTTGCCCAGGTTTGTTCTATTAGCCCGAGATATCATTTAGTTTAACTTGAGCTTGTTTTGGTATTTGTTATTATTCTAAAACCATGTTTGCAGGCCATCCGCAAGCAACCGATGACAGTATATGGTGATGGAAAGCAAACTCGAAGTTTTCAATTTGTCTCTGATCTGGTACTTCATCTTAATGAGTTCTCTTCCTCATTCCCCATCTCTGCCTTAGCATGTTATTTTTACCTATGTATATATGGACATCAGATGGCAATAGATGTTATTGGTTGAAGGTGGTCAAGGTTTGCTATAGCCTATAGCAGGTGTTAGTTTCTTGAAGTGATTTGTTCATTGGTGGTACGGATGGTAGTGAAACTAGCCTTGAGTTCTTTAAGACCTAAATGTATATTGCCTGTGTTTTGAATTTCATAGGAAAAGCTTCCAGTCGTTTAGATGACAAATAACTGTAGAAGTTGTAATCCATGTTATGAGCAACTCGCTATGCTCTCCTTAATGGAACCTACTTCCTTTTCTAGCTCTAAACATCTTGTTTTCTGTTAAGTTTGCATCACAATACTGTGAAGTAAAATTCTAAAACTGGGCTAGAGGTCAACTTTATGGAGTCTCTTCCTCAAAAATTTGAAGTTCAGTGAATAGAGATAATGTGTTGCTAGATTTTAAAAGATGTATGTTCTCCCTACCAATGAACTTCAAAATCTTAGTGGTTAATGCACTTCAAATCTTAGTGGGCACCCAAGGATGTTACCTAGTGGTTAATGAAGTGGGTTGCGCACCATGAGATCTCAGGCTCAAATTCCAGCAGAGACAAAGGACTAGGTGATTTCTTCTCATATGTTCTAGCCTTGGTGGACGGAGTTACCTGGTACCTGTTGCCGGTGGGAGGTGGCTGGTATCCCATATAATTGGTGGTGGGAAGTGGAACCATGGAATTAGTCGAGGTGTGTGCATACTGGCCTAGACACCATGGTAATAAAATAAATAAATCGTGGCAAATATTCTTTGGATGAGAGATGGTCTTTAATCATATGTTTGGGAAATACTAGTCAAAATCCTAAAAATGTTTTGAATGATCCTCCCAACTTGATATGATGCTTACTAAATATAAAGGGGTTGTTTCGAGATGGAATATCCTGTGAATGAAACTATAAAGTTAACTCTAGAGAATATACAATGTAGAATAATGTAACTTCAGCTTCACTAGAAAAAATAAAGGTGAAGTGAGATATATGAGGTTTGGTGCCTAAATGCAGATTGTATATCTAGGCGCAGTGATCGCAGAAAATGGCACAATAGTTGCATATGTAACACACAATCAAAATAAAAGGCCAGCGATGTTATGGGAGTGAAATGTTGAGCTTAAAAGCAATGTTATATTAGAGCAAATGCTGGACCTCTAAACTCCAATATCCACAAGATAAATGTCAAATGCTTAAGATAGAAATGCAGTTCAAGATTGGATAAGATTTGAAATAATAACACTCCACATTTGGTGAAAGTTGCATACACGAAGGATAAAATGACCGAAGTTCGCCTGAGACGGTTTGGCTTATCATGCATACTATATGCTTGGTCAGTAGATATGACTATATGATAATTGGAGGCAACAAAAGGGGAATGAGATAGCCCCCCAAGGCCTAGCTCAAGTGGCAAAAGGTGGAGGATTTGTGGCTTAGGTCGCAGGTTCAAGCCCCACACCATGCAAAGCGAAGCCCGGTATTTAAGTGGAGAAGGGTAGAGGGGCGGGCCCATTATCCACCGAGTTTAGAAGGCTGTGATTGATCCAAAGGGCGGGTCACAGACGGATTTCTTGGTTATCAAAAAATAAGAAAGAAAGGGGAATGAGATAGACCTAAAATCGCGTCGTGGGACTTGTCTCAGCAGGCTTACGATCTATCAAAACTAACGTGGACTCTTCTAACTGAAGCACACATTGGAAGAAAATAATTCATGTAGGCCATTCCAGATAGTTTTTGAGATTAAGTTCGTTCTTACACTTACAATAGCTCGAACGTTTGTCAAAAGCTTTTTCTGTTTCTTATTTATTGTGATTGGAGAGTTGTATGTGTGTATGATAAAATGTGAGATTTAAAGAACTTCTAGTTTGCAAAACCCATATGTTTTCTTAAAAGACATATTATTTAGTATTAGAATAAAATTGACCTAAATCAAGCAGAATGAACAAGGTAGACTCATATAGTCGATCCCACTAAGTTGTGACTAAGATTTGGTTGGTTGATTGATTGATCGATGTGTTATTCAAAAACTTCACTATATAAACTTGATAGGGAATCTTGATATCTATAAGATAGGCTTCTTTGTATTGAATTCTGAACATATTAAAGATAGTTAACTTTGTTTTGATGAAAGGTTGATGGATTGGTGGCCCTCATGGAGGGTGAGCACATTGGCCCTTTCAACTTGGGAAATCCAGGAGAATTCACCATGTTGGAGCTTGCTGGGGTAAGTCATGCACGTATACATGTCTACAAATACTATTTGTAGTGGTGAATGTTGCTCATTGATAAATAAAAATCTCGGTACTTGGTGGAATGGTTGAGGTGTGCACCAACTCTTCAAATAAAATTACAGTTGATGGAATGTGTAATGTAAAAAAAAAATCAAATTGTTAATATGTTTACTTCATGTGGTTTATCTTAGAGCATGAAACATGTAATGAACAGGTGGTGAAAGAAGTGATTGATCCGAGTGCCACTATTGAGTTCAAAGCCAACACCGCGGATGATCCTCACAAGAGGAAACCTGATATTAGCAAAGCAAAGGAGCTACTAAACTGGGAACCAAAAATATCGTTGCAAGAGGGGCTTCCTCTCATGGTCAATGATTTCCGCAATCGTATCTTGAATGAAGATGAAGGCAAAGGGAACTAAACAAGGAAGAAAAATAGTATGTATAGCTCAAAACTTATTTTTATTGTTTATTACACTCGAAGTTGATATGATATGCATTCTTTTTCTCCGTCATTTTTGTTGTAATAGCAGATGGATCTTTAGTCTCATATATGTATGTTCTTTTCCCTTTGATTTTTTTCCCATTCCACTTCCTGGAACTCCAACAAACAATGTTTGGATTTGGCTTCTAAACTGCCCTGTGATGTTTTAAAGATCAAGTGTTTTTGTTATGATGATCAATAGGTCAAATCTCCATATGTTTTCTATGTGAACGAACATTCATGTGACTTGTTATTGTTACTTCAACTACTATAATTTGATTGTTGCTTAAAATTGTTGTTATATAACGATTTATTATTGATAAGTGAACAAGAAAAGGACTAACACAACATCTTTATCATTGTACAAAAGCCATTACGGTGGAACCCCTCTCATATTGGGCCCTTTCTGGCCTAATTTGATTGGATAAGAAAATAAATTTATGTACGGTACAACACAACTCATTTGAAGAAAGCTCTTTCAATTGTGAATTTTCATCTTTGTCTCCTGCAACTCAGACTCTCTCAAGATTGAAATTGGAAAGTATTTTCACCTTCTTTTCTCCGTCTCTGTTTCTTCATTCTTTTTTTTTCCGTTGTATTTTTATTGATAATTAATTAATTAAATAAATAAATATACACACATGTCAATAATTAGAATGACACATGTCTAAACCAGAAAAAACAACATTTTTAATTCTTAAAATTAATTAAAATTAAAAGAAAAGAAAAAGAACGGAAAACTGTACATAATGGAAACATTTTCCATTCATCCAAATAGTAATACATATTTAGATTAATTAATAAATAGTTATTAGTTATCATTTAATATTCACAATTTTTTATTTTTAAAAAATCAATATTAATAAATTGTTTTTATTGATTTCAAATGAAAATTTAAGATAGGTGGATTGTGCAACAAGAGAAATATGGGGAGTTGTTAAAAAAAAATCTAATACTAAGCCAAAATAAAATAAACTACATTATTAGGTTTTAAAAAATAATACAAAATAATTGTCAAATAAAATTGCCAAAACATGTGTATTCCGTTTTCAGATTTTTAAAATCATAAACTTATTAATAAAAAATTAACTTTAACTTCAGTTACTGCAACACGTAGCCCACTTTCCTCTCCCCACGTCAATTAATTTGCAGACTTTTAACTGTTTAAATTTATCAATAAAACAACAAAAAATAATCAAAATTTTAAATTCAAAAATTGATTTTTTTTTTTAAAATAAGGTGGTTACAACTTACTTTGTCAATCTCAACATTAAATATATATATCCTCACCTTCTGATATTTGTGGAGAACTGATGAGAGAACAAGAGAGAAAATAGCAAAAAATAAAGTGCAATCCAAGAGTATTCTTATTCGGCATTAAGAGAAGAAACTTATTTCATGGTACTATCAAACGAGCGGCATATATTGATGAATCACTTGATCAGGTTTAAATACTATGAATTTTAGGTTATTTGCGAGAATTATGAAGATTGTGATAGAAAATTAATCCGAGCATTCCGTAAAAAATATGATTATTCTAATAGTCACTTGAATTTTATACTTCAAAGTTACGTTTTGCGTATATCCAGACAGTCGATTGACTTTTTCACTCCTTCTGTTTGGTATTGCTATATTAGCAAAAGATAATTGGATTTTTTTTTAAGTTTTTGTTTTTGCTTAAAATAATGGCTACTCCTTTTCTTTGTTCTTTAAATAAGTGATAAATAATTTATGATGATTTCACAATGAATTGACTCTATTTGATGAAACTTAATATCTGATTGATTTGTTTTTCATGTTTTTGCAGGGATAAATTCATTGGATAATTTATATTGGCATGGCACAAATTATATCCCATCTTAAAATCATATAATAAATTAAGAAAAAAAATCAATCTTTTGAAAGATATTCTAAGGGTGCTAAATTTAATTTGTCCATCTTGCAATTGTATCCCATCTTCTTCTTCTTCTTCTTGTTCCAACGTCACATATGTAAAGGAGGAATACGAAGCTTTTATAGATGCAATAAATATGAATTTCTCCTAAATACGTAATGAATATTTGAAATATAAATAAAATTATCAAATAACTTAAGGAATGACCATGAATATACAAGAGTGTTTTTATTTGATATTATTTACTATTTGTGTAAATAAAATATTGTGTTGTGTCATATATGTTATTTTTTTTTAAAATAAAATAAAATTATTGGTATATTAACTTATATATGGCTAATTGGCTATTATCTTTTTCTTTTGTTGGCAGAAAAATGTATTCATTATTTTGAAATATGCATGCATATCAAATTAATAAATAAATAATAAAAATATGATTAGATACCATTGAAATATATGTGATATGACAATACTTAAATTTCTTTCTGCATCTACTTTTAAATTTATAACAATGTCAAGTAATTTTATTTTTCTCCACTTGAAATAAATAGTTTTTAATATATATGAAATAGTGATTTTTAATTAAAAAAGTCTTCCGGAATGATAGTTCAAGTAATGTTTCTATTTTAAAAACTAAAATTTGCATATTCTCCCTACAAATATTCATTATTTTGAAATATGCATGTAGATCAAATTAATAAATAAATAACGAAAAGATGATTGGATACCATTAAAATATATGTGATATGACAATACTTAAATTTCTTCCTGCATCTACTTTCAAATTTATAACAATGTCAAGTAATTTTATTTTTCTCCACTTTAAAAAGAAATATTTTTTAATAAAAAAAATCTTCCTGACTGATAGTTCAAGTAATGTTTCTATTTTAAAAACTAAAATTTGCATATTCTCCCTACAAACACAATGTTAATTTATTCAAAAAGGTACTTTGTTAGTATTAGAGAAAAGAATAGTTTTCGTGTAATAATATTTTTCTAAAAAAGTATTTTAATATACACAAAATCTAAACCAAATTGTTAGTATTAGAGAAAGGGATATTTTGTTTTTAATAATATTTTTCTAACAAAATATTTTAATATACACAAAAGCTAAACCAAATAAGTCATAATTTATATGCAGTATAATTAAAAAAAATCGTATCATAATATGTAATATAAAAAATAGACAAAATGAAATAAAAGTAGAAGAAATATCAAATGATAATATTTATTTTAATTAATCTTAAAAATATTGCTAGAAGATGTACAAAATAATGATTAAAAAAAATATTGTTTACACTTCATACGAACTCAATTCACAAATTTTAGTCTGATATTTTAAGTTTTAAATGGCACAATAAAAATGAAAAGCTAATTACAGTATCAGTGTATCACAAAGGAAAATAAAATACATGCAAAAGATGACAAAAAATTTATACAAAAAAATTATTAAAATATTTATATAATTTTCAGTTTGGATATTTGTTTAAAAAAGTATCTCCAAAATAATATAATTTTAATTTGATAAATAATTATATCAAAACTGTCACATAAAACTGCCAAAACCAAAAATTGATAGTTATATATTATTAATATTTGCAGATTTTCAAAAAAAAAAAAACAATTTATTAATTACAAAAATACTAAGAAATTAAAAACATGCGTAGTCCTTATTAACTTTCCTTTTTTTTTTTTTTTAACTATCCTTATTAATCTCCACAACATTCTTTATAGTGACAAGATAATTTGCAACTATTCTTATTAATCTTAACATCAAAATAATGTATACTGAATTTTTTATATATGGTTAATAATTTTGAAATTAAAATATTTTGATCTCAATTTGTGGTGTAGTTATTATAATAATTCTATAATGTATTAACAATAATGTGCGAAAATCATTTTTCCGGTTGATAATATTCAAAAGTTATGCACATAACATTAAACAAAAATATTATTATAATTAGTAATGATGATTTCAAAAAATTATAAAATGGTTATTCTCTTCTAAGTGTCAATCTAATATCAAGTCACTTGATAGTTTTATAACAAAGTATAAACGGATAAAAAACATATAAACAATAAAAACAATTACGAAAAAAGAAGAAAAAATAAAACTATAATAAAGGAATAGTTAAAAAAATGTAGGTAAAATATTTTTTTAAAAATAAGTTAAAGATAAAAAAAAGAACTAACCTAAATCATCCCTAAAATTCCCTATATATATATATATATATATATATATATATATATATATATTAATCTTCTACTTATACAATAGGAAAGACAAAATAAATGTTTCAAATTAGTATTTTGTAAATAAGAAAAATATGTCATCAACAAAATGTTTTCAAATTATCATTTCTTAAAAAGAATAAATTGAAAATATTATAAATCTGTATTTTACAAAATATGTCACATGTCATCATTAAAATAATTATCAAATTTTTTGTATTTTTTTTTAAATTATCTCCAAGAAATATTAATTTTAATTTGATAAATAATAAATACTAATAGTTATATATTATTAATAATTTTCAGACTTTTTAAAAAATAATAATTTATTAATTAAAAAAAACTAAGAAATTACATATCAACTAAATGCACGTAGTCTACTCTCCTATTTCTCTCCCACTTCATCTAAACTTTATTTATTAATTAATTTATAGATTTTTAAATCTTTTAAACTTATCAATAAAAATAATAATTTTAACTTTTTTTTTTGTTATATAAAGATAAGATGAGTGCTAAAAAGGTTGCAAGATGCTTTGTAAATTATATTTAGATTTTAGCTAAAAGTAGAGACAAAAATTTTAATACAAGATTTTAGATTGATCTATGAATTTGTAAATTTAATTACTTAACACAATTTTCAATTGAACACACACCAGATATGCTATATATTCATCTTCATTATACTAGAAGAATATATTATTATTATTATTATTATTATTTTTTATTATTATTATTATATATATATATATTTTTAATTATTATTATTATTATTATTATTATTATTGCTATTATTATTATTATTATTATTATTATTATTATTCTTATTGTTATTATTATTATTGTTGTTGTTGTTGTTGTTATTATTATTATTATTATTATTATTATTATTGGTTATCTCCTGAAGGAATTCAAACCTAGGGATAGAACTCTTTCTAGAAGAGATAAGGCATTAGGCAATCTTTTCTGTCATCGATTGACTCCAGCACCCGATCCGATCCCCAAACCCCTCCCCCATCCAAATCATCTTCCCCCACCACCCGAACCCCCACCTCTCCCCCACCCAAATCGTTTTCTCGGTGAAATTCTTTCTTTCAAGTTTATGATTAGTTCTTCACTTAAGACGCAAGATTCTCTTGTTCAATCTTTCTCATTTTTCTCTATTGGTTTTATGTTTTTTCATAAATCAAATTAATTATAGTTTGATATACTATAATGTTGGTTGATTTTGTTTCAACTAATTAGCACCATCAAATCTACTTCTTCATAGAAGGAGTTTAAGTTTTCGGAGATGGTGGTTAAAAATGAGGAAAAAAATAAAATAAAAATGAGTTAAATAAGTTTTTCACGCACTGGTAGTAAGTGTATCTCACTCACTATGTCATGTCAGCAAAAAGTCTCAAACTGACACAATGAGACATGACATGAGGTGTCTAGAATGAACAAAGTATAGTTAAGGTGTCTAAGTGAAAATTTGTGCCAACTTTATGTAGCCACCGATGAATTAGGCCTTGATTCTAATAGCTATTGCTTGTTACTTCTTTGGTAGATCAAGGGGTAGAAGGTGATTATATTATTCAAATAATTCCTCATAAAATAAATAAAATGGAACCCTTTAATTTTGTTCAAAGAACTTCTTATATCTTGTTGTATCATGTATTTTTTATTAGAATGAAATATTACTTTTAAGTTGTGTTATATGATATTGTGCTGTTTTGTAGAATGCGTAATCGAGCCTTACATTTTATCGCGCTGCCATTTCCATATTATTTATCGTGTTGAATGTGGGCTCTAATATCAATTATTAGGTCGAATCACTTTAAAAATATTTTTAATATACAATATGATATTATTAGTTTCAAAGTTAAATTTTACATGATTTTTTTTCTTTCAAAAGATCATTATATCTTATGTAAGTTTTGAATGTACTCAAAGGTGTTAACATTAATATGAAACTTTATTCGCTCTCCGTCCATTTATAAGGAACACTCTGGAAAAAAGATTTTAAGTCCAACGTACCCGTATAAGTTAATCATAAAAAGATATTGTTTAGTGGATGATATTGTTTTATTTTTAATGAAGAGATCTCGGGTTTAGAATCTTTTAATAAGAATCCTTTTCTTTTCTCAATAGAATTTTATGTGATATTAATTGTTATCACGATTAATTAAATTTTAATACGACTAATCGAATATGAAATAGGAAAGTAAAAAGTAATAATAATTAAAATAAAAGGTATATGGGTCAATTGTTAATTTTCTAAACTACATGGGTTTCTATACAAAAACAAAAAGGTCTCTCTATCGATTTATCAATTCCTTTCGTCCCAAACCGATTAGGGTTTCAAAATTTTGAAGCAATGACGTTGATTTACGAACTGTGTAGAGTAGTAGTAATGGGGAAAGACGGCCGATGTGAAAACCCTTGCATCTTTCAAGAATACTTTGACTCAACCACTTTCGATTTGATGATACAACACTATGGTGATGATTTGTTGATGTTAGTAATAAAAGATAGACATGAGACTAACTCCAGGGATTTAAAGTGGTGGATCCGTACTAAGCTAATCGATATTCAAGCAATGAGGGATTTGGTCGAGATGATTCGTTCAATGAAATCTGAGTAAGTTTTGAATTATTATTTTTATTATATATTTTTTATTTATGCTGGTATGCATAATGTATAATATATTTATATATTTTTTTTATATTTAGGAATCCAGATCCAGATACAAATCTTTCGGATTTGGGTTCAGATTCTGATTTGGATCAGGATTCGAATTTACCTCCAGATGACACAGTTCAAGAAGCTACTGATCGAGCTTCTTCTTCTATTCGAGCTCTTGTTTGAAAAACTTGGATTGGAAAAGCTTATGTTCGAAAGCTCTTGTTGATGATCCTATTCTAAAAGCTCCTTCTGTTGTTCCTGTTCAAGCTTCTTCATCTGTTCGAGCTTCATCTTCTCCATCTCTAGCTTCTCAAGATGATCATGTTCGAGGAGCTTCTGTTCGAAAAACTACTGTTGATAATCCTTGTTGACACCCAATTTTGGCCCTCCACAATTTAAATTAATCATCGAGCTTCTTAAATTCCAAACGATTTAAAATAATTAATTTTTATAAAATTTAAAATAGTTTGCGAGTTAGTTTGAACAAAATTTGTCATTATTATAATTTTAAAATAATATATGTTGTATATATTTACTAAATTTTATGAATATTAGAAAATCATCTCAAAAATGATTTCTTTTTTTATATATATTTTATTAAATTAGTTTATTTTAAAAGGGATGGATATAACTTTGAATTAATTAGTTTTATGAAATCCAAAATATTTTCAAGTTATTTTTATGTAATTTTTATCAATTTTATAATTTTTTAAAATAAAAAATATGTCTTTATAGTTATGTCTATAATTAGTACATTTTATAAATATTCGAAAGCCATCACAAAAGATTTCACGTTTTACGTAAGTAGTTCATTAAATTAGCTTCGTTTAAATTATGGTTCAAATTTTGAGTCATTTAAAGTTTAATTAAGTTTATTATTTTATTTCATTGAGATTAAGAAGCTCGTTAGTTAATTATATTAATTAGTCTTATTTAATTACTAGACAAATATTCTAAATAAATTCAATTGGCCACAATTCCAATTAAATGGATCATTTACTGAAGTAAATTGACTATCTCTTTGGCCCATTTCCATCCTTCAATTTCCAACAAACTCAGACCGAACACAAAAAAAAGCCCACCAATTTACCCACAAAGTAGCTCATCCAAGCACAACAATACATACATATGCAACATACCCGATCTCATCCCTGCACACCAATGTCTTCTTCCCCAGAAATCCAGCGAAGTGACCTGCAAATCGCGAGAATTTGGAAATCACGCCAACAATCACATCGCCGTTCCCTTTTCAGAAATTTCCCATCCCTCCCACTATTGCCTCGAAAAAGGCAAATGAATTCGAATTTCAAATTCAAAATTTCGACCGTTCCCCCTAAATCAACACCAAATTCCTCTATATAAACCTCCATCTTCTTTAGTGTTTGGGGGAGAGAAAAATAGAGTTGGAAAAACTGAGGAAAAATAGTAAGAAAGTCTTAGGGGATTTGATCCTATAAGACATGCCTCAACTGACTTCAAAAGTTTAAGGTTAAGAGTTTAGAATTTTTTTAATTTTATTTCGAGTTCATCGGAATCTTGTGAGGTCAAGGTGTTGGTGGAAGTTTCTTCAAGGTCAAGCTCGTTGGTCTCCAGATCGCTGCTTGGAAGAAGGTGATGTCTTCTCCTTCGTAATACCCTCCTCATATTTTATGTTCTGACGTGATGCCTATAGCTATGCTTTGTTTTGTCTACTATTATTTGTTATTGAGTTTTGGATGATTTGATATGGTGCATATTCCTTTAAGCGATTTCGGTGTAGTCGGATGCCTCTGTTTCGAGTTTATTCGTCGTCTTTTTCTTGTATACTTGTTTTCGATGTTCGAATCTATATTTCCTTGTTTTCGATGTCTTAAGATGTCAAAGTGGGCATTCATTTTGTTACTGTTGATGTTATGAGATTTTTCTCTTCAAATGAAGATAGATTCTCAAACTCTTTAACATGGAAATTGAATGTTGTCTTATGTGTTGTTTATTATCTGCAACAGTTTCGTTTTTTTTTTTTTACAAACCAGTGATCGTGCTACTGCTTAGTATGTCCGTCTTTGATGAAGTCCATGTCTCCTTTGTCTATCTTCTAGTCGGAACTATTTATTACCTGTAGTTGAGCTAACTCTAAGAAGAGTGGAGTCTCACTTGCCTCTTATTTGTTTTCAAGATTGTTGTTATTTTCTTGAGTAAATTTAGTATGTATATAAAATGCTTGCATAAAGGTTGTTGAAGTTTGGATAACGCTTGGATATTGTGATTTGTTGGTTCTAGTAGCTATGAGTTTAAAATTTAGTTTAGCCTCTTTGTAAGTTTATTGACTATTTAAAAATAATAGTACGACACATTTATTTGTTCATTGTATTGACGTATGAGTGAATGAGTAATCGTTTTTCGTAAACTTTATCTATAGTTGTTAACTCTTGAATGAGCCACCTCTTATCGAATTTGTCTATTTGGATATGGTCGAGTCTAGTTTCTCTTGGTCATACTGTTTTTGAGCATTAGATGTTTCCATTTGGCTTGTCGTTGTTCGTGTCATTTTCTAGTGGCGATGGAGTCTTGCGAGTTAATTGATATGCTAAAGTTGTGTTGTGATTTAGTGTTCAATGATTTAAGGCTGGCAAACGGACCGGTTTTTGTCCGGTCCGGTCCGGTTCCCGTACTGGTATCGAAATGGAACCCGGATTTTTATCCGATTGATCCGGTTCGGTAAGACCCAGTTCAGGTCCGGTAAGAACCGGTTCCGGTCAATTGAATTTTTTATTTATTTATTTATTTATTTTTAAATTTGAATGTTATAGAGCCGTTGGGCTAGGGCCCAAAACGGCTCCAAACAGCCCCCCACCCCTCTCTACCCCTTAACACTATAAATATACTCATATTTTTTCATTTAAATAACAAATTCACAAACTATTTCATTAATATCTTATAAAATCTCTTCATTTTCAATCTCTCATAAATTCATAATTATTATTTTGTGATATTGACTTGGAGTTCGAATTTCGGAGATTTATTTGAAGTAAATCGAAAGCTTCAATTGGCATCTCTCAATTCCGGCTTTGGTTATACGTCTACTTTTATGTAGACGTTCGGTACATTCGTTCCAACTTTAATTTTTTATTTGTTTATTAATTAAGCTATTTTTTTTTTGTTATATTATCTTTGCTTGTTTTTCATAATATTAATTATTTTAAACTTGAACATGAATTTTGAAAAATATAGTGGTAAAAGACCAATGTCAGAAAGAAAAAATAATAAGGGAGGAGGAAGTAGTTCTAATTCTAAAAATTTGCCACCTCATAGATTTAGAATTAATACTAATGATTATACTCATGTTGATGAAACTTCTTTTACTCGAGACTCACGACCTATTGAATTTAATTCCAAAAATGAAGTAGATCATGAAACTTTAAATAGATGTTTTACTAATTTTGAGGAAGAATTAGATGAGGAAGTAGAAATAAATGAGAAAGATGATGAGACCCCTACCCTTACTAGTCTGACTACCGAATTACCGGAACAAGATGAAGTCCCCTCTTTACATACTTTTTCAAAGACCGCTGTACGTGTTAAAAAATCTTTAGTATGGAAATTTTTGGTACAAAATGAGGAAAAAACTACTGTTACTTGCACGAAATGTAAATTGATGATGAAACATGTAACTACGGGTACATAAGGGGGAACGGGACAACTAAGAACACATTTGAGAAAGTGTAATAAAGAATTTGCTCGCCTAGATGATATATAAAGGGCTAATAGAAATGGAATACCTCAACTTGAAAATTCTATGGGAGTTGGAGGTTCTAACATGGTTCAAAGTGTATTAAATATGACTAACCCGGCTAGCCGAAGCACACACCGCACATATAGTAAAGAAAAAGATCGTAGAGAATTAGCTAAAATGGTTGCTGTTTGTGGTTTGCCTTTTTCATTTCCTTCACATCCTGGTTTTATTCAGTATATTCGGGAATTGTATAACCCAGATTATGAAGGTATTCCAAGAAGTACAATTAAAAGTGATCTTTTTAAATATCAAAAAGAATATTACCATTTTCTTCGTTGTTTATTTGTTTATTATGATGGTAGATTACCTATTACTTCTGATATGGGACGTAGTCCTAATGGTAATGATTATTTTACAATTACTGTCCATTGGATTGACCATGAATGGAACATGCAAAAACGAATATTAGGATATAAATATGTTGAAGAAATTAAAACCGGTGCTTATATAGCAACAAAAATAGGCTTTATTTTTACAATTTTATGGAATATGTGATAAAATAATGAGTGTCACTTTAGATAATGCTTCTAATAATTTAAAAGCAATTGATTATTTAAAATGTAGACTTTGTCCAATTGATAATGATTCTTTTCATATTAAGTGTGCCGCACATGTGTATAATTTGATAGTAAAAGATGATATTTCTCAATTTGGAATTTCTTGTGAAAAAATTAGACTTGCTTGTAATTGAATTTTTAAAGTTAAAATAAAAGCTAGAATTACAGAATTTAAAAATCGTTGTAAAGAATGTGGACTTGAATATAGAAAAGTTCCAAAAGAAGTATGCACTAAATGGAATTTTTTATTTGAAATGCTTCAAGTTGCTTATGTTTATCAAGAGCCGGTACAATTAGTTTTTAATGCTCATAATGCGGACCCGAATTTGAGAATTGGCTATGAAGATTGGGAAAATACAAAAGAACTTATTGAATTTTTAAGTGTTTTTTATAAAGCAACAAATGCTGCTTCTGGTCAATATTATCCAACTATTTTTTCTGTTTTAGTAAATATTTGTGCTATTTCTTCTGAATTTGCAAAATATAAAGGAAAAGATCGATTTGAAAATTCCCTTGCTTTTATGATTGAAAAATTCAAAAAATATTTTTTCCCTATTCCTCAAATCTATTTGACTGCTACTACTTTCAACCCAAATTACAAATTAAAAGGTGTTGAAAGAATGGTTAAAAAGATTTATGCAAATTTAGAAATTAAAGATGATGAAACTCCTAGTGTTGAAGATTGTAAAAGTAACATATATATAAAAGCTAGAGAGTTATATAATACATATAAATCTATGGAAAAAAATATTTCAATAGTTGAACCTCCATCTTGTAAACCTAGAAGCGATTATACGGATGATTGGATGAATGATTATCTTGAGCTTGAATCATCTACTAATAATGATTTTGATTTATATTACTATCAGACACGGGAAAAGATTAGGCATGAAGAAGGACAACTTCAAGCTCCAATATTAGTATGGTGGAAGAATCGTGAAAATCAATTTCCGACCCTTGCTAGGATTGTTCGAGATGTGCTAGCGATTCAAGCCTCATCGGTCGCTTCGAGCAAGCCTTTAGTGCGGCGAGATTTATGATTGGAGGTCATTGATATTCATTAGCAAAGGATAGTTTGGAAATATTGGTGTTGTTTCGAGATCGGGTCAATGTCGAAAGAAGAAATATCGGACTACCGCAATTAAATAGCCAAATAGAAGACAAAATAGATGAAATATTTGGTGATAATAGTGATGGTGGTATGGAAGCAATGGAAGAAGAACGACAAATACAAGTTCCAAAAAATGTTTCTTTTGAAATGATACAAAAGTTACGAAAAGATTTTAAAAAAAGTTTCAATTGTTAGTACAATAACTAATATTCAATACCTAGATTATGTACTCTTTGTCTCTTTCTAATATTTGTATTGTACAATTTATTTATTTGAATAAATATACGGCTATTCGCCTTGATTTTCTTTTTAAATAGTCTCTTATATTTAATCCAAGTCATTTTAGAAATTTAATTTTCAACTATTTTAATATTAGTTTAAAGTTTAAACTTTAATATAAAATTGAATTTTAAGGTTTAAACTTTAAATTCAATATAAACTTTAAACTCAATTTTAAACTTTAAATTCAATATAAAGTTATAAACTTTAAAATTTAAAGTCAATTTTAAACTTTAAAGTTTAAAGTTTAAACTTAAATTCAATTGAAACTTTAAAGTAACTTTAAAGTTTAAAGTTTTAAATTGAAGTTTTTTAATAATATAATTTTATTAATTAATAATATAATATTATATAATAATTAAAGTTAATAAAAAATAAAAAAATACCGGTACAAAATGATTCGGTAAGAACCGGTTCCAATCCGGTAACTAAGGGACCGGACGGAACCTTTGGAAATTTCCGGTAACGAAATTCGGTAACGAGGACCTGTTCCGGTAAAACCGGTCCTGTTGATCCGGTCCTGTCCGTTTTCCAGCCTTAGTTCAATGTGCTATTTTAAATGGTGTGTATTACAATTTTTGTTTGTTTGATCACAAGATACTACAAGTGCTTCTTTGCTCTAATTAAGTTCTTGTCTTCTCTTTATCTTTGTTCTCTTAGCTTGATTTTCATAGATTTCTTGTTGGTATGTTCTGCACTCTCTTCCTTAGTTATTTCAAAATAGAATCACTATTAATTCTTATTTTTACTTTGTTTTGTCTCTTTGGGAAATCTGCCAACCTAGTCTTTTTGACTCTATTGTCCATATCCTTATTGAATTTCGAGTCGGCCTTCATCATTGTTCAAGTTTTGAAAGCTGAAATTCACAGGTCAAGCAACGAAGCTATTTTACGGGTTCAAGGGAGTTGATATACAACACAATGCATGCTGATATACACGGGTATACACTCACTGTACACAGCTGAAGCAATGAAAAAAATGGGCAAAAAATTAACGTACATGTTCAGATGATGCACCAGGCTATATACATTTAGTATACACCGATATACAGGAAAAAAATGCAAAAATATGACCCGTATACATCAGTATATACTTGGTGTATACACAAGATTTCAAGGATTAAAATAGGGTCAGAGCCCAAAATAGCAGCCTAAAAAAAGCCAAAGTCCATTACCTCTTTATTTATTTGTTTCATTATTACTTAATTAAATTCCCCAAAAGATAAACCATATTCTTTCTGTTGATTTATTTTAATAAAGTTCCATTTTAATCAACTCTTGTCATTTTATTGAAAACTTTTACTTAATCTTCAATTAATTTAAAATGGTTTTCATGCTTAATTTGACTAATTTGGTTTAAATTATTATTTTAAAATGAGTCAAATAAATTCTAATTAATCTAGTTTTGTTAAAATTCAATTCACTTGCATTTTAATTGAAATGTTTCATTTTAGGTCACTTTCTCTTAAAAATAAAATAAAATAAAATGTGTCATTTATTAAATTATTTTCTCAAAGTTGATCAAATTTTATAAAATTCTATTTATTTTATGTTAAATATTTTTTCCAAAAATAATCAAATATTAATATAAGTCGTACGATAACCGCACGTTAGTGGGCACTTCAAATGCCTTAAAAACCTTCTTAAAGTGTAAATGAGAACCTCTTACCAATTTTCTCTAATTTTTTAAAGATTTAATCTGTTAGAGTCTTTTTAAAGTAAGTTTTCTTAATTTCTTTAAAAAATTAAGTGGCGACTCTTTTCTAAGTATTTTTCCAAAATTGTTTTATACTTAGTACATTTTAAAAAGTGATTTTTCTAAAGATAGTAAATTATGGTATAACAGGAATGACGACTCTGCTGGGAATTTAGGTTATAAACCATAACATACTTAGATATTTGAGATTTTAATATTTGCTTGTTTCATTTTAGTTGTTTGTTTAATTTTAATTGTCTAATGTTTTATTTTCCATTCTTGTGTGATATAAATTAATTATTTGTTATCGTTTTATATAAATTGTTTATCTGTTATTGTTTTAAATAAATTGTCATTCCGATCATACTTCTCCGTTCTGGAAAGTTCACACTATCACAAATACACGTGAGGTGTGTTTTGCGCACTTGCAAATTTCTTTCAAAATTCCAAGAGTTAGGAGAGTTCGCGTATGCGCGGGGTGTCCAGATCTTTTTTCGTGTGACCGCGTAGCCTTCTCACTCGAGTTGTCCACTCGAAAACCTTGTGTCTCGTAAACTCACTCTTAGTCAACTAGCGTAGAGCGAAACCAAATCTCTTTTAGCGCATTGAACTTAGATGACCCAACGAACGTTCATACTTATGTGTTTAAATTTGAAGGATGTATACGTTGTTTGAAAAATTATTGTCCCCTGGGGTAAAAGCTAGGTTATAGCTTATTCTAGTTGAAGAAAGAGTTTTACAAACTACTAGTCCATCCAAAGGCATTGGCATCCAGAGACAAGAAGCTCAAAAGCGAAAAACCTTCCATGGAGGCATAATTTTGGATTATGCCCCTGTGTGACATTGATTATTTATATCCCTTTTCCCTATCACGTATCATATTCCGTTTATTCATAAAATTTGTATAAAATTTGATTTCGGGACAATAGAATGTTTCAAATGATGTTTTATATCCTTCAAATCGTTAGGCTTACCCTTGGCATAAAGGGTCACATATCTATTTAGAATGCGCAATAACTGTTTATATGATATAACTGCTTATGTGAATTTGTTGCTTTATTTGGGGATATTCTAGCTCACTCATCTTCAAATAGTTTTTAGAACCCCCTAAGCACAAATATCAAGTCACTATCGAAAGTATGTCCAAATACCCCTCAAATCTTTACTTTCTCATCTCAGAAAAAGGTTAAACATCTATATATAATACCGAAAAATATTATTTTTGTTTTTTAGAAAGGTTGGAATTAAGAGTTAAGAAGTAATCAAAAAAAAAAAACACTCTAGCAATATTATTATTTTATTAAAAAATTGTTTAAAACAAAAAATATATTTCAACAAGATTTAATAAAATAATTAAAATTAGCATCTTATTAATTTTTGAAAATAAGTTAAAACAAAAATTGATTTTAACAAAATTTAATTAAAAAACATTTAAATTAGTTGAGTGACTTTCTACGTAAAATATCAATATTTGAGTGACTTTCTTAATGAAATACTTATAATTGAGTGACTTTTGAGTTATAAAACAATGTTGAGTGACTTTCCAGGTAAACTACTCTAAGTTGAATGACTTTCTAAGAGAACAATTGAAATTTGAGTGACCATCTGAGATATTAACTCTCTTTTCGTAGAAAATTCTAGGAATTTCTAATTTTGTTACAAAATTTTAATAATCAAATTTCTTTAGAGTTTTCCGTTATGCTTCTACTCTTATTATGTTTAATTAAATAAATGGAAGGGCAACTAATTAATAAAGTTGTTATTGTCATTCATGAGTACATACTAACAGATAAAAATGATCTTTCACATGCCGAAAGAAATTTATTTGTTGCAATTACTTGAACTTTTCATATCAATGGATACATATCTTATTAATTGTGGTTTAATGTTTGCAATCTTAAAAATTCTATTTTTCTCACTGTTGTCTGTTAGGATCAGTTGATTGGGTGAAAACTGAAAAGGGAAGATAGTAGCACCAGATGCATTTCGTTGAAATCAATGAATAAATTTAAGGTAGTAAATAGAATCCATACCCAGAACAGAGAATAAAGATTTTTTCAGCAAATTTGAGGACCTATTGAACAAGTCTTCACTTCAAGTGAGGTACAATAATATTAGATGACCCTTCTTTTGTTCTCCTTAAAATGTTAATTAGAAAGAAAAAAAATACTATATCCGTTCACTTTTAATTGTCATAATTTCCTTTTTTAGAATCAAACGATAATAACTTTGACTAACATTTTATGATGTATTTTTTCGTCCGTAAAAAATGAAATTTATAATACTCTTCATATAGTTTTTGAATATCTAAATTTTTTGTTTAAAATATCAAATTAAAAGTGGACAGAAGGAGTATTAATTATGTTGGGAGTAGTGTGAATTGTCGTAAAAGTATGTACATGTATATTAATTTTGAGCCCATAATTACAGAGGTACAATGAATTCAATCTAATAACCTTAAAAGTTGAACTTATCAATTTTAAACTATATGTGTCCGCCTCTACCTGCTTTGTTAATTTTAGCAACGGGAGCCTGAGAAAGTTGGAATGTTGGCGCGCATTGAAAGTTTCATCTATGATAATGCCTCTTAGTATACTAATTTTCATAGAAAATCCTTTCGGGATTTGCTTTGCATTATAACGTTGTTAAATCTGATCGTTACTTGCCTCATTTACTCTATTTCGGTTCACAAAAAAAATGAATGCAAAAATGTCTGAACATTCGTAACTCTTCTCAATTCCTATTTTTATGTCTGTTTTAGAATAATTAACTCACCTGGGATTACACTTTGCTGCTTTCATTATAATTTGTGTGGCCATAGAATTTCAGTGTGTAAAATGGTTGATATAGACATGAATACATATTCATGTTAGATATGCCAACAGGTTCAAAATACAAGGTACACGCATATATATGTCATATGCAAAAAGGTACAAATCCTATATATATATTTTGTTTTCTCTATATGTAACTTATTATTTTGTTATACTTCATATTATTATTTTTCTCATACCTACTATCACCTTTTACTTATTATTATTATTATTATTTTTATATAATTTATAAATCCATACACTTTAACATACACATTATTTTACTACATGTTTGCAACTCGACTACTATATCATTTTATTTTATTTTCTTTCACATCTTAATTCTATACATAAATTAAACAACAAATTTTATATCCTTTGAACTCAACATTTATTTTGGTTACATTTATATAAGACACATCTATATTTTTCAACATATAAAATTATCATACATTTTAGTACATTTATTTTTATTTATTTATTACCGTATGATACATACTACTATTAATTTTATAGGCATATATACGTTGTACCTTGTATTTTACTCTTTTCTTAAAATAATAAAATTTACTTACCATTGACTTTTTTAAAAAATAAATAAATAAATAAGTAAACAAATAAACAGGTTTTCCTAATTATATTTTCCTAAATTGAGTTAAAGGACTATCTTCGGATAGGCTCTGAGGGATGTTTAATACCTTCCCCTCGAGTAACCAAAACCCTTACTCAGAATCTCACTTGTTTCGTAAATCAAAACAGAGTTTACATTTACATATTAAAAAATGGTTTTCCTAATATTTTCCTTAAAATTTAGGTGGCGACTCTAAAACAAAACAAAACATTTTTTTCAAAAATCAGAGCGTCAGCCATATTATGTTGTGAATTGTTTCGACTGGTTCGAAATAGGGTGCGACAATAATTGATTGCGAAATTTAATTTTGAAACAAATGTGTCCGCGTCCTCTCCGCGATGCAGAAAGAAAATTTTCACTCTAAAGGAACATGTCCGCGACGCTGACCTGGAACCTGTTCCTTGTCCGACTTTTTTCTTCTTCGTTTTCCAGCCCCTATTCTCCCAAACTCAACTATTCTTCTCAAGTTCCTTTTAGATTCTGATACCCAACATACATACCCAAGAACCTAACCCAAGCAACTCTAAAACTCGACGTAAAGACCTCATAAACTTCTCAATTCAACCCAATTCAAGAACGGAAAACAAAATTCAAGAACACCATTCAAGATTCATCAACTTTCAACTTTCTAGAACAAACTTCGCTGAAATAAACATGTTTGGCGCTTGGGTGAACGAACCCAACGCTATGAAAGACTCACATACCTCTTTAGGGATCAACCCTTATCAAAATCCACAAGCTAAACCTTCAAGAACGACGAACTTTGTTCTTTCTTCTCTTTTCTCCTCTTGCGTTCTTTCTCCAAAAATCCTAGCGTAAATCTCCAATTGCCTAAACTGAACCAATTCAGTTTTGATCCTTAATTAATTCACCAAAAACGAACTAAAATAGTAGGGTATGGAAAAGACCAAAACAGCCTTTAAAAATCCGGATTAGACGTTTCCTTATTCGAACATCCCAACTTCCAATGGGTATAAGAAACTCATACGAACTCAGAATCGCGCAAACTTGGCGGCGTTGGAAAGATCTTTCTTACCGTATCTGTAAACACACCTAACTCATCCTGAGCTAGAAGTTATGATCATTTGAAGTTGACCAAAAACTCAAACTTAACTAGACCATTTTTCTAGATTTTTATTATTTCCAAAAATTGACTCTTTATAATTCTAACTCTTTCTAGTTGTGCGATGTTACAAAGTGCCACATGGACACCACATTTGCACACCAAACATACCCCACCTCCACATAGATGACTATGGAAAATGGTCAAAACTACCCTTAAACTATTCGAAATAGCTGAAATATACCCTTAAACTATAATTCAGCTAAAAAATGTCCCGTCTAACTATTGGACCACACTTGCCCTTCTGTTTAACAAAAACATCCATGTATGTGCTAAAATGTCAAATGGACTTCACATGTGCACGCCAAACACAACCCCACCTCCACATAGACGACTTAAAGCCCTAATTTCACTCTTTTCCCCCTCATTTCATCTTGAAAAGTATATATTGAACCAAAAAAAAGAGAAAAAACATTTGCGAAAACTTTAGTCCATGAATATATTGGTGACATGCCTTTTGGGAAAAATTTTAAAAAATTCTTTAAGGGATCCTCCATTATGAATTAGAAGAAGAGTACGTATAGCCTCACCACGACTCACTACATATGTTTTAATTTATGGGACATTTAACAGGAATTAGAAGATTTACTCAATTTTTTGGTGTATTATAGCCCATAAATATTTTGATTATATGTTTTCAAACGATTTTTTTTGGAAAAATCTTTACGGGACCCTCCATAATGAGTTGAAGTAGCAATAAGTATAACCTCACCATGATCTAGGACAAATTTTGGCATTTATAGGTCATTTAACAGAAATTAAGTAATTTTCTCAGTTTTTCGTGTGTGTTGGCCTAGTATAATTAGTGATATGACATTCGAGAGATTTTCCAGAAAAATATTTATGTGAACCTTTGCAATGAGTTGGAGAAGAAGTACATATGGTCTCACCATGATCCACGACATATTATGGGATATAAGGGTCTTTTAAGAGAAATCAGACGATTTTGTCAATTTTTAGTGTGTTAACCATGGAATCTTTGGTGATACGGATTTCGGGAAAATCTTTTGAAAAGTATTTACAAGAACCTCTGTAATGAGTTGAAGGAGCAGTATGTATAGCCTCACACGATCCACAACTTATTTGGCATTTAGGGGCCATTTAACAGAAATTAGGCGGTTTTCTTTATTTTTCATTTGTGTTAGCCCATGAATATTTTGATGATATGACTTTTAGGCATTTTTTGAAAAATCTTTACGAGACCATCCGTAATGAGTTGCAGGAACATAAGTATTGTCTCACCATATTCCACGAAATATTTTGGCATTTAGGGGTCATTTAATAGTATCTAGACGATTTTCTAAATTTTTCCGTATGTGTTAACTCATGAACATATTGGTGTATGACTTTCAGATGATCTTTTTGAAAAATATTTGTGGGATCCTCCATAATGAGTTAAAGGAGCTGTACATATAGTTTCATCATGATCCCTGCCATATTTTTGCATTTAGGGGTCATTTAATAAGAATTAGGCGATTTTCTCAATTTTCGTGTGTGTTAGCCCATAAATAATTTAGTGATATGACATCATGCGATTTTTTTGAAAAAATTTTCGTGGACCCTCCGTAATGAGTTGAAAGAGTTGTACGTATAGTCTCACCATGTTCCACAACATATTTAGGCATTTGAGGGTCATTTTACAGGAATTAGGCGATTTCTCAAATTTTCACATGTGTTTGCCCATAAATATTTTGGTAATATGGCTTTTGGGTAAGTTTTCTGAAAAAGAAACTCTACAGGACCATCCGTAATGAGTTGGAGGATCAGTACGTATATCCTCACCATATGATCCATGATTTATATTGTTTTTACGTATTTTTAAACATATGAAAGACTAAATAAATAAGACAAATAATAGACATTCACTATATTTATACCATTCCTTAATTTTTATTTATAAATATTTTCTGACATTTTATGGCCTTTTAACTTGTTTGGACCGTGTAGTAGTTGTTATTGTTATTAATGGTATACCATTTAGATCGCAGAGATAATTATATTATGATCTATTTCCCTTTTTTTTATATAGTATTTACTCATTAATTTTTGGACACTAATTATATATTCAAAATGGAAAATGGTCAAAACTATCATTAAACTATTCGAAATAGCTTAAATATACCCTTAAACAGTATTTCGACTCAAAAATACCCTTTCTGTCAAACTATTGGGCCATACCTACTCTTCTAGTTAACGAAAGTATCCATGTGTGTGTTAAGTTCCACATGGACGCCACATGTGCACGCCAAACAGACCCCCCCCTCCACATAAACGACTACGGAAAATGGTCAAAACTGCCTTTAAACTATTCGAAATAGCTGAAATATACCCTTAAACTATATTTCAGCTCAAAAAATGTCCCGTCTAACTATTGGACCACACTTTCCCTTCTGTTTAACAAAAACATCCATGCGTGTGCTAAAATGCCACATGAACTTCTCATGTGCACGTCAAACACACCCCACCTCCACATAGACGACTTAAAGCACTAATTTCACTTTTTCCGCCTCATTTCATCTTGAAAAGTATATATTGAACCAAAAAAAGAAAAAAACATTTACGAAAACTTTAGTCCATGAATATATTGGTGACATGCCTTCTGGGCAATTTTTTTAAAAATACTTTAAGGGACCTCCATTATGAGTCTTCGAAGAAGAGTACATATAGCCTCACCACGACCCACTACATATTTTTTAATTTATGGGACATTTAATAGGAATTAGAAGACTTACTCAATTTTTTGGTGTATCATATCCCATAAATATTTTGATGATATGTTTTCAAACGATTTAAAAAAAAAAATCTTTATGGGACCCTCCATAATGAGTTGAAGGAGTAATAAGTATAACCTCACCATGATCCAGGACATATTTTGGTATTTATAGGTCATTTAACATAAATTAAGTAATTTTCTCAGTTTTCGTGTGTTGGCCTAGTATATTTAGTGATATGACATTCAAGCGATTTTCCAGAAAAATCTTTATGTGAACCTTTGCGATGTGTTGGAGGAACAGTACATATAGTCTCACCATGATCCACGACATATTATGGGATATAAGGGTCATTTAAGAAACCAAACGATTTTGTCAATTTTCAGTGTGTTAACCATGGATTCTTTGGTGATACGGATTTCGGGAAACTCTTTTGAAAAGTATTTACGAGAACCTCCGTAATGAGTAGAAGGAGCAGTATGTATAGATTCACACGATCCACAACTTATTTGTCATTTAGGGGCCATTTAACAGGAATTAAGCGGTTTTCTTTATTTTCATTTGTGTTAGCCCATGAATATTTTGATGATATGATTTTTAGGCATTTTTTGAAAAATCTTTACGAGACCATCCATAATGAGTTGCAGGAACAATAAGTATTGTCTCACCATATTTCACGAAATATTTTGGCATTTAAGGGTCATTTAATAGTATCTAGACGATTTTCTGAATTTTTTCATATGTGTTAACTCATGAACATATTGGTGTATAACTTTCAGATGATTTTTTTGAAAAATATTTGTGAGATTCTCCATGATGAGTTAAAGGATCTGTACGTATAGTTTCATCATGATCCCTGCCATATTTTTGCATTTAGGGGTCATTTAACAAGAATTAGATGATTTACTCAATTTTTTGTGTATGTTAGCCCATAATTAATTTAGTGATATGACATCATGCGATTTTTTTGAAAAAAAATTTGTGGACCCTCCGTAATGAGTTGGAGGAGTTGTACGTATAGTCTCACCATGATCCACAACATATTTAGGCGATTTCTCAAATTTTCACAGGAATTAGGCGATTTCTCAAATTTTCACATGTGTTAGCCCATAAATATTTTGATAATATGGCTTTCGGGTAGATTTTTTGAAAAAACTCTACAGGACCCTCCGTAATGAGTTGGAGGATCAGTACGTATATCCTCACCATGATACATGATTTATATTGTTTTTTACGTATTCTTAAACATATGAAAGACTAAATAAATAAGATAAATAAATTGAATGAAAAAAACACAACAAAAAGTTACCAATTGCCCTTAGATGCCAAAACAGAGATGTTGACCTGCTTCCTGCTTTGGCGTCAAGAAATTCCTTTTTATTATATAGTTATTTTTAAAATAAAGTTCCTAGTTGTTGAGATATACAATACATTTGACATAGTTTTCGAATAATAAATGTTACTTTTTTTGTCCCATTTTATATGACACCGATAAATTAATTTCAAGAGTCAATCAATTTTCTTTATATAATTTTTTCTTAAATATCTTGAGTTATCAATTGTCATGATTTATAGTGTTTCTACATATTTTTTTAAAACATATGGAATACTAAAGAAATAAGACAAACAAACTAAAAAAATAATTTTTTTTACCAAATTTCCTTTATATACTAAAGAAGGCATGTTGACCTGATGCCTGCTTTGGCATCAAGAAATTCCCTCTTATTATATAGTTATTTAAAAAAAATAAGTTCTTAATTGTTAAGATATACCATACTTCATAGGTAGTTTCAAATAACAGTTGTTACTTCTTTTGTCCATGTTGCCTACTTTGGCATCAAGAAATTCCCTCTTATTACAGTAAAACCTCACTATAAATATAGTTTGGATCATGAAATATTATATTTTGTAGAGATATTATTTAATCAATAAATTAATATTTATTAATTTAAAGAGTGTTTTAAGGTTCAACCTTGTGATACTAAGGATAATAAGAGTTTTCAAGATGTATTATTGCAACAAATTTTATTATAGGATATTAAAAGGCTATAAAGTGGGACAAACTAATCCAGAAAAGATTAATGTTTTGGATGCTACCAAGTTTGCAATCCCGGCTTGGACGACAATTGTTCAGCAAGAGACAATATCAAATTATTTTCAACACTGCAAAATTTGTTTGGAGGATAAAATCTCAAAGAATTTGAATGAACCCACTTGTGAAAACGTTATTCATGAACTTGAGGTCATAATTACTGTTCTCGGTTACCCTAGTAAAATGGACATCAATAACCTATTGAATTCCCCAGGTAAAAATGACACATGTTTAGAGATTCAAAGATTAGAAGAAATTGTGGATATCGTAAAAATATAATGTTAATGATGAAGTTGAAGATGATGCAATACCTTAAGAACCATTTACGCTTAAGGAAACACTTATCGCATCTAGAACTCTTCACAATTTTACGGTGCAGTTCGAAAAGACAACACTGAAACTTTTGAATGTAATAAGAGAATGTAGAGATGAACTTCAACTAGATTTAGAGTTTAACAAAAACTAATACACAATAAAATCATATTTCACTAAATTGTCTTAGATATACTTGTACTTTTAACTAATTAGTAATTTATAATATTAATGGGACCATATATTTATATAAGGATCTTCTGAAAATATATTATCTTATTATTTTATCGAAAGAAGTGGTTTTTTCCATTGGCCCAAGCCGGGACCGGAGGAAAATATTTTCTTAGAGACATTATTAATTTGTCGAGTATTAATTTAGTGAGGTTTTACTATATATAGTTATATAAAAAGAGTTCTTAGATATACAATGTAGTTTCCAAATAATATATGTTCTTTTGTCCCATTTTATGTGACATTGATAAATTACTTTCAAGAGTCAATCAAATTTTTTATATGTTTTTTTACAAATATTATAAGTTGTCAATTTTCAAATTCATGAAAGACTAAATAAATATGACAAACAAATTAAAATAAATAAAATTAACATTACCAAACTATCCTTAAATGCCAAAGCATGTATATTGACCTGATGCCTGTTTTGTCAAGAAATTTCCTCTTATTATGTTGCCTTATTTTAAAAAAAAAGTTCTTAATTGTTGAGATATATAATAATTTTTACGTAGTTTCTAAATAATATATGTTATTTTTTTTGTCTATCATGATTTTTAGTATTTTTATGCAATTTTTAAATATATAAAAAACTAAAAAAAGTAGATAAATTAAAATGGAGAAAGGACACTTTTTTTTTTTTATCAAACTGCCCTTAGATGTCTACTTTGAGATCAAGTGTTGTCTGCTTTGAGATCAAGAAATTACCTCTTATATACATATAGTTTTTTTTTTTAAAAAAAAATGTTCTTTATTGTTGAGATATACAAAACTTTTTACGTAGTTAAATTTCAAATAATACATATAACTTCTTTTGTCCCATTTTTATGTGACACCGGTAAATTAATTTCAAGAGCTAATCAAATTTTTGTATTTTTAAAAAAAAAGTATTTGTCAATTGTCATGATTTATAATGTTTCAACGTAATCTTTGAATATATGAAAGACTAAATAAATTAGACAAACAAATTAAAATGAAAAACAACAAAAAGTTACCAAACTACCCTTAGATGCCAAAGCATGCATGTTGACCTCGTCACGACCCAAAACGAGTTATGAATGACACACACATTTAACCTTTTAGGTGGGCGAACCAACGAATTCAAACCCAATTTATAACAATTGTTCAACTTACAAAATACAACCATAATGCGGAAACTCAAATCTTATTAATGTAAGAAAAAAAAATCACCTAGAATCTATTATATATCATTCCCAAAACCTAAAAGTCATCATATCCAAGACATCTAATCCACAAATACCAAGTTTGGGAGTATAAAAAACACCACAATAGATATATAAATGGTTTGTGCCCAATCATGCCATGATTGAAAGAATTTAATGCGAGCTAGAAGGAATATCTCACCTTTGAATCTGATGTGCTAGAGACTGGTTAGAGTTGAGGGTGAGTCAAAGCCACTGGTACACTCAATTACTCCACAAAAGGAAAATGAAGAAAAATACAAGTAGGGGTCAGTACAAGGCGACTTGTACTGAGTAAATATCATCGCCGATTCAAAATAGAAACTAATATTCATAAAGTAACAACAGAAAATCAACTATAACACTTAGCAAGTGGCAAGGAACAAGTAACGTGAAAAAGTGTCGACAACAATGAAGCAAGTACGTAATTAGTCAACAATATCAAGAGCAGAGAAGAGAATTTAAGCCTCCACACCACGTTTTTTCGGGAAATGGGTTCTTGAAGATTGAGTATATTAGGTTGTTTTAATATGTTTTTCTTTAATATTATCGTGTTGGAACGTGACACCCGATTCAATAATATCGTGCCGGTTCGTGGCATCCAATTCAAATGTATCGTGTTGGCTCGTGGCACCCGATCCCACAATATAGTTAATTCACCATTTTTTGTCATCACTTTCCACTTCATTAACAATATTTCATCAAGTCTTGGCATCAACCTCTAGTACTCTCAAAATGGCCTAATGGTCATTACTTACCTGTTAACTGCTTTGGCATCAATAAATTCTCTCTTATTATGTATTTTTTTTCAAAAAAATTCTTAATTGTTGGGATATGCAATACTTTTTATGTAGTTTTCAAGTAATACATGTTATTTCTTTTATCCCATTTTATATGACACCGGTAAATTGATTTCAAGAGTCAATCAATTTTTTTATGGTTTTTTTTAAAAATATTTTAAGTTGTCAATTTTCATGATTTATAGAGTTTTTACGTAATTTTAAAATATATGAAATACTAAATAAGTAAGACAAAAAATAAAATGAAAAGAAAAAAACAAAATTACCGAACTGCCCTTAGATGCCAAAGCAAGCATGTTGACCTGCTGCTTAGGGCTGCGTATAGGTTAAATCGGTTTGATTTTGAAGTAATATAGAGTGAGGAGAGTGTTGTTTTATCTAGTGTTGAACCCTTAAAAGAATGAGTCCATTGATGACGCCCTCATTAAAGTGCCAACGATTTAAGCTGCACAAACACTACATTAAAAATGATTTTTAGCGGCAATAAATTAATGATTATAGTTTAATTGTCGTTAAATATGTTCTTTTAACAGCAATTAACACTCTTTGTAAATGTCACTAAAGCCTATAATGACATTGCATCCAATAACAATTAATTAATGCAGGTAAAGGCTAAAGCACTCTTAGTCAATGTGTTTATTTATTATTGCTAAAAGTTATTTTTATTATAGTAAAATCACACAACTTTCATCGAGCTCAAGTGTTTTTTAAGCGAGCCTTTAATAATATTACTCCGTATTTTTCTTGTGTATTAAAACTATTATATGTAACAAAAAATATTCTTTATTATTATTATTATTATTATTATTATTATTATCATTATTATTGCAAAATTGAAAGGTGTGCACAATCTATTAAAAGTTGGTCCAACAAAATAAAGGGAAAGAAACATGAAATTGCATGAACTACATTTGTTTCAGATATATTGTATACAAACGAAGTTGTAATATATTTGTTAAATATGGAGTGATGTATCTGAATATTAAGAGATTTTCTTTTTTTTTAGAAATTATGTTTTCTTAAATAGTATAATTACGTAATTTTTCCAAAATTTAAACCCATTACATTTTCCATGATTTTGCAGTACAAAGAAATATGATGTTGCAGTACAAAGAAATATGATTGTGCAGTACAAAGAAATATTCAAAATATCCAAAGGCTATTGACTCGATAAAAAAGGAGTCAATCCTACAAATTGTTAATTAAACCCACTCATCCTTTTTATTAGGTAAATATTATTTTAAAAATTTTCCATTATTTTCTTTAATTTTTATTCATAAATATTTTCTCACACTTTCATAGCCTTCAACTTGTTTGGACTATGTAGTAGTTGTTATTGTTATTAACTACGTCCCATATAAATCGTAGAGGTAATTATACTATGACCTATGTCCCATTCTAATAGTGTATATTCATTAATTTTCGGACACGAAATATATATTCAAAATAAAGGAATTATTGAGTCCCTTTCTTCCCATATATCATTTTATTGAATTTTTGAATCCATGTTGTGATGTAATTAATAATAACTAAATTTTCATATGTTTTGAGTATTAATAATATGGTATATAGTATCAATTTTTTTTTAAAAAAAAATTGTCAATAATATTTAATTTTTCTTATATATTCCAATAATTATACAAAAAGATAACACTAATTAAAAAATAATTATTATTATAAAGTGAAAAGTTGCGTATAGAATCATTGATGGTAGAGATATTGTTATAATATGAATAAGACAAAATTGTTTCAAACACCACGAAATGAAAAGTTATAAATAAATGCACATTTTGTAGTGAAGATAATTGCAAATATGGCGGATTAATTGGTAAAAGAAATTAAAAAATGACATTAAAATACTAAGGTTAAATTTTCTTTTCACATCTACTGTTGGAGTTTTAACTTTTGTAGAAATTGAATAAAACTAAATGTCCTATTTTTACTACAAATTGTTATTATTGCTTGAAAAAAAGAAAGATATATATAATCTTCTATCAAAGAGTAATCTTCATAATTTTCTTTATTCATTTCCTTTTTCGAGAATAAAAAAATATTAATAACTATGAAGATGATTTTCTTACTCTTTCACTCTCAATTAACACTTTGCCTAACTTAGGTGCATCACCACTATCGTTACCATTACCACCTCCTCCTCCTCTTAGTAATGTCAACAACGAAGGAGCTCATATAAGAGTTGGTTTGACTAATGGACGAATGAGAAGGACGTCTACGTCTACACAATCTACTGTAGAAGAAAAGAATGAAACAATCACTCCACCGTATCCTTGGGCAACCTCGAGACATGCCATAATCCACACTCTCGATTATCTCGTATCGAAGGAAATTACTAATATATCAGGTGACGTTCAATGCAAGAAATGTCAGCAACAATATAAAATTCAATATGATTTGCAAGAGAAGTTCAATGAGATTGCTAAGTTCATCTTCAAAAATAAGAAAAATATGCATGATAGGGCACCACCAATTTGGATGGACCCTAAATTGCCTAATTGCAAATATTGCAAACAAAGAAATTGTGTTAAGCCAATTATCTCAAAGTATGTGTCAATTAATTGGCTATTTTTGCTATTAGGACAAACAATTGGATGTTGCAAGATAGATCAACTCAAATATTTTTGCAAGCATACAAAGATTCACAGAACTGCGGCTAAAAATAGACTTGTTTATCTTACGTATATCGAATTATGTAAGCAATTGGATCCTTGATGACCCTTTTATTAGATAAATGTTTCTTTTATGTGTCATAGTTTTAATTGTGTTTTTTTCTATTTAAGAATGTTGTCCATCTTAATTCTTATCTTATGTTGCTTCTTCTTTTTTTTCATATGCAACAAGATCTTAAGAGAGGAATAACGAAAAAGATCAAAGTTTTAATTAGCACTGTTACTTTTTTTTAAATTATTGATAGAGTGATATTCTCCGCCACTGTCAAATAAAGTAGAAGTCTTTGTCTCTCGATATTAGCTTCCCTTTTGCTTTGGACCTTTTAGAATAGTGATATTAGCTTTCAATCTTGGAAGGCTGACTCATAATATTATCGTTGAGGTAATAATAAAGAAGTAAATAATTATATTTGTATTTAATTGTTGTATCTTTCCATTCCAATTATTTTGAATCAAGTTCATGTACCTCTAGATTTCTATGATGCATCACGTTGTGAACTTATTAATTATAAGATCGTGAAATGTCCTAAATTAGAACTATAGTTGATTTGTTGTTCTTCTAAATACAAAATGTCATATGATTGTTACTTTGATGTGTAAGAATATATTATTTAAATGACGGTCATTTCAAAGATGTTTTTCAAAATAAAGATCAAATATAATTTTATCTAAGATTAATGAATTCACAACAAAGACTAAATGACTTTTTTTCTTAACATTTAAGACCTCTAATTTAACTTTACTTTAGGCCACTAATTCTATGAATGGTCTGTCTTTGAATAAAGACTCAATTCATATTCTTGTGTTTAATGAAAAATAACCATGAGTCAAATTTATTTAATTCATTTTCATTCTTATTTTGGAGTCTAGTTATGAATATTATTTAATGATATATATATTTTCTAATAAAAGCAAAGATCTTTCAATAATGACACACACTTTTCTTTTATCTATATATAAACAACATAGCTCATTCACAATTAAAAAATCACATTCTAAATTCTGAATAGTACTCTAAGATATGATGAACAAACAAAGTAAACTTTCGAAGAGTCTTCTTTTTCTGTTTTTGACAACTCTTTACTATTGCTCAAGTCATGCAATTACTAATCGAAAGCTATTGGATTTGAAGTCTCAAATTGAGATTAAAACATCTTCAAGTATTTTTGGTCAAATGTTACCAAAAGGTGTACCAATACCTCCATCTGCTCCATCTTGTAGATCAAGTCCTGGCACACCTCCTTCATGTCCCTTCCCACAACCAGAAATGGTGGACGATGTTGCGAGTCTCACCCCCTAATGCACCATCGGCGATTGGATCGTCCGTTGGAATTATATATATATATATAGTAAAATTAGTGTTACTTTGTTGTATGTGCATCTAGATCGATGTATCATACTATTGAAAGCGAATATTTAATTTTATCGACTAATTTGAAATTATTGAAATAAAATAGATTGCAAATTTATTGTCCGTGATTTAAAAAAAATCTTCTTAATTAACTTCTTATTTGTTCTTTTTTATATAATAATGGTTTTTCACTGTTATGGTGAATGAGCAATAGTTCTTGATGGTGCTGGAAAAAACGCGGCTATGATTAGGAAGAAAAATAAGAAAGAAATTTTTCAAAATTCCTAATTTTGTGATATATGTTGAAGGTTGTATACATAAATTTTGTTAGGTCTCCATTGTTTTTATTAAAATCTAAATATACATCTAAATGACTAAGATATTTTCTTAGAATTTGAACATTGAATGATTAAGACTATTTATTTTTCAATGTACAAAATTTATTTATATGTACATGATAAAAATATAGTTCAAATAAAAATTAATCAAATATTAAAAAAACATTATTTGAAATGGAAATTGAGTATTTTTCTTTCATGAGTATTTGTCTATGAATATTTATTAAATACGCTTGTCGGAAATTTTTTGACGCCAAATTTGACAGGATCATCCATAATTACCTAGTAAATGATATTCCTAGCTTTCATAGGATCCACGTCATTTCTTTTAGCGTTTATGGATTCAGAATTTTTTGAGTCCAAATTTTGTAGGATCATCTGTAATTATCTAGTGAATAATGTTCATAGCTTCTATCAGATTCAAGCCATTTTAATGTTTACGGGTCACAAAAAAAGTTTCTCAGTTTACGTGAACATTAGCATATGAATATCTTTGTAAATATATTTGTCCAGAACTTTTTTGACTGCAAAGTTTGTAGGACCAATATAAAATCTAATTTTTTAATAAACATAATGAGTGTCAAGTCAAATCCTTCCATGCCAAAGGCTATATATCAATGGTGATGACTTCATTTTAAAAAGTGAGAATATATTAGTGTTGAACCATGTTTTTCAAAATAAAAATCAATAAAATGTTACCTATGATCATCAAAAATCCAAGAAATTGTATTAGTTAATTGACAAATGGAAAACAAAAATTATAAGGAATTATTTATAAAAAAAATTAACAACATCACATCTCAATAAGTTCTAAAAGAATACTTGGAATTAAATATATTTTTGAATAATTGATGGCGCTCGTTATTATTTTTCAATAAGCAATGTATAAAAAGAAAATAATACAAATCAAATTAGGGTCTTGATGTTGTCTGTTCAGAAAATTGCTAGAAAATATTTTCAAACTGTAATTTCAGCGTAACATTGTCGATAAAAGGAAGAAAAATATAAAAAGTTTAAATAGTTGACCATCTAATTAATATTTTTATTAAATTCAATAAATTTTATAACAATAAAATATCAATTTAACCAAAGTAACATTAAATTTAATTGATTATAAATTACATAACTTTGTTTTTGTGTAAACGGCTTGATTTCTAATACAAACAATTAAAAATATACTTGTGACACATAGAAGTAAGAAAAATATTTGAATTATGTTTCAACATAGTTATACACGAAATTAAGAAGTTACTTAGGTCTTCTTCTTTTTGTTTGGTTTTATTTAATATTGTATTTGATTTTTCATCTTGAGATTCATCTAATGTGTACTTGCATCATATATGATGTTAGATATTTTGTAATATATAGAAGTCTTAAATTGAACATACACATTTGTTCGTGAAAGAACATGACTATTATGAAAAGTCATATGTTCATGAAAGAACATAAACCTTATGAAAAATCATTTGTTCATGAAAGAACGTGATTCTTATGAAAAGTCACATGTTCATGAAAGAACATGACTCTTATGGAGAGTCATTTCTTAAGATCTATAAATATAAAGACTCTCTAGAAGTAGCCAAAAGAAAAATCTGCAAGTATATCCAAGGGCTTTGTTGTATCCTTGAAGAAAATTGTTTGTATTTACCTCAATATCTCTTAAAAAAAAGTTATTACACGCCTCAAAGTCATTTTCTTCTTCAATTATATATCCTACTATTATTTCTAACAATTTTAAAGAGATATTGAGATTGAAGTAGATAAACGAGACAAGAACCTTGAATTCTTGAGGAAGTGTGGTTGTAAGTAAACAAAGATCAGAGTGATTTAAAATATGATTCTACGACAACAAGTCATATGGCAAAAGTGAGCCAACAATGGATCACAAAGGAAATGACATATATCAGGTTCTGCTTTCTTAACTTCTCTTATTATTTATTTATGAAATTTTATTCTTTGAAATTTTTGAGAAATGATTTTTCATAAATGTTGGGATAAATAATTTATTTGTTATGATATCGAAATGCATTTTAAATAAGTTTAAGAATAACATATTTAGTATGCTTATTATAAATTTGTTATGGCCAAAGAAAATTATTATGGCATAATTGTATTGCATAAAGATCATGTGATTTATTTTCAAGTTATGAGATAATACATATGTATTCCTTTATTTTGATGGATAATATCGATACTTGAAAGTTGTTAGAATAATTTAAAATTAAGAGAAATGACAATCTTTGCTAGATCATTTTGCGTTCATTAAAGGTTGAATACTTTGTTTTCTTATTGAATGCTCATGTGTTATAGCCTTGAACACAATAAACTTGACAACAAGATGATTTGTTGATGTTAATTAATTAGATGTCAACACGAGTTACAAAAGGGACATTTGAAACATTCAAAGTTTGGGGGTTCTTGGATTATGATTAATAATCAATAATATTTGAAGAATTTTAAGATATAAATTAATTCTTCAACACCCACTTAAGATATATCTTTGGTGTATTAACTTGACAATTTTAACAATAATTAGTTAATTAAACTACTATTATGATTATTAAGTTATAAGTCTTGGTAGAAATATTGTGTAATTTCATGAAGTATTATCATTTGAAATGTTGTGATTTTTTAAGGGGAAAAAAGCATGTGTTGTAAGATAACTTTTTATAGACATGACCATTCATACATAGACGAATTGGTGCATTGGTTTATAAATAGTGAATCATCTAATGATAATGATAAAATACATATAAGTTAGATTTGTAACGTGTATGAAGGTATCATAAGTTTTGCATCAAAATAGACTTGAATTTCATAGTGGAATAAGAATTATTTAGCATATAGATGCTTGAAAAGAAATGGAATAGTTTAAATAATATGATTTTGAAATGTTGTGGCCATAACTGATGCAAATATTCTAAGCTACTGCGATAATGATGATACTTGTGATATGCCTATATAAAAGATTTGTTTATGATTTGTATGAATCTCGTAAAATCTAGTTTCAAAAGATATATACAATATAACAAATGTGTGAATAAATAAGGCTAAAATCTTTAAACTAAACACAAGTGATGGAAACCCAACTTTGAGTTAGTATACACTCTAATAATACAAGTTCAACGGGTAATAACAAGTTACTTTGTGTTGCTAAAGCATGAGTCTTCTTTTTAGAGCCTTGATTCATATGTACTACGTATTGTTATATGAGAAGTTGAGGAGTTGTTATGTGTACTACATATTGTACATTATGAGAAGTTGAGGAGTTGTTAAATGCTTGAAATAGGAGGGGCATAGTGACAAACTCCATAGTACACACTGTTACACGGAGGTTGAATTAATTCTTAATGAAATTAGAAAATGTCTACAGTAACAGAGACGTAGTAGCTAATTTCACATATATGAATATAGAAGTGGTGCCGCTTCAAGCAAATTCTAAAGGGTTGGTTTTGTATATATTCATGAAATCAGAATGAGCACATGGACATAAACGTGCTAAAGCAAATACTGAATTTTCTAAGCTACAAATAATATTATATGTGTGATATTTTCAGTTTGACATATGGAGTTGTGGTTCAAATCTTTTAAGGATATCAATAACTTCGTCAGAACTTTAAAGTACTTGCACTAACAGAAAGTCTAAATCTATAAGTTTTTATATTCTTCAAATTGTTAGCTTTAATATTTCTGACGAAGTTATTAAACTCTTCAAGTCGGAATATTCATTCAAACGGAGTGTTTAATAAATTGATGAAGTTTCTATATTCTTCAAACTAAATGCATAGTATGATTTATTTGGTGAAGTTCTTATATTCTTCAAACCATAGGAGTAAACAATCAAATGTTAGTCTCCAAAAATCAGACACAATCAAATTTCACATGAAGTAAAAAGTATAAAAGTTTTTTTTTATATTCTGAGATCATCACATAAAGAACATCTATCCTAACATTTATGAAATAAATCTCATAACTTATAAATGATAGAAAAAGAAATAATCAAGAAAAATAAAGATAGAACCTGATTTTTACTCCCATTAAATCATATTCTATCTATCGGCAATGATTTCATGCAAGTCACTTTTCTTGCTAATTTTTTCCAGCTTCCATCATATTCCAATATTTATTAGAAGTATTGAATTCAATGAGAAACTAAACTAATATTCAAATATTATGAGGAGGCAACATTTGTTCATTTACTTCTTCTCATAGTTAGATAAAAATAAAAAATATAGAAAAATAATTAAAGTGCACATGTTGGCCTTTATATGCACAAAATAGTTTTTTTCGCCAAAAAGAAAACTGAAGGGGTGCAATTTCTGAATGCACTTGAGAAAAAAAAAATTACTCATCCAAGAAAAACTTACTACAGAAAATATAGTTGAATATATTAAGTTGCCTGCTTAAGAATTGAACTTTGTTTTCATCCCAAAATTCTCTAGAAATGTGGTATCCTCTGTTCTTTTTATCAGCACAATGATTTTGAATTAGAAGTTAAAGATCTCAAATACAGAAAAATCAAAAAAGATTAAATTTCTAAAGCTTGTTATTTTATGTATTCAGGTTAGCAAAACAGAAACAGTAAAGATGAAACAGAAAGACAAAAGGAAAATTATCCGAGTCCACAGAATTGTGGTGTATCCTTAAGAAATTAATTTAATCCCCTTAAGTACCCGAGATTGTAGATTAATTCCTTTCAAGATAAAACGGATTAAACATTAAAGAACTGACGGTACCTCAAACTTCGATAATTTCAACAAACTCAAAAAGACAGCAATGAGATCACACACACATACATGATCGATCGATTTTGTTTGGAAGAAATGTATGCAGAAGAAGGGAAGAATTTCATTCTCCAGAATTCAAGGATCTTGTCTCGTTTATCTTCTTCAATGTGATGGTAAAACATTACATTAGAGATTATACTTTGCAATAGAAAATAAAAGAATTGAAACACATAACATAAATAAAATGTATATTTAGAATAAGTCATGATGTCATTAATAATTTGATGTTTACTTATCTACTCGATTACATAGAAATGATCATAGAGTGACAAAATATTAAATTTTTTAGAGTACATATAGTGTCAAGTTGTAGAAAGGTATATCAGGAGTTGGATCAATATTTCTCCCTAACACATATAGAGTAGTGAAAGAGTTCATAACGTTAATCTAATTATTATTATAGTCATTACTGAAAAAATAACATATGATAATAACTCTTCAAAACATAACTCCTTTCTTTAATGTGAAAAATTAAGATAAATAATGTCTACTTTAAATAATTATAAGGTTAGATACACATTAATCACATACGCACATTTATCATAACATAACCATAAAATAACTCTTCATTATATATATACATCTCATCTACAATGTCAAAACGATAAATAATTTATAACACATAAATGAGAATTTCTTCAATTAAAAAGGAATATTAATAAATGCATTTTTTTAACAAAGAAAGGTGAAGCATCATATTTTTTATTCTTAGCTATGATATCAAGAATAGATACATGAATCAATTACAATATAAACAAAACAAGTTTAACAACTTTTACTACCAATTATTTAAAATAGAGAAAGGGTCTGAAAAATACTCTAACATTGGCCGAAATTATTGTTACGATATCAATTTTATGGAGGACCTTTTACCCCCTGCACTATTTAATAGTGTATTTTAAAGGTATATATGTGCCCATGTGGACACATTATTATTTAAAATGATGCAATATTTATGACATCCACGTAGGCACATATATACCTTTAAAATACATTATTAAATAGTACAGGGGGATAAAAGGTCATTTCTAAAGTTTGGTATCGTAACAGCAATTTCAGTCAAAGTTGGAATATTTTTTCAAACCCTTTTCCCTTTAAAATATGTGTTTAAAATTAATTTATAAGGAGATAAAATATAAACTATACATGTTTGGTAATTTATCCAATCAACAATTATATTCTCATACGGTTTCATTATTATCATGTGTTATTTATATCATATTAACAAGTATCAATAATATATATTCAATTATAAGAACAATAATAATGTACCCAATATATTCTCACAAAGTGGTGTCGGATATGCTCAATTAAAATTTTATAAATACTAAAAAGATGATTTATTTATTTTGTGACTGATTTTTAATATGATAGACCATATCATATATATTTTTAGGGACAATACTATTCAATAGCTATGAGAATGTACCATAAGTAATATTGTACCTTTTAGTTGTGGCAAAAATTTAGAATATTAATTAAAAATTAACAAACAAAAATGTATGTATTTTCATCTTCATTCGCATAATAATAAGAAGACAAAGTTAATTGAGTAAAAATTACTTTTTAATATGTTGGTTAGTATACTATATATAATGGAATGTGTGAAGACAGTGAACTATACTATAATGATTAATGGAGAGCCTTCTGAACCCTTTGATTAAGCTCATTGATGCGCATTGTAGAAGCTACGTATGGTCGGGCACTAATACTATCACCAAGAAAGCTTAATTTGGTGGCTTGGGAAAGAGTTTGTTCTCCAAAATCAGTAGGTGGCTTCAACTTGATTAATCTTCACACATGGAATAAGGCTGCTATTGCTAAACATTGTTGGGACCTAGAGCATAAACAATATAAGTTGTGGATTAAGTTACTATATTAAAACAACTCCTTTCCAAGAAGCTAAGTGATCATTTCCCAACAAGCTTGTTGGATGGTAAAGAAAATTTTGGAGTTTATTCACAGTTTCAGCCCACAGTCTTGCAAAACAAAAGTATGATCAGGCAACTATACTTTCACTTGTTTCGTCCCCAACAGAGAGTTCCATGGATGTTTCAAAACTTAGTCAGGCCAAAGGCAGTCTTCACTATGTGGTTGCAGCTGCAAAACAGACTAAACACCACTGATAGAGCTCAAAAAATGGGGACTAGATATAGAGCTGCCAACTTCATCTTGAATCCAGAGATCATATGTATACAAGTTGTCCTTACAGTCAACAGGTTTGGAGCAAGTTATTACAATGGATTCAATTTTACAACAATTGGAGCCAATATGTCTTGGGAATCATTGATGCCGCAAAACGGAAAACTCCAACTGCCCAAATTTTTTAAGTTATATGTCTATGCGATTTGGATTGAGAGGAACCACAAAATCTTTGAGAAGGATAGCACAACTTGGGAATCTCTTGCCAGGGAGATTGCTTATATTTGTTGTGTTAGGGCCAGCCAGAAAACTATGCAACCCATTCATCAGTTTGCGTTTTAGATTGATAGCTTAGTTTTCCTTTGTTCTAGTTGTCTCTGTTTTTTTTTTAGAATAGCAAGTTGGGTATGACTTTGCTATTGGATATGTAATGGTTACGCTTTAGTCATTAATATAATCTTGTTGGTTACCAAAAAAGAAATATATATATATATATATATATATATGTTGGTTAGTAAGTAGAGTTTCAGAATTTAATTTTTGCTTGATAAAAAAATTTATATATATAATCAAAATAAAATAAAATAAAAATAGAATAATATTAATTGAAATCAAAACAATACATTAATGATTCTTTAAAATATTTGGAATTCATTCAAACGTTTACACTAATATGACCATTTCTCTTGAAGTCTTGATGAATCTTCTAAGATAATTAACTTTCCTTCATTTTGATGGACTTGTACCAAACTAACATGAACATTTCTGTGACGAATCTTTGAAGAATATATCTATGATCTTTATCAAAGTGGAGGACTTATGTGACATTATCTTTTTTTTATTTCTTCTTTTTTGATTATTAAATACATGATTGATGAAAAAGATGAAGAAAAAAAAATTAAAAAGGAGGAAAAAACTATACTAATAAAAAGAAAGAATGAGAAAATGGAAAAAAACATTCAACATGTCCCTAGATATTATTATTTATAGATTGGAAAAATCCTAAGAATAATTACAAAGGAGTTGCATAGACATATTATTGAAGTAGAGAATGTAAATAGATGAAGATTTTTTGTAACTCATTAGATATAATTAGAATACGAAATATGATTGAATATTTTAATTAATAAAAATTATTTAATGAAAAGAATGAAAGAAAAAAAAAAAGATAAATAAGACTGGAGGTCATAAAGGGGTGTCATATCACCCAGTAGCGGACCCATGATTGTCATTAAGGCAATAAGACTAGAATATACGACCTCAAGAATTTTTTACGTCTTAACCACTAGACTAATTTTTTAACTTGTGTCAAGAGGTATCAATACTTATACATATATATATTAAATCAAAATTTGACGTTTACACACCATATAATTTCTGATGAAGGGGTGTCGATTGATACCGTTGCGTAAGGGTGGATCGGCTCCTGTCATCACCTTATCTATGCTATCGATATAAATTTGAGATCATTTGGTTTTCATCCTTCTCAGAGAGATCAATTAATCACTCAACTGTTACATGACTCATAAATTTACTCCCCAACTTCTTAGTGGTTAAGTCAAAATTAGGATTATTCTTGATTAATCTTCCAACAGAAAAGAAGGTCACTAAATAATGTTCACACACTTTTTTGAACTATATAAATAACATAGTTCCTATACAAAATTATAAACCAATATTATTTCTACACATTTTTAAGTTCTAAATATTTTTAGCTCTATGATATGATGAACAAAGAAAGTAGACTTTTTAAGTGTCTTCTTTTTCTGTTTTTGACAACTCTTTGCTATTCTTCGAGTCATGCAACTACTACTCATAGAAAATTATTCGAATTCAAGTCTCAAATCGATAATTTTGGTAACATGCTACCAAAGTTTGTCCCTTTACCTCCATCCGCTCCGTCTTGTAAAACAAGTCCTGGCATGCCTATTTCAACGATGTGTCCACCACCTCGACCTCGACCTCCACCTCCGCCAACGGGTCCCACCTCATTACCGCCTAATGCACCACCTACGAGGATGGACGATGGTGTTGGCGGGCCATCGGAATTATATGTATAGTGGAGCTTGTTTTACTATGGTGTATGTGCATTTTAAATTGAATGTATAATCAACTTTGTTAAGGGACCAAAAAGGCATTAAGCATAAAAATAATTTCATATGGGTGCTTGATTTATAGTGAAAAAATCTTATGAAAGTTTTTTGCAATTTATGTCCTTATAATTTCTTCTTTTTTCTAATTTATTACATTTTTGTATATATTATTTGCCTTCTAACGTTTACACACCCCTTTGAAACATTTAGGGATTATTTGGTAGATGAAATAAGTTATATCGGAATTATAATATGAGTAAATAACTAGGCCTTTCACAAAACAAATATAGAGAGAAGTATCGAAAACATCCTTAATTTTAGCGCAAATTATCAATTTCATCCCCGAATTATTGACAGTTTAAAACGCTCATTTACTTGACTAATTGAACTTAAATACACCCCAGATCTTGCAACATGAGTAAAATACACGTTAAACTACATTCTCGCCAAGTTTAGGGTGTAATCAACACTTCTCTCCACTTTTTAGTAAGAGTCACATGTTCCTACAAAAGTTTGAGTTCATTTGCTATGTCATGTAGCAGATCGAGTGTGTATCTAAATTTAGTTAGTAAGTAGAGAAGTGTTTTTAAGGCTGTCAATAATTTAGGGACGAAACTAATAATTCGCATCAAGTTTAAGGTGTTCTCGATACTTCTCTCGAAAATATAAGAAGTAACATGTATTTCTCCTGTTTTTAGATATGTTCATGGTTTGTTTTTTCTCTAAAAGATGACCAAATCGATTTACTCGATTTTGCAAATGTTAGAATCAAATCGAATTAATTAAGTCAAATTTTTGCTTCGGTTGTGCCAGTAGTTTAAATAAATGACAAGATATTTTCAACCATAACTACCACATTAATTACTATTTGATATTGGGTTTTGTTTGGCACATAAATATTTAATACTCAATATTCATTTTTAATAAAATCATAGCTAAGTTCTAAACTTGCAACAAATGAAACAAAACTTTTGCATCCCCTCTGCTTCACTTGAACCAATTATACATTTTAAATACCTTCAAATCCCAAAATAGCTACTTCACTTGGTACACTCACAAGAACTATATAACCATCTGCTAAAGAATTACATTAGAACCAAAAAAAAAAAACCTTTTGCTGCATCTGTGGAGAGTAAAGCCTCCGCATTATCATGATTCGCGAGCCTTCATTGTGTAAAACTGCAACAAAGAAAAAACTCTACCATATAACTGTGAAGACGAAACAAGAACATGGCAAGAAAGACCCCGAGTAGTGATTTATCAACCAAGGGATCTCGGAACTGCAGAATCGCCATAAAGATTTCTTCGTGAGAATGTCAAACCTCATGTTTCTGGTCCACACAGTCCTCTATTTTGTGGCTTTGCCCTTACTTTTACCACCCTTCCTTTTCTGCACACCACCACGTTTGTGGTCTTGTGCTTTTTCATGGGGATTTACCTCCTTGAATTTGATTGGCTTTATGATACTACCGCTCCTCTTTACCACCTGTAAGAATTACAACATAAGCAACCAAACACCTAAACCACCTCAAAATTGTAGTCCCAAAACTAACTCCTTCCCCCAGAACAGAGAAGGCAACAAGAGAGAACCTTTTATACACAAATTAAAATTTAAGGGCTAAACAGAAGGAATAACTTTAATGCAATTGGATTCTAAAATTTCAGATGCAGGCCTTGCCTCTTCTTTTTAAAAATATTTTGGGTTTGGATGGGCGGGAGGGAGGTTTCACATACAGGATTGTATACTTCAGGGAAACAAGAATATAGATAGATAGAGAAAACTAAAATTAGATAGAATGCTTCAGGACAGACCTCTGGGCGAATAAGAGCTGGAACTGCTGTTCCGGGGTTGAATTCAGGTCCAATGGGCATCCGAATGCTCCCCTCAAAAATTTCTTGGGATGTAAACGGATAAGGTAATGTTGGCGTGTATAACTTCTCAGCCTGCATGGTAAAATAGAAATTGAGTAAATCGTGGTAACAGTAGTGCACTTTAAGCAAAGACAAGCAACACTGAAGACATAGCCTTCTGTACAGAGAAGCATCTGTTGGACAGGTCTGAGACAGATTAGGAAACCATCTGAAGAACAATTTGTTGTGTGGATAAATAATGAAAAATAACAAAAATGCATGTTGCATAGAGTGTCTGAACATCTCCAGCACAGACGACATAACCACTACCAAATCTACATAAAGTTAAGAATTGTGTTTCCTGCAAGTGAATGATGGTAAAGTTGAAACTCTACTCTACTGCTTTCTGCGTTTCTCTGTTCTTTTGTTTATCTACATTTTTCGATTAGCAATCCAACTTCTCTTTGATTGCAGAAAGATAATTTTTAACTTCACCTAATATTTAGAAGATTTTAATCCCGCTAATTTAAAGCCAAGGGAAAAAGCAAATAAAATAAAGTATTATCACGCATGCACATAAAATCTGCAATCACTATTAGTAAAGCCTAAAAATTTAGCCTCAACATCTAAATCAGGTTTAGGATGAAGTTTGTCAATGACCAACCTTCTTATCCCTCTTTTCGGAGATGATAACATGATTCAGATTAGCATCCTTTCTCTTTTTGAGAGCTTCTTCCCTTTTCTTTTTGGCATTATCATGTTCTTCAAGCATCCAAGAAGGCGGACCTCTCTTCTTTTGTATATTGGTCCACTGTCCCCAACCAGGCAGTAAAACGGGCTTCTCAGGCTCTGGAACTTCCTCATTCAATGCATCTTGTTTTTCTCTCTCAAAGTCGTCTTCAACATCATCACCAGCAAAAGCACGCCGAATAAGTTCTTCTTGAGATGGGATTTCATATGTGGACTTAGTCCCAGATGTTAAAATTCCATCAACCATTTCTCCCCCACTATCTGTATCACTATCCTCATCAATTTCCTGCAAGCAAAATTAAGAGTCAATAGTAACAAACAGTTCAGAGAAGGTTGCATTGTGGATTCAGCATGTAGAGAGATTACCTCCCCATCAGGTTTACTCTCAACAGGTTCTGTGATCTGTAAAGAGATTGCACTCTTTGCATTTGCAGATTTTGTTTGCTTCCCTTTAGCTGATGAATCATTCATCTGTTCACCAAATACACCAATAAGACTAACGTTGCCAAAAGGAGTAAGAAAACTGATTTTGAGACAACAAAGGCTCAACCTTTTTCCATGAGTCGGCTGCAAAAATGGAAACTTCGTATGATGTCTTTGAGCCTGGGTCTCTCGCAATGTCGTCAAAACTCTGAAACAGGACAAAGTCAAACTTTAATCACCACAAACAACGTAGAAAAGAGGGCAATATGATATGGTACTGCAGGATTTGATGCAGTTTGCAACGCAATTACCTTAAACAGAGAATCATGATTAATCTCAGACTCTTCACGAAGTAAATTGGGATCAAAATGAACTTCCCTCTGAGAAATATTATTTTCTTCATGAGCATTGATGCCATTTTCTCTGGCATCTGTCTCACCTTCACTATCACTGTCGCCATAATAATTGTCTGATGTCGCTTTCTTTTTGGGTTCAGGTGCCTGCTTTTTTTGAGCACCAAAAACCCTCCTACCAGTCAAAATATTTGTTCCTTGAGTTTTTGGCTCGTTCTTGTCTTCTAATTCCTTCAATGATGACTCAAACTCTTCTAGAGCAAGTTTTGCTTCTTCATCGGCCGCCTCTTTCCTTCTTTTTAATCCACGTACCTGCGAAATGGCAGTACCATAGATGAACTTTCAGACCTCAAAAAAATTAGAGCAAACAGTGGTGCAAAGGAAAGACTGATAAAATTACCATGAAAGGTAAGGAAAGCACTCCTGACGCTGGCAATTCTTCGTCCCCTTCTAAGACTTCAGCAGTCTTGTCCTTTGCTTTCTTCAACAGTTTTACTGCAGCATCCTGATCTGATCCATCAGAAGCCTCATCAAGGTCATCCTCATCACTGCTTTCTTCACTACTACTGCTCTCGTTCATGTTATTTGCTTTTCTGGACAAAAGGGCATGTTGATTCAGTTGTTCAGCAATAGCAGCTCGTGTTCCGTCATCTTGCACATCCAATCCACGTTTTAAGATGCGCTTTGCCCACTTGGAGCTGTTCTTGTGCTTCAGGGTCAAGCGTTCCTACATAAAATTTAGTCGCAAAAGAGACAAACTCAATCAGAAAATAACCAGAAAAGCAGACAAGACTCCTACGTGAGTTCACACAGGTAATGAATGAAATTACCTCTGCCCTTTTGAATTCTTGTTTCATGGCCTGCTCTTTGGCTGCTTCTGGATCTGTTTCAATTGTAGTACCTGCTTGTTTCAATCTATCCTTTTTTAGCAAACGATGATACACTTTTGACTTTATCTTCTTGACTCGTTTTGCCTTCATTTCATGACGGAAAAGAAGACTACGCATCTTAGCAAGCTGGTCTTGGCGCTCCTTCAGATCTTCTACAGATATCTGCCAAAGTGGTTAACATAAATATAATACAAAAATTTACAGGGACCGTTTTCCTCTAAAAAACACTGAATGAATAGTATGGAATAATAAGCGTGTAAAAGGTTATGACCTCCATACCTTATTAAGTTCAAGAAGTCTTGCACCATCTTTTCTATGAGCTTCAACAACCTCGTGGTCATTAAAAAGAGAAGCAATTTTTTTCTCAAAATCACTTCTTGGTTCAAATTCAGCAGCGATTTCTCCTACAGTAGAATATCCCACGTCCTTATCTTTGCCAAAATATATAGTCGGTGCCTCTCTGTTTCTTTTGACATGAGGTTCCCATTTTGTAACATCCTTCTGGATAAAACCATAAGCAGCATCTCTTTCCAATCTTTCTTGATCTGGTTTCGGAAGAGGTGCATGAATAGGCATGGACTTCTTCTCCATCCGACTCATGCTCTTTCTAAGTTTGCTATGGTCAGACTTCCCATGGAGGGGGTCCAGAAGATCCTGGATGCTAATCCGGCCATCCCCATCCAAAATATCACGACTGGGATTATACTCGGACTCTGAATATGCCTCAGATATGATAACATCATTTTTCTTCTTCTTGCCTATCATACGGATCTTGCTATCAGTCCTTCTCATCATGGATTACACAATATATTCAAATAAATGACATGTGATGACAAAAAATCTTCTTTTGTCCCGATGTTGAGGACTGAGGAGAATGCACGGTTTTGTGGAAAGCAGGGCACTTGATAAGCATATTCTCCAACAAAATAAAAGGAAAGAAACATGGAATTGCACAAAAAAGGGGGAAAACTAAAATTTAGTTGATTTCCACATCACATATGTACAAGTAGAACATACAAATCATTGTTAAAAAATATATAAACAGATTGAGTTTGACAAAACACATCATATTCTACTAGTAAATGCAAGCATGAAACTCAAGAAATGTGGGTAGGAAATATACCATCAAAAGCATCAGTTGGAAGTCCAGTAATTTCTTGCAACAATCGTGAATGTCTTCCATCATCTTCTTCCTCTTCCTCTTCATCTCCTCTCTGACCACCCTCATCATCCTCACCATCTTCTTCATCCGAAGGTACATTTTCATCCTACATAATAAAAATACAATGCCTATAAATCCACCATAACCAAAGACAAAAAGACTCTGGTATTTCCATCTTCTGCAGACTGCAGCTAATGCAAATCAAAATTTGAAAGGGAAAAAAGTACTACAAAGCATCAAGATGTTCTTGCTTTTTGTAACTCATGGTAAGGTTTCACATCCCTCCACACTTATATACAAGTAGTCAATATTTACAACCAATAAAGTTCATTTAGATTTGTGTGTGTGGGAGGGGGGGAATCTAGTGTCCCCAAATTTCCTAGCTTGGTGGTGGTGGGGGAGGCAGGCCTAAGTAATCATAATATCAATTCTTTACGCACAAGCATTTCAGTGTTTAGACAGAAATAATATCACATCTGTAAGTGAGGACTACGAATCCAGTTATTTGACATGCATTAGCTAAAGATTACTGGATCTACACATCCCAAAAAGGAAGGAGTAAAATTACAATGCATACTGTTTCATCAGGCAAACATTGTTTCAGACATTGGAACAAAGTTCTAAATAAGTAACATTAGCGATTAAACCAAACAAATATACAAGAGCATATCAACGCGTATGAATCCCAAACTAGAAGGCAGAGCTACATGGATCTTCCATATACATACTGTTCTATTTTCTTTTTTCTCTCACTTTTATTATTGGGATGGTGGCTGGGAAAGCTACATGGATCTTCACTATTTCACTGAGCACCAACTAACTCCCACCAACACAGGTATGTGAATAGCCCACTAGGGCTTAGGGAGATTGATAGTAGGGATCACAATAGGGCGGGGTAGGGTTGGTTAAGTCTTCCCCTGCTCAGTTATTTCCCTGTCCTGCCCCATTTAAGTCACTGCCTTCTGCCCTACCCTGCCCTGTTTTACCCCCCATTTGCAGATATAGCATCAATAAACTACAAAAATTCATAATCATATTAACTGGTGAAAGACAGTGTCAAATTTTGAATGTGCACATATTTATTTTTGTAGATTTAAGTATGAGAATACATATTCTTCCATCCAAATAATTATAATAATCATAATGAACTTTCTTGAATTAATGTAAAAGAGAACCATAGGTAATGTGTTAAAAGATTAACATAAATCATTCGGCAAGATATTGTTCTACATTTGGTTCCAGATGTGGACTATGATATATTATACATCATATTTGATTTAAAGAAATAGAAACAGTTACCAATCTCAAAAAATATATATATATTATACATCATATGTATAAGCTGTTGCTCAAGATGTTTGAACCTTCCACATGTTAATGTCAAGAACTTTTCACATGTTATCAATGTCAAACCTGTATTTTTTAATTGTAACAAATGTGATCTTTGCATACAGGGAAAATCCAGTCCAGATGTGGCCAGATGGGTGACATATGCTTAGCATCTTAAACTCCGACAAATGATAAAATTTCAGTTAAACTCACGAGTCTTAGTCAAGCTGCAACCTGCCCTGCTAATTATTTTCCTAAAATGAGTTTTGCCCTGCCCTGCCTCGTTAAGGCTCTTCCATTCTAAGTTGCCCAGACTTGGGTGCGGGTGTCTGATACAGGTGCGGATCTAGAGGTCAGATCCTCAATGATCTAAATTATAAGATTCGGAGATACGAATCCATGTATGGATACGGATGTGGGGATTCAGCTAAAGATAATTCAAATATCTAAAAATAGAGTTATAAAACATAAATTATAAGATATTATGTGAAAAAATTGAGGAGAAAATATTGATCAAGAGGAGAATCATGGAAGGAGATAAACGGAAAGGGAGTGGCAATAGAAATTTATATATATATAAAAAGTATTCTATTTTCTTCAATTTCACATTATTTGTTTTAATTATAAAAATCATTGAATCTGTCCACAATTTCTCCCTCGAATTTGGTCAAAGTACCCAAAACGGGTTGACTAGATCGGGTACGGATCCGACACCCACATCGAATCGACATGAGTGCGGCATTGTAAATGAAGAGTCCGAGTAACTTAGCTTCCCTGCCCCGTCCCTACCCCAATTGCTATCCCTAATTGATAGAAATCCCCTACCTTTTCCTCTATCTTGGAATTTGAACCCTCCAGGATTTTCACCGATCCCGTGTTGCTCCAATCTAAAAAAAGTGTCTTTTAAGACAAAATTAAGGGCTCCCCAACCCTAGAGGTCATATGCATATTCTACTTACCAGCATTTAAACAAACTAAAAAGACTCCTTCTAAACACAGACCTATAAGTGTAGCAACACAACTAAGTCTTAGTCCTAATTAGTTAATATCATTTATAGTATCTTTTACTTTTAGTTGCATGATTGCATCATGTTCGTTTGCTACAGATTTCATGAGATTGTAGTTTTGAGACAACTTTCCCAGTGTTACTTTAGGTTTACCTCGTCCACTTTTAACACTTCCAATCATTATAGTGTCACAATTACAAACCGAAGGCGCTTGGAGTCATATGTGTACATGACCAAACCATCCTCATGCAGCCTTCTTTAATTTCATCCTCTTTGTGCAACTAGTAATAGAGGTCTACCTAGTAGATGAACAAAACCATCCTCCTGCAGATTTCACCCTCTTTGTCCAACTAGTAATACAATCAGATGTGATCATCTCCATTTAGTCTATTCTAATACCAAACCAAAAGACAAAAAGCTCTAATATAGCAAATAAACATAACTTACCTCCTCCTGTCAGTTAAATTGGTAAGACTTGTTCTTTATCTGCAGTAGCATTATAATGAACAAAAAGCATCGAGAAGATGCAAGTATTACAATGAGAATATCAGCTCCCAGGAAGGCCAAAAAAAGCTATTACAACTATCAACATAACTAATACCTAATAAAGCCTATGACTATAACAATGGAATGAGCTTAGCAGAGCAAAAATTAACAATTAAATTGAAATGAAATAAATACCTCAAATTCCTCAGGAAGCTCATATTGGTAATTTTCAACTGTGTCAAAACGTCTATTCTTCCTGGACTCCTCTTCAGCAACCCCTTCTTCATACTCATACAAGTCATTAAGAGCATCATCAGAACCAATTTCTTCATCGGAATCTGCGTACCGTTTCGGTAATTGAAGCTCCTTTAACATAGCATTAGGCAAACGAGGACCGACCCTTTTTCTTCTACCATCTTTTCCTCCACTACCTCCACTTGAACCTTGATTTTTCTTTTTAAAGTCTCTTCCTTTGTTTTGTCCATTTCCTTCTCTGCTTTTTCTCTTCGTCCCCGCCATCACTGCAGATCAATTACCGGTACGCCGCGCCGCCGGTAGACAAGCTTTGAAGGGCGGCAGTTGAAAAGAAGGGAAAGGGTTTAGTTGAAAGTTTGAGGCCCAAACAGTTTTTGGAGGGTTTTTTTTATTTATTATTTAATAAATTATATTTTATTTTTTATCCTGACTTTATTTATATACTTTTTCTGTCTACTTTTATTTGTTATGTTAAGCTTTTCGAAAGTTAATTTAACTAATTTTTAAAGTTCAATTAGATTACATTAGTTCGATATTATAAACAAAAAATTTAGATATTCAAAAATTATACGAAAAATATTATAAATTGCAACTTTTTGCCTATCAATATAATGAAAAAATACATAGTCAAAGTATACCTTACTTCAATTTCTCAAATTTATCTTCATCTTATTTTTATTTTATTTATTACTTCCAACTCGAAAGTAATCTTTTTTTCCTAAATGAGCATCCGAATTGAATTATGGGAAAATTCTATATAATAGCAAACTATTAATTCAAATTAAATGCTATAAATATAGTTTGATTTAATTGTACCTCATAGCAAATTATTGTTATTTCACCTCTCCCTAGTGAATCTCGCTCGCCACTCTCGTTCTCTCCCTCACCTCTCTCGTTTTTTATACAAACGCAAGTGTATAAAGTGCGTTTGTGTTTGTATAAAGCGAGAGAAAATTGTATATACATATATTATCGTTCCCCTCTCCCAGATCTCGCTCTCTCACTCGCCTCTCTCACTTTATACAAAAAAACGCAAATTGTATAAAATGTGTTTGTGTTGTATAAAGCGAGAGAAAATTGTATATATACATATATTTTCGTTCCCCTCTCTCAGATCTCGCTCGCCACTCTCCCAAATCTCTCTCTCTCACTCGCCTCTCTCACTTTATACAAAAACACAAATATATAAAATGCGTGAAAATTGTATATATACATATATTTTCGTTCCCCTCTCCCAGATCTCGCTCGCCACTCTCCCAGATCTCGCTCGTTCACTCGCCTCTCTCACTTTATACAATTGATCTTTTTGTATATGTATACCAAAGCAGATTATACAACTGCTTTCTTTTGTATATGTATAGCGAAATATACATATTTATGTTTGCTATGAAGCGCAATTATGCAAACTTTGTTATAGCATACAAATATGAATTTTGTATTTGCTATATGTGAAAGTTGCTCTTGATTATTACTAGTTTTCGATCCTTGGTTTTAAATTTCTGAAGCTTTTAAGCACTTTGGAGTAGAGGCTTATCCAGAATTTCGAAATGATTGGTGTCCTATCATGAAAAGGTAGATCTAATCGGTTTGACATTTAAATTCTTATCATTAAAAACAATTAAAATTTTAAATTATAGTTCCACAATTAATATGCTTAATAAATTAAAACACGAAAAGTGCTATCAATAACCACTTAAAGAGATGTTACCAAATTTTCAAAAAGAAAAATAAAACAAGATAAATAAAAAAAATCAAATGTTTAACCTTAGTGAGAGTTGCACCCACTCATCATCACATTATATGAAGTATGGGTTCATACATTTATATTTACCAAAAAAAAATTAAAAAATATAACACTACTATATATGATTTCGGAAGGGAAGCATGGGTTCACGTTAACCAAGTGACCACCTCCTCCATAAGCCCTCTGCTCTCGAGGTTGCCAATGCAGGAAAAAACAAGATACGTTAGCACTTTTTGCACGACTGGATTCATAGCCGCTCTGACTCACTTCACAACCATAGAGACTAGAAAACATAAAGGAAAAAACAGATTCAAATTGAACTTCAACAAGCTTATGCACTTTGCTCTACTTGCAGAAATATTTCATATAATGCGATTGCCAGATACTGGCATTTTAATGTCATCAAGCTAAACTATAGTTATTACTAGGTAATGCAGCATTTGTATTTTTATTAGTTATATCTCCTAAAACCTTCCATCTTTCGTTATCATCGAGTATGAAACTACCACCTAGATTGCACCTACAACTTCTTCTATGAGGTCCTCTATCAACAATTCCTCAATGTCCTTAACTGTCACATCCATGTCATCCTTGAGTGCTAGCCAACGCATCTCTTCCACAACGTTACCAGGTGTGTCTGCGTTTGCAGGATCTTCGTGGCTTCTCAGCAGTTGATGCAGAGTGTTTTTCATCCCATAAGTTTCCCATCTCCAGTTAATACCCTCTATTGGCTTCACCCAAGGGCAGGGATCCACATACTTCCTAACAATCTCCAGTAGACCCAGGTTTATACGGTCAAACAGTAGCCTCCTTTCGTATCTCGGTCCAGTTATTTCATCAGTGTACTTCTTCTCAAGATTGTCGAAAATCCATGGACTCAAAGGACACTCCAAAGTGTGGAAAGATGTTACGAATGTATCAGGGTCGGATGCTTTCAACCCAGAGTCGGTTAGCACATCCATTATGTAAGAAGATTGCCAGCTTTGGGACCTTAAACTACAATTGTCTTCAAAGGACTCAACCTCGTCATCACTTAGTATTACATCAGCATAAGGCTCTGATTCCATCTTGAGGAGCTTTAGTTGCATGCGAAGCCCTGGTGAGAATACAAGTATGTAAATAAACAATTCGACAAAGATAATGTACTAAAACCTAATAATACTAACAACAACACGCAATAATACTCCAATAATGATGAGAACGTAAATAAGGGCGCAAATACTAGAGTTGTCATCAAGCAAAGCACTTCGATTGCAGAGGAGATGAGAAGTAATATGTTGCAAATAATTGTTTAACATGGTCAAGAAATCACACTTACCATTAAGTTCAGCACTGACTCTCTCAAAGCATTCTGAACCGGAAGACACATCTTCTGTAAAAGGAACCTCCAAAACAGAAGGTGGACTAGGATGATCAGCCTCCTTGGAGCTTACTGATGATTCAGGTTCAGGTGCAGGATGCTCCAAAACAGAAAGTGGACTACGATGATCAGCCTCCTTGGAGCTTACTGATGATTCAGGTTCAGGTGCAGGATACTCCAAAACAACAGAAGCAGCTGCAGATGATGGTGGTGATGGTTCTGGAAGTGCTTCCTACATAACAGAAAGCTCCACATTAAGATAAATATGACTTGAAACTCTTGAAAACTTAAGAATAAATGTATCGTAAACATATAACTAATAAATCCTTGGTATTTTTAAAGACCTAATTATCAAACCCTGCAGTCTACCAACCCCTTTTGGTGCAAGCTTACTGCTCTCTGAAGCAACTAATGAAACTGTCCATCTCATTGTAAACACCATAGAAACAAAAAGCAGAGACATCCTTTTACTCCAAGGATAAACCAACCATCTACGTCCATAGAACGTACCAGTAGGCAACTTTTACCCCAAAAAGGTGTTTTGGGTGCCATTACTGCACGTACACATTCAGCACAATGAGCATATGCAGTGCGTGACATTTAATTCCATGTGCATTTGGTACATTTTACATATCATACCAGCAAGATAAGCTTTTCAAATTGATCCAAGCAGAAAAGGTTTTGCACAAAGTTAATAGGCAAGATGGTAACCACAGTATATACTATATATAGTTAGTTACTTCTTGATGAGTTAGTATTATGCAATGGGCAAAGGAAAAGAGGCAGCTAACATGCAGTTTACAGAAAGTACAAAGAATGCAAATGCTTTACACATGAAAGCTGATGCAAAGAAAGTCATCTAACTACCATCCTCTCACAATGTTAAACATGAAAAACAGAACATCTCACAGACTAAAGTGGAAGGCCGGTGTATCAATTCCTTCTAGAACAAATGAAACAAAAATAAACTATATAGAGTCATCGCTTAATACTATCAGATTGGTCAACTTGAAGTTCTCGAAAAGCACATCAACCAATTATGAAATTCTCCAGCCAGAACCTATAAATTTTCTGTCTCAATATTACTGAATAGGGAAGACGCATTTAGTGTTGGTCATGCTACTTAACCAAGTAATCATTGTGGCCATTTTCTGAAAGCATTAATGTCAGAGGGATGGATGTCAAATGAGGAAACTTCACCAACAATCGCTGCAGCATTTCTATGAGGATTCTAAAACACTACTATGCAAACTTATAGCCAAACCAAAAGCACATCAGTTACCATGTCAGAGTCAAGACAAACAAGGCAATCCAACAGGTTTACAGCAAGTGAGAAAGAACAAAAGAGATATGCCGACTACGCTCAAATGGATATACGTGAGAAATTACACAAAATGCAAAACATCTATTAGAGAACTAACGGACCTGTAGAATTGAGACCTCTTGGTTAATAGGAGAAGCACTGCCACATTCCGCAGGTAGCTTCCGATGCATCTCAACAGAATATTCTGAAGATAAGGTAATACTCTCGGTTTCAGCATCATCTGAAGCATTAGTATAACTCAAGCCATCTGCAGAAGCCACTTGAGAAGCTAAAGACCGCTTCTCAGATAGGTCCTCTTTTAGGTTCATATCGATTCTCTGGCGTAGCTTGCCTTTTGACAAGGAGTCGCTACCAAGTCGATAGGAATGCAGTTTCTTTTTGCTGGATCTAGAGTCTTTGGATAAGAATTCATCTCTCGAATTCACCATACCATCCAATGACCTACTTCTGTGATGATTTACGGACTGTTCCCGATTTACAGGCTCTTTGGAAATTGAGCATTGCTTATTAGAAAAAACTTCCCGACGTGCTCTGGTTCTATGCTTTTTGCTGCAAAAAGGTGGAGAAGTTGATCTGTATCCTGATGAATCATTAATATATACATCCTTCCAACCATCCCTGCTACTAATACCCAAGGGAAAATCCCATTCAGTAGTTCCTTTCCTGCCACCAGGTTCGTTAGTCGCTTCTTCAACAAGCACCATGGTATCACAATAATCATGTTTCATTCGCCCATCAGGTAACGAAAGCATTTCACCAAGTGTACTACTCTTACCAGCCATTTCTATGTCTTGATAATATTGAGTCATCTTCCACCTCTCAGACAGCCTCTTCTTTGCCTCCCTACCCACTGATGATTCAGAACCTAGGGATGAAGATTTTTTCAGATTACCCCTACCAGATGACTTCCTACAAGACAAAGTTGTAATGTCTGAGTCACCGGTCGAATCACTTTCATAAACATCACAAGAACTTTCATCTCCAGCATATCCTTTAACACCAGAACCTCTAAAATATGCATCCCTGCCATCAAAAGGCCCAAAAGAGTCTCGCATCCGCCTCGTAATTTCCTTTGCAATATCTCTTGCCTCATTTGACTTGGGCCTTGAGATCCCCATATTCTTGGATGAATTTTTCTCTTCCTCTTCTCCTGCTCCCCCAGGTGAAGCACGATGATATTGTGCATGCTTCCTCACGTCAGGGTGATGTGGAACAGAAGCAATATTACTTTGTGTTATCCCAAGGTTTGGCTTTAGAACAACAATTCTTGTTGGTAGAATGTTTTCCTCCTTCCCTTCAGAAAGAACCGGTGAGGACTTTTGGGAATTATGTCCACTATGGCGATGCTGTGACTGGAGTAAGAGACCATCAAGGCGCTCTTTCTGCAAGCTGATGCTTTGTTTACATGAACCGCCTCTAACAGATTTGGAGGATTTGGCACTGCCTTCATATTTCACAGAATTTGATGGCTTCAAAACTGCTATGCGACTGCACGTAGAACTAGCACTCTCAACTTGCAGATCCTGCAAGTGCTTCACAAACAAGGAATCTGGTTCCTGAAGATACTTCAACAATAATTCCTTATTTGAATCAAGCGCCTCAAGAGTGTCATTAAATTCTTTTGAGTTCTGAAACCTTTCATCAGTTGAAAGACGTTTAGCATCCATAAACTTCTGCTGTATAAGTGCCATATCAGGAGTCGCAAATCTTCCGGTTTCATTCCATCTTGATGAATGGCGACGGTTGCCAACATGTGATGCTTCCAAATCCTCATACACATCCTTGAATTCTTGGTGCTCCATGGAGCTTCTTTTACTTGATTGTTCATCGAATAGTTGCTTCCTCCTTCTTGAATCTATCTGTTCATTTCTATGTTGGCAGCTGTCTGAAAACCTTCTCTGTTGTCTACCAATATGCTGCGGAGATGGCATCCCTTCAAGACCCATCAATCTGGCAACAATGCTGGTCGGCCTTTTCTTTGATTCGCCTTCTTTCGCCATTTCTTCTGCAAGCAAGTTCTTAATTGGTGTTCCAGTAACTCGTTTGGAAGAGATCTTCCCTAAATCATGCATAATCTACAGATAGAAAAATATTTAATTAATGTCAGCTACAACGATTATTTCTACGATGAATAATTAACGCTAAAATGATTGAAAATGCTGATACCATATCTCCCCTAGTAGTTTCATCACAGTAGGAACGAGAATTGAGAGTCACTTTTGGTGTAGCTACTTGTTTCTGACCTAGTTTGCTTCCTGGACAGGGAATCAATTAACAATGTCAGTACTCACTTTTCATATCATCAATCAAAAAGGGGTAAATACAAGTCAGATTAAAGGATTGAGAGAAAGTGAAGTACAATTGGGTTAAACAAAACACCTTTAAGTGAATCAACCCATGGCATATATCATAATGATAAGAAAACAAAAACAAAATGATGGTGTTGCCACTACATAAAGAGTGTAATCATTCATGCCAATGCAGCTTAGCTTTAACAAAAGTAAGAACCAAAGAGATTAATTTGGGAAGCCAAATATAGTTAAATACAGAAATAATATAAGCAATTATCCAGAAAACAACAACAATGAAAATAGAAGGAAAAAAACTTTAAATGTAACATTTCATCTTTGAAAAAATAGAAAATTTTGAATTTAAAAAAGGAATACCAACTCAAAAATTTGAAAGAGAAATTAAAAAAATGAAAGAGTCAATTACTTCCAGAAAATCGCTTTTGTTTACCAAATGTAAAACTAAAAAATGAGATTATATAAGACAAAGAAGATCTTAGTCAGGCAAAAAGTAGTACTAATAAATTATTATCATCACAAATTTTTTTTATCAAAATGTGAAACTTAAATAAACATAATTTACTTTCGTTTTCGTTCATTCATTCAAAAAAAACTCAGTTCATCAAATCAACCAGTACTCGTAATTCTAACAAACAGTGAGCATTCAAATCTTCATTGCTTCACAAAATCTCATCGAACAACCAAAATAGAGTAAATAACAAGGAAATGAGAAAGAGAGAGAAATCACCTTCCATAATTCCGGAAGCACTCCTAGACTTCCTGTGACGACTTTTCTCCATTGTTTTTTTTTCAAACTCCACCTCCACAGACGACAACAACACAACAAAAAGCAAAAAGCAAAAAAAAAAAAAAAAAAGTATAAAGGATTTTGAAAAAGAGGAGAGAGGGAAGAAGGAAAAAAAAAAGCCTTATCAGATCGTAAATCTCGGAAAAAAGCAACAATAAACCACCTCGAAACTAATCACCAGCTCCATCTCAAAAACTCAAAAAAAAAAACAGTAAAAGAACCCTAGCTGAGAATGTTCTTCAAAGCTCCATCATTTTCGAAAAAGAGAGATAGAGAAAACCTGATCAATGGATCACATTATAGAGAGAGAAACAGTGACAGAGATAGAGAGAGAGAGGTGGTCACCATTAATGAGTTTTTTCTTTTGGGTTCAGAGAGAGAGATTTTTGAATTGGAAAAAAGAGAGAGAGATTTGAAATGAGGGAAAAAATAAGGACAAAAAAGGTTATAGAGTGAGGGAATTTAGAAGCGGGCCCACTGTTCTCTGCGGCTGTAAGTAGTAGAGAAAGTGTGTGTAGTGGGGGTACGGGGTAGGGGGTTAGTGGGACCTACGTGCTAAGTTTTGACGCCACGTCACTTGACTGGTGGTACTATTTTTATTTTTTTTATTCGCACCGCATAGGATCTCATTTAAAAAAAGTATTTTCTATGGGGAATTTTTTTCCATATCGATATGTGAATTTGAAATTTCTAATTAAGAAAGAAACAGTATAATCTGTATAATGAGTATCGCATTTCATTGGGGTACTTGACTGGTACTATTGCCATGACTTGAAGGGCAGTATTTATTTCAGAAAATTACTTGTCACGTGTTTCATTTTTATCAACTTGTTTATAACGTATTATTTGAAAGGGTGTGTTATTTTTCAATATATGAAGTGTTTTGATAATAATAATAATAATAATAATATGTTTGGTATGATTCTTAAAAGTAGGTTGCATGGAGGATAGATGTGCGTAGGTGTTAATTTTATTACGGAGATTGTGAAATTATTTTTGATAGATTATTAATTTGATAAAAATATTTTGAAAAAAAGTAACTCGTAATAAATATTATAAAAAGTATGACAAAACATCATTGCACAATTACTATATAGAAAGACCTAATCTCATTGTTCGATTATGTACTTAATTAAATAGTTGTCTAATTTATTGATATATATGCAACAAATTCCAATTTATTTTTCCTTAATGTCAAGTTCTTCTTATAATGAACTTGTTTTTCATTTTCTATAAAGAAATTAGATAATAATAATAATAACATATTTAAAAAATAATTTTAGAAAGTATTCTTTTTGCGAGGATAGATGTACGTAGACATTAACCCGTCTGATGATAGTGAGGTTACCTTTGATAGACTATCAGCTCGATGAAAGTATTTAAATATATATATATAAAATCCAATGATTTATTGTAAAAAAAAAAAACATGATAAAGCACCATACACAATAACTATACAAGTAGATTAAATTTCATTATTTAATTATGCACTTAATTAAACAGTTGTTTATTTAATAATTATTAGAAGTTCATCCATGCATTTATTTTAAATAATTTATTTATATTTATATTTAAGAAATGCCAATTTATTTTCCCTTTAAAGTCAAGTTCTTCTTATAAGTAACTTTGGGAGACAATACTACTGTGCCTTAAAGGAACAAGGAACATTCCTGTTCTGGTTCCTTTGCAGTATTTGTCAATTTCAAATTTCAAATATATCAAAGAGGATACAAGTATTTAATTTTTAGTTTTGACCTATTAAATGCAATAATAATAACATACTAACTTCTTAATGATAATTCAAATCTTAATGTTTAAAGTTTTCAAATTTCAGTTTTGACCAATTAAATGCAATAATAATTACATAACTTCTTAATAATAATTCAAATGTTAATGTTTAAAAGTTTTCGAGCTTTTCAAAAAATGAAAGTCCTTACTCCCTCCGTCCCTTTTTATATGTCATCAATTTCTATAAATAGTTGGTTTATAATACTCTCTTTGTCCCTAATTACTTGTCCACATTTCCTTTTTTAGTTGTCCCTAATTACTTGTCCATTTTGACAAATCAAGAAAGGATAAAAAAAAAATTACTCATTGTACCCTCAATTAATTACTTTGAAAATGGTATAAGTAGTTTTTAATTCATCCACTTCATAATTAATAAGGGTAAAATGGTAAACTCACTATATCAATTATTGTTTTCTTAATAGGTGTGACAATTCAAAAGTGGACAAGTAATTAGAGACAGAGGGAATACTTGTCATTTCATAAAATCAATGCATAAATTATCATATTGTTCCATTTTATCCTTGTAAGTTATTAGCCTTGAAAATATACATTTGACCAGCTTAGAAAAGCTGAGTAAATTATTCATGTTCATTGGTTAAATTAATTAATCAAAATAAATTAATTCATATTCATTGATTGAAAATTTGAGTTCCAAAAAAAAGAAAATAAGGGTAAAAGGGTAAAGTTACATCATTTCTTAATGGAAGTGCAAAGTAAAAAGATGATATATAAAAAAGGCTGGAGGGAATAGTAAATAACTAATTTTAGTGACGCTTAATATTTTACTATGATAAATGAGTTTTGAATCACCTTGAGTATCAAATAATTATTATTCTACTGAAATGGTTTTGTTCATAGAATTTCAACTAATGTTGTCAGTTTTTGGACGACTTAATTATGAGTGTGATTTAATTAATCTAAATAAATTCTATGTAAATATTCTAAGTCATTGAGCTTTTCAAAAAAAAATGAAAGTACTTGATAAATGTTTTGATAACGCTTAAATTTTTTACTATGTAATCGAGCTTTAAACTACTTTAAGTATCGAGCAATTATCATTTTACTAAAATGGTTTTGTCTTTTTAATTTTTATCGTAAAATTTCAACTGATATTGTCGTTTTTCAGCCGACTTCATTATCAGAATGTGAACCAATAATAAGTGTGTTTAGCCGATCACTAATTTATCTAAAGTAATCTTATACAAAAATTTAAAGTCTTCGAGGTTTTAATAAGTGGAAGTCCTTCATAAGTAATTTTAGTAATGCTTCAATTTTTTGCTATGTACGTAATCGAGCTTTGAATTTTTTAGGTATCAAGCCATTATTGTCCCACTAAAATATTTTGTCCGATTCTCTCAATAAAATTTCAACTACTATTGTCATTCTACAGACAACTTCATTATAAGAACGCGAATCAATAATATATGTATTTATCTAATCACTAATTAATCTAAAGTAATCTTATAAAAAATGTTTAAAGTTTTCGAGCTTTTCGGAAAAATGAAAGTCAATGTTAAATAGTTAAGATAACGCTTTAAAATGTTATTGTGTAGTAAGTTTTGAACTATTTTAATAACATCGAGTAATTATTACCCTTCTAAAATTATTATTTTTCAATTCTTTATATAAAATTTCAACTAATATTGTCATTTTTGAACGACTTCATTCCAGGACGTAAATCTATAATAATTGTATTTATCGAATCACTAGTTAATCTAAAGTAAACATATGTAAATGCTTAAAGTCTTCGAGGATTTATAGAAATCCTTGACAAATAATTTTAATAATGCTCATAATTTTTGCTACGTAATCACATTTTGAACTACTTTAGGTATCGAATAATTATTGTCCTACTAAAATGGGTTTGTTCAATTCTCTCAATAACATTACTACCTAACATTGTCATTTTCGATGACTTTATTATTAGAACATGATTTACTAATAAATATATCTATATGATAACTTGTTAATCTAAAGTAATCTTAGGTAAATGTTTAAAGTCTTCCAATTTTTTTTAAAATAAAAGTCCTTAATAGATAATATTTTTAAAGCTTAAAATTGTTGCTACGTATTTTTTACTACTTTAGGTATCGAGTAATTGTTATCGTACTAAAATGATTTTGTTCGATTTTCTCAATAAAATTTTAATTAATATTGTCATTTTTCAGACGTCTTCCTTATATTATAAGGATGTGAATCAATAATAAATATATTCATTTGATCACCAATTAATCTAAAGTAATCCTATTAAAATGTTTAAAGTATTCGAGTTTTTCAAAAAATGAAAGTCTTCGATGAATGATTTTAATAATGCTTAAAACTTTTACTATGTAATCAAGTTTTGAACTACTTTGAGTGTCGAGTAATTATTATCCTACTAAAATGATTTTACCGATTTTTTCTATAAAATTTCAACTAAATGTCATTTATCAGACGACTTCATTATAAACTGGTGAATCAATAATAAATATATTTCTCTGGTCACTACTTAATCTAAAGTAACTTTATGTTTTAAAGTCTTCGAGATTTTCAAATATGAAAGACCTTAATAAATTATTTTAGTAATGATTATATGTACGTAATCGAGTTTTAAACTACTTTAGGTATCGAGTAATCATTATCCTACTAAAATGGATTTGTCCGATTCTCTCAATAACATTTCAATTAATAATATTGTCATTTCTTGGACGATTCATTATCAGAAAGCGATTCAATAATAAATGTTTCTATCTGATCACTAGTTAATCCAAAGTAATTTTATATAAATGTTTAAACTCTTTGAGCTTTTAAAAAAAATAGAAGTCCTTCATAAATAATGTTGATAACGCTTAAAAATATTACTATGTAATCAAGCTTTGGATTACTTTAGGTTGATATCGAGTAATAATTAATGTTATACTAAAATGATTTTGTTCGTATTTTTCCAATAAAGTTCCAACTAATTAATATATATTGTCACTATCAAGACACGATGCGGGCGGGGTGGGTTTAAGGCTATGCGGGGCATGGTGAATTTAAGGCTATGCGGGGCGGATTTAAAGTTGTGCGGAGCGGGAGGGATGCAGGGCGAATTGAAGTGGGTTTTAAAAAAAAAAATTAATGTGGGACAAGGTGGGTATATATGCGATTTTATGTGGGTTCAAATTTAATTTTAACTTTTGACACGTGATAAGAGTGATAGACATTATTTATTAAAATAATTTCTTTACAACTACTAAAATATCACTACATCAAAAATGACCTTTATTGGCAATTAATTAACGGCAATAGCTCAAATGCCACTAAATATGTATTTTTAGCGGCAGTTAGCACTCTTTGTATATGTCCATAAAGCCTTTAGTGACATTGGATGATCTAATGACACTTGGCTAATTCCGGTAAAGACTTTAGCACTCTTTTTTAATATGTCTATTTATTGCTGCTAAAAGTTGATTTTGTTATAGTGTATTCAAGATAGTAAATGAAAATGGTTTAATAAAAATAAATACAATTTTCTTACATGTTTCCTAATTGACTTCTAAAAAATAATTTTGTAAGCCATTTTCTATTAAATTAATACAACTTAATAAAAAAATGAAATTATTTTTATAATTTTATTTTTAGTAACAAACTTAACTAGAAAAAGAAATTATTAAAAACATTATATGTGAGGCAGGTACATGCGTGGCGGATCTATGTGGGACAGGTTAAAAATGAAAAAAATTGTTATGCATACGGAGCGGATTAAAATTTTTACGGGTTAAACTCAACCCGCTTCGCCCCCACCCACCACCGCCCCATTGTCATCCCTAGTAATCTTATGTAAATATTTAGAGTCTTTGAGCTTTAAAAAAATGAAAATCCTTTTTTATTTTATTTTATTCTATTTTTGTTGTGTGATCTAGCTTTGAACTATTATTTATAAAGGAATGCAATTCTTTCTTTTTTCTTTTTTCATTTTTCTTTTTTCTTTTTTACGATCAAGTAACATATGGCCCTCAATCCTCAATAAGCAAAGTTGGTAGTTCAAGACTTCATAAACTTACATGAATAATAATTAAAAAATTTAAGGGTTATTTGAATTGTTTAGAAATAGTTGGTGAAACCAGAAAGTTGAATGTTATAAGTAGAATCATATATCAAATTCTAAGAAAAAAACTTATTTATGTCATTTTTTAAAAGTTTGGCTCATCTATGTCATTTTCGTTTGAGAAAAAGTTCGTTCATGTCATCTTTGTTAACAAAAATGGCATAGATAATAGACCAAATTTTAAACGGAAGACAAAAATGAGCCTTTTCTCAAAGTCCGATGACATATTTGAGTCTTTTTTCTTTTAAAAATGATTTAACTAATGACGTGCCCAAATCATAATTGACCACGTGCAAAAAATGATTTTGCAAAATCGGAATTGTTTCTAGTTATCAAATGATGGTTGACATGGATGAGCCTTTTCTCAAATGGAAATGATATAAATGAGCCAAACTTTTTACGAATGATATTAAATAAGTCTTTTCTCAAAATTTAATGGTATATTTGAGTTTTTTCTCTATATTGTAACAAAATAAAATAAAGAGAAAAAAGAAAGAAAGAAGTAAGACTTTATACTAATTTCTTAACTTTTCTCATACCACACTCTCCAAAAATAAAAATAAAAATTCTTAGCTTAAAAGTAAATTGGAATAATCTAGAACACAAGAAATTGTAAAAGTACTTTCTATACCAATTTTATAAACATCAATTAAACCAATTATTGATTTGGAAGGAGCAAAGTAGACATAATATATGTTGAAAATATACTAATAAAATATATATAATATATACGTCCGGCTTATATATATTCGAACAAAAATGTCAAAATTTTGAAGGACAAATTAATGTTTCAAAAGGACCATATATTTAGGTTTTTTGAATATTCTAAAGCTATCAACTTTAATATAATTATCATTAATTAATTACAACTCTTCTTCTCGTAGTGCTTTTGAAAAAGAAAACCTATAAATAAAAGTCAATTTCTTTTTATTCTTCTTGTCCTACTTAATAATATACATTTTGTAGTACAAAATGAGTATAAGTTCAATATAATTAGATTGACGATATGTTTAATTAGTCTAAACTTCAAACAATTTTGATGACTTATTATATTTAGTCAATTTGACCACTAAACGACAATATTAACTACTCTTTCTCTCATTATTTTTCTCTACATTCGTGCATTTTATTGGATTTTTATAGCATTATAATATGTTTATGGGTATTTTTAATTACATACACATGATTTTTTTTTATCAGTGGTATCCTTATATAAAAAAGTGAAAAAAAGACCAAATCAACTAAATGTCTATTTTTTAGTTTTTCATTTGATGTTCAGAGTCCATAATGGAGTACTGACTCAATCTAGATCACGCACTGCAGGGTCCATTCGAAAGTGCGCGCATCCAACAATTTTTTTTATATTTAGGGTTTGAATTCAAAATCTCTGATTAAGAATGAATCAGTGTTCCCATTACATCATTGCTTCTCTTAAAATACATTCACCCCTGATTTCAAGTATATAATTAATAAATATTATCTTAAGAAATTATATAGTTAATAATTGTATCAAATATTAAAATACGTCGAACCTTGTACATTTATTGTATCATTCTTATTGTGATAAAAAAATATTTTTATATCATTTTTTTCCCCTTTAGTGGACATGATGTTACATTTTTGGAATTGATAGGTGCATGTGAGAGGAATTGTGAGAAAGATGGAGCAGTATGGGGTGGGCAGGGTGGAGCTAGTATACAAATTACTGATTCAGTTGACCAAAATTTTATATTTGTCTTAAAAAATCTGTTGAATATACAGTAAAATCTTACTCAATTAATATAGATGAAATTATAAAATATTATTATTTTGTAAATGTATTATTTAATTGATAAATTAGTGTTTATTAATTTAAAGAGTGTTTTGAGATTCAATGAAGGTTAATTTTGATTATATCAAAATTATTGTATCTTAATAATTTATGTATCATATTTATGGAAATCACATAAAAAATAAATTTGTTATGCATAAAGTACAATGATAATGTTTTAATTTGGATGCTATCAATTTTGCGATCCCGACTTGGACAATAAATGTTCAGCAAGAGACAACATTTTTGACACTGCAAAATTCATTCGTGATGAATCTCAGAGAATTTGAATAAATCCACTTGTGAACACATCATTCATGAACTTGAGGTCAGATTAATGATCTCGATTACCGTAATAAAATAGACATAAAAACGATTGGATTACTTGAGTGAAAATGATAAATGTTCAAAGGTTCTTAGCTTAGAAGAAATTGTGGATATCATAGGAAAAAACAATGTTGATGATGAAGTTGAAGGTAATACAATAATACCTTTGAAACCAGTTACACATAAGAAAGTATGATCGCATCTAGAATTCATCACAATTTTATGATACAGTTCGAAAAGACAACATTGGAACTTTTGGATGCAATAAGAAAACTTAGAGACAAGTTTCAACAAAATTTAAATTTTAACAAAAAACAAAACACAATAAACTCACACTTAACTAACTTGTCTTAGATATATTTGTACTTTTAAAGAAGTATTAATTTATAATATTAATGAGACCTTATATTTATAAAGGAGGCAATTAAAAATATATTATCTTATCGAAATGAGTGATTTTTTTTTATCGGCTCAAATCGAAATTGGAAGAAAATATTATATAAGAGTATTAATTTAAAACTCTATAATTTAAATAAATTAGAATCTTAAATTTATAAACTTTAAATTTTGACATCGCAGGGTGAGTCAGACAAGGTGAATTTGCCTAAATGGAGCCAAACACCAAATCTCTTTGGAGTGATTTTTTAAAGAAAAATGACATTTGAATAAAACATAAAACATCGATATCGAATCTTCACCTTTGAAAAATTTCACTCTTATGAAAAAGGCTAATCCTATGGAGGCCTACTTAACCTCTAGGTTTTCTTGTCTCTTAATAATAATAATAATAAAAATCTAGTGGTACTTTCTAGTTTCTACTAGTCAATTCGTTTGGTTTGATGATAAATTATAATATATAGTTAGTAATATACAAGTTACTTTTCATTGAGGTTTGTATTATTGCACTAAATAAATAACAATGATTATAATTATTGCATACCAATGTTATAATTTATGAACTGAATTTTGTTGTCTTACCACATGCAAGGTGAATGGGTACCAGAAAATGATTCATTTGAATAGATGAATTTTTTCAGCCCAAAAACTAAAATAAGTGAAAGGGGTTCAATTCCAGATACATGCAATGTGGTTCTAACTTTGTCAAATAAGAAGTGACATATATTTCATGAAATTAGTCAAGGTACGCACAAATTGTATTAGGCTCTTCATGTGTGCAAAATGGTACAATAGGATTAGATGGTGAGTGAATGGCACCTCTTTTTCAGTGTGCATGAATGGTGAAGACAAGTCTATAATGGAATCATTTGTCTTCTCCAAGAGACCAAGACACTAATTATTTTCATCCTACCATAATAATGTTTGTCCCCATGCTGTTATTATTATTATTATTATTATTATTATTTTCCCTTTTCACTGTTATTGTTTTTTCATTAATTATTAGATCCCTTTGCAAGACACCAAACGTTTGGTAGTGTGTGTGTAAAATAGTCAAGTTAAAAGGGCTAAAAACACGCCACCATTGAGTTGCTTATTTCAATGTGTTATAAATTACACTAGAAAAGACATCCAAATTGATACACTACTAGTTAAAAATAATACTAGCTACTATGTTTTTTTTTTTTAAAATTTCATTGCGGAGTTTATTTAGATATATAGTTTTAAATTAGCTCACGAGGAGAGAATTGTCAATATCATATAAGAAGATCAAAGACCTTATAAATGCCCACTAATGTGGGATCGAACACCTCTCCGCATGAATGGACATCTAAAGCGTAAATAATATAAGATGGATTTTCAACATCAAATGAAAATATATAATGAATTGAATTAGGCCTGAATCTAATACTATGATGAATAAATGAACATTGACCTAACATAACCTTGAGGGGAGAACTGTCAAATATCATATAAAGAGATCAACGACCCTAACTTCGACCAATGTGGAACTCAATAGTTATAAATTGTCTTATATATTCAAGGTAAAAGAAGAAACATGTTTCAAGATTGACAAATTTCTAAAGATGGGATACACATAATGGAAGAAGAAAGTAAATTTTTTTATAAGATATAACTCATTTTTACATTATAAATACATTTTCGAAACTGACATAATTCGAAAGACAAATATGTACTTGCTATGCCAACGCACCTAATATATATTATATACAATTAACTTGGATTGTAACAATGTCTTAAGTGATCGGACTTTTTGTACTATTTGTATGGAATTATTCGTTTGGTCCTTTTGTTGCCTCATATCGAGTAGTATAAATATTAATATCTAACTATTTAGTGGTCCTATTTTTCAATTGTGAAAAAGGTAAATTTATTTTTTTTAAATGTGACTACACTTTTTTTTAGATGACTTTTTATCTGATGTTCGGTGTTTGCATAAGAGCCTAACTAATTTAAATTTGTGTTACATAGGATTTATTTGGAGGAAGTGTCTTTTATTAGTATGACTCAAAATCGAAACCATTAATTAAGAAAGAAGCAGTCTTATCCAACTCTCAAGCACTAAATTAAAAGACCCTAATTTGCTAATTACTTAATTGTTTTTACTGAGAGTGGTGACAAGGTAATACCACTTCTTTAACAAGGATGGAGCTGTTTAACTGAATAACTTTGACTTTAACCAACAATTAATTAAAGATAAAGTTATAAAAAAAAGCAAATTGTCTTAATTATTAAAGTTGTATTTTGTAGGTCCAATTCCACTTCTAATCAATACCCATAAATTAGGGTTTCATCAAGCAGCCACCCTTGCTAAAGGAATCATTTAATCTTCTAGATTAATTAACCTAAATCATTCCATTAGTGATCACTTACCACCAAAATAATGTTTAGATATTAGGGAAAAAAGAGTTTTCACTTATGTGTCGAATTGGAGGTGTAAAAAGATTACTAATCTATTAAGGATGAAAAAGTATTGATTTACCTTTCACTACAATCTTTAGAGGCACCTAAATTGCAATTTATAAGTACGATAGGTTCACGGAGGATTCATATACCTGATTCCAATTTGTTTTGGATTGAGGGTATGGTTGTTGTTGTTGTAGTAATTGAATCATAAATTAATATTAATTTAGGATATTTATAGGTTCTCCTTAGAAAAACAAATCTATATATGATTTCACTATCCAAATTAAAGTCTTTAATAAGAAAGTAGAGTCCGGAGCCTAAATGGCAAAAAAAATTGTCAAAAATTCCAAAAGGGCACATCACTTTTTATTCTAGCCAAAAGGGCAAAATCGCTGCGTCAGCAGCGATTTTCCTCTGACAAAATGACGAAATAGCAGCGATTTCGTCTAAATTTTTTTTAATTAAAAATCGTTGCCACAGCAGCGATTTTGTTAAATTTTGTTTTTATTATTATTATTAAAAATCGCTGCCATTGTAAAAGAAATTTTTTTTTTGCTGTGGCAGCGATTTTAAGTCAGAATTTTTTTTTCCCTTACACATCGCTGCAGGGGCAGCGTTTTTCATGCCGAGTGCTATTATTTTCATGGCTATTATTACTTATTAATAATATAAAAATGATAAACAAGACGACAGTATACTCAATAAAATTGTTGAAGCATGAGGAAAATTGAATTATATATCATAAATAATAATAAAAGAATATTAAATTAAAAAAAAATTGAACTATAGCAGCGATTTTGAAGAAAAAAAGTTTTTTTTTTTTTGAGAAAATATGCAGCGATTTTTATTTTTGTTTTGTCAGAAGCCCTTTTGGTTAATTTTTTTTTTGATGTGCCGTTTTAGTTTTTTTAAAGAAAAAGCAGCGATCTTTAAATAAAAAAAAATTACAAAATTGCAGCGATTTTTAATTAAAAAATAAATAAAAATTTAGACGAAATCGCTGCTATTTCGTCATTTTGTCAGAGACGCAGCGATTTTGCCCTTTTGGAATTTTTGATAATTTTTTTTGCCCTTTAGGCTCCGGACTCTAAGAAAGTATATAAGAAAATTTTCTTTTAGCAAAATCTAATTGGATATACGAAAACAAAAAATCCAAATAGGTTAAAATAGTACTCCAATTAATAATGTATAAAGATCCCAAATCTTCTTAGAAACATAGGGTAATTAAACCTACTTTTTTTGAGTTTCTTTTCAAATGGCTTTCATTTACTTTTGTCCTAACTTAACTAGAAACTTAACCCTCGATCCACTAGGCATATAGAAATAGAGTAGCATCTTAGGGTTTGGTTTGTTAAATTAAAGTTAATAATATCTTAAATTGTCACATTATATTTTGTTAGTGTTTAGAGCTCAACTTGTAGTTAGAAGTACTGATTTGTAAGATTATAATGGTGAAATTATATTAATTAAATAGGTAACTCATCATTAATTGATGTACAAACTTGATGAAGTGAAGGACAGAGCCAGGTCGAGACAAGAAGGTTCAGAACTCTAAATCCCTTTTGAAGAAAAATCATATATATAGTGTTTGTTGTGTAGAAGTGTTGGATATTCTAAGGAAGTTGTCTACGGAATGTGAAGCCGTTTGGTGGAGATTTGGACAAATTTTAAACAAACATTGCAATTTTATGTCAGATAAATTCATTATTATACACTTTTATACCATGTCGATATATTGTTTATGTAGATGTGTAAATACTATATTATAATAATAATAATAATAATAACAGTTCCCGCAAGAGCATGGTTGATCGAGTGGTTGGGAGGTGGGTCTCCTATGTGGGAGACCTGGAATCGAATGCAGCCTCCTTCTGATACTCAGTCATGAGCTCATCGCATGAAACTTGTCTAGTGTGGTTTAAATCTCCGGTGGAGTTTGTGAGTTATCACACAGTTAACAAGTTACGACAAAGTGTTCATCCGAAGGGCAAAGGTTATAAGCTCCCTGGTTTATAAAAAGCCAATAATAGTTTATTAAAATTGTTGTATAATTATTGGAAGAAAAAGAAGTAAAAGTCTAACATTTCACTATTTTCAATTCAATCATGAAATGGAAGAAGTGATATTTTGTCCTTGATCCACTTTTGATTATTTTATTCTAACCACTTCTATCTTCTTCTTTTTTTAATGGCCAAATCCATCGCTGACCCCTAAACTTGGCACAATTTTTCACTTAGACACCTCAATTGAAGGATGTTCACTTTAGCACCTCATATAGGGTTTTGATATGTCATTTTGACACTTTTTTTTCAATAAGCAAAAATATATAATGTGCGTGCGTTACACTCGCGAGTGACCTGTAAAGTGTCCAATAAAATAAGGACATTTGTCATTTTCCCCCAAAATAATTCTTAAACAATGAATTTTGGTCTAACCAAAAAGATAACAAGTGAATTGATGACACGTGGCATTTTTCCCAAATAATTACAAAAGGAAAACTTAATAACTTCTAAAAAGAAGTGTTTTGCAGAATACCAAACCACCCCTGACCCCTATCCCCCCCCGCCCGCCAACACCAGTCGTCTTCTCCACGAAAATCAAATCCACCCCTACCCCATTCGTCTTCTCCGCCATATCCGAGCTTTCTCTATTCTTTAAAGTTTCAAAATATATTAAATCCTCTTCCCTATAAAATAAGTATTCGATCGAATTTGAATGATTTGAGTGAAAAATAATTCCTATTCTATATCTGTAGTGGAGTAAAAACAGAAAATTGAGGAAATTAGGACCAAACAAAATGAAGAAATTTATCTTCAATATCATCATTGGAAACTTAAGTGCAGGTGCCGTTTCCCATGGAGAGTTAGAGACTAATTAGAGCATAAAATACATAATGGAATCTAAGAAAGAGATAAAAAGGAATTTTTGAGAGAATTAGATCTAACAGGAATCTGAGGGTTAAACTATCAAGCAACAAAATTGTTTGTATTAATTTCAATCATGATTTTGAACCACATAATTTAAACGAGTCTTGATTTAAAAACAAATAATAAACTAATTTGACTATTAAATTTAAATCAGTGAGATATATATTTAACTCTAAAATGTCTGTCAACACTTTTCACCATGGAAGGAGTTTAAATTTATGAAAATGGTAGTTGAAAATAGGACAAGACAAAAAAGAAAAAAAAAAGGCTAATTAAAGCTCTGACGCGCTGGTAGTGAGTGTTATACACTCATTATGTCATGTCAGCGAAAAGTGTCAAAATGACACAACGAACTCCTACTTAAAGTGTTCAAAATAAACAAAGCTTACTTGAGGTGTCTAAGTGAAAGTTAGTGCCAAGTTTAAGAGGCTGCCGATGGGTTCACCCTTTTTTAATCATAACTAAATATGTGTAATTTAATTCAAGTATGAAGAGGAGCAATATTTTGAAAAGGGAAAAGAGTGCAATCTATCAAATCAACAAATATTTTTTTCGCAAAGTACAAGCACTACACTTATGAAGCACAATGTATTTCGGAGGAATATAATTTTTAGTCTAATCAAGTCGATCATGAATTATTCTAATTGATAATAGTAATACAAATCACTTTCAAAAATGATTAACTGAACTACACATTCCAACTTCTTAGTGATTTAATATACATATTTTTTGAATGAGGCAGAAATATCTTAATCAAAGGAGAGAACGAAAAAATATCAAATAACCCAATATATATGACAAGTCGTACTTTAAATGACACCAAATTTATTAGGAGGGCGTTAATAATTTGTCAATAACAAATAAAAAACTATTCTATGCAATTTTGAGGGGGGGGATCCCTTGGATAGAATCATTTGATTATATTGACAATTTTAAATAGTATGATGACCATTGGCCAAACAAGCCCCCATCGTCTAGTGATTTAGGACATCTCTCTTTCAAGGAGGTAACAAGATTCGAATTCCCCTAAGGGTAGGGTACTATGAAAATAAGTCGGAAATTAAATTACCAATAAGTCACAATTAGATTACCAATAAGTCACAATTAGATTACCAATAAGTCAAAAATTGATTCTTCCTGAGTCGATATCTAAGCAGTTAATAGGGACGGATTGTAAATTTGTTGGCAATATGTCTACGCTGGTTCAAATCCAGCTCGGCCCAATTATTCACCAATCCACCATGAGATGATATAACCCTCTTTGTACTTCAGAAATATCCAACTCGGAGATAAAAAAAAAAAAAAGATCAAATTTTCTGCTAGATCCTGCATTTTCTTGGGATTGTAGTTCAATTGGTCAGAGCACCACTTTGTCAAGACGAAATATATATAACGACGAGCATTTTTAAAAGCAATAAAGAGCTAGGAGAAAAAACTAGGTGGTCCATGAGACTCGAAGTGAAAAATGAGAAGCACGCAATTAATTTATGAATGATTTAAAATACCAAACATTGAAGCAAATTCTCAAATAAAATATTTGCTCTTAACCAAATAATTTTATGTAAAAAAGGTAGATGTACAATTGACTGACCCTACATTCAAATAGTAAATATTGCCTTTCATGTACAATCAAGATAAGTTTCTATATATGATTTTTAGCTAATTTAAACTCTGTTTTTTTTTTTCAAATTTTGTCAGTGTAACTTTTGCTAGGTGAAAAAAGTATTGTCATAGTGACATGAAATAATATCATCATTGTTTCATAATTTTCTGCCAGCAATCTGAGCTGAAAAAGAAGAAACAGTTACTAACAAAGGAAAGAGGAATCTGGTGAAGAGTTTTCATTATTCAAGAATATTGTTTTTTTTTTTTTACTTTATATTACTGCACTTTCACTTGATATCCATATAATAACATTACTTAATGTGATCCCATAAGAGCGTACAGACTTTAGGCATATTACATAAACATAATCCTTAACTTAGCATCAGCCGCCAATTATTACATTTAACTTTGAGTGTGCACAAGTAGACATTTAAACTTGTATAAATTGAACAAATGGACACATTCATCCTACATGGCATCCTACGTGTATTATGTCATGTAGGATACTTGTTCAATTTTATACAAATTTAAGTGTCTACTTGTGCACACTCAAAGTTGAAAGGCATAGTTGTCTGCTGAAGCCAAATTAAGAGTCATATTTATGTATTGATGTAGAAAGGTTGTTTCTAATAAGCACCCAGATCAAGAAAAATGTTTTCCTAATGATGAATGAACTTGTCTCGTCAGGACCTTTTCTTGAATTTTCGGAAAGAACTTATGTCGGACCTAGAAGGGCAGAGAACTTGTCGTTGTCTTAAGTGTGTTATCGAACACAATGGCTCTGAGGAAGTCGGAATAGGAGAACACTCATTTTTGAAATGGCCTCACTTTTTAACTGTTCTCTGCAATTCCATACTCCTACTTTGCACGATAACTAGCATGTAGAGGTGCATCCTTCGTGGTCTTCTTGTACTAAGAAAATGTTCTTTTAATGTTGTAATACCCACATTAGATATGAACCGAACTGTCTTACATCGCTTTGGGTTCCTATTAAGTATTAAGTTCAAAATATAAAATTTCAGTTAACTTGCAAAAAGGTATGTAGGGGAGAAAATTCACTCTCAGCCCTTTCTAACTTGTCTCCTTTTTCCACTTCAATACCGTCTTTCTTCTCTACTTTCACTTTTTCTTTACCAAAATTTGATACATCCACTTTAAATTGAACCTAAAAATAGATTTTTCTTTATTAAATTATAAATTTCTCATATATTAAAGAAATAAAATTATGAAAGAGAACTAATGACTTCTCTATATATATGACAAAACTTGCTGTTTATATCAAGGCCTAATTCAAACAAACGGGATTTTACACTAACCAAATAACACACCTAAACTAATTCCATAGGATACTTCGTTACCTCTCTCCATCAACTTTACATCACAGCAACAACAGATACTAGGGCAAATGGAAAAAAGAGTCACCTAATGTTTTGCCTCAATTTGAACCTGAGACCTTGTGATTCCCAACCCACTTCATTGACCACTAAGCCACACCCTTAGGTGAGATATATCACCAGTTTAAAGAAAACAAATTCTAAATCTTGATTTTGAAATTCAAATATAGATAATAGAGTTTTCGTATCTTTTTCGATCTCTCAATAAATCATTTTAGCAAAAAAATCATGATTGACGAGATCATTCGATATGAAGTGAATACATGACAATAAAAAGGAAGTTATCTGGCACTTGTGCTGGTGAGAGGCAGTGGATACTTGATTAATTAGTCGAGGTGCGCACAAGCAAAAAGAGCGCAAAAGGGAAATATCATCAAGGCACTCCCCCATCAAGCATCACCTAGCTAGATGAACAGAAGATGAAGAACCTGTGGAGAACCTAAACTGATAAACAGAAGGCTAGGCTATAACAAGGAAAACAAGATTTGCAGTCAATGTCAAATTGAGAAGAGAGTTAGCTTTCTGCTGAGTGAACCCAAACAAGAGCGGACACACACTTAGATTAGAGCAAATTTAGCTTCTCCAATGGCGCAGTGGAAAAATAATGGTAACTTGAGTGCGATGACACCTAGAGTTGCGAAGGTGAGTTGGAGCGTAAAGCCTTACCGTGTTCCAAAAGGAAGTATACATGTCTCTCCTTCATGGATATTCTCCACAGGGGAGAACTCAGATCCAGCCATTACTATAAAAGCTATTGGGCATCAATGGTATCGGAGTGCGCCACTTCACGAGGGTGATTAAAGTGCAACGAAATGCCTTAAAGTTGAATAGGGTTCGCGAAGCATCTGGCTTACCGGTAAGAATCAGTCCCTTTATGGACTTAAACAAGCATCCCAAAATGGCAAAGGAATGTGCTACTAGGATAACCCAACTTTGAGTCAAGACTCAACTAACAGCAACGTTTGTGCCAAAGGAATCACCAATATAAAACAAGTAAAAAAAATAGTACTACAAAATAAGAACTAATGAGCAATACATGTTTCTGGTGGCTAACATGATATCCAACTCATACTACAGGAAATGACTGCAATGACAACTCATACTAAGTGACCTTAGTTCATAACATCCTAAAAAGAAGATGGTGGTCTCTAGCACTAATGATTTTCAGGTCACAGTTAAGAAAAGTTATGACAAAATGAGTGAATTAAAAACCTTTGATGATGCTGGAATCGATAAGGTACCTCAAATATTCATTCTACCACAGAAAAAAAGGCTGGAGTCCTCGGATACACGTGGAAACACAGTTCATTTTCCCATTGATAGACCTTGAAGGCATCGACGAGGACCCAATCAAACACAAAGAGATTGTGGACGAAGTTCGAGATGCATCAGAGACGTGGGGTTTCTTCCAAGTGGTTAAAAATGGGATTCCAACATCCGTCTGGGAAGAAATGCTGCAAGGAACACGAGAGTTTTTTGAACAAGATGTTGAGGCTAAGAAACAGTACTACACTCGAGATACTACGAAAAGGGTGATTGATACTAGCAATTTTGATTTGTATAGCCCTTCTGTTCCAGCTGCAAATTGGGGAGACACACTTTTCTGTTTAATGGCTCCTGATCCTCCCAGTCCAAAAGAATTGCCAACAGCATGCGGGTAGATGTTCTGAACATGAACTTTTTCCCCCTCCCCACCCCCAAGAGGATCAATAGTTAGTGTTCCCACTTACCTTCGAGTGTGACTCGGACCCTCAACCTACCAGTTGATGGTGGAGACGCTCAACCACTTGAGCAAGCCTCACTTGCCTGAAGATTGGGATCAAAATGTTTCGAGGTTTCTGAACATGTATTAGAAAACCAACCAGCTTCATTTATGACAAAAATCAACAGCAAACCATGATTTATGTTGTTATGGTTAAGTGCTTTCTTGCAACTGATTTATGATTAATGTGAGTTTTGGTGGATATTGTTGGAGAACTAAGTAATTCAACTAGAAGTATGGTCCCTTTGAGCCAATTGAGTATACTTAATTTTTTTCAAATATCAACATGCGGCATTACATCAAATTTTATTTGAAATTACTGCAGGAAATACTAATGGAGTACTCTAAGGATCTGATGAAACTAAGCTGCTCCTTACTTGAATTATTGTCAGAAGGTCTTGGTCTCAATCGTTGCCATCTCAAGGATATGGATTGCGCGGAGGGGCTAGGTATTTTGGGACATTACTATCCAGCATTCCCCAGCCAGAACTCGAGATAGGCACCAACAAACATTCTGACAATGATTTTATCACAGTGCTTCTACAAGATCCTATAGGAGGACTTCAAGTGCTTCACCAGAATCAATGGGTTAATGTTCCTCCTACACCTGCAGGCTAGTATTCTTTTACTTTTCTAAACAACTACAATCAATAAGAGTTTAATATACCACCTAGCTAGTTTGGCACTGATATCATTTATGGTTATTTTTGTTGCTTTTTTCAGCTTATATCAAATGACAAGTACACAAATGTTGAGCACCGAGTATTGGCAAATAAAGCGGGACCAACAATATCAGTTGTATGCTTCATCTACACAGGTTAACTGCCATCTGCCAATCTTTATGGACAGATTACTAAATTGTTGTCGGAAGATAATCCTCCAAGATATTTATGGAGCAACACATATTTCGGGTTGCTGGTTATCCACACAAAACCACTTCTAGTCATGAACATAATAACTGATAAAGAATTAACAACAACTCATACTACAGGAAATGGCTGCAATGACAAGTATTCCTTGACCCATCTCAAATTGTGCTCGCTACCTTTGTTCTCTTTCAACTCTATCCAATGATTAGGATCCCAAACCTGATCTAGCGGTCATGAGTCATGGTTATCTCTAACTACAAAGATAGTAAATTCACTTCTGAAAGCTAGGATCAAATGTGGTTGTATGGTACAGCTTTTATCAGACAACTCAAGCGCTATAAAATATCCTAATGCACTAATGATTAGACTTGCTTCAAAACTGGTTAAAGTTGCAAAAGAAGAACAGGGGTGAAGTATAAAACTGTCTACTAAAGCCATAATAAGATTAAAAGATGCAATCACGATTAGAACCAATCAAGCATTCAATGGTTGATGGAGGAAACCGGAACGTTGACAATGAAGCAGAGTCATTCCTCAAACAGCTCTTTACATCTATAATACTCTATGCAGCAAAGTTGGCTGTGTAAGTCTGTCTCTTCCATCTCAACATCACAACACATATCAAGTGCATTCATTTTGTAAAAGGACAGCTCATATCAAACACATATCGTGGAAGTTTCAAAAGAATTAAAGAAAAAATCACAAAGCATGGTTCTCACTTCCATTCTTGATTAAATGAACTATGATCACATGTCGTTCGATTCAGATACCTGCTGAAAATTATTAAAGAGCCTTAGCACCATTCCCCTCTGACTAACAAAAAAAAGATCCTTTTTTCTGAACCTAATTGCTACTCCACAACTCATATAACAATAAACCTATGCAAACCAGACAAACTTATTTGGAACATCTACTAAGCTCAAACCATTATGTAACTAGTAACAAATAGAGCAAAATAATTTCCACCATACCTCTACCATCCAATCTGAACTTCAGCAGAACCGAAGCCTTATTCTATTCAGCTTTTTGAGCTAGCTCTCTCATTCTCCGCCCTCTGTGCAAAAACCTTTGTTGCAATCATGTTCTCATCGAAATACCTAGCATAGGGATGCCCTTGCGGTACAAGTCTCCGATACTTCTCAAAACACTTCTCAGCCTCTTTGTTTTTCCTCAATAATGTGTATATTATTCCTTGACACAAGTAAGGCCTGAAATCCCTAGGCTCCTCTTTCATTAACTCCTGATAAACCTTCAATGCATCTTCATATTTCCCTTCTATCACCCGAATTTGTGCAAGCAACAGCTTAAAATCCCTCAAGTCACTTTTTTTTTTCTCCTTCTTACACAATTTAATGCCCTCCTCAACCTTCTTCTCGATTTCCGCCAATTCCTCAATCGATTCATCTTGTGAAGCTGCCATAACGAGTCCATGATAAGCCTCGACACGAAAAGGGTCTTTCTTTAGTATCTCATTAAACCCAACTTTGGCCAATTCAATCTCCCCAGAGTTCACATACAAATGAGATTTCAACAAGGGCCATTCGGTCTCATTCGGTTCGAGCTCAATCAACCTATCAATAATGTTAATAGCATCCAGCATTTTCTTATTCTTTATCCGAATTTCCATCAAAATCCTTAACGCTTCCACATCATCCGGGTGAGAAAACCAGGTGTTCTTCAATTGCTCTTTCCCTTTCCTCCTCTGAAATTGCATCTCTCACCACATCAGTTTCCATAGCCGACGGAGTAAAAGCTTGGTTAGAAAGTGCAGGTTTCGGGAAGACAAAGTATCTTGCGAACAAAAGGGTAGTGGCAGTAATTGTAGCAATGAGTGTTGGCTTAACGAATGAAAATGGGTTATGGGGTTTTTCATTAGGGGTTTGAGGGATAAGGGGTTTTGGGATTTTTAGAATTTTGTGAAGAAGAAGAATAGGCTTTAATGGTGGAGGGGTAAAATGGTGGAGGTGAGGTTCTGAAGGTGAGACAAGAAATTGGTTTAGCATAAATTGGACGATGATGATGAAGCTGTTTCTGAAATGGGTTTGTTCTAGAGCCAACTGGGTTTAAGGTTGTCATTGTTTTGGTGAAGACGAAAGAGTGTTGGAGCTCTTAAACCCTAACGATAATGGCGGAATTTACAGTCTAGAGAAAGACTAACAATGGAGAAAGGGTGAACCATAAAAGGGCCTTGTTGGGCTTGTTTGGTGGTAGGCCAAATTGACTCAATGAATTGGGCTTTTGCTTTATGCCCATCAAGTGGTCGAAATTCAAGTAAAAAATAAGGAAATTTTTCAAAATAGCAATATTTTAATAGGACTCCTTGTCAACACTTTCAATATTTATTTAAAATATCAATATTTTGGTTTGTTATAATCCTGACTGTATTTATTTGTTATTTAATCGGAAAGAATACAAATTTTTAATAACAGAATGAAGAGAATCATGGGAGGAAATATTTTTAAAAAGGTAAAAATATTTCCCTTAGTTTTTTATCCTTACTTGTTTGAACTTCTTTAAATATGATTTTATCTGAATTATGTATTCGGATGAACTTGTTTAAATATGATTTTGTGTGTCATTATTTTAAAATGTAATTGAAATATAAATTGGGAGTGACCTACAATGATGACTACACAATAATAAAGTAATACAAATTCTTTTGGCGTTTCAAATTGAGAATGGAATACAAAGTGATAATGAAATACAAAACGAGCACGATAATTCGATAAATACTCATTTTTCAATTGAAAAGTTAGACCATACAATCAAAACATGATTGTATACCATTAGGACGAATACAAATTCAAATCAAAATACAAACTATAGTGATATTGAAAATACAAAATGAGCCAAATAAAATATAAAAATTATTTTACTAATGCAATTAGTATGAATACGTAAATAAACTGTATTTTGGTTATTTAGAATTGAAAATGAATACAAAATCAAATCTAAATACAAACTATCTGGTATACAAAGTGATATTGAAAATATAAAATGAGCAAAATAAAGTACAAAATATGTTTTACTGATGCAATTAGGATGAATACATATATAACATAAATAAACTGTATTTTGGTTATTTAGAATTGAGAATGAATACGAAATCAAATATAAATACAAAACTTGATGGTATACCATTAGGCCGAATACAAAATCAAATCTAAATATAAACTATTTGGTATACAAAGTGATATTGTAAATACAAAATAAGCAAAATAAAATAGAAGGTTTGCTTTACATATGCAATTAGGATGAATACCTAAATAATGAATACATAAATAAACTGTATTTTGGTTATTTAGAATTGAGAATGAATGGACAATAAAGAACTTTGATCCGACAATTGATTCATTAAGTTCCATGGATTCAAGAAGAATCTTTTCGGAACCATCCATAGAGCGGCGGTGGAGATTTGAAACCTGGCAGAAAAACCGCCCGAGCCCGATAAACAGAAGATGGAAGGAAGAGAGAAAATGGAGAATAGATCATAGAGCAATTCAAGTGGAGTTGAAAAATAAACAAGCTGATGCATACTCCATTTGGATATGAAAAACCTCTCTTCCCACCTATGCACAAATGACGTTCCGTTCAATAATGAAGAGGTAATATATCTGGGAGCACATGTAACGTGATCAACCATATAGACGAATAGCATCAATCATAATATCAAATTAAGAACCGTAAGACACAATGGTGGAAACAGAGAGAGTGGAGAGATTTGAGGTAAAAATCTAGATAGAGAATATTAGAATGTGGAGTCTTATCAAAAATGCTCCCGAGAAGACTTAGATCTATAAGTTATATCATATATCATTAGATACCCATATATCTTAAAATTAGTTATCTGCACAATTACAACATCACCAATTCAAGCTTTCATGCTAATCAACTCTCTCATCAACTTGCATCTCCGTCATCGTATTCTTCTTTCTTCCTTCTCTGCACCACGAATTTCACCATTAAATTTTTTAAATTGAAATTTGAGACATCATCACAACAATTTGAGGTTTTCGTCTATCTAATTATTATCAAAGTCATGTCTCTGAGATAAATTTCAATTAGTTTTGTCTTCTAGTTTTTAAAAGTTAAGGTAAAACTCACTTGATTTAGAGTTCTCTTAATTTTCTTTCATGGCTAGTGATTCTCCAAATGAGAAGAATGTTTATTTATTGTTGCTTAAAAACGACATGAAAATTACCACTATAATTCTCGATATTTTTGACCGCTTAAATTTGAAAATCCAAAAATATAACAAGTTTGATAAACAAAAGAGAAAGATAGTATGTAATTCATTGCAAATAGAAAGAGGATTTATGCGGTAATTGTGATAGACCCTAAAATCCTACAATGGAGACAGAGTAACCATAAAAGGGCCTTGTTGGGGGGATAGGCTTAATTACTCAATGAATTAAATTTTTGTTTTAGGCCCATCAAGTGATCGAAATTCAAGTAAAAATAGATTTTTGGGTTGCAAACTTCAGTCATATAATATATAGGGGTCTAACATATATATATATATATATATATATATATATATATATATATATATACATGTATTCGAACAAATATTGATGAATTTTAGTCATATAAACATGAATTTTTAATAAAACGAACAAATTCAAAATGATTGAAATTTAGTTATATGTGCCTTAATTTTAATCAATCTAGTAATTTATAGAATGATAAGGACCGACACTCAACATGAAGTGAATTTAAACTCTAAATTGTCTTTTTTTGTTCAAATATAATTTTAATCAAGATATAGTAATATTGCATCTTTGATGTAAATGTTTGTTCATTTATTCAATTTTTATAGAGCAAAAAAAATTGTATAAATGAATAGTCGAAATATCCACACAAGTTACATTCAACTATCGTCAATTTTTTTTTAAAATAATACGTATATCAATTAATTTGAAAACAATCTCTTAACTTAATAAGATAGAGATAAGATCATGTATACAGGGGCGAAGCTACTCTAATGGACAGGGGTTCAGACGAATTCATTGACTTTTTTGTAGACCCCCTATATACATATTAAAATATCAAATATGCATGTGTGTATTATATATAAAATATCAAATATGCATGTGTGTATTATATGTAAAAAAGAGTTTTCACTTATGTGTCGAATTGGAGGTGTAAAAAGATTACTAATCTATTAAGGATGAAAAAGTATTGATTTACCTTTCACTACAATCTTTAGAGGCACCTAAATTGCAATTTATAAGTACGATAGGTTCACGGAGGATTCATATACCTGATTCCAATTTGTTTTGGATTGAGGGTATGGTTGTTGTTGTTGTAGTAATTGAATCATAAATTAATATTAATTTAGGATATTTATAGGTTCTCCTTAGAAAAACAAATCTATATATGATTTCACTATCCAAATTAAAGTCTTTAATAAGAAAGTAGAGTCCGGAGCCTAAATGGCAAAAAAAATTGTCAAAAATTCCAAAAGGGCACATCACTTTTTATTCTAGCCAAAAGGGCAAAATCGCTGCGTCAGCAGCGATTTTCCTCTGACAAAATGACGAAATAGCAGCGATTTCGTCTAAATTTTTTTAAATTAAAAATCGTTGCCACAGCAGCGATTTTGTTAAATTTTGTTTTTATTATTATTATTAAAAATCGCTGCCATTGTAAAAGAAATTTTTTTTTTGCTGTGGCAGCGATTTTAAGTCAGAATTTTTTTTTCCCTTACACATCGCTGCAGGGGCAGCGTTTTTCATGCCGAGTGCTATTATTTTCATGGCTATTATTACTTATTAATAATATAAAAATGATAAACAAGACGACAGTATACTCAATAAAATTGTTGAAGCATGAGGAAAATTGAATTATATATCATAAATAATAATAAAAGAATATTAAATTAAAAAAAAATTGAACTATAGCAGCGATTTTGAAGAAAAAAAGTTTTTTTTTTTTTGAGAAAATATGCAGCGATTTTTATTTTTGTTTTGTCAGAAGCCCTTTTGGTTAATTTTTTTTTTGATGTGCCGTTTTAGTTTTTTTAAAGAAAAAGCAGCGATCTTTAAATAAAAAAAAATTACAAAATTGCAGCGATTTTTAATTAAAAAATAAATAAAAATTTAGACGAAATCGCTGCTATTTCGTCATTTTGTCAGAGACGCAGCGATTTTGCCCTTTTGGAATTTTTGATAATTTTTTTTGCCCTTTAGGCTCCGGACTCTAAGAAAGTATATAAGAAAATTTTCTTTTAGCAAAATCTAATTGGATATACGAAAACAAAAAATCCAAATAGGTTAAAATAGTACTCCAATTAATAATGTATAAAGATCCCAAATCTTCTTAGAAACATAGGGTAATTAAACCTACTTTTTTTGAGTTTCTTTTCAAATGGCTTTCATTTACTTTTGTCCTAACTTAACTAGAAACTTAACCCTCGATCCACTAGGCATATAGAAATAGAGTAGCATCTTAGGGTTTGGTTTGTTAAATTAAAGTTAATAATATCTTAAATTGTCACATTATATTTTGTTAGTGTTTAGAGCTCAACTTGTAGTTAGAAGTACTGATTTGTAAGATTATAATGGTGAAATTATATTAATTAAATAGGTAACTCATCATTAATTGATGTACAAACTTGATGAAGTGAAGGACAGAGCCAGGTCGAGACAAGAAGGTTCAGAACTCTAAATCCCTTTTGAAGAAAAATCATATATATAGTGTTTGTTGTGTAGAAGTGTTGGATATTCTAAGGAAGTTGTCTACGGAATGTGAAGCCGTTTGGTGGAGATTTGGGACAAATTTTAAACAAACATTGCAATTTTATGTCAGATAAATTCATTATTATACACTTTTATACCATGTCGATATATTGTTTATGTAGATGTGTAAATACTATATTATAATAATAATAATAATAATAACAGTTCCCGCAAGAGCATGGTTGATCGAGTGGTTGGGAGGTGGGTCTCCTATGTGGGAGACCTGGAATCGAATGCAGCCTCCTTCTGATACTCAGTCATGAGCTCATCGCATGAAACTTGTCTAGTGTGGTTTAAATCTCCGGTGGAGTTTGTGAGTTATCACACAGTTAACAAGTTACGACAAAGTGTTCATCCGAAGGGCAAAGGTTATAAGCTCCCTGGTTTATAAAAAGCCAATAATAGTTTATTAAAATTGTTGTATAATTATTGGAAGAAAAAGAAGTAAAAGTCTAACATTTCACTATTTTCAATTCAATCATGAAATGGAAGAAGTGATATTTTGTCCTTGATCCACTTTTGATTATTTTATTCTAACCACTTCTATCTTCTTCTTTTTTTAATGGCCAAATCCATCGCTGACCCCTAAACTTGGCACAATTTTTCACTTAGACACCTCAATTGAAGGATGTTCACTTTAGCACCTCATATAGGGTTTTGATATGTCATTTTGACACTTTTTTTTCAATAAGCAAAAATATATAATGTGCGTGCGTTACACTCGCGAGTGACCTGTAAAGTGTCCAATAAAATAAGGACATTTGTCATTTTCCCCCAAAATAATTCTTAAACAATGAATTTTGGTCTAACCAAAAAGATAACAAGTGAATTGATGACACGTGGCATTTTTCCCAAATAATTACAAAAGGAAAACTTAATAACTTCTAAAAAGAAGTGTTTTGCAGAATACCAAACCACCCCTGACCCCTATCCCCCCCCGCCCGCCAACACCAGTCGTCTTCTCCACGAAAATCAAATCCACCCCTACCCCATTCGTCTTCTCCGCCATATCCGAGCTTTCTCTATTCTTTAAAGTTTCAAAATATATTAAATCCTCTTCCCTATAAAATAAGTATTCGATCGAATTTGAATGATTTGAGTGAAAAATAATTCCTATTCTATATCTGTAGTGGAGTAAAAACAGAAAATTGAGGAAATTAGGACCAAACAAAATGAAGAAATTTATCTTCAATATCATCATTGGAAACTTAAGTGCAGGTGCCGTTTCCCATGGAGAGTTAGAGACTAATTAGAGCATAAAATACATAATGGAATCTAAGAAAGAGATAAAAAGGAATTTTTGAGAGAATTAGATCTAACAGGAATCTGAGGGTTAAACTATCAAGCAACAAAATTGTTTGTATTAATTTCAATCATGATTTTGAACCACATAATTTAAACGAGTCTTGATTTAAAAACAAATAATAAACTAATTTGACTATTAAATTTAAATCAGTGAGATATATATTTAACTCTAAAATGTCTGTCAACACTTTTCACCATGGAAGGAGTTTAAATTTATGAAAATGGTAGTTGAAAATAGGACAAGACAAAAAAGAAAAAAAAAAAGGCTAATTAAAGCTCTGACGCGCTGGTAGTGAGTGTTATACACTCATTATGTCATGTCAGCGAAAAGTGTCAAAATGACACAACGAACTCCTACTTAAAGTGTTCAAAATAAACAAAGCTTACTTGAGGTGTCTAAGTGAAAGTTAGTGCCAAGTTTAAGAGGCTGCCGATGGGTTCACCCTTTTTTAATCATAACTAAATATGTGTAATTTAATTCAAGTATGAAGAGGAGCAATATTTTGAAAAGGGAAAAGAGTGCAATCTATCAAATCAACAAATATTTTTTTCGCAAAGTACAAGCACTACACTTATGAAGCACAATGTATTTCGGAGGAATATAATTTTTAGTCTAATCAAGTCGATCATGAATTATTCTAATTGATAATAGTAATACAAATCACTTTCAAAAATGATTAACTGAACTACACATTCCAACTTCTTAGTGATTTAATATACATATTTTTTGAATGAGGCAGAAATATCTTAATCAAAGGAGAGAACGAAAAAATATCAAATAACCCAATATATATGACAAGTCGTACTTTAAATGACACCAAATTTATTAGGAGGGCGTTAATAATTTGTCAATAACAAATAAAAAACTATTCTATGCAATTTTGAGGGGGGGGATCCCTTGGATAGAATCATTTGATTATATTGACAATTTTAAATAGTATGATGACCATTGGCCAAACAAGCCCCCATCGTCTAGTGATTTAGGACATCTCTCTTTCAAGGAGGTAACAAGATTCGAATTCCCCTAAGGGTAGGGTACTATGAAAATAAGTCGGAAATTAAATTACCAATAAGTCACAATTAGATTACCAATAAGTCAAAAATTGATTCTTCCTGAGTCGATATCTAAGCAGTTAATAGGGACGGATTGTAAATTTGTTGGCAATATGTCTACGCTGGTTCAAATCCAGCTCGGCCCAATTATTCACCAATCCACCATGAGATGATATAACCCTCTTTGTACTTCAGAAATATCCAACTCGGAGATAAAAAAAAAAAAAAGATCAAATTTTCTGCTAGATCCTGCATTTTCTTGGGATTGTAGTTCAATTGGTCAGAGCACCACTTTGTCAAGACGAAATATATATAACGACGAGCATTTTTAAAAGCAATAAAGAGCTAGGAGAAAAAACTAGGTGGTCCATGAGACTCGAAGTGAAAAATGAGAAGCACGCAATTAATTTATGAATGATTTAAAATACCAAACATTGAAGCAAATTCTCAAATAAAATATTTGCTCTTAACCAAATAATTTTATGTAAAAAAGGTAGATGTACAATTGACTGACCCTACATTCAAATAGTAAATATTGCCTTTCATGTACAATCAAGATAAGTTTCTATATATGATTTTTAGCTAATTTAAACTCTGTTTTTTTTTTTCAAATTTTGTCAGTGTAACTTTTGCTAGGTGAAAAAAGTATTGTCATAGTGACATGAAATAATATCATCATTGTTTCATAATTTTCTGCCAGCAATCTGAGCTGAAAAAGAAGAAACAGTTACTAACAAAGGAAAGAGGAATCTGGTGAAGAGTTTTCATTATTCAAGAATATTGTTTTTTTTTTTTTACTTTATATTACTGCACTTTCACTTGATATCCATATAATAACATTACTTAATGTGATCCCATAAGAGCGTACAGACTTTAGGCATATTACATAAACATAATCCTTAACTTAGCATCAGCCGCCAATTATTACATTTAACTTTGAGTGTGCACAAGTAGACATTTAAACTTGTATAAATTGAACAAATGGACACATTCATCCTACATGGCATCCTACGTGTATTATGTCATGTAGGATACTTGTTCAATTTTATACAAATTTAAGTGTCTACTTGTGCACACTCAAAGTTGAAAGGCATAGTTGTCTGCTGAAGCCAAATTAAGAGTCATATTTATGTATTGATGTAGAAAGGTTGTTTCTAATAAGCACCCAGATCAAGAAAAATGTTTTCCTAATGATGAATGAACTTGTCTCGTCAGGACCTTTTCTTGAATTTTCGGAAAGAACTTATGTCGGACCTAGAAGGGCAGAGAACTTGTCGTTGTCTTAAGTGTGTTATCGAACACAATGGCTCTGAGGAAGTCGGAATAGGAGAACACTCATTTTTGAAATGGCCTCACTTTTTAACTGTTCTCTGCAATTCCATACTCCTACTTTGCACGATAACTAGCATGTAGAGGTGCATCCTTCGTGGTCTTCTTGTACTAAGAAAATGTTCTTTTAATGTTGTAATACCCACATTAGATATGAACCGAACTGTCTTACATCGCTTTGGGTTCCTATTAAGTATTAAGTTCAAAATATAAAATTTCAGTTAACTTGCAAAAAGGTATGTAGGGGAGAAAATTCACTCTCAGCCCTTTCTAACTTGTCTCCTTTTTCCACTTCAATACCGTCTTTCTTCTCTACTTTCACTTTTTCTTTACCAAAATTTGATACATCCACTTTAAATTGAACCTAAAAATAGATTTTTCTTTATTAAATTATAAATTTCTCATATATTAAAGAAATAAAATTATGAAAGAGAACTAATGACTTCTCTATATATATGACAAAACTTGCTGTTTATATCAAGGCCTAATTCAAACAAACGGGATTTTACACTAACCAAATAACACACCTAAACTAATTCCATAGGATACTTCGTTACCTCTCTCCATCAACTTTACATCACAGCAACAACAGATACTAGGGCAAATGGAAAAAAGAGTCACCTAATGTTTTGCCTCAATTTGAACCTGAGACCTTGTGATTCCCAACCCACTTCATTGACCACTAAGCCACACCCTTAGGTGAGATATATCACCAGTTTAAAGAAAACAAATTCTAAATCTTGATTTTGAAATTCAAATATAGATAATAGAGTTTTCGTATCTTTTTCGATCTCTCAATAAATCATTTTAGCAAAAAAATCATGATTGACGAGATCATTCGATATGAAGTGAATACATGACAATAAAAAGGAAGTTATCTGGCACTTGTGCTGGTGAGAGGCAGTGGATACTTGATTAATTAGTCGAGGTGCGCACAAGCAAAAAGAGCGCAAAAGGGAAATATCATCAAGGCACTCCCCCATCAAGCATCACCTAGCTAGATGAACAGAAGATGAAGAACCTGTGGAGAACCTAAACTGATAAACAGAAGGCTAGGCTATAACAAGGAAAACAAGATTTGCAGTCAATGTCAAATTGAGAAGAGAGTTAGCTTTCTGCTGAGTGAACCCAAACAAGAGCGGACACACACTTAGATTAGAGCAAATTTAGCTTCTCCAATGGCGCAGTGGAAAAATAATGGTAACTTGAGTGCGATGACACCTAGAGTTGCGAAGGTGAGTTGGAGCGTAAAGCCTTACCGTGTTCCAAAAGGAAGTATACATGTCTCTCCTTCATGGATATTCTCCACAGGGGAGAACTCAGATCCAGCCATTACTATAAAAGCTATTGGGCATCAATGGTATCGGAGTGCGCCACTTCACGAGGGTGATTAAAGTGCAACGAAATGCCTTAAAGTTGAATAGGGTTCGCGAAGCATCTGGCTTACCGGTAAGAATCAGTCCCTTTATGGACTTAAACAAGCATCCCAAAATGGCAAAGGAATGTGCTACTAGGATAACCCAACTTTGAGTCAAGACTCAACTAACAGCAACGTTTGTGCCAAAGGAATCACCAATATAAAACAAGTAAAAAAAATAGTACTACAAAATAAGAACTAATGAGCAATACATGTTTCTGGTGGCTAACATGATATCCAACTCATACTACAGGAAATGACTGCAATGACAACTCATACTAAGTGACCTTAGTTCATAACATCCTAAAAAGAAGATGGTGGTCTCTAGCACTAATGATTTTCAGGTCACAGTTAAGAAAAGTTATGACAAAATGAGTGAATTAAAAACCTTTGATGATGCTGGAATCGATAAGGTACCTCAAATATTCATTCTACCACAGAAAAAAAGGCTGGAGTCCTCGGATACACGTGGAAACACAGTTCATTTTCCCATTGATAGACCTTGAAGGCATCGACGAGGACCCAATCAAACACAAAGAGATTGTGGACGAAGTTCGAGATGCATCAGAGACGTGGGGTTTCTTCCAAGTGGTTAAAAATGGGATTCCAACATCCGTCTGGGAAGAAATGCTGCAAGGAACACGAGAGTTTTTTGAACAAGATGTTGAGGCTAAGAAACAGTACTACACTCGAGATACTACGAAAAGGGTGATTGATACTAGCAATTTTGATTTGTATAGCCCTTCTGTTCCAGCTGCAAATTGGGGAGACACACTTTTCTGTTTAATGGCTCCTGATCCTCCCAGTCCAAAAGAATTGCCAACAGCATGCGGGTAGATGTTCTGAACATGAACTTTTTCCCCCTCCCCACCCCCAAGAGGATCAATAGTTAGTGTTCCCACTTACCTTCGAGTGTGACTCGGACCCTCAACCTACCAGTTGATGGTGGAGACGCTCAACCACTTGAGCAAGCCTCACTTGCCTGAAGATTGGGATCAAAATGTTTCGAGGTTTCTGAACATGTATTAGAAAACCAACCAGCTTCATTTATGACAAAAATCAACAGCAAACCATGATTTATGTTGTTATGGTTAAGTGCTTTCTTGCAACTGATTTATGATTAATGTGAGTTTTGGTGGATATTGTTGGAGAACTAAGTAATTCAACTAGAAGTATGGTCCCTTTGAGCCAATTGAGTATACTTAATTTTTTTCAAATATCAACATGCGGCATTACATCAAATTTTATTTGAAATTACTGCAGGAAATACTAATGGAGTACTCTAAGGATCTGATGAAACTAAGCTGCTCCTTACTTGAATTATTGTCAGAAGGTCTTGGTCTCAATCGTTGCCATCTCAAGGATATGGATTGCGCGGAGGGGCTAGGTATTTTGGGACATTACTATCCAGCATTCCCCAGCCAGAACTCGAGATAGGCACCAACAAACATTCTGACAATGATTTTATCACAGTGCTTCTACAAGATCCTATAGGAGGACTTCAAGTGCTTCACCAGAATCAATGGGTTAATGTTCCTCCTACACCTGCAGGCTAGTATTCTTTTACTTTTCTAAACAACTACAATCAATAAGAGTTTAATATACCACCTAGCTAGTTTGGCACTGATATCATTTATGGTTATTTTTGTTGCTTTTTTCAGCTTATATCAAATGACAAGTACACAAATGTTGAGCACCGAGTATTGGCAAATAAAGCGGGACCAACAATATCAGTTGTATGCTTCATCTACACAGGTTAACTGCCATCTGCCAATCTTTATGGACAGATTACTAAATTGTTGTCGGAAGATAATCCTCCAAGATATTTATGGAGCAACACATATTTCGGGTTGCTGGTTATCCACACAAAACCACTTCTAGTCATGAACATAATAACTGATAAAGAATTAACAACAACTCATACTACAGGAAATGGCTGCAATGACAAGTATTCCTTGACCCATCTCAAATTGTGCTCGCTACCTTTGTTCTCTTTCAACTCTATCCAATGATTAGGATCCCAAACCTGATCTAGCGGTCATGAGTCATGGTTATCTCTAACTACAAAGATAGTAAATTCACTTCTGAAAGCTAGGATCAAATGTGGTTGTATGGTACAGCTTTTATCAGACAACTCAAGCGCTATAAAATATCCTAATGCACTAATGATTAGACTTGCTTCAAAACTGGTTAAAGTTGCAAAAGAAGAACAGGGGTGAAGTATAAAAACTGTCTACTAAAGCCATAATAAGATTAAAAGATGCAATCACGATTAGAACCAATCAAGCATTCAATGGTTGATGGAGGAAACCGGAACGTTGACAATGAAGCAGAGTCATTCCTCAAACAGCTCTTTACATCTATAATACTCTATGCAGCAAAGTTGGCTGTGTAAGTCTGTCTCTTCCATCTCAACATCACAACACATATCAAGTGCATTCATTTTGTAAAAGGACAGCTCATATCAAACACATATCGTGGAAGTTTCAAAAGAATTAAAGAAAAAATCACAAAGCATGGTTCTCACTTCCATTCTTGATTAAATGAACTATGATCACATGTCGTTCGATTCAGATACCTGCTGAAAATTATTAAAGAGCCTTAGCACCATTCCCCTCTGACTAACAAAAAAAAGATCCTTTTTTCTGAACCTAATTGCTACTCCACAACTCATATAACAATAAACCTATGCAAACCAGACAAACTTATTTGGAACATCTACTAAGCTCAAACCATTATGTAACTAGTAACAAATAGAGCAAAATAATTTCCACCATACCTCTACCATCCAATCTGAACTTCAGCAGAACCGAAGCCTTATTCTATTCAGCTTTTTGAGCTAGCTCTCTCATTCTCCGCCCTCTGTGCAAAAACCTTTGTTGCAATCATGTTCTCATCGAAATACCTAGCATAGGGATGCCCTTGCGGTACAAGTCTCCGATACTTCTCAAAACACTTCTCAGCCTCTTTGTTTTTCCTCAATAATGTGTATATTATTCCTTGACACAAGTAAGGCCTGAAATCCCTAGGCTCCTCTTTCATTAACTCCTGATAAACCTTCAATGCATCTTCATATTTCCCTTCTATCACCCGAATTTGTGCAAGCAACAGCTTAAAATCCCTCAAGTCACTTTTTTTTTTCTCCTTCTTACACAATTTAATGCCCTCCTCAACCTTCTTCTCGATTTCCGCCAATTCCTCAATCGATTCATCTTGTGAAGCTGCCATAACGAGTCCATGATAAGCCTCGACACGAAAAGGGTCTTTCTTTAGTATCTCATTAAACCCAACTTTGGCCAATTCAATCTCCCCAGAGTTCACATACAAATGAGATTTCAACAAGGGCCATTCGGTCTCATTCGGTTCGAGCTCAATCAACCTATCAATAATGTTAATAGCATCCAGCATTTTCTTATTCTTTATCCGAATTTCCATCAAAATCCTTAACGCTTCCACATCATCCGGGTGAGAAACCAGGTGTTCTTCAATTGCTCTTTCCCTTTCCTCCTCTGAAATTGCATCTCTCACCACATCAGTTTCCATAGCCGACGGAGTAAAAGCTTGGTTAGAAAGTGCAGGTTTCGGGAAGACAAAGTATCTTGCGAACAAAAGGGTAGTGGCAGTAATTGTAGCAATGAGTGTTGGCTTAACGAATGAAAATGGGTTATGGGGTTTTTCATTAGGGGTTTGAGGGATAAGGGGTTTTGGGATTTTAGAATTTTGTGAAGAAGAAGAATAGGCTTTAATGGTGGAGGGGTAAAATGGTGGAGGTGAGGTTCTGAAGGTGAGACAAGAAATTGGTTTAGCATAAATTGGACGATGATGATGAAGCTGTTTCTGAAATGGGTTTGTTCTAGAGCCAACTGGGTTTAAGGTTGTCATTGTTTTGGTGAAGACGAAAGAGTGTTGGAGCTCTTAAACCCTAACGATAATGGCGGAATTTACAGTCTAGAGAAAGACTAACAATGGAGAAAGGGTGAACCATAAAAGGGCCTTGTTGGGCTTGTTTGGTGGTAGGCCAAATTGACTCAATGAATTGGGCTTTTGCTTTATGCCCATCAAGTGGTCGAAATTCAAGTAAAAAATAAGGAAATTTTTCAAAATAGCAATATTTTAATAGGACTCCTTGTCAACACTTTCAATATTTATTTAAAATATCAATATTTTGGTTTGTTATAATCCTGACTGTATTTATTTGTTATTTAATCGGAAAGAATACAAATTTTTAATAACAGAATGAAGAGAATCATGGGAGGAAATATTTTTAAAAAGGTAAAAATATTTCCCTTAGTTTTTTATCCTTACTTGTTTGAACTTCTTTAAATATGATTTTATCTGAATTATGTATTCGGATGAACTTGTTTAAATATGATTTTGTGTGTCATTATTTTAAAATGTAATTGAAATATAAATTGGGAGTGACCTACAATGATGACTACACAATAATAAAGTAATACAAATTCTTTTGGCGTTTCAAATTGAGAATGGAATACAAAGTGATAATGAAATACAAAACGAGCACGATAATTCGATAAATACTCATTTTTCAATTGAAAAGTTAGACCATACAATCAAAACATGATTGTATACCATTAGGACGAATACAAATTCAAATCAAAATACAAACTATAGTGATATTGAAAATACAAAATGAGCCAAATAAAATATAAAAATTATTTTACTAATGCAATTAGTATGAATACGTAAATAAACTGTATTTTGGTTATTTAGAATTGAAAATGAATACAAAATCAAATCTAAATACAAACTATCTGGTATACAAAGTGATATTGAAAATATAAAATGAGCAAAATAAAGTACAAAATATGTTTTACTGATGCAATTAGGATGAATACATATATAACATAAATAAACTGTATTTTGGTTATTTAGAATTGAGAATGAATACGAAATCAAATATAAATACAAAACTTGATGGTATACCATTAGGCCGAATACAAAATCAAATCTAAATATAAACTATTTGGTATACAAAGTGATATTGTAAATACAAAATAAGCAAAATAAAATAGAAGGTTTGCTTTACATATGCAATTAGGATGAATACCTAAATAATGAATACATAAATAAACTGTATTTTGGTTATTTAGAATTGAGAATGAATGGACAATAAAGAACTTTGATCCGACAATTGATTCATTAAGTTCCATGGATTCAAGAAGAATCTTTTCGGAACCATCCATAGAGCGGCGGTGGAGATTTGAAACCTGGCAGAAAAACCGCCCGAGCCCGATAAACAGAAGATGGAAGGAAGAGAGAAAATGGAGAATAGATCATAGAGCAATTCAAGTGGAGTTGAAAAATAAACAAGCTGATGCATACTCCATTTGGATATGAAAAACCTCTCTTCCCACCTATGCACAAATGACGTTCCGTTCAATAATGAAGAGGTAATATATCTGGGAGCACATGTAACGTGATCAACCATATAGACGAATAGCATCAATCATAATATCAAATTAAGAACCGTAAGACACAATGGTGGAAACAGAGAGAGTGGAGAGATTTGAGGTAAAAATCTAGATAGAGAATATTAGAATGTGGAGTCTTATCAAAAATGCTCCCGAGAAGACTTAGATCTATAAGTTATATCATATATCATTAGATACCCATATATCTTAAAATTAGTTATCTGCACAATTACAACATCACCAATTCAAGCTTTCATGCTAATCAACTCTCTCATCAACTTGCATCTCCGTCATCGTATTCTTTCTTTCTTCCTTCTCTGCACCACGAATTTCACCATTAAATTTTTTAAATTGAAATTTGAGACATCATCACAACAATTTGAGGTTTTCGTCTATCTAATTATTATCAAAGTCATGTCTCTGAGATAAATTTCAATTAGTTTTGTCTTCTAGTTTTTAAAAGTTAAGGTAAAACTCACTTGATTTAGAGTTCTCTTAATTTTCTTTCATGGCTAGTGATTCTCCAAATGAGAAGAATGTTTATTTATTGTTGCTTAAAAACGACATGAAAATTACCACTATAATTCTCGATATTTTTGACCGCTTAAATTTGAAAATCCAAAAATATAACAAGTTTGATAAACAAAAGAGAAAGATAGTATGTAATTCATTGCAAATAGAAAGAGGATTTATGCGGTAATTGTGATAGACCCTAAAATCCTACAATGGAGACAGAGTAACCATAAAAGGGCCTTGTTGGGGGGATAGGCTTAATTACTCAATGAATTAAATTTTTGTTTTAGGCCCATCAAGTGATCGAAATTCAAGTAAAAATAGATTTTTGGGTTGCAAACTTCAGTCATATAATATATAGGGGTCTAACATATATATATATATATATATATATATATATATATATATATATATATATATATATATATACATGTATTCGAACAAATATTGATGAATTTTAGTCATATAAACATGAATTTTTAATAAAACGAACAAATTCAAAATGATTGAAATTTAGTTATATGTGCCTTAATTTTAATCAATCTAGTAATTTATAGAATGATAAGGACCGACACTCAACATGAAGTGAATTTAAACTCTAAATTGTCTTTTTTTGTTCAAATATAATTTTAATCAAGATATAGTAATATTGCATCTTTGATGTAAATGTTTGTTCATTTATTCAATTTTTATAGAGCAAAAAAAATTGTATAAATGAATAGTCGAAATATCCACACAAGTTACATTCAACTATCGTCAATTTTTTTTAAAATAATACGTATATCAATTAATTTGAAAACAATCTCTTAACTTAATAAGATAGAGATAAGATCATGTATACAGGGGCGAAGCTACTCTAATGGACAGGGGTTCAGACGAATTCATTGACTTTTTTGTAGACCCCCTATATACATATTAAAATATCAAATATGCATGTGTGTATTATATATAATACACACATGCATATTTGATATTTTAATATGTATATAGGGGGTCTACAAAAAAGTCAATGAATTCGTCTGAACCCATATATATATATATATATATATTATATTTCCTGCAAACCCACAAGCATAGAGAGTTGGGTGTTCCAGTGATCTCTGCACGTCCAGCGAGGGCCTTCAGTCCGCGGTATGTTGGAACTCTTTGGATACATAGATTTTTATAAATTACAGGAAAAAAATATATATGTGTGTCATACTCTAAAATAGCATTTTACTATGGGTTTTTACTCTAACATCCAAAAAGCCTTTATATCCAAAATTTATCTTCGAAAGTTAGGGTTCTACCATTTGACATCTGCCTTTCGGTATGTACCATGTAGTCTCGCCTATCCCTTTTCATCTTTTTCTTATTTGTTTGCTTTTATGTTATATAATAATCTATTCAAAAGTTGATTTTTAGTCATTAATTCTAGGAATATCCCATATATTAATAATATTATATTAAAATAATTATTATTTGTTTTTAAAAAATTTAACTTTTTAAGGCAGTAATAATTCAAGTTGATACTAAAACTAATAAAATATTTGTTTTAAGCGCCAAAATATGAATGATACATTTAATAATTTTAATTTTATTTAGAACAATATTGAAAATTATAATAAAAATATTAAAAATTTATGTTCAAAAATTATTTATCTTTTATTAACAATATTTTAATTATTTATCTTTTATTAACAATATTTTAGAACTTTAAATTAAATTATTCAAATGTTCATATAAATAAATTAAGTTTTTACAAAATAGTTAACAATATCTAAGGTAATATTTTCAAACACATGACTAACATCTCATTAACATAATTTGTGTTTTGTGAGTTTTAGAACTTTAAAAAAGAGTCAATATGATGACAATTTTTTTCTAAGCCTCAAACTCGTTTAGACACTGCTCCTATATCTCTTTTTTCAAGTTTGACATCGTCTTTGTCAAAATTGGCATACTTGTTTATCTTTTCAAAGCATTAGATAATTACAAAGTATAGATCAATTTGAATCTTAAATTCGATCCTGCTGAAAGAATACAAATTTCAGAATTTTCTTCTAATATACATGACCGAATAAGGAGATATTATATACAGAAGGAAACTTGTCAACCTATTGAATTAATTTTTCAATAAGAAATTTTGAAGGAATACAACGTCATTTTAATGCTCAATGATTAAAACCTCCAAATTCTTAATGTTTAGAATATAACATTAAAAAAGATGCAGCATTTTATTTATGTTTTTACTTGTTTGAAAATGGGCTTGGAGTATATGGGAATGCAGGTGATTCTTTTACAATGAAACGAAAGATTTTCAAAGTTAAAATAAAACTTTCAAAAGACTTAAAAAGTATGTCAATAGATCTGCCAATTCTCAGCGACATTTTTCTCGATAGAAATGTTACCTCCAATGCAATGCAATTGGAGGTAAACTTTTAGTGATTGTTCATGGTTTTTTTTAACGGTAGTAATTGATCCGGCTTAATCTTTTCTAAGAAAACTTGATGATAATGTTATTTTATAAAAGCCTAGATGGTCTCCTCAACATCAATCACCAAGCTATTACAAGTGAAATTTTTCATTTTATTAAGTTTTGATGGCACATCGTTTCATATTTGTGTTGATAAGAGATTGTAAATACTAACCGAATATATTAAAATGCACACATCCACACACAATTTTTTATTATCACAACACATAAAAAGATTGAAAAAACTCTATTTTGGATTACCTAAGCTTTCTAAATTTTTATTTCAGATATTAGAACATTAAAGGATTTAAAAATTCACCTAACAGTTTGGTAGAAAGATTAAGGTGTTTCCGAAGAAAAATATGTTGTTATTATTATTATTATTATTATTCCTTTTTATTTGAATGATGTTTAAAGACTTTTAAGTTTATTAGAATATAATTTACTAAGTAATATTTTGTTAAAATCAAAATCATCAAATACTTAAATATATGCATATATAATCAACTAATTCAGACGAGCTAAAAACAATAGCTTTAAACGTTTCACTTTCATTTTACTTACGATCAGATGATTTATTGTTATCATACATACCTTTGTTTTTTTATTATTACGGAAAAGGGACTAAAATATTCTTGAACTATTGGAAATGGTATAAAACTACCCTCCATCCACCTATTGGCTCCCAAATACCCCTGACATCCACCTATTGGCTCCCAAATATCCCTGACATCCATCTATTGGCTCCCAAATACCCTTTCACTCACCTTTGGGTCCAATATTGACCACTTTTATAGCGGATGATCATTTAAATAAATTTTTTAAATACCTGGCGACCATCTATTGACTATAATTTAATTACTTAAATTAATTTTCCAGTATACTCGATCCAAATTGACTACACTTTACTCAAGTTAATTATACCTGACCCAAATTAACTACACCCGCCCCAAATTACATCTACCCCACTGATTAAAACAAATACACCCTTTATTCCCAACATTTCACTTCCTCTTTCAACCTTACTTCCCCAATATATTCGCTTACAATCTCAAAAAACACTACCTAAATACACTCACGTATCACCATAAAAAAAATCGAGTGCTTTGGTAATTTCTTATGGTGATACATGTTTGTATTTACGTATTATTTTTCGAGATCATAGGCGATTATATTGGGGAAGAAGGTTGATAGATGAAGTGAAATGTTGGGAATGAAGGGTGTATTTGTTTTTAATCGGTGGGTAAATATAATTTGAGACGCGTGTAATTAACTTATTTGGGTCGGGTCTAATTAATTTGGATCATGCATAATTAATAATGACTGAGTTTGTAAATTAATTTAAGCAATTAAATTATATATATCCAATATTTGGTCGCCACGTATTTTAAAAAAATATTTAAATAATAATATGTTATAAAAGTGGTCAATATTGGACCCAAAGATGGATCACATGGGTATTTGAGAGCCAATAGGTGTATGTCAAGGATATTTGGGAGCCAATAGATGGATGCAGAGTAATTTGATACCATTTTCAATAGTTCGAGAATATTTTAGGCCCTTTTCCGTTATTATTATTTTCAAAAACATTTCATTCTTTATTGATCACTACATTTAAATTTGGTAAAAATGGAATAAAGAAAATTTAAAAATAAAATAAAATACCAACATGGACTCTACACTTTGGCGCGTGGACTGAGGAGGCACTGCCAACTAAAGAGCATGGCAATAACGTGTCAAACAGTTTTGCTTGCCACCATCACAAATCCCAACATCACTTTTATTTTTACACTAGGTAATTTGGCCGCGCTACGCGCGGTGATAAAATATTATATCAAAGGTATAAATTAATCGTCTCATATTTTTTGAATATAAAAGAATTTTTAGTTCAAATTCTTCTTTTTAGTTCAAATTCAATTAAATAGATCAAAATTCATATTTGAATTCATCTTATTATTCACACTGAACTAATTTTTTACAAATAAAATATACTATTACATGAAGGAAAGTAAAGTACTTTAAAAATAATGAAAAACAAAGTTGATCATTTTGTGTAATTTACACACAATACATATGTGGAACATCGTAGATTGAAGATAGAGAACTATTTTTAAAATTTTATATTTTAAATTTGTTTTTCTTCGATTATACTTAAAAAGATACTTAATAACATAACGTTTATAATGTGAAACTAATAATACTAAAAAAGAACGAAATTCAACCGATAATAACATGAATAGCTCAAATAGATCGTAAGAAGTGTAAAAATTATTTGATAAAATATGGAAATTATAATGTCTAAAACGTAAAAATGAGCATATGTAAGTTATGCTAAATTTAAATTGAAGTAAAAATATGTTGTAGTGTAGATTTAGTACTTAATACTCTTTGTCAATGTCCGTTATTTAACTTGAAATAAGAAACGTTTAGGTGCCTCATTGGCTCTTTAACTTATGTCTTAGCAGTTATGTGAGAAAGACTTTAAGAAAGAATTAAGAAAAACACTATTTCAAATATGAAATAAAAAGAATAATCTCGAGCAAGAGTTTCATGAAATAAAAAAATTATGGATTTATATAGACAAAAATGAAGGAATCTTTAAAGAAAATATAAATATTTCTTTGTGCAATAGTATTTTTAAACTTTTATTAGTAGTCTGTATTATTATACACAAAGTAACAATAACTAATTGCATCTAAACAAAAATACAATCTTGCAATAATAAAATATTATAAAGATTCAAACTAAGGAAGTTACATAGAGAAAACACAAACAAACACATCTTCATTGGGACCTTATCATAAGAAAATAGATAAAAATAAGAATACAGAATCAGTGCCCACTTTTTTGAGCTCTTGTTCGGCACCCTCTTTGACAAACTAATCAACATTCAAGAGTCATCTTCACCATGTAAAGTTAAAACATGAATTTTATAATATTATAATAATATTACAAAAAACAATGAAATATAAAAAATAACTTTGAGTTGGGATTTCATGAAACAAAAAACTTGTGAATTTATATTGATAAAAATGGAGAGAAATCATAAAGTATCTTAAATTTTATAATTTAATAGTTGGAGGTTATAAATATGAAAACTTAAAAGTCATGAAATTAATGATATTATTAAGAATAGAAGTTTAATAGATTAAAGTTATGGAGGTGAAACTTAAAAATTAAATAAAGAAGATTAAGAAATAAATCTATATTATATAAAGATATAAATTTCTTGAATTGAATAAATAATAAAAAGAAGTAAAATAAAGAACAAAAAAAAGGAAAAGACTATAAAATAAATAGATAAAACCCATAAAATTTAACTTTCGTGAATAATTTGTTGGAATTCTTTTTAAATCAAATGAAAAGGTTTGTAATAATTGATGAGAAATTAATAAATATTATAGGAAAAGAGAATAATAACATTCATGACAAAATAAATTAAATATGGCCATTGATGAAGATATAATTAAATATGAATATCTTTAATGTTAATTAAATTTGTAGGTGTATTTTTTTGTATTTTAAAATTAAAAAAAGGCCAAAAAACCCCCAAAAAAATAAATAGGATTGACGCTCTTAGAGAGCATCACCTCACCGTTTTCATATTCAGCTTTATTATTATACTAGTGAAAGTATCCACGCTTCGCGCGGTTATATGAAATATTTATAAGATAATAATATGTAATAATTATATTTAGGTTAATATCGAATATATATATAAATAATATTAATATTTCTCTTCATCTGCTATATCATACGTTTTTTTTCATTTTTTTTAAACATATAAAATATAATGTATTTTTTTGTATATGTATATAGTAGAACAAAATATTCATTGTGGTGAAGTAAATGGAAAAGAGGTAATATGTTGAAATAACAATATATTGTATTACGTTGTAAATATTTTATATGTTTTAATTTCCTCTATCTTTTATAAGAGTACTAATTCTCTATACAAACTCTGATTTCGTAAAAACAAAATTGAAATTTTTATTATGTCTTTATTATTACATTTATTTATTATAATATTTTAAACATTAATTAAATATTATTAAGAATTATGAAAAATGAAACATACAATAGTTATGAATAATATTTAATATTAGAAGTTACAAGTAAGATGAAGAGACATGAGTTATAAATAATTTAAATGTATAATTTTATTAGACATTAAATGTATTACTAATTACGCATTGATTTTATTTGTAAAATAAATAAATAAAAATAAGGGGTGAAAAATACCAAAAATGAACAAAGAAAATATAATAAGCGGTGACTGCATAAAAATTATAATTACATTTCAAACCAAAAAGGATGATGACAAAAACAGATTGTTACATACGCAAAAAAAAAAAAATGGCATCATGAAACTAATATTTTATTTTTCAATTACTTTTTTTGCAAGTATAATAAAAATGAAACTCCTAATCATCATAGTTTTTTGTTGCTGAAATATGACAATTATATTAATTTTGCTTCATAACAAAGAAAAAGTAGAATAGTAAAGGATCAAATGATTAGCGTTGACAATACATTTAGCTAAATGATTTATACAAACCAAAATTTAAAAAATTCTATCAAAAGTAACTAAGTTACTAATACAAGTCAAAGTGAAAAAAAAAATCTAGCAAAATAATCTCTAATTATGCTTCATTTTTTTTCCTTCTACCATCTTCCTTTGCAAGTAGATTCGCCACCATATTTTACTCCATATGTCAAACTCTTCATTATGCGACCAACTGAGTGAAAAAATATCATATGCCAATTAAAAATAATTATATCAAAAGAAAGAAAGAAATTTAAACTATATGTAATATATTTATATTTTTTTAAAATAGTACTAACAATACTAAATAATAATCTTTTCTTGAAATCAAACAAATATTATAATCAAACTATGTTATATCCGAAAAATTAACTATTAGAAAGAGCAATTGCACAGACAACACATTGTTAAGAATTACAGAGGCATTTTTTTTAATCATACTTGCTTAATGAATGATAATACAAACATAAATAAAATATTAAGAAAACATGTCTAAGTACATAAAAATAAAGAGAAAGACTTGAGAATAAAATATAGCTTACCTTCATGTACTTCTTTTTTGTTACTTGTTAGTTAATTCACAAACAAATGTGATGAAGAAGAGAAATTATAATTTTGTATGTGAATCTTCATGAAAATAAATATGAATTTATATATACAAAATAGAGGAAATGAAAAAAAATAAAGATTTGCAATGAAATATTTCTTACCTTCATGTACTTATGTTTTGTTACAAACCAAACAAATATGATAAAGAAGAGAAAAGATAATTTTGAATGTGAATCTTCATGAAACTAATATGAATTTATAGGCAAAATAGAGGAATACCATAAGACATCATAAACTTACAAAATTTAAGTTTGGAGGTTATGGACATAAAAATTATGGGAGTTATGAATATTATTAAGAGTAAAAATTAAAGAAGGGCAAGTCATGAGTAATAACTCCTTGTGAATAAATTAAAAAAATAAAGAGAAAAATACTTTAAAAAAATATTATCATTTCATGATTAGAAGTGAGACAAACAAATAGAAAAAAGAATGTGGAGAATTTTTTTTTATGTTAATGTTCCTACATTAATAAATATTTATTTATAATAAATTAAGTAATTTACTTTTACAATACAATAATTAATATATATATAATAATAATAATTAATTTATTATTATTAACTCATGAGATATAATAAGATGCAACAAATATATATATATATATTTTTATTTTATTTTATTTTATTTTATAATTAAACAAATTAATATGAAAATAATGAAAGGAATTTTTTTTTAAAAAAAAAAGGGAAGACTAAAGATAAATAATATTCTAGGCCATAAAGAGGTGCCATAATAAATTAATATGGTTGTTATAAAATTTAATGAAACTTAATAAATAGGATAGAATGTGATTAGTTCTTTGATTCAAAAAAAAAGAAAAAATAGAGAAAAATGTCAAAAAAATGAGAAAAAAGATAAATAGCAATGGTGGCCTTAGAGAGGTGCCACATCATCCTTGCCTACATTTGGCTTTATATTATATATAGATTATTATCATATTATTTTTATAAGCTAAAGCGTCAATCTATAAATTTTTAAAATTTTCAATCAAAAAATTATCTATCATCTATTTTATATAAATCGTCAGTATAAATAATTATCCCATATTTAATCTACCTTCCGAATCAATAGAAGAAGGTATTAAATTACTTTTAAGAATTTTTTGTTAATAATTAGTTTTATTCTTTTTGAATAAATCACAATCATTAAAGTAATATAGTAGAAGAGGCCTATAGAAGAAAATAATTGACTTTTTTTCCCTTTCTATTTCTAATTTTAGTATAAAGAAAGAGTAGAAACTAGGAATACACTAGAAGATTTGCTTAAAGATTTTTTTTTTTTTCGAGAAACATATAAAGGAACTTGTCTTTCGAGTTTTAGATTAGATTGGTTTCATCATTATGATTCTCCCATCTAGATTAATCACTTGAGTATGCATTCAGTCGGTAAAATGAATAAAAAACACACATCCATCTTACATTATTTCAAATATATATAAAACTTTAAAAGAGAAATTTTCTTATTTAATTATTCATATATGTAGGAATAAGACAACCTATAGGACCACCTTCCATTCATGAACCCTATCTTGTTGTCTAGAACTTTTTGAATGAACTAACCATTGAGCTAATTTTGAAAGTTCACATCAAACATCATTGTCACAAGAACAGAGAGGAAGGCAAAATTTGCTAATACTAATAATATAATATAATTGTTGTGATCATTTGTCATTGGAATCTTTATTAGAAGAAGAATCCAACATTATATTATGGATTCTTTGTCTTGTCATCTCCAATTCATCATGTATTGATGATGATATTTTTGCTTCTCCCCTTTTTTTGTTGTATGCCTCAAAGAACTCTTTGTTTTCTTTCTCCAATCCCTTCCACACTACATAAAATTTCATTATTCAAGTTAAATGTATACATAACTCTCCGATCTATTTTATTTTATGTGACACTTTTACTTATCAAATTATATCACAATCATAATATTAAAGCTTAATGTTATATGGGATAGATTAAAATTAAATTTTAGTCATGAACTAAATAATACCACAAAGGGTACCAAGGGATGGACACAATTTCTATATTCTTAGTTAAATATCTTGAATTCAAGTCAGGAGTAAAAAGATATCCTACAAGAAACACTTTTTCTACTAACAGCCTTATGTGGTGCGAATTTTATTATCTCACTACCAAATACTAACACTAAAATATATATTATATAGCATTGATAACTATTTCTCAGTCCCAAATAAGTCAAGATCAACTATATGTGACTTTCATTTTATTATTTAAGCTAATATCACAACCATCATAATTAATAAATAAAATAAAATAAAAAGATGTTAAAAATATATAGGAGTATAATAAATAATACTAATAACAATAAAAGTTTCATACGAGTTTAAAAACTATCCTCAACTAGCTAGTAGGTATCATCTAATTTATATTGTTATTATATGCCTACCCCCTACCCTGTAAAATCTAAGTATTTACACGATATCACAATTAATATCAACACATCTGAAATCGTCCTCCCAAACCCCCCCAACCCCACACATCGAAAAAAGGCAAAGAAGAGTGACAAAGTGGACTAGTTAATTACCTGTGGAAGTGATAATAGGCTGGATATTTGCATGTTTGGAGAGTGCATCCATGCATTCTTCTTGGCTCATGTTGAATATTATACATTCTTCTATCAAATGTTGCACCTACATCACCACCACCACTTTCTTCATTACTATATAATAAAAATAATAAAAAACCTTCTATATACGATATATCGTATAGTAAAAAATATTTACACAATCATATCAGTTAAAAGATAACTTAAATCGATCTAAAAATCTGTTACACGATCAGTATATATAACTTAAATCGATCTAAAAATGAAAGTATTGCAAGAAAAGATGTTAACTAAAATACTTACCATGTGGATGTATTGAGAAGAAGAATCACCCATTTCTCTATATCTTGCACAAGATCAAATTGTTTTTTTTTCTTTTCTTTTCATAAACATTAAGAGTAGAAAATAATTACTAGAAAGAACCCTAGTTAATTAATTAAATTAAGAAGGGGAAGAATTTAAAGGATAAGCATTTGAGTAGAAAATATGAGAAAAAGATGGAGAGAAGCACAAAACATAAATGGAAAGTTAGGCATATGTTAGTGACTGCACAATATATATATATATATATATATATATATATATATATATATATATATATATGGAAATATCTTTTATTGGAGAAATTCAAAATTATACTCTCCGTTCAAAATAAAATTCATTGTCGTCCCAATTTAAGTGATATTTTTCACATTTCAAAAGTCAAACGAGTGTTTTTAATTATAACCTTTTCAAATATATTAGTAAAGTTTTTATATCTGAATGCATAGTCAAAATTATTAATTAAAAAAAAAACTCTCAAAATTTAAACGATACCAATTACAATACCAATAATAAAAAGAATTTTAATAACTCAATTATTTAAATACCTAAATTTTCACCTAATTAGAAAAAAAGTTGGATTCTCCACCTATAACTATTTTAAACCAAAAGAAGAAGATGTAATCTTATAAATAGAATTTAAATAAATGAATGATATATAAGAAAATATTTTCATGGCAAAAGAGGGTATAAATGAAATAAATGGAAGTGGAGTATCATTCATTGTATAGTGAGTATTAAATTACAACAATAATAATACATTGGAATACTAATTTAAGGGTGATGTCATTCTCTTGTTATGGGGACTCAATAGCCCACGTGGTACAAAACCTACGATTGGCTGCCATGGATTACACCGGATTATTTCGGGATTCGAAGTCTGTATTGGAGTTTTGATTGTGCACGACAAGGCTTATTCGGGGTGATTGTCATGGGATTACACCATTTTCCCCCTATTTTATGTTTAGTTTTTTTTATCGATATACTCCCTCTGTCCTTATTTAGTTGTCCATATTTCTCTTTTTAGTTGTCCCTATTTAGTTGTTCATTTTGACAAATCAAGAAAGGACAACAATTTTTTTCCTATACCCTTATTTAAAGTGAAAAGTTGTCATAAATAAAGTAAATAAACTTATGAACTTTCCAGCATTGATTAGTTATCTTGAGTGAATTTATTTTGGAAGTAAATTGTACTATAAGGGTAAAATTGTAACTTTACTATGATAATCATTGTTGCCTTAATCTGTGTATCATTTCTAAAGTGGACAACTAAATAGGGACGGAGGGAGTAATATATAAATATGTCTTTTAATTTGCTTCGATTGATATTTATACTTTCCAATTTTGGATGTACATAAGTATAGATATAAATATGTCTTTTAATTTGCTTCGGTTGATATTTATATTCTCCAATTTTGAGTGTACATAAGCATAAACATTTAAATTTGTATAAAATTAAAGAAATAAACGCATTCGTCGTACGGGACATACTATATGAAAATTTGTGTTGGTGTCTTATGTGTATTATGACACGTTAGACATGTGTGTCTACTTGTTAAATTTTATACAAGTTTAAGTATCTACTTGTGTATACCAAAAGTTAAATGACATATATATCAACTAAATCCAAATGAAAGAGCATATTTATGTATTTTGTTTTTCTTTTATTTACGCCTTTGTAGTAAACAGTTTGATATATATATATATATTATGTTCGTACGCAACTTTAATTTTTAAAAATTAATATGTTATAGCGATAAATTTGATTTCTAAAAAGTAAAATATTAAGGATCAGCCAATTTGAAAGAAAAAATAGAGAAAATACATTTTAAAAAAAACACCCTGAACTTGGCACGAAAACTTACTTTAGTACTTAAACTTTACGGGTAATTATTTACCCCCCTTAACATATTTGAAGTGAATTAATATCACTCTAAAAATATAATATCAGTCTCAAGTTGGCAAGTGTATTACACACGCGCCACGTCATTGACACATTAGAAGCACGTAAGCGCCATGTCATAGCCACATTGGAAATTCTCTAAAAAATTGATTTTTGATTTTTTAAATTCATTTCTTTCTTTCCATTTCAGAATATTTAAATACTAGTTAATCTTTAGTTCTTAATTAGTTTAAGAAATATTGAAATCATTAGCAGTGATTTTTTTTCAATACTCAACGTCATTTACTGCCATGTCGATTGTCGGTGTTCTTCATTTTTTTATTTTTATATACTAATCAAGGTCTAATTCTTAACTAATTCAAGAAAAAACACATTTATTTGTAGTTATTTTTTTTTAAAAAAAAAAACACTTTCTCTACCCAGTGGTTCAATCGCCATTGCCAACCATTAACATTATAGATCGGTTAACAAAACCTCATCTTCTTTTATGTCAAAGTCTTTATTTTTCAAAAAACTTCATAACTTTTTAAGAAAGATCAAATCTCCAAAGTAAAGAGTAAAAAAATTATGTGGGTCTTGAATGTGATTCTTTTTGTTTATGTGTTTAACGAGAAAATGTACTTTGAATGTAGAGTTTGAAGAAGGAGAAAGAGGATGGGGTGGGGTGGGGATAGGGTGGTGGGGAGTTTGAGGAAGAAAAGACAAGCAGGTAAAGGGGGTAGGTGGGGTTTCAAGAAAGCGGGGTGGGTGGTTTGAAGAAGAAGAAGAATGGGGTTGGTGGGACCATTACTTTTTTTTTAAAAGCGCTTTCAAAAAAATTTCTTTTCTTTTTTTGCCACGTCATCCGTTAGGATGGTATTAAATTCACGCGAAATGAAATAAGGGGGGTAAATAATTACCCGTAAAGTTTAAGTACTAAAATAAATTTTCGTGCCAAATTCAGGGGGGTTTTATGTATTTTCCCGAAAAAGTATGTAATTTTATGAGATTTTTATTGTTGAGATTGCATAAATTAAACTTAAAATAGACTAATCTGATCTTTAGTTTTGGGGTTCAATACATGACCTTATGTCTAGTGTGAGATAAGTTATTTAAAATTAAAATCATATTCATACCTAACTTGAGAAATATTATGAAACGAGAACATATACTTACGAAGTTATGCCTCATGAAATCTTTTTGCTACAACAGACATAAATTAAAGACCAACACAAAATAAGATAAAATTATCTATACAGAACTTATTTTTTTATATTCTCTAAAATTTCTTACCATTTGAAAAAAATACAAAAATTTCTAGTCTCTTCTATTTTCTGATACATCACTTTACGCGATATATCGGTAGATACATCACTTTATGTAAGTGATGTATAGGTCGGATACATCACATTACGTAATGTATCAAGACGTGGAGTGATGTATCCAAAACTGAGACGTGATGTATCTGTAACGACCTATTTCTGTCGTTATAGAAATACCAACGGGGGAAAATTTGGAGCCGGAAAACTTTTTTGTAGTATTTGGAATTTCCCAACCTAGTCCAGATTTGGACGAAATCGGAATCCTTGAGGTGTAGGGAAATCTGGTAATAATCGGGTGAATCATTTATGATTTTTATTGCATAAGTAGTTAGATAACTCGTTGAGAAATCCGTACAATTTTACGGAATTGAATTCGGGTGAGTAGAACTCTCAGAATCGATCTTAGCGTAAAGGGTATTTTCTGAGCGTCGTGGGTTAGAGGTGTGTTGTGAAATGGAGATTTTGAAATTCTTTAAATAACTCACTAGTTCGTGCAAACCGCCTTGGTGGGGGTTTTGGCCGCTCTAGCAGGGACGCTACAACGGGATTAGGGCCGCTGTGGTGGGCTCGACGCGACTTAAGGTCGTTAATAAACCCCTAAACGACCTTATTATGCACTTTTCGACTTTTAGAGCTAAGGAATGAACCCAGGCGACTCCTACTCATTTTTCACCATTCTTGAGGCTAAATGTAAGCTTTTCTCTCCCCGAATCTGTTTTTCGATCCGTAGAATGTAATAAAATGGGTGAATATTGATGAGGGAAGGTTTTGTTATAGATTCTATGGTGGAAACAACCCTAAATTGGACAATTGGGATCATGTGTAAGATCTAGGGTTCATAGAATTGTTAGTAATTAGGGTAATTAGTGGTTGTTTATTGATTCCCGTATTAAATTGATTGTTTGTAGACCAAGAACAAGGGAAACGAATCCAGAAAGGGAAGGATCAAGTTTCTTAGGGTTTCAAGCTTGTTTCGAGGTAGGTGATGGTTGTGATTCTATGATTGTGTGATGTATATTTGTTCTTGCTTCATTATGATTCTTGTATATGTATGAATGTTGCAATGTTGATCACACTTGTTGTAAATGAGATAGAGGAATGATGATTGCCATGAAATCATGACTTAAATGTATGATATTAATGATATATTTGTGATTGTGATTGTGGTGTGTTTAATGGATCGGTTGTCACGTTCTGGCATAACTATGTGATCGATTGTCATGTTCTGGCATAATTATGGGATTAGATACCACATTCCGGTATACTAACTGTTTGGGTTTGGGTTCAATAGAGGACCAATGATTTGATATAAAATGTGAAGTTGTTCGTTGTTCGTAAATGTTGATAATAGTGTATATGTTGATATATATGCATGTGATTATAATGTTGTCTTGACTTGCTTATGTTGCACTTAGTGGGATAATCGCGTGATCCTACCAGTACACTGTGGTTGTGTACTGATACTGCACTTGCTCTTATTTTTGTTGAGTATAGGGCATCTTCAAGCGGCTACTGACACACCTCGCTTAGGAGATCAGTAATCGTTCGAATTCAAGGGTGAGCCAATTCTTCCGGGCTGCCATGGGTTCTCTTTTGTCTATGTCCACCATTTCCGAACTTAGACTATGTTTTAGTTAGTTGATTAGTTCATTAGATTGGGGTTGCATCCCTTCTTGTTTAGACTTGGTTCATTGTTAGATGTTTTGGTACATTACTTTCAGGTTTTAGGTTATTTCCACATTGTTTAGTTCTTGTTAGACTTTTGTTGGAGTTTATGGGAACTCCCTATTTATTTCCTTAGTATTTAACTTGCTTCCGTAACTTAAATGTCTTTGTTTTGTTTTAGTTGCTTGGTTTGGGTTGTAATAGTAGTTCTCCCACCGGAAAGTTAGTGTGGGTGCCAATCACGACGGTCTGGGTCGTGACAGTATCAGATGTATCTAAAATTGAAACGTGGACATTTTGGGATGTATCCGAATTCCATCAAATTTAAGGGATATTTGTAATACTTTTAAAAAAGTAGAAATTTGATGTAATTAACTCTAACACTATGAAATTTGTGTAAAATTCTCACAAAATAAAGCACAATTGTCAGTGACCCATTTTTATGTAACAAAGTCCACGTGACAAGTTAGGCCCACAATTCTACTGTGTTTGCCCTAAAATAGTTCCTCTAATTGGGCCCACCATTCTTACCTAATTAGTGGGCCCTACGATAAAGCCCAAAATGGTAGCAGCCCACGTCACGTCCAACTGCCGTAAACTCTTGGGGAAACTCTTTGGGGTCGTTGCTGATCGAGATGATGAGATATTTCACGATTAAATTTGATATAAAATTTGAGCAAATAACATAAATTTTATTAATTTAGAATTTAATTATGTATCTTCACTACATGAAAAAAAAATTCTCCAGAGAAGTATTGGAAACATTCTCAAACTTGAAGTGAATTATTTTTTTATCTCTGAACTATTGACTAACTCAATTTAAATACACCCGATCTGCCAAATGACATAGTAAGTGATCTTAAACTCTTATAGAAATATGAAACTCTTAATAAAAAGTTGAAAGAAGGTGTTGAAAACACCCAAACTTGGCAATAATTTAAAGGTGTATTTCATGTAATAAAATCAGAGGTGTATTTAAGTACAGTTAATCAAGTCCATGAATGTTTTTAAGGCTTTTAATAATTTAAAGACAAAATTAATAATTCACGCTAAGTTTACTTAGTGTATTTTTATACTATTTAAAATCCTCATATCCGTTATTGATTTTAACAAACATATAAAGCCCAAAGTAAACCAAAAAAAAAAGTATATGTTATCAAAAATGAATATTTGCTGACTATTATTTTAATAAAAGATTATTTTTGTCAATTTCTCTGGAACCAACTAACAAATTCCCATATATTACTGTAAGATGTGTACTTTCAAAAAATAAATGCACCATTATTATTTCCAAATGGAGTAATCAATCATATCCCAATCAATAGTTCCATCTTAATCTCACATTAATGGGCATACTAACTAGTTGATAAAAGCTAATTTGACAAATATGACAACTACTTCCTCCAAAAACTTCTAACTAATATAAACCATAATCTTAATCTACATAAATACATTTTTAATAAAATTACTTATATATGATCATAAGAGATCATTTCATCTGTTTACTAAATCACATTTTTTAACCCTATGAAATAAAGTATTCAATAAAATATGTAAAAAAAATAGAGAATTAAAGAAAAAGTGTCTTCTTGTGGTTTATTACCATTAATTAATACAAATAGAGTTAGTAATGTATCACTTTCTCCTTTTATATGCAGTTTTTTTAATAATAAACAAAAAATCATTAGTACATAATTTATCAATAACCGTAGTTCTCAATCTAATTTGTATGCACCTCAATCATTCAATGGAATACCTACTATATCTCATCAATACAGATATAACGATAATTCTCTTAACACAAATATTTTTGTATATCATACATTAGTATATAAAAAATGTACATTCATTAGCTTTTAATTTGATGGACAGTTGTTTATGTCAATTTTTATGTATTTATAATAAGCAGAAGAAACTACTCAGTATCCAAAAATAGTAAGATTTCAGCTAGCATGAAACTCAGGTTAGCTTAGAACTGTCAAATCCCCATATTTGACATGTGTACTTTTCGAATTGGAGTAATCAAATCCTACCAATAAATCATCAAGGTTCGATTTTTCGACATTTATGCCCAATCATAATTCACATCATTGAAGTCTGACGCTAACATGTGTAATTTCAAAATAGAAATAATATCTATATACATTTCATCTTTCTTAGATTCAAAATTCACTAAATATGTTTTTGTTATAATCGTAAATGGACCGTTATCATCATTAGCTTTCACATAAATGCTGGTACTAGAAAGTCAAAAACTTCCTCCAAACTTCTAACCAATGTATACCACAAAATCTGTCCAAAAGATTCATTTGGGGTTTGATTGAACGCATCATTTGTATCACTGTCTTGTGGCTTACAGTTTAGAGTTAAAAAGGGGTTAAAAAGGGATGAAAAACATATCAAAAGGTATTTTGAATTTTGACTTTCATATCTAAATTACTATTTTCTCTGTTAGCAATTTATGTGACTTACTTTTCATTTTAGTCAGTTCCAAATGAATGACACATTTCTATATTAACCAACAATTTAACTATAAAATGTCTATTTTATCATTAATGAAATGATTTACAGTCACACAAATTTCTATCATTCATTTTGGACCACAAGTTTTAAAAGTCTTTCTTTCTTTCTTAAACTCTGTGTCGAGTCAAACTACCTTACATAAAATGAGACGGAGGGAGTATCAAATATTTATCAAGACACACCTTAATTGTCAATTGTTTATTTTTCCTACCTACACTTTGTTTGGATGGTTATTACTTATTGTTTCATAATATATCGTATTGTATTGTATTGGGCTATGTTGTATCGTAGTGTATTGTAAAAAATGAATACATTGTTTGAATAAATTGTATTGTTCTATGTCGTTACGTAACGTCACACATCAACAATTTAAATAAATCTACAAGAAAAGTAGAGTAAAATGTAGAGCTAATATGAAAATGTGTGGTAAAGGATAAAATAAGATTTATCAAATAATAAGTAAAGATAAAATGAGAAGAAAATATTAAGATAACGGCGCGATCACATCAAATCGATCATTACATAAAATAAGACTTTTGATAATTAAACGATACGGCACAATACAGTTAAGTAATAATCTAAACAAACATAGTATTCAAACTAACGTTACAATACAACGATTAACAACCATCCAAACAAGGAGTACCTAAAGTTTCACTATTGTTCATGTAATAAAGGTGAACAACTATAGTTGAAGTGTGTTTCGATAAGCATTTACTAATAATACATGAAGGAAAAGCACACCCTTAATATTGCAGGTATGAAGCTCCAAAAACATGAATACTTTAGGTATGTTTCAACCCTTTCTCTTCAATTTACTGATACCATAAAAATAAATTAAATGAGCACATCACTTAATCACCATTTGTATGTTATTTTTAGGAAAAAGGGTAAAAAATATCCCTTAATTTTGGTTTATTAGTTGATTATGCCCTTACCGTTAAAACAAAGTTATTCTTATCCCTGCCGTTTCTAATTTCATCATTTGTGCCCTTGTAATGACGGAAATCCCCAAATTGACTCAAATTAACCTGAATTTTTGAAACGATTCATTCCCCATTTTAAACCAATGTCCCGACCCCTCTAACATATAACCCATTCCCCTATTCTCTCTCAAAAGATAAACTCACAAGCCTAAGTCGAAGAACAATGAAATCGAGGACATTATCTCTTTTCTCCATCAGAATTTCTACTAGACGTTAAGGTATCAAATTTTACTGACCTGATTATTGTCTTTCTATAAAGTTTAGTTATTGATTTACGAGTTACGGTTTGTGGGTTAAGCTTTTATATTAATTTTTGAGTTATTGATCTGCCTTTTTATCGATAAAATTTTACGATTTGTTAGTAGTTTTGTTGTTGATTTACGAGTTACGGTTTGTGTTAAGATTTTATTCAAATTTTTGAGTTATTGTAACTTTTTTACCGATTTTACGAGCTAGAATTTGTGGGTTAAGATTTTATTTAAATTTCTGAGTTATGAATTTGCCTTTTTACTGATAAAATCTTACGATCTGTTAGTTTAGTTATTAATTTACAAGTTAGGATTTGTGGGTTAAAATTTTATTCAAATTTCTAAGTTATTGGTTTGCTTTCTTACGAGTTAGGGTTTGTGGGTATTGTATGATTCTGGAGATTTGTGGTCACAATACTTTATTCATTCTGAAACAACCACAACCATTAATGTCATATTGAAACAACAAAGATGAAGAAAATATTGAAAAGGGGAAGGTGTTACCTTTCTCCGGGCAGCGAATGGAGACAACAACGACGACAAAGTAACAACTTCCACTTTTCCGGCAAAAGCTTTGAAGAAAGCTTCCAAGGGAGGGACGAAAAAAAAAAATTGATTGGTTCACAGTAACTGTATTTCTGCCTTCATTTTGCTTCAATATTGTATATTTTCGTAACCTCTATTTTTCCAATTTTCTAACCCCCGATTGAAGACTGGAAAATGGGTTTATATAAAAGGCAAATAGGACTTACTTATGGGGGGAAATCGAGAGGGAGAATGGGTGAAGTTTTTTTTTTTTGAAATTTGAAATTCAAATTTTCCTTGGATAAGCTTGCCAGCGAGTTGGTACAAATCTCCAACGAATAAAGAATGGCGACCTCTTAATTGTAAGGGAAGACGATCAAGCTTCAAGGTTTCAACACTTGTAAGATTCGAGTACGATTTGTACGAGAGGACAAGGGAGAGGAAAGGGACGCGAGACTGGGCAGATTTTTGGTGGGCTGCCGGTTGCTGGGTTTTGAATTGGATCGATTTGCTGGAGTTTCTGGAATTTCTGGAAGAAGAAGACACGCAGGGGGTCGGGTTCTCTTTTGGTATCATTGCATGTATTGTATTGTTGGGTATGTTTGAGAGAATGTATTATTTTGGAATTGTTGCATGTTATTTGGGGCGGTTGGAATTGGGGAAAATTGAGAATGGACTGCTGGATTTGTGTTGGGCAGATGGGTCGACTGAATCGGTCCAATTTTGGTCGAAAAATTGAATTAAGGTGAGGTTAAAATTGGCTAGAATTGTAATATAAAATGACTAAATGGATTGCAATTATAGCCATATAAAATTTAAAACATTGCCGAATTGAGTTAATTTAGTGTATCCGGCTAGAATTAAAATACGATGAATTAAGATTAATTAATTAACGAGCTTCATAATCTTAACAAAATAAAATAATTAGTTAATTATTTCAGAAAATATAAACTATTATATAACTAAACTAATGAACCAAATATTTAAGTAAAACTAAAATCTTTTTGAGATGATTTTCGAATATTTATAAAATGTACTAATTATATAAAAAACACATATATTATTCAAAAATTATAAAAAGGGAAAAGGGACAAATATACCCCCGAACTTTCGAAAATGGTATGTCAATACCCTCCGTCATACTTTTCGTTCATGAGTGCCCTCGCCGTCCAATAACTAGTGCACATTTGCCCCTCTCACTAACGGAAGACTCATTTTGTACACGTGGCGCAATCCTACAATTCAACCCGAATTGACCAAATATTTAACTCAAATTTCAATTACCCGTTTAACCCGCCCCATTACCCATTTAACCCACCGATACACCCATTACCCACATTGGAATTTGATGTTCATGTTCGAGAACCCTACGTAGAAATCTCAAACATGTGTTGAAATCTGAATTTGAATCGAGTTTTTGGGATTCTGGAATTGAAGATTTGAATTTGCTTTTTGATTTTAGCTTAAGAAGAATAAGATTCCAGAAACTTTGTTTCCAATTTAGGTAAGAAACATAAGTTGTATTACCTCAGAATCCCATTTTCCTTTCATGGCTTTTGTTTTTTTCTTTGCAGAAATTAAAGATAATTTCGAGGCTTATTGCATAATTTGATTGGAATTTTTCAGGTTGAAGTTTGATGTTCATGTTTGAGAATCCTCAATGTGTTGAATTCTGAATCTGTATCAGTGTTTTTGGAATTGTGGGGTTGAACAATGTTCAGATTTGAATGAAAATTGTATTTTACAACAGAGATTTCTAAAATAAAAAACTTTTTTCGTTCTTAATTGGAACTTAAAAATGTAATTCATTTCAGAACCTTCTAGATTCAGATCTAGTTTGAATTTTCAGAGGATGATCTAATTCAAATAGAAGGCCATTTATTTCCGAATTGATTTCTTTTATTGACAACTTAAGGAGGTAAAAGAGGGCTAAAAAATCTTCAACACTCATGTCCATATCAAACACAATATTCTTCCCAATATGCTTGCCTCCAAAGTTCTATTTGTCAAATAATTTTTTATAATAAGAAAATATTGCTTAGAAAGTTTAAATCCATTGTTTTCTCTTTTGTTTAAATCTTCAAGTAGATGATTGAAAGAGTACTTGGAAAGATGAAAGAAGAAGAAGGGGGGGGGGGGGGGGGGGGGGGGGGGGGGGGGATGGCAACGACGGCGGCAACCTTACGAGTTGTAAACAGTATCAAAAAAAAAATTCACCTTATTATTATTGTAAACAGTATCAAAAAATATTCTACATCAAGTTTGTATTGGAAAATACAACAAATGGCCTTTTGTTTCTTCAGACATTTGACCTAATGTCTTCAAATAATCATCCAACTCCTCTTTGTAGGTGCTCCATGCACACCATCACAATACATTACACATCAGTTTAGATTTCTTATCTTTTTTCTCCATTGGTGGCCTCTATGTGTCTCACACAATATCTATACAAAGCATTAGGTAAAACATTGTTTATAAGTCATAAATATATGCATGACAAACGAAAGTACATAAGATAATGATATATAGATATACAATGACAGCAACACATAAAGATACATAAGATAAAGATACATAAGTAAGAATGAATAAATCTGTGAGATTTGCCTTTTGTATATCAGAGATAAATGTAATTACATCTCATTGAGTCCTGACCAACAACACACATCAGTTGACCTTAAACTTTACCCTTCAAAAATGTACCATCAAGGCCAATGAAAGGTCTCAACCCATTCTTAAAACCATTCTTCATTGCTTCAAAACAAATGTACATTCTCAAAAATTTCCTTTTTCCATCTAATAATGCATCTCTTGAAACCTTAAGGACAACATCACTTCATGCATTACTCTTTTAAAGTATTTGCATACCCAACAAGCTCTTTTATAATCATCACAAAAACTGCCTTCATATTCTTCAAAATCATTTTTTTAGCTTTCTTACAATTTTCAAAATGAGCATTAATGTTGAAAGTAGTTTGAGATCAACTCTCATTTCCTTTATCTTGTATTTGAAATTAGCCTGCAACTTCTCCTTAAAGTAGAAAGCAATTGCAGTTGCACTAACCTTGTAGTTACCACATGAAACATCACATTTATGCTCTCCTTTCAATGTTTTCATACTAACACCAGGAGAATGCTTTTCACCAAAAATTAGGCATACAAAGTTGCATTCTTCTTTGCAAACAACCCTAAACCTTTTTGAGTCAATTTTTTTAATAGTTAAATTATAGTCATTTGCCCATGCATGTAAACTAATGTATCTCCTAGCTTCAGCAATATCCTAAATGTCATTGACCTGTGTAAATTCTTGTAATCACACAAGCTACAATCAATTATCCTCTTTCTTTCTTGTGCAAGAACCTCCAATTCTTCAGAATTATTAGTGGAAGTATCACTGTCATTATCAGTACCATTAACAACAGTAAAATCAGTAGCTACTTCATCAATCACTACCACACTCTCTTTCATTTTGGTTATTTTCTCAACATCAACATCTAACTCACTATCCTCAACAACAAATAAGTTAATAACATCAAATCTTTCATTAACAAAGGATAATAATGTCCTAATCCCCTCATCATCTACTATTTCATAGTATTTTTCAGTAGATATACAATTAATTGTTGCACAACCACATATCCTAATTTATCATTGTATTCATTAGTAATATCTATAAAAGATAAGAGATCAGAATCATAACCTCTCATTTGTGAACAAGTTTTCTCTTATAAAGTAACTTAGGCTCTCTTATCCATTCATCATAGTGAAATACAGATCAACCAAAGCCATTTTAGGTAAACTGAGGCACACAAAAAAACATTAACAACTTTCAAAACTAAACCACTTTACAAAAGCAATAATGAGACAGAAAGATTAACTAAACATTAACTAAAAAAAGGTTAAAGAAAGAGTAAAAAAACAAATAAAAAGGCACACAAAGACAACAAACAAATTAAAAACTATAATATTTCAACAAACAAACGAGGCACCACATTCAATCATGAATAAAATATTAGGACCACAAATCTCCAAAATCTAAACCTCCTCCTCCAAAATCATACAATACCCTAAAACCTACCCGCAAACCCTAACTCGTAAGAAAGCAAACCAATAACTCAGAAAGTTAAATAAAACTTTAAGTCTTTAACCCACAAGCCCTAACTCATAAATCAATAACTAAACTAACAGATCGCAAGATTTTATCGATAAAAGGCAAATCAATAACTCAGAAATTTGAATAAAACCTTAACCCACAAACCCTAACTCGTAAATCAACAACTAAACTAATAGATCGTAAAATTTTATCGGTAAAAAGGCAAATCAATAACTGAAAAATTTGAATAAAATCTTAACCCACAAATCTTAACTCGTAAATCAACAACTAAACTAACAAATCGTAAAATTTTATTGATAAAAAGGCAAACCAATAACTCAGAAATTAGTATAAAAGCTTTACTCACAAACCCTAACTCGTAAATCAACAACTAAACCTTATAGAAAGACAATAATCAGAGAAGGTTAAATTTGATACCTTAATAACGTCTAGTAGAAATTCTGATGGAGAAAAGAGCTAAAATGTCCCCAATTTCATTGTTCTTCGACTTAGGTTAGGTTCGTGAGTTTATCCTTTGAGAGAGAGAATAGGTAAATGGGAATGAGTAAAAGGGGTAAATGGGAATGGGTAAAACGGGAATGAGTTATACATTAGAGGGGTCGGGGCATTGGGTTTAAAATGGGGAATGAGTCGTTTTTAAAAATTCGGGTTAATTTAAGTCAATTTGGGAATTTCCATCAACATAGGGGCACAAATAATAAAATTAGTAACGACAGGGGTAAGAATAACTTCGTTTTAACAATAAAGGCATAGTTAACTAATAAATCAAAGTTGAGCGATATTTTTTACCCTTTTCCCTTTTTTTTTTATAATAGATCAGAATACAAAATCATTTTTAAAAAAAACGGTAAATAGCATGTTGCATGTAATCAAACTGCACATACGATCATACCTTCCAAATGCCTTTAGGGTTATATATCAAACACAAGTAAATAGATAAGAAACAAACTAATTTTCCTAAAAAACATTTTCATTCATACTAAGCACACCCTTAATCTTTCTACCAACAAAACAAAGTTGGGTGAAATTTGAATTCCTCCGATGTTGTAAAATCTGAATTACAGATCTAAAAATCTTGACCAACACAAAGTAGAGTTCACAGTTTCTTTGTGTGTGTTGTGATTAGTAATACGCGCATCTCTATGTATTCACCGGTTATTTGCTACATCCTACCAACACAAAATAATATGATCTGCCACCAAAACTTAAGAAAATGAAAAATTCAACATGTAATGGCTTGGTGATTGATGTAAAGGAGGCCATTATTCAACGCTTTTACAAAGAATATTATCATCAAGTTTTCTTAGAAAATATTTGCTTGCTCAATTACTACAATCAAAGAGAGCTATGAAGTATGAAACAATCACTCAAAACTTACCTCCAGATGCATTGTGCAAGAGGGTAATATTTCTATCCAGGAAATTGTAGCATTGGCAAAACCAGCTAAGTAGCTCTCGGTTCAGCCCAAGACAGTGGGTTAGTTCCAGAAATGTGAATTTTAACTAAAAGTGCATCAAAGAAACAGCATATGAACCCATAGCATTAGAGATAAGTATGAGATCCGGATAGTGAAATATGTTGCGATGAGTCTCAAAAGCTACATTCATTTTAGTAGCTCCAACCATTAGTAGATAACGAGATGTTCAAATCCTGGATCAGTCACTATCAATAAGCCTTGACCAGCCCCTATAACTCAACACACATGTAAAGTCGACCTGCCGACCTACTGTCCCCCAAGAAACAAGATTCTCAAGCCATTCAGATCAAGAAATCAAAAAGAAACACATAAACCATGAAGACTCCCAGAGACTGTAAAAGAGGATATTAAGGCAATGTGGGAAAGGGTAGTTTCTTTTTTAAAGAAACGTACATTTATAAGGAATAGAAAGTCTACTCTTCCCATAGTGTGCACAGCCGTAGACACTGATTCGTTTTCAAAACTCAAGGGAAGGGATGGCAGACTTTAAGAGATTGATGCAACAAAAGGAAGAAAGCAATTGAACAAGCTGTAAGCTGACAGATAAATACATGGTTATTCAACTATGTAATTTTATTGATGTGAATCTATTTAAAGCAGTCAAAAGAAATGTAAGTTGGAGCATTCCCAATGGATTACGTAACTCCGGAAAGTAAAAACTCCACCTTCTGTTGCACATCAATCACTTTAAGATGCAACATCTACATAATTTCTGCACAGTTGGTCCAACTACTCACCGGTATTTAACAAGAAAATAGTACTTTATAGATCTGGAAAGCAAAACAGCACCTTCTTGTCCACTTTCAAACACTTCTGCAATCCAACATCTACTAAATTCATAACAGCACTCCTGCCCACCTACTCACCACTTACGAGTGTTGAGCAATATTTCACCACTGTCTAAATGATCCACCAACATTAATTTCATATTAACGCCACAGAAGAGCCAAAAACCCAAGAATGTAATAGCTGAGAGACAGGATGATTAGTGCACTAACAAGTGAAAAATAAAAGTTACAAGAGAAGCAACACAACACAAGGACAGGCATACTGGAAATATCATGTGTGAATCCCTTACTTGATCTTCTATCTTCTTCCTTTTGGGGGCTTTGTTTGGGGATGGGGGGTTTGGGGGGAGGGGGAGGGGGGAGTAGAGAGAGAAGAGGATATTTCATTATAAGGGCTCATTCACACATATTTTTAACTGAAACACACGTGAAAATAAAAGGTTGTCAATTACATTGGATAACCACACCTTCTCAGGTCTCTACTGAAGAAGGGGTGCCGTAATGCTTCTCTAGCTTTCAGCCGTTCTGTTGGGTCATAACAAAGCAGCCCTTGCAAAAGATCTATGAGATCTCCAGCAGAGTGATCCACATGCTGCATTATCAGGTTCTGAAATATGATAGAAATAACATTAAAGCTAATAAAAGCAATTCCATAAATGGAAAGAGATTTAAAGAAAAAAAAAGTATAAATGCTCCAAACCACTCAGAGATCAATTATCTGTGGCAAATTTGACTACATACTCAGATATACAATGAACAAACTCTGAAGGATATAAACTAATGGACCAGTACCGTTAACAAACTACAATATCCAATCATGCATTTCTTTTAGTCAAACTATTCAACAATGTACAGGGAGTTGGGAAGCTTCTTGTTACAAAGATATCACTAATACAACCCCAAAATTCACTATTTCCCTTGGAGAACAGGAGAAGACTAATTAAACAATCATACAAAAGGCTGAGAGTGAGAAAGAAAACAATAGAAAAGATGAAAAAGTAACGTTCACAGCATTCCTACTATATCTTTTCAAACTAACAACTCAAAAATAAAAGCAAATATATTTGTCGATGCAGTTGCTAGATGCTAGGGAAAACAAAAAAGAAAGAAGAAAAGATATAAAGGTGTGAGATACATCGTACATGCTAAGCAAAATTCACACATCTGCACTAGTGCTCCTTGAAAAGGTTTAACACTCGCAACAAGGCCTCATGAAAATTCTCACCGGATTAAAAGCAAAAATATTTGCACCACAGGATATAGCTTAGATTCAGGAATTACCGGGAGACGAGGCAATTTCCAGACGGCCCTCATACTTTCACTTGAAGTTGCACGTTCTGGCCAATCCAACCTTGCACCACTTCTAAAGTATTTCTCAGCACGGCGGCTACAAAAAGTGAGGCAAATAAAGCATGTCCTATTTGATGAAATAACATAAACTACAAATAAAATCAAAAGCAACAAAAATCTTACTCAGCTCTTACAGCCATGTGCTGAGGAAGAGGCCCTAGCACCTTTTCCATCATCGCAAGATGCTCCAAGTTCTCATGTGTTTGAAAAAGAGCCTCACCCTATATATGCATTTTTTTGGGTGGGTGGGTGGGGTGGGGTGGGGTGGGGGTTAGTCAAAGTCAGAAAATCAAATGTAACAGAGTAATCATATCAGAGCCCCGGGTAAAGTGCAAACTTTTGGAAGCAAAACCACAAGTAAATATAAATAGCTTACGGAGCAACAAACAGAAGTGTGGACTCCATGGCAAGAATGTATGGCAAAGGAAAAGATATTAGACCTAGATTAGACCCAAATCACTGGAATAATGCGACTCCGAGGAGAAGGATTTAACTAGTCAGCTGACATGTGAAACAAGAATCCTTTTTTATAAGGAGAAACAAGAGTCCATTTCAAGTATTATTGTCGTCACACCTAATCTTTCTTAAATAATTTATTACATTTTCAAACAAGGGTGCTCATTATATTCATGCAGTTAGCCCTAAACTCCTTTTTTGAGAATTGGTAACATAGTTAGCCCTAAACTCTTCTTAAATATTAATAGGAAAAGGAAGATAACCAATCCATTTAAACGTTAAAACCACATGACAGATAAAAGAATATTTTTTCCAATGTCCTAACCGAAGGTCTGAACCATTTCTAGAAAGCACCTGCGCATCACTGAATCATGACCATCTTCTCAAACCAAAAAGTTGAGCCTATTGATTTAACTATAGATTTGTTGGGTACCCATTGTATTCAACAGGTCAAGGGTAGTTCCAAGGAATCATCATGAAACTGTGCCATAACATTTTACTCCATACCTCATTGGGTATTCATAAACGCTAAATAATCACCTCGGTCTGGGGTTTTTAGGTGTATAATGGACAAAATAGCATCAGGAGCTAATGTTGCATATTGTCTTGCCACTTAAAACGATTAGGCCAGATCAGAGGGCATAAAAGTCCCTAGCTTCAATCTTTGTGTAACTAAGTTTGATTGTAGTGAGTGAAGAAGTTCATATATATATCCTAGCAGCCAGATCAATCATTTCTTCTTCATGACAGAATAGTTAGTCTTGGGCTAGCAGAAAATCAAAGTTTATCAGAAGCCTGGTCTAAAATTAATGAAAAATTAGCATTTTTATGATTACATCGGCAATAATCCAGCAAAAGGAGGATTATTCAAAGCAGGCTCAATGGATGACAGGGATGGAATAGCATAAGCAAATAAAAAAAACTAAGCCTCAGTCCCAAGCTAGTTGAGGTGGCTGTGATCCTCAATATCATAGATTCTCTACTTGGGAGTAAAAAGAAAAAAGAAAACAAGAAAATCATAATGACAAAAAAGATAAATAACAAACAAGGATGTAAAACCATACACATAATTAACTCTCACTTACAGAGCAAAGCTCAACAAGTATGCAACCTACACTCCACATATCACAGGGATAGTTCCATCCAAGACCTATAAAAACAGCATAAGACAAACTAAAAGACTGACAAGATGCAACTAAAAGATGAAAATCTGAGAGATAGAGTAACTACCTAAGATAACCTCCGGAGCACGGTAATGACGTGTAGACACCACATAAGTATGATCCTGATGTTCAAATGTTGTACTGCCGAAGTCAATGAGCTTAATAGAACTTGACTTTGGCACATTCTTGAAGTAGGAACCATCTTTTGCAGGTCGCAGCAGAAACTTCATAGCGGGCAAGAAGGGGAAAAAGACATCAGTAGTAAAGACTTTTCAAGTTGCAGAAAGAGGAGAAATCAGAAAACAATCACAACCTACATGATATGCCATTTCAGAAACAAGGGAAGTGCTATTAATTTCCCATAAAGATGGTAGTAATAGGAACATACTAACGTTATACATATTTAATGAAGCGCCAATGTTATACATTCTCTGTGCAAGATTCTGGTTTCTACTTCCTAACCAACCAAGTAGATGGAACCATTGGTGAGTTTTACAGAACATACAAATGCAGTTCATATGAAAATATTGAGCAGAAGGACAGAAGAATTAAAAGAAACTTGCTCGATCTCCTGTTTCAGAGTTAAAACATGAAAATGACAAAGCAGAGAATAGTCTTCAATAAAGTATTCTACTTTCTTTTTCGGGTTATTCCAAAAGAATAACACTATCTTACAAGATCAACATCTTCTCCATAATCTTTAATACTTTCAATTTCTCAAAAATGGTTAAAGGGAAGCCACTCCCATACACCCCATTTAACTCTCCATGCAGGTGCTCATAGCAAAACAAAAATGCAAATTGGAATGGGATACTAAGTTAATGGAGTCCATTTACCTCCTTACTTCATAATCTCATGATTTACTACTTTGACAATCTGGATTGATCAAGCTGATGCATAAAATATGTACTAAGTATTCATGTCATGAAACGTAGAGCATTAGATTACTGTTAAATCTGTTTAGACACTAAAACACAAAAAAGTCATAGAGATTTGATTATTTTTTAACCTTTCTTCTTATTATGTCATCCTAAATGGATGACTTAGTTTAACTAGGCTGAGTAGGCTTCAAATTTCAATAGGTTATCATTGTAGAAGATAAAATTAGAGTTAAGACCTTCAAAGAGCAAAGTAACAAATTGCCACATCAAAATGAAGACAATACGATTCAATATATTTTACAATAGGTGGAGTTCTTTAAGGCAAAATCTTGTATAACAAGAAATGGCTCTGTTTACTGAATACCAAAGGAGTCAGAAAAGTAGCACAGCCTTTGTGCTGATGATATATAAAAAATCTGGTACTTTATAAATAAGTAAAAAAGGATTGTAAAAAAAAAATAAGTAAAAAAGGAGCCAGAAAAGTAAGATCCTAGAGATGTATTAAAGTTAGTAGTGGAGATTTTTAGCATAATTACAAAATAGAAAACATGATCCAGTCTGAAGTGGAGAAAATCCATTGCTTAAATTTCTAGGGAACAGCCATCTATTTTGATAAAGTAAGCATTAGCTTTTATATGGTCCAGGAAAGAAACCATAGGTGCAAAATGCAGATAGACTGAACACTACCAAGACATCTCTCTCTCTCTATCCCTTACAAGTGCCAATTGTATTGAGAGAGAGACTATAAAGCCAGAGAGTATAAGAAGAAAATTCCAAGAGAACTTCAGTTTGTCCTGTCTACATTGATAGAAAGGCTAAAATCCTAATACACAGGTCGAACTTTAGCAAACCTAATTACACAAAAATCTAGTTGATTCTAATGATTTTTTTTTTGAAACTGGTAAATGTTAGTTGATTCTAATGATTACTATGCTATTGAAAAGCAATTTCAATAAGACATGCTATATGATGCATTACCTTGTAATCTGGAACTTTAATGTACTCCGATGAAACAAGGAGAATATTTTCTGGCTTCAGATCAGTGTGAATCAGTCGCAAATCATGCATAACTGCAACAAGAAATACGAATGAGCAAACTGCTAGAGTTTATGGACATCAATATTCCTAGAATAAATATTCACAAGCATATAAGTAGAGATGCTCCCTTGCTCCAATAGTAATCATATGTGCAACATAAAATCCAACTTAAAATGGTAACATGATCTGAGCCTCACAAAGCTTCTGAAAATTAACAGAAAAATGTGGTAAAGATTAGTTCACACACATGCTACAGACTCCAAAAGTTGTCTTCCGAACTCTCGGACAAGATCAATGGGAAATGAACGGTAGCTGTTTTTGCGAAGAAAATCGTATAAGCTTGGACCAAGCTTCTCAAAAACCTGTTAAGACCAATTAAATCCATCCTCAAGTTTTTACACCCAGAATATCATACAAGAAGGAGCTCAACTGCCCCTCCAAATCCAATCAAATAATAAGCACTTACAATACATATATGATTACGATAGTCAAACCAATTCCTTATTTGCACACAACTGCAAGAATAAAAGCAGTGGTACTAGAATCACTTCAATTTCGGCTGTAAGTAAAGTAACACAAAAGGAAGGATGATTTCTACCGTTTGCCACCAAGATCGTGCCTGACAAGTTTCTGTAGAACGTCTATCTCGATCATTGCTGCTTCTCGATATTTATGTATTGAGCGAACAACTTTAATTGCCACAAGTTCCTTTGTTTCATTGTCGAGGCATTCAAGGACCCGTCCAAAAGTTCCTGCAATTAGGTACCAAATAGATACAGCTGAATAAATGAACTAAAATATGTTCCACATGGTAAGTGCAAGATGTACACTATTAGAACTTAGAAGCTTCTCAAGAAGTAATTTATTATTCCTGTATCATTCGAGCATTCTGTCAATAGATACTACCAGAATTACCAACCTTGATACGCAAACACCTAGTCATGCTTCAGTTAATGCTTAGTGAAACTGAATAATAAAACACTAAGTAACATAGATCACAGGCCATTTCTTTTTTCAACCAAAATTTATCTGACTACACAGAAAAATAGCAGGAATAAATCAACAAAAATATATTTCTATTTAGTCAAGATATCAAGGGAAAAAACAATTTGGCAAAATGATCCTAAGCAGGCTTTGCCAAAAAGAAACAAAGGAATTATTCAAACATAATAAAGATTGCTTCAATAAATCAAAAGTACAATGACATTATATTTGTATAAAACCCAAGAAATACCCCCTAACCAAAACATAGAAAGGGAAAGGGGCGAAGCTTGAGGAAAGGAGAGAAGAGAGGGAAATAACTAACCTTCCCCCATCTTGCTAAGTATCCTATCTGCAAATACAGAAAGGAGTAGATTAGGGAAGAGAAGCAAATTTTACAAACATAAAACTTTACAGGATAATCATGTTAGTGCAGTTGCATGTAATCATCCCGCTAACTGTAGATTTCAGTACAGTATGCCAAATTTTTTTAATTTTTTTTTTGAGATAAGACAGTATGCCAAATCTAGGTTAAGGTGACAACTGTGAAAAGAAATTGTGTCATCCTGTATTTACTCTGATACAAAAGCATTGTTGACATGATGATACTTGGAAAAAATGTCCAAAAACACAGGGATATAATCCTCAAACGGATAGTCGATTAGTTTTCATGGGACTATGTAACTATGCCCTTAAGTATACTTGTATCTCAGTTGTGGATAAGGCGCATCATGCAAGCAATGGAAATAATGATGACCTCAATCCTTCATCATTTTGGACTAGAGCATATTCGATACAATATCACAAGGGAACAAAACAAGGTCCCACATGCATGCCGAGAAAGCGCAAGAATTCTCCCTCTGCCAGAACAGAAATTGGGGATGATTTTTTAATCAGAAAAAATGAAAAAATTACAACAACCAGTTGGTACCTTATATCCTTGTCCGAGACTAGTTCAGCTTTGCTAGATGACTAGATCAAATCAGAGTTTGCAGCATTATAACTAACATTTACATGTAAGAGCAAAATCTCCTTTCTCTTACGACACTTAAATATGGACATCTAGAATATTGTACTACTTGAAATACTGCGAGCTAGTGCAATTTGTCAGGTATTAGAATCAAGTTGAAAAATACATTTTACATGCTAAGATTCTAAATCTTTTTTTAATAACCAAAAAATCATAGAGGGGAAGTGGCGCACGGTTCGGAACTCGGTAGATAATGGAGACGCCCCTCTATTATTCTTCTCCACCTAAATACCAGGCTTTTATTAGTGGTAGGGTTCTAACCCCCGATGTACTAACCAACACATCACAAGTTGTGCTCTTACCACTAGACACTAGACCAAAGCCCGGATCCTAAAATTCTAAAATTCTAATTTGATAGAAGGGAAAGTGAGAATGTAGATCTTAGGTACGAATAGTAAAAATCTAAAGGTGCAACTTCTAATATAAATTATAAAAAACCTTTTTTATTGTTTATAAATAATAGGAAGGCCTCTTCAAAATGGAAAGACAAAATCACTTGCTCGAACATAATAATTAAAAATCCTGGTACACTTGCAATGTGGAGTTACGAATAGAAATAAAATAATTTATGAGAACAAAAAAACAACTTACAACGACGAGTTAAGTTCTCCCCAATGAAAAACACATAGTGGCCATCTTTATCATCCGGTCTCTGAGGAGGGGATCCATTATGAGGGATCCCTTTGTAATATATTGAAGAATAAGCATAATTCATCCCTGCTCCATTTCTGAACTCTTGCCCGCAGTATATTGTTGGAAGAACCTAAATTTTGATGACAGTATTATATTCAATTTCTTTCCAATGCCATTTTCTCAGAATGACATAATTCAGAGATTTCACTTATAGCATATCAAATACTACCACATGTTTATTTACTGATTTTGGACTACATCATGATTTGCAACAGTATGTCTGTAGCATATCAAACCTTACTCCTATGTGTGATCATAGGAAATGAAACGAGCATGATATTTAACACTCGGGCAAACAGAAAGGCACAAAATTGACATTCCAAATGGTATCTCCCTAGCACTTACCCTTGACAGATAAGAGCTTAGTGTTACTAAATGCTCAATGAGAAACACGAACATACTACCTCGAATGCTTGATAAGATATATGAATATAATGGCTGCATCCTATCCCAGAATATTGAGATTTGCTAATTGATACACTCATCAAAAGACAAATTTAAGAAACTCATCAAAAAGAATTGCAAGTCGATAGAAGTGCCAAACTATTCAAACCAAAACACATCCCATGGAATTCTCTTACATTGTTAATTTGTGATTTAGCAATAGGATAAAAGCTACAACTGATTTCCAGAAAGTAACTACATATAACACATCTTCTAGGTCTCCTTATCTCAGTAGACTACCAGCCATTTTTCCGACACGTTCTTGTATACTTTGGTAACAAATTTTACAAAAGTTCCCATTTATAGCCTCCAAACTTTCCATTTATGTTTAACCTTCAAGTACACATGTTACCTCTGAATGCCTCAAGTTTGTCCAAAATGGAGATAACTCATAATGGACCATTCATTTCCAACTAGCATGTAAGGTCTTTTTGGCCATTCAGAACTTTTAACAAGCATATTCTACACATAGCATTTTCTTCTCAAACAGATGTTTCATGCATAACTACAAGCTTAATGAGCATTAAGTATCATCACTGTATCGTTTCCTGAATTTTATTTTCATAGACTTTTTCCCAAGGAGACTAATTTGCATTAAGTATCGTCACTGTATCACTTCCCTTGCTCCCATTAAAAAAGTTTAACTTTGAAAGCAATTTTAGTTCAAAATCTAAGTCACTCAAGTCCCGTGTTTTTTTTTGGATTAGGCTACTCGAGGACTATAATTTAGCACACTTTTAATAGCAAGAATGAACTGCCTTGCTAAACCACCTACACCTTTTCATAAGAAGGCACACTCCAACTTCATGCTTCTACACCTAAGATGGCTTTTATAAACATTCTTCTTTCAAAAGTACCCCTCCAACTTCCTTATGATCCCTCCTCCTTTTTTTTTAATTGGGGGTAAGGGAAGAAAGGCCATTACAAGGTGGGGAATTGTACATCACACTCAACCAACTAAGCTACTAAGATTTTCCACTTAATTATGATTCTCACATTACAATTTTCATATCGTGCTCAAAACAAATAAACTCTTGAATTCACATGCAATAGCAATTATGTTGCCATAAACAAACTTCAAAAATGCACTAATTCATATGTTGACAGAAACAAACTTCACAAGTAAATAAAATATCAGCACAAACTAATACTACTACTATTTTTCAATCAAAAACCTTTAGAATTGGTGGAATTGGAGGCCCTACGTCCCATGTCAAACGAGGCCGTTTCCGAGGTCGCTTATCTATATTTCTCCGTGGAAACTCCATTAATGCTTGAATCTCCATAATTGTTATCTGTATAGTAATCAGCAGCAAGAATTGAATCGAAAATTTGATGGATTTTCTGCGAAATAATCGGGTCGAAACCCTATGGATTCTGCATATCTGAGAAATGAGATGAGAGAGAAAGAGGGCTAACCCTGGTTAGTTAGTTCATCATTCACCTTAGTTAGAGATAAATGGGCTTCCGGGTTTTCTTAGTTGCCCCGAATTGCCTAAAACCCATTGTTTGGATTTTTTTAAAAATATTGGCTATCGACACCAAAATTTGTTTACCTAAACTTCTATGTCAAAATGCATCAAGTTTAACTAAAATTTATGATATAAAATTTGAAGTTTGGTCTTTATCAAACTAATAACTTTTAGTAGTATCTAAGTTAAGTCATGTCAAGGTCAAACAATTTCAGTTAAAATGTTTTAATTTTAATTTTGTCAAGTTTAGAATTTTTGTGAATTTTTTTTTAAGTTGGTCTTGGCAAGTCATATCAGTCTTACACAATTTCAGTTAAAATATTTAAATTTTGATCTTATCAAAACTAACAACTTTTGTGAAAAATGATTGAAGTTTGTTTTGACAAGTCATATCAAACTACTAATGAAAAAAATTGATGTTCAATTTTCACAAATCTAATGTCCATTTTCTACATGTAAATAAAATGTATTATTTATGATTCAAAATGGGTTATTTTCTTTCTTTGCATTTTAGAAATGTGATTTTCATGGTTGTTTCATTTCATCTTTATGGGTGTTGTTACATTTGCATTTTGATTAGTAATATCATCGTTACTTTACTATTACTAATGTGTAGAAGACTGTACAAGCACACATGTGTTCGTCAATATGTGTGCTCATAGGAATTAAATCTTAATTGAGGATATTTTTGTCATCTTACGTGAAATGTTGTGCATTTTTTTTTCAAATCATATCTTACGTGTCACAACCTAAAGGGCTTAGGTGTCAGTGCAACTTATGCACTATAACTTCCATTCCATTTTTAAAATAATGTAGAAAAAGTTTCTTTTATAATAAATAAAATATATAATAATTTTATTTATTTGTTTGATTATGATTTGACACAGAGTTTAAGAAAATAAAATAAGTATAACTAGATAACATGATAAACTACAAATCACAATATAGAAGACTCTAGAAGTAGACACCTCTTCTTCAATGTATACACATGAGTTATTTATGTAATTTTCATACTTTCTCTATTTTAATTTATTTTAACTTATTTTCTTTAGTTTGTTGTATATTTGAAAATAACGTAAAAGAAATACTATAAATCATGATAATTAACAACTTAGAAATATTTAATAAACATAAATTAATTGAATGACTCTCAAAATTCTATTGGTGCAACATAAATTGGTAAAGAAGTAACATATATCATTTAAAAATTATCAAGGATAGCACCGGGACCCTTAGTCCCTCTTTTACCATACTACAACCCGATTTGAGACTCTACCATTCACAATTCATTACACCACCAGATATCTCTAAATAACTTACAACATCGCAATTCCCACATAAAAGAACATAAAGTACAATCCACCAATCATTCCAAGAAATATGCCCAATTCCACATTATTAGTAATACGAGCAATTACACATATAAGACAAGTCAATGGTCCTCTCATGGGACTCAAGCCCAAACTGTTAGTGTACCGGTACGTGGTACCCGTTCCAAGTTAGCGCATCGGATCGTGACACATGTTCCAATATTTATGTCGGTACGTGGCAACCGATCCATGTTTATATCGGAACGTGGCAACCGATCCAAGTTAGTGTGTGGGACTGTAACACCCGATCCATTCATCAAGCCACAATCACAATCACAAAATATTCTCATAATCATACAATCAAGTCATGATTCATGACATTCGATTATTCATCTATCCTCATTTAAGATTAGTGTGATTAATAATGCAACATTCACATACATACATGTATCATAATGAAACAACAACAAACATATATCACACAACAAGAAATCACAACCACCACCTACCCTACTCACAACATATAGTCAAATACTCAAGTCTCTGACATGCATTGTTTTATGATCAATTTGGTAGGTTTGCTACTACTGTTGCGCTTTACTTATATGCACCTATATCATCTTGCCACCAGTCAACAACATAGGAATCACCACTATTTCCAAACCCTAACTCATCAATTAGGAATATGCACGTAATCAATCCCTTTTCGGTCCACAACAAGCCTAGGCATGAATTCTACCGTCAATTTCAACATACTACGCAGTGAATAACGAATTTAAAACTACTCAATTTAAATAAACCTAGCCTACTTGGACGCTAAGTATTCACAGAGGGATTGTAGATCAATTTATGGTTTTCAGGACGACGAGACGGTGATCTTGACCGAAAATCTGCAACCCATCAACCTCCTTACGCTATAAATCTCCTCATCCTTCTTTCCCAAGCCTTGAGCAGCACTTGGAGGATTTCTGAGGTGATTTACGTCTAAATTAGGTGTTTTTGGAAAAAAAAGAAAATAAGATTTCGCGTTATTTACATTCTGCCTCGCTTATTCCGCTCTGGCGGCTACTGACCCCGCTGTGACGCTGCTGCCCCAGCGGCATCTGGCCCGCCCTGGCAGGACAGTGGCTCCAGTATTTTTCTGAAGTTTTGTTTCTCCTAAATAACAACGGTTCGGGTCGTTACAGTCACGTAAATTAGGACATAAAGAGTAATATATTATTTGAAAATCATATAAAATTTGAATGACTTTCCAAATTTTAACCGTATCATATAAATTGGCACATAAAAAATAGCATGTATTGAGGTCATGCTAGCACAGGTTAACATGTCTTGTCATATGACAAGGAGGTAAAGAATGTATTACTCTCTCAAAACTAATTGAGAAATAAGAAAATATTTTCCTAATATTTCTTTTATTGGATATATAGTTTTCTCCTCCTTTTCCCCCCTCTTCTTTCTCATCACATATATCTTTTTTCTCTACTTATATTTCTAGCGTTTCAACTTCAACACAAACGTGATGTGGTTTAGCATTTTTTTTAAAATTTAAATATTATTTATTTATACCTTAGAATGACTATTTTTAAAAAATTATATTTTAAACTATAATTAAATTGTTTGTGGGCTGATTTTTATCAATTTTATGTGCTGTAAATGGTAATCTTTTATATGGGCTTTTCCTACAACTATAGTATGGGCCTCAAATATTTGTTGAAATTGGGCTGAGCCCTATTATAAATAAGACATATTGCTTCTCTCTGCAAAACCCTAATCGGCAGAAGCAGCTTCTTCTCTCTCAGGTACTCCCTCTGCAATTCTCAAACCCTAATTTCTACGTTCATCAGAACTTGAATCTTACACTTTTTGTGTAATTCATCTATTTTGTAGGTAAGCTGGTGTTTTTTTCCTAGGGTTTCAGAACTATACCTAACCAAATGGCTCCTAAAGGTATACTTCTAACTCTTTTGTTTATTATGTTGCTAGAAATGTGAAAAGTTGTTGTCTTTATGTGTGCAATAGTACAACTAGTTATTGGACTTAGCTCTAATCTGTGATGTTCTTTGGTGTTGGTAAAACAATTGAAAAAGATTTCAGTATTTTTGTTATTATTTATGGCGAAGGCATGAATTTATTGAGGATTCTTATTGTTTGCTGGGTGTGGTAGTAGTAGCTTAAGTGTTGTGAGGATTTCAGTATTCTATTTTTGTTGTTTTTGGTGTTCGGACGGATAATGGGGTTGAAATATTTTGTTGGATATTCTTATAGCATGATGTCCTTCTGCATTTTGTTCAGATTATTAGAAAACATGTTTTGAGTTATTGGTTTTAGTAACAAGTGGAGATTTGATGTTGTGACAAAAGGCTGATAGTTAGAGTGGAAGAGACTGTAGTAGGGGAATGTATGGTTGGTGCATTTCTGGAATTTATTGAAAATAGAATAATTTCTTGATTGTTGTTGTCTTTGTTTAATAGGTTAAATGAGTTATTTATTTGTGTAGCTATTGGAGCTGTAATATTTGCAAAAAGTGCCTGATTATATTGGAGCTTTGTATGATTGGTGCATCTTAGTAATTTCTTGACTAATAGGGAATTTGCCTTAATTGCCACTTGTCTATAGGTTCTGGAACATTGGTAAAAGAGAGACTACTATATGTAAGATAGTTATGCAATTTTGAGATTTTTTTTTTGGGTATGAGAAAGATATTCAACTATGGGATCACTAGGGTTGGGATAAGAATCAATATTCTGATTTGGAAGTTCTTCTTAGTTCTACCATCCTGCTACCTAGGGACATTGAGTCGTCCAGGAGGTAGTTCATGTAAGACTAGGATGAACAATGGTTAGAGGTGTACAGATAATCTTATAGGTTCTAAATATGCAAGGAGGGAAAAACAATTGTATTCCTTGCTCGTGTTGTTTTGAAGAGTGGATGTTGATTTATTTGCTCTGCCTTTTAGGCTTTTACTAATACAATCCTGATACTGGAATTTTAAACCTTACTTGCAGCTGATTCGACCAAAAAATCTGACCCTAAGGCTCAAGCCGTCAAGGCTGCCAAGGCTGTCAAGTCTGGATCAACCTTCAAGAAGAAGTCACAGAAGATAAGGACAAAAGTTACATTCCACCGTCCTAGGACTTTGAAGAAGGATAGAAGCCCTAAGTATCCTCGTGTTAGTGCACCTGGAAGGAACAAACTTGATCAGTATGCTATTCTAAAGTATCCTCTCACCACTGAGTCTGCAATGAAGAAGATTGAAGACAACAACACCCTTGTTTTCATTGTGGACATCAAAGCTGATAAGAAGAAGATCAAGGCTGCCGTGAAGAAGATGTATGACATTCAGACAAAGAAAATCAATACCTTGATCAGGTATGTTTCCTTCTGTGATGCTCTTCATTCCAGTATTGATGTAAAATGATAAATTTCAGATTGTTATCATGTATGTAACACTTGCATATAACAAAAATCTTTTGATACCTGCACAAAGACTAGTTCTTTCTACTGTATCTTTTACTGTTCTGCATATTAATGTCCAATCCTTGCTAAGCTATTTTTTTTGTGTTCCTTGTTCAGGCCTGATGGGACTAAGAAGGCATATGTGAGGTTGACTCCAGACTATGATGCTTTGGATGTGGCCAACAAAATTGGAATCATCTAAATTAGTTTCCTGTTTAGAATTTTGATGAGAACTTAGAATTTCATGAAACACTTTAATTGAAGTGCCTTGTGTTTTGAATTTTGAATTTTACTTTCCAGAGACGTGTTTTGTTCCATATTTTTGTTATAAGAGAATTCAACCTTATGCTCCTAGTTAGTACGTGGCGTATTTGATTTGCCTCATGATTAATTAGATAGTAGTAAGTTGTTTGCAATGGAGATCATTTATGTATTTATGCATTCTTAGTTCATTGATCACCAAACCTTGAAAGAGAAAGAAACAGAGTATCATTGTACCCGAAAGGTCTGAATGTGAAACAGAGTATTTCAAAACTTGGAACTTAGGGTCATTTGGTTTGAATACAAGTTGTGCTTGGGATTAATTATGCTGAGATTGTTTTTATTGATTGTTTGGTTTGTTGTATTAAAATTAATATGCATGACACTTTTTAAGAATAAGTTGTTTGTTTACAAAAATACCCTTCATCTTATTTAGGCTTTTTATATGTATTTTTTATGGAGCTTTATTTATTCACTTTTAAAAATAAATTACGTGAATATGTTTAAATTTGTATTTCATATGAATTGAAATAGGCCCGTGGGAAGCCTCTCTTCTTCACTATCATAAGTAAAATATTAATTAAAAACAATCAATCATAATTTGAAGTAAAAACTGTATCAAAATAACCAAAAACATTGGATCAAAACTCCAAAAATGCTTCAAAAAAACAGCAATAAAGTGACCAAAATACACCAAACCAGCTGCAAAAATTGCACTATTTAACAGCTAAAACTGGACAAAATTTGCATAAAAATAACCACAAAAATTGAACCAAATCTGAATTCAGACAGCAGCAAAAAATCCACCAAATCAGTAACAAAAACCGCATTAAAACGTCTATTAAGACTTGAAAAAAAAAATAACAGCAAAAACTCCAAAAATTGACCAAAATTGCACTAAAACACCTGCCAAAACTAGAGCAAGCAGCTATAAATTTGTGTTAAGATTATTTCTTATTGAGTGTTTGGTTTGTTGTATTAAAACAATATATATTGCATAAATTTTAAGAACAAGTTGTTTGTTTACAAAATTATCCTTCGTTTTATTTAGTTAATATTTCTTTTCAAACTTTAATTATTTATTTTTAAAAATAAAACATTTATTTTATTTAGCTTAAATATTTTTGTTTATGCATTCTCATGGTAAGTATCATATGTATTTAAAAATATAACTTTTTTCTTATTTATCTTAAAAATAGAATTTCCCTTTTAAGTTTTATTAAAATGAAAGAAGATTTATGGGAAATCAAAATATAAATAAACATAAGAATTAGTCAAATAAATTCATAAATAAAAATTATATTTAGATAGTGTAATTTTTTAATAGAAAAATATAAATAATTATCCTAAAAATAAGAAGTAATGAATATTAGTATACATGATATTAAAAATAATGTAAATATACATAAATGTGAAAAATGATGTATACAAAAGGTTTAAAGGATATAGTTGTCATTTTCCTAAATTATCCCGGGATTACTATGCCACCAAATGGGAGGGATAACTTATCCCGGTACTAATTCCTAATCCTGGGATAAGTTATCCCAAGCTTTCCAACCAAACAAGAAAATAAAGGGTATTTAAAAGTTATCCCGGGATTAACTCTCCCTTACAGATAGTGTAGACTTTGCACCCTACTAAGACCAGGAATGGTTCCTCGCAATGTGCAATTTCTGAGACTTCAGCAATATAATCCGAAGCATTGCAACTCCATTTGAGTAGGGTATATGCTTATGTTTGTACAAATTATTTACTATTGTTGTCCTTCAAATGTAAAACTTATAATGCTGAGTCATAGAGGATAAGAAAAGAACAAAACAGAGTTACAGTTTCACACTTTCACTAGTGATGACATGTTTTTCCATAAGAAGCTGGAATCTCGGAATGGCTGAAATTGTTGTTATCAAGTTGTCTGCATAAGAAAATTCAGAACTTCATCGTAAATTTCAACCCATCCACTTCTCAGTGGAGCTGCAAATGGCATCGCAGTTATTGTATGACAAGGATTACTATATTACAAGCAAAGATTATCGATGAATTTTATAAAGATTAATCACAAAAATATTAAAACTATCAAACTTTGAATCCCTAGTTTTGAAAATGTAATGGATTCAGTGGCAAGAATGAAACCATCAAACTTAAAATCATAAATGTACCTGTCTACATCCAACATAAAGTACAAATGATTATGTAGATCTCCTCGATGAGATACTTCAGGGTTCAAAGCATTCGGGGAAACTGCAAAATCAAGAAGATGGGACCAAAAAATATGGATCAAATTTCGTTCAACTTACAGAAGTTTCAAAGACTTGATGTATACTCCCAGTCAAATCATTCCTTTCAGAAAGAGAATTATAAAGATAATAATAAGCAAAACAGATAGAAAAATCTACTATATCTTAATATCAAATTATCTGTACAATGCAGTAATATGTGTAACAACTCACAGGTGTTAAATTTCCAGAAAGATTCATAGCCATCATACGGCTGCACAAAGGAGGAAATGCTTAACGCTATTGCACACACAAGAATACAAGATAGTCAACTAATTACTCTAATTTATGAGGTAACTTAGTTATTCATGCCCTTATCGTTAGCAAACTGTTGAGATACTACTTATGCTACTAACTGGATTGGTTTTGATGATCAACAAACAACTACAAAAGAACCAGGTCCCTTGGAGATACTAGTTATGTACTAACTAGATTGAAGGAGTGTTATGCAGATATCCAAAGAACCAAGTCTCCTTTTTTGCTGTTAATGCTATAGAGGAACTCCAACTTGAAACATAACGAAAGGTAATTTATTTGCCACAACCAAAAGCAGAGGGGTAAATTTAGACCTTTTTCCTGATATATTCTTACACGTGAAATCCACCGCACTGGAACTCGATTAAAGATACAAGGATTTTCTAACATCAAGGGTATTTTTTGTGGCCCAAAGTAGAGGTGTACATAGGCAATGCTGTTTCGGGTTTTTCAAACTCCAAACCAAACTTTGCTAGAGTAAATTGGCTTTGAATCTACCTAATTACAACAACAACAATATACTTAAGTGAAATTCCATAAGTGGGGTTTGGAGAGGGTAGAGTATATGTAGGTCTTACCATTACCTTGTAGAGGTAGAGAGGCTGTTTCCGAAAGACCCTCGACTCAAGTGCAGCAATTCCAGGTATAAAGAAGAAGAATATAATAACATACAGTTCCTTGACATGCAAGTAGCCATTGGCTCCAGCTTTGTTGAAACAATTAACTCCAGTCCAGTTAGATGTACATGGATCGCCCTTTTCCCAATCTTTCAGGTACTTCATATTATCAACCAAACCATTCTTAATAGATACCAAAGCTGAGAAGTAACCAACCATATGGATTTAACAAAACCTTAATACCTCTTTCTCCCCCGTTAACTGTTCAACTTACCTCAAAATCTCAAGAAACTTGACTTAGTACAGCTTTAAATGCATCTTTACAGTTCATTGATATTTGATACCCAGAGGCGTATCCAAGATTTCGGCTAGATGGGTGCACGATTACGAAAAAATGTATCTTAAATATAAATTTGATCGATTTGACTTTTTGATTCTTAATATGAACCATTAAATTTTAAAACTTAAAGGTCCAAAATATATAATACTACTAGTTTAAAATTTTAATATACACATTTGATTTAATTATATAAAAAATTTACAGTGCTAAATTTTTTAGGAATTTGCAATGTAACACACTTGAAATTTTTTGAAAGATTAAAGGGGAAAAAAAGCAAAATTAGTTGAAACGTCAAAAGTGTAACTGAGAACCACTTGAAGAGGTGTTACTCAAAAAGACAACATAGATATAAAATTTAAATTTCTATCCTCACTTAGATAGGTGCACCCAATCATCATCATCATCGTATTATTATATGATACTTTGAACATGGGTTCACACATCTATATTTAAATATTTTTAAAAAAATATGACACTACTATATATGATATAGAGAGGGGAGAATGGATTCACGTGAACCCACGGCACCCCCTCTAGATATGCCTCTGTTGATACCTATGTTGTAGTACATCAGGAATTACAAAGTGGACGGGACCTTTTGTGTTGTGTCTGCTGGACATTGAAGTGTGGAGTTGTGCATCAAAATTCTCGAAGAAAATCAGTTTCTTGGCTCTTCATTGCGTGCTCGAGGAAGTACCCAAGAAGTTCATAAATCTCAGGCTTGTTGGCATGTCTCTTGTCTCCAGTAACAAATACATGAATTTTGCATTTGCTTTCAACCCAACTACATCCAGGGACCGCCTTCAACCCTTTTTCCCTCATTTCATTCCTTACGAAGGACACACTCTGCCATCTTCCAGCAGCAGAATGTGCATTCGAGAGCATCACATATGATGAAACATCTCTGGGCTCTAGAGCCAATACCTTTTCAGCAGCATATTCCCCTAGCTTCGTGTTTGAGTGAATCTGACAGCCTCCTAACAAGACCTTCCAAAATCCTATACCTGGATCAAAAGGCAAATCATGAATAAATTTCTCAGCTTGTTGAAACCTCCCTGAACGCGATAGCAGATCAACCATACATGCATAGTGCTCAGATTTCAGCAGATTAGCATCCTGAGTTCTTGCCTGCTCAAAATATGAATAAGCCTCATCAACAAGACCAACATGACTACATGCAAGTAGCAAACCAAGAAGAGTAACACTATTTGGCTTAATTCCCATATATTCCATTCTCTTAAACAATTCAATCGCTACATCCCCTCTCCCATTTTGAGCATGAGCACATATTAGAGCATTCCAAGTCACAACATTTCTTTCAGGAAGTCTATCGAAAACGCGAAGACAATCCTCTAAACTCCCACATTTTGCATAAAAGCTAACAAGGGAATTGCCTACAAACACACCAACCTCACCCAAATACTTCACAGCACAAGCATGGAAACTTTTGCCCTTACCCAATGCTGCCATATTTGCAGCTGCACTTAACAAAGAAGGGAACGTTGATTGATCAGGTATGAAACCTCGTCTCAACATCTCAATAAAAAGATTAACAGCCTCTTCGTTACATCCTTTCTTGCTATACCCACTAATCATAGCATTCCAAGAAACAACATTTCTCTCCGGAATTATCCGAAAAATTTCCATTGCTTCATCAAACCTCTGTTCTTTAAGATACCCACATAATAAAGTTGTGTAAGAAACCACATTTGGTTCATGGGTATCCACAAAAACAACCAGAGCTTCTTCAATGCTGCTTAGCTTTACATAAAGATCCAAAAGCGCACTACCCACATAAACATTCGAGTTAAGACCAATTTTCATTGAAACAACATGAAATTGCTTTCCTAAATTTGGGTCATTGAGAACAACAGATGAGTGAATTACAACACCAAATGTGAACTCATTCGGTCTGATATTCAGCTCAAACATTCTTGAGAAGATAGTCATTGCTTTCTTGTGTTGATTCAATTGAGCAAAACGGCTAATCAAAGATGTAGCCGATGCTACATCTCGTTTAGGCAATTCATCGAACAACTGAAATGCATTTGTATCAATTTGGGTAAAGCATCTAAAAGTTGAACGTCGGATTCTTATATATACCGGCAGATACAGAAAAGATAATCGAGTAAAACGTGAATGTATCATAGCAAATGTCGAATTAGTGGCCTAAAATCAAATTTTAATAAGAGGCCTTCAAAATTGGAATTATAAAAATCACGCCTACATAATTTGTTGCCTATTTTTCCAACATTTTAAATGCAAAGTTGTTAATTGTTATTTTTAAAATGAATTATAACTCAAGTATATAGAATTAAAAAAATCCAAATTAAAATATAATAGAAAAGTTAAAAGCACTTCAAGTTTTTTTTTTTTATGAGAATTAAAAAATAATACTTACATAATAATTTAGAATATTTATATATATATATATATATGAAAATTACCTCACAAACTCTTATACTTTTTTTTAGCGTCACCTGACTGTAAGAGCTGACCAACTGCTTCAATGGCGATAGCCGCCGCCATTACATTGCCTCTCACAACCCCAACCCGCCGGTCTCTTTCTTCCCTTTCCGCTAATCCCAATCGAATCTCTTCTCCCTTCACTTTACAATCGAACAAGCTCAAATTCGCCGCCATACAGTGCCCTAGTTTCCGGATTTCTGCGGTATCATCAATGAAAATCGAAGTTCCGGAGAATAGCTCTTCGGCTTCTTTCCTTGATCGTAAAGAAAGCGACTTTGTTCACTTTGTCAAGTACCATGGCCTGGGCAACGACTTCATATTGGTAATACATACACGCTCAATATCGAATATAGCTTTTTCTAAGTTACGAGGAATTTGCAAGTAAAAAGATGAAACTTGCTGCATTGGTTTCCAGCTATCGTTTTTTCTCCCACATTTTACTAATTTGTTCTCCCTTTAAATACTAATTCCACTAATGATCAAATTCACAGTTTATCTATTGAAATCTTTTGGTACAAAGTTTAAGATGATGGTATTTGACATAATACAAAGTTTAAGATGTTAATTTTCCTTGTGTATGATAGTAGTGGAAGAAAATAATTGAAAAGTTAGTTTTAGTTGTAAAATTTGTTTGATACCGAAAGCATGACTTTAAAGTTTTAACTTTAAAATTTAATAGTTAAAGGAGTTTGAATTCTTGAAAGTTGTATGTAATAGTAACAATAGAATGATGTAGAACTCTTATAGACATTCAAAAATGAACAGAGTTGCATATAAATTGGAACTAAGGGAGTATTTAAGTATCTTTCTCGTGCCTTTTAATTTGAATACAGTGAAATTATCTCACTTTTCTACATCTTGGAGCTTCTTCTTTTTTTCCCTCTATCTTGAATTGCCTTATCTTTCTTGCCGTTCTCTTTTCCTGTCTTCGCAATAAGCTAAAATGCTGCTTCTTGTTCAATAACATGTAAAAAGGATGGATTTTTACCCTAGTGATGACTTGTTTAGAGTTTAGTCTTGGAAAAAAATGCAATCTTGCGGAAGATAACTTTCAGTTTTTGCTGGAATATTGCTGGTTTTTAATAAACAATTGACAGTTTACAACGTTGAAAGTTGGGTATATTATTTATTTGATTAAGCTCACAATAGTTAAGGTCTTGAGACCAAAATCCTATGTTTATGAATCACAAATAGCAGTCTATACCTGGAATTTTGACATTTGGGGAAATACACATAAAAGTATGGGTGGGAAAGAGCCATGGTTCTTTGATTAGATGCTTATCCTTTATATGCTTGTTTTGAGTAGGTTGACAATAGAGATACAACAGAACCTAAGGTCAGTCCTGATCAAGCTGTGAAACTGTGTGATAGAAACTTCGGTATTGGTGCGGATGGGGTAATATTTGCAATGCCGGGTGTCAATGGCACTGATTATACCATGAGAATCTTCAATTCAGACGGAAGTGAGCCAGAGGTAACATCACCTGTTCTTTGACTCTAGAATTGATTGCATCTGTCTCGGGCAGAAGTAATCTGACCTATTTGACCTCTAAACATGGTGTCTTTGTGTTTGCACATCTATGATTGAGAGAATGATAGAACGTGTTGAAATGTATCTTGCTGTCCATTCTGTCTCCCTCTCTCTCTATCTTTCTGATTCCTTACTTTTGTTGAATTTCCTTTAGTCATGCCCTTGCTTTTGTTTGGTGGCAAGAAAATATAAAAAGGACTTCAGAAGAACATGATGTTGTCATTTTTCTTTGTGACATGTGTAAAGATATCAGTGTTACATATATTGAATATCCTTGCATATCTGCTAACCATGCTGTTGGGTCTGTTTCACCCTGTGCATTAGAGAAGTATATTGATGCATATGACTTCCTCCAGTACTTCTATTTTTGCAACTTCAACTTGTCCTGGAAGCCCTACACTGCAGTTGCTTCCTCACATGGAGACAGTAGTTTTACTGTGCTTGGGTTGTTGGAGCAGCTAAATACCACAGGAGAGTTGCCTGTTTATTTGTGGTATAAATCTAATGTCGAGATCAATCTAACAGCAGGGGTTTTGCAAAGTGGCAATTGGCCCGGGCTTATTGTCTTCTCTGCTGAGCAAGTATTGCATATTTTTGTGAAAAAACAATGTGCAAGAACAGTATTTGGACATTTGGGTAACCCCAAACTGTCTTGCAGCGATGATATGAATCAAGGAGCTGGTGTAACCATGAATTCTGATATAAGCTTTGTCCATGTTGTTCTGAATGATGGCCCTCAATCTGAGAAATGGAACAGTAGTATTTTTAGACCAGCTCCACCTGCTGATCTTAACCAGTTCCTTCATCTGTCTAGTGGTCACTCAATTGTTGAATGGATTGACGACTGCTCAGTAGTAGTCTTATCGATCATTTTTGAGATTTGTATTTGACTCTTTTGTGGGTTAATGTCATTAGGATATCCAGTTACAATCATTTTAAAAAGGAGCAGCCACATCTTTTCTGATGACAAGGTTAGCGTGAAACTTGGTTGGTTCGAGCAATTTCATCTCAAATTTTCAATTCACAGTTTTAAGATTGCCCGGAGGTTGAAAGAGCAAAAGCTTTTATTGGTGAACAAAACAAAAGAGCTACTATACCATATTCACGAAAGCAAATGCTCTATGAACAGCAAGTCGACCAGCTTGAAAGTTGCCATTTGCCTCTCTGTGATCAAATGTTACAGTTAGAAGGTGCAAACACCACAACAACACTATTATTGATGCTTTGGGAAATACATCAGCTGCAAGGGAAGTCGGGCAGAAGGCTCCGACTATTGAGGATATTGACAAAATAATTATTGCAATCAGCAAGCAGATGGAGAGTATGAAAATGCTACAAGAAGCAATCTTTTCGCATATTTGTGCAGCTGCTGATTTTGTCGAAAGTGAGTTGCAGGCAACAAATATCGCGTTGAAGATTATGTTAGCTGGATATTGTCTGAAAATTTCTCCAAATGAGTTCTATGAAATGCTAGGGAAAGCTGGTGGGGCTTCCATTGGACTAAAGATGTGGTCTTGCTCTCAACACAAGATTAAGTGTTTGTTGGATGCTTTTGAAATTGGGAAGAGATATGTAGTGTTGGTTATATCTTTAGAAGAATCACCCCACAATGAATGTAAGCTACTGGAAGTTGATTTTGTGTTGGGTGCTGGAAGGATTTGGTTCAAGTTGGTTGAGAAAGTGGCAGTCCCTTTGAGTGCTTTTTGAACTACAGAGTACAGGTGCCAATGCCATCAATTTATAATGTCTTAGAGGAGTTGGATCCAACAATTCTCAATGCCCTCAGTTCAAAGCTCCATAAGGTGTTCAAAGTTGGTCCTTTAGTTCTGTCATCTTCATCTCCCAAGAAACTCCTTGATGTATATCTTGTTAGATATGGATGCATCCTCTGGTTTGAAAAGCAAAACGAAGAATCGTTATTGAAAGTTGCTTTGGATATTGAAGCGTCTAAGGAATTCCTCTGGGTTGTTAACACTTATAAAGAGGAAGAAGACAACACTTTGGTCTCATTAGGCTAAACTCGAACCTTGAGGACAAGGTTCTTATTGAGGTGGGGAGAATTGTTATGAATGTAACTAAGATGGAGGACGCATGTGAGAAGATGTCAAATTACATTTGGGACCCCGGGAAGATGCCTATATATTGAAGAGGGAAATAATCAATTAGAGTTTATGCTATGAAGTTGTCTCTTTATTTCTTAGTTGCTTAGATTAATTCTGGAAACTCCCTCCATTCTTCCTTTTTATTTCTTCTTCGTCCCTTGGAAGATTTGTTACTAGTTTGGAGTAATTATAATGGTGAACTCTTTATTTGTAATTCCAATTATCCATTTGAATACAATATGGGTTCATTACATATTTCCTTTTGTCTACAAACAGATGTGTGGTAATGGAATTCGATGCCTTGCCAAATTTATAGCTGAGCTTGAGAACTTCCATGGAAAGAAAAGGTATTTGTATCCTATTTGTTTGTCTATGTACAGTAATCTACTTTATAGAGTCTCAAACATCAGCCTGGTATTTACTGCTTTATATTTGTTGAATTACTTACTTGTTTCTTTGTATTGAAAACTTCTGGGGAATTTGAAGCTTCTTTAAACTTACTTATTTGGTGCTTTGGAGGGGTAAATTTTGAATTTGCTTGATGAATTTAAGATTAGCAAATATCGTGAACCATCATGGAACATCAATACTGCTTCCATAACTTGATCATGCCATTCACGTCTGAGAATTTTGTACTGCCAAGCAACATAGTTAGTTTTTCTTTTTCAATTCTTTTTCTGCTTAAGGTTCCCTCTTTATATAATATTTGTACTACTTATTATTTGAAGTGGCATCATGAAAAGCTCTACATAGAGATCCTAAGCACCATATGCTATTTGGTTGGTGTTTCAATATCTGTATAACTGAACATATTCTAGTGGCTTGGATGGTTTGCTGTTTTAATATGCCATTTTTCAGAATATAAATGCATCTTGGGACAGCTGAAATTTAACACTTGTGTGAATATGACCATCAGATCTCTGCATGAATTGAACAGTGATAAGAATCATCACTTTGTTGTTCAGTACACTTAATCTGATCCTGGTTGGTAGGACTAATTGATTGAATAACTATCGATTTGATTGTTGTGGCTCACCAATCTTGGTATTTTGTTAAATTCAATAATAGTATTATGGCATCTAGTGAATTTGATTTCCTTATTAGTCTGGCTGACTGACTGTCATATCTTTTTGTAGTTTCACCATACATACAGGGGCTGGACTTATTATTCCTGAAATCCAAGATGATGGAAAGGTAAATTCCATTTTTCTCAGCCATTTTGCTAGATTTAGGGCTCTATTGCATGGATAGAGCAAAAGGATACATCAGATCATATATCACACCTCTTTCTCAAAAAGATCATATAGACGCCCCAACTAGATTGGGATTGCCACTTAGTTGGTTGATTGATTGAAGGAGCTGCATGCTGTTAGGCATTCAACACTGAAGTCACTGAAGTTTGATGTCAGATTATTTTGAATTAATTGGGAAGGCAATCACATGGTTTCCTATTTATTTATTTTTTTTAAAAACTTTATAGTTGTTTCTAATTCCAGGTTAGGGTTGACATGGGTGAGCCCATTCTAAAGGCAGCAGATGTGCCCACTAAACTACCCCCTAACAGAGATCAATCTGTCGTTAAATCAAGTCTAGATGTAGATGGAAGCACATGGAATGTAACCTGTGTTAGCATGGGGAATCCCCATTGTGTCACTTTTGGTACAGCACAAAGCCAGGTATTTTCTTTGGTTTAGTGCTATTTGTTGCAATTCTTGTGGAATCAAAGGCAGTGGCGCTACAGTTGATATGAACTCTTGTTGTATAGGGATAATAAAATATTCTGTTATCTCTAAAAGGCTCAGGACTCTAGCCTATGAAAAGAATGGATAACTTCTCTTATTTCACGCAATTCTTTTGTCCATGCCTAATGCCTTGTCCTCTTTACCTTATATTTTGGATTGTAAGTTGAACATGAGAGTGCTAAACATTGTACCAAGCTGTCTTCTCTGTAAAAACGGCCTCTTAAAATATGCCATGTTTTATTTTAAGATAACAGGTCAATCATTCTATTATATTCTTAAGATGAAATGGAGTAAGGTATTTCATAGGATATTAATATCATCTTTTTCCTATGAATACTAGTCATTCTGTTTCCTGTTTCAATTTAGTGGTTATCTGATTCATTATTTAACAGTAAACATCTGCTTGTGCAGAAATAGAAAAAAATTCACTGAGGGCTTTATGTCTCTCCCATTTATTGGGTTTTAATTGCTTTCGTTTTCTGCTTATCATGCAACAGGAGTTGCAAGTAGATGAACTAAAATTAGCAGACATTGGTCCAAAGTTTGAACATCATGAGATGTTTCCTGCTCGCACTAACACAGGTCCGTTTAAATCTTAGCATGAAGAAACTTAATATCTTTATTGATGCAGGAGTTGATCTTCATGTCAGCCTTGTTATATTTTCTTCAAAAAGTATTTGAACTGCAGACCAAGATATTAGCATGATATTTCATTTGAAAATCTCCCTAATCCAATAGTAGTTGTGAGAAAGCAGAATTTGGTTTCACATTGATCACATTGTTCAAGCTTGTTACCAGAGTCGTACACTGATTCTGAACTTTGCCAACCGAATTCATCATAACTCATAGAACTTCCTTAGGGTGATGAAATGATAAGGCCTTGACTCCAACTTCTCTTTTTTCCCTCCTTATGCCAAAAGTTCTTTCCAAAATGATGGATTATCCTATTTATACTGTTGGAATTTGCCTAGAAATGAACTAGAAGTTTGAAAATCTCTTCAGGAGGCGCTGCAGCCAAGGAAACCATGGCTGTAGCACCTTGCGTATGTCTGAGTCCAAGAAATCTGGCCCATGGTCTGTGCCATGAGTTTCGAGAAGTTATATTTCAAGAATATAGTTATCTCCTGCTCATTCCAAAAAGTTAAAGATTTCTATGTACCCCTTGGAATTTCCCTAGAAAGGAAATGGAAGGTTGAAAATTCCTAAAATTAATCTTCCATAGCCTTCGTAGACCAACATTAGGAAGTACGACACCTGAAAAATATTGGTCATATGCATGGCAGCTAATTTTGGCAGCATACCTATATTTCTGTCCTTGCCAATAATTGCTCGACTGAAGGAATAATATCAGCCTGTCAAAAGGTTTGATATGGATCATTCAGAAACCCATGTCATACCTAAGTAGTGTCTAGCAAGATGTACACTATTTATAATTGGGTACCTTTGGCTCGTTGTATATGGTATGAATTGAATCCAGAAGAGGGTGATGAAACAATGTTGATAAAAAATCCTAACTAAATGCAACTAGAGGAACCTCGCACTAGACAACCCAAAATGTACATGTCGTGATGGCACCTATGTTCCCAACCGATAGGTAAGCCAACTCACTAGTTTTACCAATTTAACTAAATAATTAAGGTGAAAAGATAAACAACAAATATAATACCTCAAACATTAAGTCTTTCATAAGTATGAAATGCGGAAAAATTAAACTGCCACCCAATATTTTGGTGTCATAAGTACAAGAGCTTCTAAAATACGGTGCAAGGCTGAAACTAAAATGACAAGTCTAAATGTAAGAAATATCTTGTTTGGATACTAAAACAACAGAATAACTAATAAGATAGAGGGAGGCGTGGGCTGCGGAATAGCCAAGCAGCTCACCACAACTCCAAGATACTCCAAGCTCGGACTCAAAAAGCTCCACGAGGTGTGCTCGTATTCGGAATCAAATCTACACCACAAAAGAGTGCAACAAGTGTAGTATGAGTATGAAACCACGTATACTCAACATGTCTCATAGACCAACAACGAAAAAGTAGTGACAGGGGTATATAAGAAAATCATCCTTTAATTTTACAAGTCTACATTATACTTATCAGTCAAGTTTCATCAAATAGGGATATAATCAAAGGTCATGTAATGTAACCACCAATTAAGCACATAATCAAATAAGAATAAACGATGTAATGAGATGCAATGCAATGCAACACCATGAAATGATATGCCTAAGATGCCAAGTACTCTCTCTACCGTATATACACGATACTTCTTTGAAATACATTGAGAGTTCGTGAACCATGGGGACTCGCGAGGTCCATATACCGACACTGATGATCTCCACGTGTTTGTGCGGATGATTGCAACGCACTATCATAAAATCAAACAATCCCAGCACAGGTGATCTCCACGTGCCCAACTTATAATCATAAAATTGAACAATCTTCGGCACAGACGATATCCACGTGCCCAACTTATACTCAATCTCATATCAATACATGTGTTCAATATGATATCAATAACAAGGGATGATGATGCATTTCAATCAATCAAATATTGGTATGACATATACTCACCTCAACTATCACAAATATATGGGTTCAATAACGAAACACAACAACACAAAAGAACCCAAGTCAATAATACATCAGTTAATGCAAATATGCTTTGGCATTCTCATATTACAATCTGACATTCGATAGTAATAAACTTTCCATTTGTAACATCGATACTCGTACCAATGCTTGTCACCTTTCGCCCTTACCCATTGTCTATTCCATTTTTAATCTTTAATTAGAAAAACGTCCTTCAATGAAGTCTGAAAGTCTTAACATACCTTGAATGCCGAACACGTGTCACGAATCCTCAAGATTTCACCTTTTCCTTTTGTAAAGCTTCAAAATGTTCCCAATCTATCAAATAGTTATTATTAAGTAAACAAGTCTGTAGACACTCATATTACTATATGTCTATCCTAAACCCACAAACTCACCCAAATCTATAAGCAATTTCCTAGACCTCAAGCCTAGGGTTAAGCCTTAATTCCTCCAAATCATATAACTCTAATGGTATTTATACAATACACACCTAATTTGATATATTGGTATATGTAATTAAATATTAGGTGTATTGTATTATATAAATACCATTAGAGTTATATTATTTGGAGGAATTAAGACTTAACCCTAGGCTTTGAGGTCTAGAAAATTGCTTATAGATTTGGGTGAGTTTGTGGGTTTAGGATAGACATATAGTAATATGAGTGTCTACGGACTTGTTTACTTACGAATAATGACTATCTGATAGATTGCGAACATTCTGAAGCTTTACGAAAGGGATAGGCGAAATCTTAAGGATTCGTGACACGTGTTCGACATTCAAGGTATGTTAAGACTTTCAAACTTTGTTGAAGGCTGTTTTTCTAATTAAAAATGGAATAGACAATGGGTAGGAACGAAAGATGGGGTTTTGTACCAATGGTGTGACGGACATTGGTATGAGTGCCGATGTTATAAAGGGAAAGTTTATTACTATAGAATGACATATTGTAATTTGAGAATGCCAAAACATATGAGCATTAGCCAATGTATTATTGACTTGGGTTCTTTTGTATTGTTGTGTTTCTTTATTGAACCCGTATATTTGTGATAGTTGAAGTGATTATATGTCATACCGATATTTGATTGATTGAAATGCATCATCGTCTCCTGTTATTGATATCATATTATACACATGAGATTGAGTATAAATTGGGCACGTGGAGCTTGGATTGTTCGATTTTGTGATTACAAGTTGGGCACGCGGAGACTATCCGAGCTGAGATTTTATGATAGTGCGTTGAGATCGTCCGCGCAGACACGTGAAGATCGTCCATGTTGGTATATGGACCTCACGAGTCCCCCATGGGTCACGAACTCTCGATGTATTTTCGAGAAGTATCGTGTATATACGGTTGAGAGAGTACTTGGCATCTGAGGCATATCCATTTCATGGTATTGCATTACATCATTTATTCTTATTTGATTATGTGTTTAATTGGTGGTTGGACATTACGTGACATTTGATTATCCCTATTTGATGAAACTTGACTTATAAGTATAATGTAGACTTGTAAAATTACAGGATAATTTTCTTATATACTCCTGTCACTACTTTATCGTTGTCTATCTATGAGACATGCTGAGTACACGTGATTTCGTACTCATACTACACTTGTTGCACTCTTTTGTGGTGCAGATTCGATTCCGAATACGAGCACACCTCGTGGAGCTTTTTGAGTTCGAGCTTGGAGTATCTCGGAGTTGTGGTGAACTGCTTGGCTGTTTCACAGCCTACACCTCCCTCTATCTTATTATTTATTTTGTTGTTTTAATATTCAAATAAGATATTTTTTACATTTAGACTTGTCATTTTAATTTCAGACTTGCAACATATTTTAGAAGCTTTTGTACTTATGACACCAAAATTTTGGGTGGTATTTTAGCTTTTCCACATTTCATACTTATGAATGACTTAGTGTTTGAGGTATTCTACTTGTTGTTTATCTTTTCACCTTAATTATTTAGTTAAATTGGTAAAACTAGTGGGTTGGCTTACCTATCGGTTGGGAACATAGGTGCCATCACGACATGTAAATTTTGGGTCATGACAATTTGGTATCAGAGCACTAGGTTCATCGGTCTCATGAGTATAAGAGCAATGGCTAGTAGAGTCTTGCGGATCGGTATTATGACGTCCATACTTATCTTTGAGAGGCTATAAGACATTTAGGAAACTTCTATCCTTTCATTCCTTATCGTGCGCACTTGACTTTGTTGAAATTGTATTCTTGTTGTCTCATTCTCTCACAAATGATGAGGACTCGTGCATTCGTGATCAAGAGCTTGTACACCCACCCACTGCTAGGTTTATTGAATGAGGTAGATGCAGGGGTGAGGTCAAGTTAGAGGTTGTGTTGTACTACGTTTGATAATAGGCCTATCATGAGCAGAAAGTGTTTGAAGGGTTCATGATGATGAATCCTCCAACATATACTAGTATCTTCAGTGAGAATGTGTATGAATTTATATCACTTGTTATGAGGGGTTGCACAATCTTTGATTAGTAGAGTCCCATGGAGTTAACCACACATCGTTTCATAATATTGGCCCTATCAAGTAGTGGTGGAGATATTACATTAATAGTAGGCCAACTAGACCATCTCCACTCTCATGGACTCTGTTTACTCAGGTGGTTTGTTCCACTCAATGAGAGGGAGTATAAGAGGGCTGAACTTGAGGGTTTGCAACACGAGGAAATAACAGTGACAAGTATGAGGTTAAATTCTATGGCTTGGTTAGACACGCTTCAATGTAACTTCCTACCGAGGCTGAGAGAGTGAGAGTGTTTCTCAAAGGGTTGATTATTTTTGTTCGCATGGGAGTTTCTCAAGTTGCTGCTTCTGGTGTTCAATTTCAGAAAGTGATAGATGTTTTCAAGGATTTAGAGATGATTCAATATGAGGGAATTGAGCAGTGTGAGGGCAAGAGGATCCGTCATTCGAGTTGGATATGGTATGTGAGTCACTTTATCTACTTCTACTGGATATTTCATAGTGGTAGATCGAGGATATTGATCGTATGTAGTTATCTTTGATGGGATATGGTACTCAAGTGGGCTGAAGGTCTTACATATGATAGATTCTGATATTATTTTTTTGGGTGGATTGGTTATCTCTTTATCTCGCGATTTCCAGATGAGGGTGATGAAACAATGTTGATAAAAAATCCTAATTAAATGCAACTAGAGGAACCTTGCACTAGAGAGTAGAGAAATGCCGGCCATTGAAGAATAATCAATTCAGGTCTCATAGTGACCAGTAATTGTAATAGCACGTGGTGGTGTCTGCAACTCTGTTGAGGGTAATAAGCTGATTTATGGAGTGGAAAACAGTAATTGGACACTTTTCAACTAATAGAAGCTAATTAAAAAATATCATAGGCATTCACGATGCTTAAGTGGAAATAAAAGTAACAATTAAATGCAATATTTATAACTAGAACAAACTGAAAAAATTGAGATGGTGTTGGAAGGAAGAAAAAAGGATGGGAAGAGGGGAAAGGAAGATAAAGGAAGGTGAAAAGAGAAGTAACTAAAAGTAGGTTAAAAGTAAACGGAAACAAGAGTAAACAATAAACAAAAAATTTGAGGGAGAATATAAATGAAATATAAGGATGCAACTTGTCTACAGTGTACGTTATTGTTTGTTACTTTGGGGGGTTTTAAACGAAAATGCAATTTCAGTATTTGGAAATGTACTAAATGTAGTAGAACTGGTCTACATTATATAATGTGGCTTTGGAAAGAGATGAAGACTGCACGTTAGACAAAATAAAGGTTCTGTTTTTGGTTAATCAGTTCGGTTGACAAGCCGTTCATGGTTTATTTACCGGATTAACATTTCTTATGTGAAGTGACTGAGTGCTTGTCATTTGGCATGCATTATCCAACAGCAGTTTTTTTGTCTGGCAATAAAGGGCTTTAGGTGCACTTCCAGTATCATTATAGGTGTAGGGTGATGCAATCTTTAAGTTTGTCGTCTGTGTTTAAAATGTAGCTTCCTGATTAAGATTTAAGAGTGCACTTGATTTTTGTGTTTCAAGCACTTGCTGCTCTTTGATGCAGATAAGGAAGGATTACCAAATTTGTGTTTATGGTCGTGGTGTTTCATTTGTTATTATTTCATGAACTCCTTTCTTGCATCTTTTGGGTAAACATTGACATATTTGGTTGATTTGCAGAATTTGTTCAAGTTTTCTCCCCAACACACCTTAAAATGCGTGTCTGGGAACGTGGTGCAGGTTTGTTTTCTAAACAAAAAGGAAACCTTCACCTTACAAATAATTTGATGTATTAGATTGGTGCCGTTACTTGCTAAATGTAACTGTGAATTTATCCCTTTTCGAGTATAGGTGAGACACTAGCCTGTGGGACAGGAGCTTGTGCCGTTGTTGTTGCAGCAGTGCTTGAGGGTCGTGCTGCAAGGGTAAGAAGTTGATTACTTTTGGGTTTTAATGCTGGAAAAAACCAAAATCATTTCAAGTATGTGTGACCGTCTTTCCCATTTGTTGCGTTACTGATTGCTCCTTTGATCATTGCTCTTCCCCGTTACCAAAGCAGCGTTGTACTGTTGATCTGCCTGGTGGACCACTTGACATTGAGTGGAGTGAGAAAGACAACCATATATACATGACGGGGCCAGCAGAGGTAGTTTTCTATGGGTCAGCTCCTCTTTAAGCCCCTAAATGTAAGTTTATTTGTACTTCATCCTTTCTGTAAGTTTATTTTGATCTTCCAGAATTCATAAATTCGCTCCAAATCTTTGCCAACTTCATTGGAGAATGAAAGAAATGCAGACGAATTGATCTTGGATAAACCACATTACTTTTTCATTGTTGCCTCAAATTGAAATTCTTTTGTTGTGATTTCTCAAAGCTGTGAACTTTTACTTTCTCCAATTTAGTCATTTCAAGGACGCGGAGAAAGTACATTAGTTTCATATTGGTTCCTTGAAGTAGTACAAGTATCATCACTGAACGGAGGAAGTTGTTCTTCTCGTGGAGGACACTCACACTATAGAACAAATGGGTTGTGTTGAGCTTATGCGAATTACATTAGACGTAGACCCATACATACCATGTATAAGATCAAGCCCGGGCCATCGACAAACCTAGTTTGCGCCTACAACTAAAATGAATAATTAGTTGAAACAAAAAATCTCTTTATATAATGTGATTGCTCACTGTTCCATAGAGATTACATGTTGATGGATATATACACCTACATTATGGGTAGATATTGAAATAAATGTTCACCCTGGTAAATAAAAATTTCAGGCATTGGACATGTTCTTACCAGTACAAATAGTATAAAATTTGTTTAATCTCATGTCTGACCTGTTAAAAGTACCAAGTGTCCTTTACATATACTTTTAACTGGTAAGCTTTAAATATTCTGGTTGTGGGTTCAAATGAAGCTCAATCAAATGTTCTTATGGAAAAAGAAGTTGCAGACTTGGGTGTATTCGGTACGGAGGTTTTCAGTTTTCTCATGTTCGTTTGGTCAAAAAAATTGGAAATCACCTCTACTAGGAAAACGAGTTCACTTTAGGAAAATGACTTTCCTGCTGGAGGTAGGGAAAATAAGTTTCGCAAGTGATATTTCACATTGATTTTATCCTCTCTATCCTAGCTCTCAGATAATATGCACATCTAACAGATGGGCTTTAGCCTTTAGGCAAGAGGTAATGCATTAGTACAAGGAATAAGAGTTTATATTCTGTTGCAATAACATATTTGATGTAATTTTACTTATGGTTGGAAGGATAGAATGTACAGAGATTTTATGTCCACCTTTTTCTAATAGACTTTATGTTCAAAGAAATGTTTCGAAGTAGAATTGCAAGAAAAATATAATAACAAAATACATAAGACAATCGACAGTAATAGAATAAAAAACTATGGAACTATTAGATAATACTATTAAAAAGGAGAGAGGGGGTTAGCCCCCTACCTCTCCCACAAATAATACGACAATCATCGAGTACTTAATAACCTCCTATTTTAATCCTTGATATTCAAACCTTATGCTATCAAGCTTTAAAACTAATTAGGTAACTGGTTTATACTGAGTGGAGTGATATTTGAAAACATGATAATTAACCCGTTGCAACTGGTTGAACTACGGTTTGCACAAGAATTTTTCTTATATTTTACACTAACTCAGTGAAATTCACAAATAAAGTCTGAAAAAAATTATTTTATTATCTAAGAAGAGGGAATAAGCACATAGTTGTGTGTCAACATGTCTGCTTTAGTTGTGTGCTTCCCTCATAATAAGCTACTTGACTTAGTGGTTAAAGCTAGCATTTCATGTGTAAGGTCCCAAGATTGAACCTGGGCAACTCCCTTTCTTTTAATTCCTATTTTTAATGCCTTTCTTTTAATCTGATTTTCTCATTTGTAGTATTTTGGTGGGTCCAGTTCAATCTTGTTGATTAGAATTAGTAAGGTAGTTTTTATAAAATAATCTATTTTATTTTAGGTAAATATTAGTTATGAAAATTTGATTATTTATGTGTTACTAATTTATATTTTAGTTATTTCATCTTTTATTCTATATTGTATTTTAATTTTATTTTTATACATATAGTAATTATGCGTGTTTCTAAATTTTACATATCATACTAAATAAGTACTACTTCATTAAGTGTAGCAAATATTCCTGGTGATTTCAATTTATGGTTTAATTGTTCAAAATTTTATCATATTTTGTTGTTATTAACTAAGTAATACGTTTGATTATTTTATTTCTCGATCTTTTTATCCATAAGTTACCTTTGATTTCTAATGTTAATGTTAGATTGTTAATATTATTAGTAGAAAAAAAAATATATTACTGCATTTAAAAAAAATAAAAATACAACAAATAGAAATTGCTAATTTCTAACAATGGTGCAGTAGGGATGTTATTGAGACAGTTCGGTCGGTTATTTAAAAAAAATATATTATCTCAATTTTTTGGGTATTTTATGATGTATAACTAAATTAGACTTTTTAAAACCATCTAGATCATATAGGTTTCTCTTCGGTATCGATACGATTTGGTTAACTTTCATTTTTTTTAATTTTAAAGAGTCACCTCAAAATACAACATTATTAAAACTTTTTTTTTTTTTTGCATGCGTTATATAAAAATTAATTGCAGGACCCATTTGTATATCAAAAATACAAATAGACTCATTCGGTATACATATGTGTTGTATATATGTAGTAATTTTGTTTATATACAATTACTATGTTTTAGTTTGTATACCGAAATATACAAATACAAATTTTTATTTATATGTATACCGAAATATACAGATTAATAGAAATAGCAAACATAAAGTTTGCTATGGAGTGCAATTATACAAACTATAGCTATAACATACAAATATGATTTTTACGTTTGCTTAACCTAAAATTTACTCTATAATAAATGCAATGTCTTGAAAAATGTAATAGGGAAATGACTATAATTAAAGATAAGGATAAATTAGGAACTAAGTGTAGAATTATCCATGGATTTCATAAAGTGGACAAGTATTACAATTTAAGCATCTAAATAATTCCTATATAACAGTAGTTTTACTTTAGAAAAATTACTAAAATATTGTGTTTAAGACATATTTTACATGATACAAATCTAATTTTTTTTTAACAATATTAAGTTTTTAATTATAAATATGACAACTTTTTAAAACTACAGGTTATACACGTTTTTTTAGTTATTTTCTTTTTTAGAATTAGTGGGCTGATTTTGTGGGACTCTTAATTTATTTTGTTACTTATTTGAATTACAATTATATTTGGATATGTTTCTTTATTAAAAGATCCTTTTCTCTCTCTTATTTTTCTTTTCAAGAAAGAAGACCATGTAATTGGTCTTCATCAATTTCAACGTTAATATCAAGGTGGAAAAAGATGTCCATCTCATATTTTCTTGGTAACAATTTTGGGTTGTTTTTATTCTGTTATGTTATTCAAAAGTATCTTAAACAGATAAATAATTTGTGCTCGTTTCTAAGAAAAATCGAGAATGAGTAGAAAACTTTCTATGGATTATATTCCTAGAAAGAGTCCTCGCTTAAGAAAGTTTACTACCGATGTCAATATCTTCATTGTTTGTTTAAGACCAAGCTTTGAGTTGAATGCTTTCTCTTCCTCTCCCACAAGTAAATCTGGAAAAATGTCATTCATCTGATAGTGAAATTCCTACAGTTGTTAGTTACTAATAATTAAAGGTGGCAAAATCAAATCCAGTCCGCTCACTATGACTATAAGAAGGGATTTCACGAGGTTAAATTCAAGAGATCGAAAGTAATTTATAGTAAATGTTGTATAGACGGTCATAACAAAAAGACTTGTACCAATTATCCATAGCAGAATTAACATTGTTATTGATAGTTGTTTTTAAATAGTTTTATCTAGCTTTGTGCTTTATTGATACAAATTCGTCAAAATATTGTGTCTTTGCGTGGTATACAATTATGTCTCATAGTAATCCTCATAGTAATGGACTAAAGAAAGAATCACCATATGTTAACCTTAATAAAAACTCAATATATACATATATTATACCAATTAGATACCATATAGTACACCAAATTTTACCATATATTATATCAACACGGTATCATATAATATATCAACACGGTATCATATAATATATCAACTTTTACTTTAATGAATAAACTCAAACTAGCACCATATAATATTTTGCACTATACCATATAACATATAAAAAATTGAATCATTTAATTTACTGATCATATAATTTACTAACTTATAGTATATATTATCCAACGTTAATATATATATCAGTATTAACTAAAACGGTTGAATTTGACAAATGGAACACCATAAAAAGGAGAGACAAAAGAGGCTCACTCAATTAATGTTAATTGATAAAAAAATTCAAATTCTTCATGATAAAAATCTAAACTTCTAGAATATTATACAAATGATCAACATTGATTTGATCAATAACAAATTATAGTCTAACTTTGTGACTTCACAAGTTAAGATTGTCACATTAGTAATGGAAAGGTCAATTATCTAAACCACTTGTTTTCTGTCGTTTGACTTTACATCGATCAAAATTCAATTTTAGGTAAGTGAAAGAACGTTTGTAAGGAATACGTATATTGTGTTGATTCACTTTGATTTGACGATTATCTATATCGATTGATCAACGTATTCAATATAAAAATTGAAATGAAAAAGGAATTTTTATGTGCTTCATCAATGACTTCTCATTCAATGATCTGAATTCATTGAATGTCATCGCCGATAAAAAATATGGTTGATAGATGTTTTGGGGCAAATGAATTTAGAGTGAAGTAATATTATTGATTTTGGGTAATCTGTTTATTTGATATAAAAATTAGATCCATTTCCAAATTGATACTCGTTATGTATAAAATTTTAAATCGATATCCTGAAATCAGTAATCCTATAATACTTTTTTTATTTGGTTATCTAATGATATTAGGGATCTATTTATTTCTTGACAAAGTTTTGGGTTGTTTCTTTATGGTTTAATTTTATCCTTTAAGGTACCCAAAGAGAGGAAACTGAAAAAATTAAATCTTACTCAATAGATCAAAAATCTCAAAATCTAACACATGGACAAGTTGATATCACAAGGATTTATGATAAATGTTTTAAAAATTGGAATACTAAATTAATAAAGATATTCTACCTAAAAAAATATATATATTAAAGAAAAACAATGTCTTGCCAATTGGCACATAGAATGTTGAAATAGTTGCACGTTACTTGAAATAGTGTATCTCTATCTTTAATTTATGAGAAGGCCGGATAAAAGTTGCGTATATGTATTTTTTTAGATTTTATTTGTACACTGAATATGTTGTTATAGTTTTACGTTACTAATTTTAAGCGTAATCAGGAGATTTAAAATGCAATTTATAATTAGCTTAGTCACTGCATTAATCTTAAATATTTGCCACGTTGGGTTAGATGGTCAATTAAACAAGCTCGAAGCTTAAATCATTGAACCTTTTTTTTCATTTTTTTTTATGTTTTACTTGATTATTACAGGGTTCATTTTCATTCTGAATTATACTTAGCACTTTTTCAAACTAAATTAACTTTTAAAATCAGTAATCTTGACAAATGTCTTTTGGTTAATTATTTTTTTTAAAAAAACACGCAACTAATCCCCATTACATTTTGCTGGTTGAAATAATAAAATATTCTGCACTTTTTCTCATTAAGTCGAGGGTTTATCGGAAACAACTTTTCTATCATAATAAAATAACTAGATAAGGGTAAGATTTAGATACATAGTACACATCTTCCTCTCCAAATTCCGCTTGTAAAGTTACAATGGTTGTGTTATTGTTGTTGTTTGCTCTTTTTTTCGTTTTCTCATTTTTTAGCTATTAATCTCGACAAAGTTATTTGATTTTTTGAAGCTAAACTTTTTATTCAACCTTATAAAAATTTATTGTATCCATCGTTTTAATTAGTTCGTTTAAAAATGGATAAATGTGAACTACTATGATTTATTCTAAATTAAGGGGGTGTGGGAGGTGATACATATTTTGTAGATTAGTTAAGGTGTGCGCAAGCTAATGACTGGGACACACGGTTATAAAAAAAATACAATTACCTTCCACTTAAAGGATGTTGTAATTATATTTGTTAGGTTCTTGTAAATCTATAATAATATTTTTGGTTTTCCAATCGGTGTTCGGAGTTGACATTGAAGCCTCGACTACATTCAAGCACAGGGTCCATTCGAGGGTGGCGCTCGACCGCTCCAAGCAAGATTTTTTCCATACCCAGGGCTTGAACCTGAGACCTCTGATACGAGCCCTCTGATTAAGATTGAAGTAGTTCTATTACTGCGCTACAATCGATATTTGTGTAAATCTATAATTATTTTGTGGACTGAACAAAATATAAGTCATACTTTTCTGACTTTTATGTATATGAACCATAGAACAAAAAAGTCTTAACTATTTGCCAATAGGGGAAAGGTCAACTCTATGTAATGATCCTACATGAACCACATATTTTCTATCTTTGACTAAGAACTAAAATCCCTTTTTAGGTAGGAATTTATTTGACATTTTACTAGTATGTATATTGTTGGAGGATAATAAGTTCTATATATTGACATAATAAAAAATATTTATAGGTTTGAAAAGGGTAGAATGTACACAAATTTTATTCATACTTTTATGGATAGAGAGAATATTTTCGATAAATCCTTAACTAAAAAAAAAGTGTAATCAAAACAAGATTGAAAAAAAATATATAGCAAGATAAATAAAAGTAAATAAAACATGTAAAAGTAAACAGTATAAAATAAAATACAACACGAACATTAAATATAATGATACTAAAAAAGAATTAAGAAGAGGAGACTGGCCCTCCTCTCTAGTAAAAGATTTAAAGGTAATTATAAGTAATAAAATTGATTGATAACTTATAATCAATGGTTAGTATCATTGATTAACTACTTTTTTAAATAAATAAATAATTTAATACTCTCCTTTTCTCCTTGTACATGTTCCCTCTTTTTAATTTGGGGCATATTAATATTTATTTCGTACTTGAGCACTTTTTTCAAATGATTAAGGCAACATGTAATTTCAGCTCATCATTAAATCTCCTAGTACATTTATCTATTAATTGATGTACATGCACAATTCAAATTAATTCTTAAATTAAACGCTTAAGAAGTCATAGACAATCACTTTAAGTTATCAACATATTTCATTTGAATACCTCAACTAAGAGTTGTACCTATTGAGTATCTACACAACAAAATCTATACCTATTACAATCGTTAAAAATCAACCAAAAAGAGTTAGAGGGTAGTTGATAATTGGTTTGGAGATCGGTGAGTTATGCATGTATAAGTAATATCATGTTTGGTATAGTTGATTAGAAAGTAAATTATTTATGTGTAAAATTATCGTGGTGTTTGATTTAATATTAGTTAGAAACTAATACAATATGTATAAGATAAACGACATTCTTTTATTTTTCATTTTAATTACTCTTTTTTGTTTAGTTGGTAATCAGTTTAACAAATGATTTCTTATATTAATTATAAATCAATATAATGTAGACAAAAAATGTATGATTATGGGTTGGTTTAGTCTGAGCATGACTACTAAAATTCACCAATCAAAGAGGGCCAAAAACACTGGTTCATTCCTTCTGACTAATTATAAGTTTAGACGCATGGATTTAACTAGAGTATAATATACCGAAAACTCTAACAGGAAAGTTACGGACATATATTGTCCTGCCAACTAGTTTATCAATATGATCGAAATATATACTATCAATATACTCAAGATTGAATCTACTGTATTAAATAAAATCTTCTCATCTTGAGGTGAATAATTTACTTTCAAATGTGATCCTCCAGGCAAATAAGAAGTTTTGAACTTTGAAATTGAAGATTAATTAATTTATTTTTTAGTGTGAATTCAGATATTGATTTTTCTATTAAAAAAGAAGAAATTTAAACATTTCACACTCATTTTTTTTAAAAAATTTTTAAAATTGAAATATGGTTACCAAAACTAGTTTATAGAATTCATAGTGAAAATAGTTTGATTCCCAAATAATAATAATTGTTACATATGTTAATTAATGTATCACAATTCACAAATTAAGAAGCCACAAGCAGAGTCTAAGTATCGAAATGAGTTACTATTTCCAAAAAAATTGTTTTTTACTTCTATCAATGAATTTTTGTATTAAGAATAAATATATATACAATATTAATAAAAACATACTTAGATTTTCTTGTTTTATGATATAAATCAAGTTTCCCCTTTCTATAAGCACATATAGGAAATTAAAATGAACATTAGGCTATTGTTTATCTTTTATTTATTAGAGTTTCTTGTTCCTAAAATTTGACGCCACGGTGGGGTGTAACGATTCTGATTCAACTATTAAGACATTGTAGGCTTTTGATTTAGGCTTGTACGGATTTGTCCTTAGGGTTTTTAACCCAGAAGGCGTCTCAATAGTTGATTTTGAACAGAGTCTTATAAGGTCCCTTACTTTCTTCTCTCATATGAAATGTGCGCTTGCTCTCCATCATTAGTCACATACCCCCACTCCCACCTCATTTGTGATTTGGCGTCTTTGTTGAAATTTGCCCTATCACAATACTGAAGGAGAGTCTTGATCTGATACCATTTATAAAATGTAATAGTTTTGATCCAAGTGTTAAAGGCATTATTCGTTTTGCGCCTAGACATGCACAAATCCGTCTCTTTGATATATATATAACTCAAAGAACACCTTAATGATTGATTCTCAACTCATTATTAGAAGGTCCCTAATTTTTACTCTTTCATTCTGATGATTCACCTAAGATGCAACGTGTATTTCTTCTTCAAAAACTTGCCTTTGTCATAACGTCACAAGATATGAAATTAGTATTTTCTTCTTTATAAGTATTTTTTTTAATAGTTTAGGTTGGTGTTCAGAAAATTTAAACTTTGTTATTTATGAGCCTAATCTTTTACTTTTCACAAAAGAATTCAAAAAGTAAATCTTTTTTAAGGTTCCTTTTTAAAAGCAAATGCTTCCAAGAGGAAGGTATATTTCAACTTCGTTAGTACACACCTTTTCAGGTAAAAAGATAATACTAACAAAGATAATGATGAAAATAAAAATATAAATAAAAAGAGCATAGCATCACCTTTTATATATATATATATATATATATATATATATTACTATATTATAGAAGACTCTAGGAATGACTACCATTGTGCCAATAAAATCATTACTAATGTCTAATATATTTATAAAATATATAAGTGGGCCCCACCACTTTTCACTTAAATACTACATATTATATATTATTAATTACTAACTATAAATCACTACTAATATCCAATATATTTATCAAACTATATAAGTGGGCCCCACCACCTTCCACTCAAATACTACATATTATATATTAATTACTATACTATAAATGACTTAAATCCTCCATATTATCTATTACAATAATTAACAATTATTTGACACTTTAAATTCTATCAATGCCATATAAATTAGGATAAAAAACCTAAGATATAATATTTAAATATATTTAAAAATAATATAAGTAATACTATACATTACAATAATTAACAACTTAATTATTTAAAACTTATATAAAAAATTTAATTGACTCTCTAAATTTTATTGGTACCACATAAAATGGATTATATAATAAACATATATTGTTTGAAATCGACGAAAAAGAAACAATAAATTACAACAATTAATAAAAAAATAGTCCACTCCAAAAAATCTATCAATTAACAACATATATTGTTTGAAATTGACGAAAAAGAAACTATAAATTACAATAATTAACAAAATAAATCTCTCGACTCCAACAAATCTATCAATTAATGCCACATAAATTGGGACATGACAAATAACATATATTATTAAAAAATTAGGTTCAAAATGTACTATAAAATACAATAATTAACAACTTAATATATTAAAGAGACATATAAAAAATGGTTAATATTTGAAATTCTGCATGTGACACATAAATTAGAACAAACAGAGTAATAAATATTATTTTCAAAATTATGTAAAAAAAAAAGTACTACAAATCACAATAGCTAACAATTTAAAATATTTTTAAAATCATATAAAAATTTCAATAACTTCTCAAATTCCATAATATAACACTTAAATACTACATATTATATATTAATTACTATACTATAAATGACTTAAATACTCCATATTATCTATTACAATAATTAACAATTATTTGACACTTTCAATTCTATCAATGCCATATAAATTAGGATAAAAAACCTAACATATAATATTTAAATATATTTAAAAATAATATAAGTAATACTATACATTACAATAATTAACAGCTTAATTATTTAAAACTTATATACAAAATTTAATTGACTCTCTAAATTCTATTGATACCGCATAAAATGGATTATATGATAAACATATATTGTTTGAAATTGACGAAAAAGAAACAATAAATTACAATAATTAATAAAATAAATAGTCGTCGAAATTGACGAAAAACAAATTATAAATTACAATAATTAATAAAATAAATAGTCGTCGAAATTGACGAAAAACAAATTATAAATTACAATAATTAACAAAATAAATCTCTCGACTCCAACAAATCTATCAATTAATGCCACATAAATTGGGACATGGCAAATAACATATATTATTAAAAAATTAGGTTCAAAATGTACTAAAAAATACAATAATTAACAACTTAATATATTAAAGAGACATATAAAAAAGGGTTAATATTTGAAATTTTGCATCTGCCACATAAATTAGAACAAATAGAGTAATAAATATTTTCAAAATTATGTTAAAAAAAAGTACTACAAATCACAATAGCTAACAATTTAAAATTTAAAATCATATAAAAATTTCAATAACTTCTCAAATTCCATAATATGACCTACATTAAAAAAAAAGTGTTATAAATCATAATAAATAATATAATATTTCAACTACTTTAAAAGTATTATAAATTGTAATAAATAATACAACAATTTAAATTACTTAAAATTTAACGACTTAAAAATATTTTTTTAAATGTATTAAAATTTTGGTTAATTGTCAAAACTTTACATGTGCCACATAAATTGGGACATGGACAGTCACACATATTTTTTTTAAAAAATTACATTAAAAGTATTCTATCAATTAACAACATATATTATTTGAAATTGACGGAAAAAAAACTATAAATTACAATAATTAGCAAAATAAATCTCTCGACTCCAACAAATCTATCAATTAATGCCACATAAATTGCAACATGGCAAATAGCATATATTATTACAAAATTAGGTTCAAAATGTACTATAAAATACAATAATTAACAACTTAATATATTAAAGAGACATATAAAAAAGGGTTAATATTTGAAATTCTGCGTGTGCCACATAAATTAGAACAAACAGAGTAATAAATATTATTTTCAAAATTATGTTAAAAAAAAGTACTACAAATCACAATTGCTAAAAATTTAAAATATTTTTAAAATCATATAAAAATTTCAATAACTTCTCAAATTCCATAATATGACATAAATTAAAATAAAAAAATAATATATATTGGGCCCCGTGTCATATCTAGTATATATTAGAAAAGCCAAAGTCAGGTAAAAAAATAATTTGTTGACCTAATCGTGTTACTGGAAACTGGAAAGCATGATAATTAGAAAATATTCTTAATTTTTTATGAGTTATGGTAAATAGAGACGAATCCAAAATTTAAATTTAGTGAGTTCAATTTTTAAAATCTTCAATAATTAATATATCGTACGATATATATGATCATCGAAAATTATGAATTCAAATAATTTTTTTTGGCCAAAAAGACTACCTAATATGTAAACCATTGATTAAAAACCAATTAATGTCAAAATCAGTATCACGTACAAACTGAAATCTGATTGATTGTTACAATTAGAGGAAACAAACTGCAATTTAGTCTTATAATTCTCCTGATTTAATAATATTTCAATCTAGGAGACAAAAGTCACCGGCATATTATGTTAGGTGAAAAATAAATGTATTTATTGATTTTTTTTTTTTACATCTGTCATGAAACCTAAGAATTTTAAGAAAAACATTTTCTAAAATTCTAAAATCATATGTTTTGTTTGAGGCGAGAGTTTATCGGAAATAATATGTCTACTATATATATATAAAGTAGAAGTAAGCTAAGGTTCATAAACACCATCTTACGCAGACTTGATTAGATTACACTAAATATGTTATTTTGTTATATTTTATGTGGAGATCTCCCTCCGAATCTGCGAGTCATATTTTAACTTTCAGAATATATATTTTCGCATCATATAATATATATCTATGAGATTGAATATGAAATTCTATTTACTCACGTTAAATTGAGTATTTGTTTTCCTCCCTTTCCTACTAGTTACTAGGATTGGAAATCATTAGGAGTATTATTTTGTGATGAACGTACTTCTTTCATCAAATTTAAGTAGAGTAAAAAAAATTTAATTTATGAGTTTTGGATCGTAATATTTTTTTAAAAAAAAACTTATATTCTAGATAGATTATTTATAGGAGGTTTAAAATTTGAAACAAGATTTTTTGAGTTCTACTGAGCCGGTTAAGTTATATATTGTTAGGTGTTTAATTACAGTTTTTTTTATTCTTTTATTAATAGTGGTGTTCGGAATAACTTGTAGTATAATTAAGATCATTATAAACTTTATTTTATTTTTTATTCGCCACTTTAATACTAACTCAAGGATTATGATGTTTTACTAACTTATGTTTGTCTTGGAGGGCATGAGACTTAATTTGTCTACCCTAAACTCCTTGATTAATTGCTAACAAGTCTTATCATGGAGTTTAATTATTATCATTTTCCACTTTTTGAAGCAACTTTAAGTTTAAGGTGATAATTTAAAGTCAAAACATGAAAGTGACTTTAGAAGGCAAATTTTGTAGATGGTCAATTCAAGTGCATATCTCAAAGTTACTCTCTGTATTGTGGCTAAAAATTGCTTATTTCTAAAAGCATTATTTTTTTAAAAATGGTTTATTAAAAAAGTTTTTTTGAAAAAATAATTTGTGTTTGGCTAATTCATTAAGATGTGTTTTTGATAAGCAAATTGTGTTTGACTATTTTTTTTATTAAAAAAATGTTTTTTAGAGTCAAATTACGAAAAAGGGTAAGTATCAATGTACTTTTAATAGAGAGAAACTATTTAAAATATTTATTACAAAATTTTTAATTAAAATGTGCATATTCAAATTTTCAATCAATATTGTACATACATAAATAAGTAAATTAAATATTAATATATATTAACATAACGATCTAAATATAATTTAAAGCAAAATAAATTTAAAAACCATTCCACAAATTAAACCACTATATACGAAAAATTTGCCAAACAAAAAATAAAGTCATTCATATTTTTAATCCTACAAAAATATTGTTGTTACCTTTATTTCTAATTCTGTAAAATAATAATTAATAAACATAAAATAAAATAATTTTTTTTGAATGAAACATAATCAAACTTATGAGATATGATAATTAATTATTATGGGATATATTGGTAAATATGTATATATGAAAGTGATATTTTAGTCTTCAAAAATACAATTTTCTGCTTTTGTTCTGTTTTTTTTAAATAAACATAAATTTTTAGCTTCTTCGCAACAACATAAAAACAGCTTCTATTTCTATTTAAAAACAGTTTTAAGGATTTGTCAAACACTTAATTTTTCAAAATAAAATATTTTTTTCTCAAAAAAGCACGTTTGGCCTCTCAACAACAATTCCAAACAAGCTTTTACAGTTTCAATTTATTTAACTTACTTTCTTTTTTAGTTCATTTGAAAAAGAACATTTTTTTTTCTATATTAGTTTCAACTATCACATGACATATTTAAGACTTCAAGATTAATTGACATTTTGATATATGTTATATGAAGTATCTTTTAGTTTAAGACCAAAAGCTTCAAAAGTCTTCTTTACTTTATTAGTATAATTCACATAAATCTCATAGTGCTAAGAGCTAATTACATTATTTCTCTACTATTTTCCAAATTACAAGAATCCCTTAAAATGTATGGATTCCGGATACATCACTAGACTTACAGATACTTCACTGGACTTCTGGATACATTAGCAGACACCCATATACATAGGGGAGGGATGTATCTAAGAGGGGAGGGATGTATGAGAGAGGAGATAAGACATTCAGATACATAGGAGAGGGATGTATCAGAGAGGGGAGGGATGTATCCGAGAGGAAATGGATGTATTAGAGAGTGGAGGGATGTATCCGAGAGAGATGGGGTGTATCAGAGATAGGGGAGTGATGTATCTGAGAGGGGATTTTTGAAAAAAAATTAAATGGAAGGAAATTTTAGAAATTATAATAAAATAAGATGTGTATTTAAATAATTTATCCTTATTAAATTTCGTGTGAAATTAAAACCAGACAAACAAGTTAAAGTAGAAAGAATACTATTTTTGTCACTTAAAAATCATCAAGGTGTTTCCGATTAACTAAAAAATAAAACACTATGACTCTTTCGAACTTTGTAACTTTAACTTAACACACACACATATATATTACTAAAACACTCACTAAATAAGAACAAATAATTAATTTTGAATTCAAATTAATTGTGGTAATAGCTACAAATTAAGGGAGTACATTTATGTGAAGTTGTCAGCTTGATACATAATTAGCAATTCACTTTATCCTCTTTAGACAGATCAAAAAGGAAAACATTTATTTTTTTTTTAAAAAAAGGATCTCTATGTCATTTAAAAAAAAAAACTATGAGCAACTTTAATCATGATAGATAGGCTAGATGTGTCCCTTAATTTTATTTAGAGGGTGTTACATATTATATCATAACGTCTCGTGTTATATTGTATTGTATTATTGTTATATTGTATTGTATTATTTTGATAAATATCATATTGGATAAATGACAGTAATTTTCATAAGATAATATCACACTTTAAGAGTTTAAAGGATAAATTTAGAAATGTTAGATACAATTTAGAGATGTTACAAAAAGGTATGATAAATGATAAAATAAATTATTAAATAATAAGCAGAGGCGACAAAATCATTTTATTTTTTTTAAATGTAAGGACGCTATCCGCACCAAATCAATTGTTACGCAAATAAAACTTTTCGTTGCTACATGGTGATGGATTAATAATACAATAAAATTTAAGGAGTGAAAATAAAATATTATATTTAAACTAACAATAAAATACATTACAAATACGCAACATCCATCCAAACAGACTGTTAATACACCATTAAGTTTTGTGACAATTATCACATACGACTGCATATTTTTCTTGAAGAAATAAACGATCGATCCTTTATAATATTTTGTTAATATAAGATAATACCACGTGGATATTATAAAAGACCGATTAGTATATTTATTAAGGAATGAACTGTCACGATCCAGACTGTCGTGATTGACACCCACACCAATCCTCCGGTGGGAGAACCATTACTACAACTCAAACTAACAAATTTTATCAAAACTAAGGCATTTAAAGATACAGAAGCAGGTTTAAATGACAATAAAAATGGAGTCCCCATAAACTCCAAAGATTTAAACAATTAACTAACCAAACTAATGCGGAAATTCAACCCCTCGAGCCTTAAGTTCTCTTAATTCTGCCTGAGCCATACAACACGGAGGGATGGAAATGGGGCGAATGTCGATTTCCAAGTCAATGCAGAAATATAATTCTCTATCCGGAGGCATACCAGTCAAATCCATAGGAAACACTTTCTTAAAATTCAGACACCACAGAAATAGACTCAATAGATAGAGACTCAACCTCAACATCCCAAACATGAGCCAAATAAGCCAAACAACCCTGCACTACCAGTTTCCTAGTCCGAATGGAGGATATGATCTTAGCTAGCTTAGACTTGTACACCCCTTCCCACTCTAATCTTTTCCTACCGGAGATCTCTAGAGTTACCGACTTAGTATTACAATTAAGCCCGGTATAACAGGGGGACAACCAAGTTATGCCTAAGATTATATCAAGTCAGTCATATTCATCATAACCAAATCAACCCAAGTCTGAAAATCCCCAAACACAACAGAACAAACACGATATACAAGGGTGACTATGATTGACTCTTCAATTGGGGTAAAAACATGGATGGGGCATCAAGTATATCACAAACCACATCAAATCCTAAGGCAATTGAACTGACACATACGAATAAGTAGAACCCAGATCACACAAAATAATAGCCATCTGGACACAGACAAGAGTAGCTCTTGTGACCACTGCATCATACCCTCAAACTCGGTCTTACCCAGAAAAACATAAAACTGACTATGTCCTCTTGACGGGCAACCTCCTTGCCTGGTTGCACTACTCCTCTACCTGCATTACCATTTCTCCGGCCTCCACGACCTTGTTAATTTCCTCCTCTACCTGCATTACCATTTCTCCGGCCTCCACGGCCTTGCTAATTTCCTCCTCATATGCCCAGGTCAACCTAACGAAGTATGCACTTTAGAATCCTTTTACATCGTTTCAACACTACCACACATATATTCCAAGGATACACCCACACTCTCACACGACTATCAATTGGTCGTAACGCACGTCCAGATTTCTCGCTTACAAATCACATCGTAATTTATCTAGATCTTTGCACCTAATCTCGTGATAACTTTCTTTTCACAATAAGTTTCACGACACTCAAGTAGTTACAACTAGCAGATAAGTCCAAATTCTTTAATTAGTTTGTTCCATAGACGACCATTACTGATAATTTATGCCTTATACGGCCCCTAAGGCTAGATACCAATTGAAACCTTCTCAGTTCCAATTAACTTGCTTGTGTCCCTTCAGTCGGGACTACAGTATCTAGTTCATTTTGTTGAGATACCAATTGGAATCGGGAGATACCAATTGGACTCAACTCATACCACAAGCGACAATAATAGCTAGCGAACTCCACAAAATTGCTAATTTCAATCATAGAACTTGGTCGAACCCAATTCTTAATCACCTCAATCTTTAACTGATGGTAACCAGACCTTAAATCAATCTTAGAGAAAACCGATGCACCGTGCAATTGGTCAAAAATGTCATCTATCCGAGGCAATGGATACTTCTTCTAAATGGTGACCCTATTCAACTGTCGGTAGTCTATACACATCCTCTCTTGCTAGTGATGGTGTTACCACTTTTGTTGCTCTAGTTCGGACCATAGAGTGAAGGAGGAAAAATATCAATTGGATTCAAGTCATAGCACGAAGGAGTAGAAAGAAGTGGGTTTTTTCCTAAAGTCCTATAGCCTCTCGAAGAAAAGTACGGACGTCATCGTTCCATTCCGCAAGACTCTACTAGACTCATTTTGGTACAATGAGATCAACGAACCTAGGGCTCTGATAATAACTTTGTCACGACCCAGACCGTCGTGATTGACACCCACACTAACCTTCTGGTGGGAGAACTATTACTACAACCAAAACTAACAAATTTTATGAATACTAAGGCATTTAAAGATACAGAACATGGTTTAAATAACAATAAAAATGGAGTCCCCATAAACTCCAAATGTTTAAACAATTCACTAACCAAACTAATGCGAAAATTTAACCCCTAGAACCTGAAAGTCAATGTACCATAACTCTACGAATGACAAGTCTAAGAACAAGGGGTACAACCTTGAAACTAAACAACACGTTAAACAAATAGTCTGAGTCCAAAAAGAGTGGACTTAAACGAGAAAGATCCATGGTAGCCTGAAAGAACTAGCTCACCCTTGAATCCGGTCACACTCAATAGTCACCTAGTTGAGGTCTATCAATAGCTGCCTGAAGATGTCATGTACTCAACAAAGAACAAGCAAGTGCAGTATCAGTACACAACCACAATGTAATGGTAGGATCACACGGCTATCCCAATAAGGGAAACATATGCAAGTAACCACAACATTATACAACAGGCATATACCAAACATATACAATATTAGTCATATTTTCAAGATCAATGTAGCATCACACGTTCTCAATAATACACATTGGTTATCAATTTAGAGCAACATACAGTCTTCCAATATCAATCATCATTAGATATGAACGTAATCATCACAAGTAGATACACAACACAATTCAATGGTCCTCTCACGAAACTCAATTCAATGGTCCTTTCACGGAACCCAAACTCAAACTGTTAGTGTACTGATTCGTGGTACCCGCTCTAATATTTATGCCGAAATGTGGCAACCAATCCCATATTTATGCCGGAATGTGGCAACCGATCCAAGTTAGTGTGTTGGAACGTAACACCCGATCCATTCAACAAACCACAATCACAATCACAATGTATATTCTCACAATCATACAACAAGAGGTGATTCATGGCATAAAATTATTCAATTATCCTCATTTACAATTAGGGTGATCAATAATGCAACATTCGGATACATGCATGTATTATAATGAAGCAATTACAAACATATATCACACCAACATGAAATCACAACCATCACTCAACTCGAATCTAAGCTTGAATCCCCTAAGGCCTTGAATCTTCACTTTCTGGATTCTTCCCGCTTGTTCGTGGTCTAAAAACATACAATTAATGCAAGAATCAATAAACGAGGCCTAATTACCCGGATTATAATCAACATTATCAACCCTAGGACCAATCCTTTGATCCCCATACGCAGGTTAGGGTTTTTTCCACCATTAACATCAGATCAAAACCTTTCCCTAATGATAATTACCTAAGAAACTACGTTCTACGGATCGAAAAACGAATTCGGGGAGTTAAAACCTTACCTTTAGCCTCAAGAAGGGTGGAAAATTGTCAAGAAAACACATGGGGTCGTTTCTTAGCTCTCAAAGTCGAAAAGTGCACAATAAAATGATTTTGGGGTTTATTTCCTACTTCAAGTCGCGTTTGTCCCGCCATGGCGGCACTCACCCCGCCCTGGCGGCATAAATCCCGCCTCTACGCCTTGCACGGAAACAATGAGCAAAATTAATAATTCCAAGACCCCATTTCACAACACACCTTCAACCAACGACACTCAGAAACTACCTGTTCATGCTATGATCAATTCCGGGAGTTTTACTCGCTCGAATTCAATTTCGCAAAGTCGTACAGGTTCCTTAACATCTTAGCTATCCATTCATGAAATCAAATTTTTTAATCGATATCTCATTTGTTACCAGATTTTCCAAGACCTCACTGACTTTGATTTCGTCCAAATCTGGACTAGGCTAGGAAATCCAAAGTTACTCCTCAAAAGTTTTTTGGACCCAATTCTTTCCCCATTGACTTTTCTATAACGACGGGAACAAGTCGTTACATGAACCAAGTCTTGTATGGTAGAATTATTATGTCTAATTTTAATTATCAAAAACTGAAATCTAATCATGTTGTAATTAGAGGAAACAGGAACATGTGTTAAACGACTAATTAGTCATACTGCTACGATTAGTATTTTATATAATTAACATTATCTCAATCTAGGAGGCAAAATTCACCGGCCTATATATATATAGTCTCTTAGGTGAATTATATATTATAAAAATAATTGATTATTTCTTCAAACGTACATTTGTCATGCAACTTAAGAATTTCAAGACAACTCATGTTATATATATATATATATACTAGATATGGGACCCCGTGCCAGCACGGAGCCCAATATATGTTGTTGTTTTTGTTTTAATTTATGTGGTACATATGAACTTTGAAGTTAATCAATTTTTTAGTATGTTTTTATATATTTTAAGTTGCTAATTATTTTTATTTAGAGTATGTTTTACGTAAATATATTATAAATCACAATAAATAACAAGTTAATTTAAAAAAATATATATATAAAAAATTCATTGACTTTTGAAATTTCATTTGTATCACATAAATCAGACAAAGTGTGTAATATATATGAAAATGACATAAAACGTACTATAACTCACAATCATTAGTAACTTAAAATATCTATATATCTATATTTCTCCCAATTTATGTGGTATAGATGAAATTTTGAAAGTTAACAAAAACTTTTTATATGTTTTCAAATATTTTAAGCTATTAATTATTATGATTTATAATACTTTTTACATAAAAAATTTATTTATATAAAGTATAAAAGAATTTTTTTTAAAAAAGGAAACATAAATGTTAGCAGGAGTCCAATCTATGTTAATTTCTATGTTTTAATTATTGTAATACCGATTGAATTTGGAGAGCCAACTAATTTTTTTTTATAAATTTTAAGTTGTTAATTTATAATATTTTTATTAATCTTAAACCAATATATGTTTTTCTCTGTCTTAATTACATGAGACATATGGAATTTGGAGAGTCAACTAAAAATTTAAAATATGTTAAGTTGTTAATTATTATACCTTATAGTACTATTACGTGATTTTCAAATAAAATATGTAATTTTTTTTATTTCAATTTATATGTTATTGATATAATTACATATATTAAGTAATGAAGAATTAATGTCTAAATTATGTGACACCTATGAATTTTGGAGTGTAAATCAAATTAGTTATATGATTTTAAAAAAATAAAGCGGTTAATTATTACAATTTATAATACTTTTTATATATTTTTTAAATGATATATATATATATATATCTTTATGATATTGATATTAGTATTATAATAAATTAAATTTTATTATTTTTAAATTTATGATCTCAATTGTCAGCCTATGCCACATTATAAAATGTTCCAAAGTAGATATCAGATTTACAAAAATGTCGATGCCAGCTAAAGTAATAAAATAACATCTAAGGGCATGAACCTATATATGTATATATAAAGCTGAATATAGACAATCTGATGTGGCATCTCTCTATGACCAGTATTTCTATTCATCTTTTTCTCCTTTTTTTTGACATTTTATCTTTGTTTTGTATTTCTTATTTGTATTTTTTTTAAAAAGTATTTATATCATACCCGATTAATTATGCCCTTTATAACATCCAATACACTAATATAGATTTAAGTAAATGAAAATGGAAGATGAAAAGATAAAAACTATTCATTTTTCATAACTGTTTATAATTATTTAGCCTATAAAATAAATAAAAATAGTTGACCATTTGTAACAAATAAGAACAAATTTCTTCATTTTGGCTCTTCTTCTTCTGACGATGATGATCAATATATGGTATCAACTTCAGTCGCTAAGATGTCCATCAAATTTCTAGGTCATGTGACTTTTTTAACAAAAGAGAAAGAGAGAATATCTCATGATTCTTGTGAAGACATTGATGTAAAGAAAGAGATTATGTAACAAAAAGTTCTTTTCAAAATAAAAGATTTTTTGAAAAAATGTTTATTCCTCCTACACGGAGAAAAAATTCATGTGGTTGACAAATTTATAAGAAGGCTGATTAGTGTTTCAAAGGGTAAGAAAAATTATTTGGAGAAAAATCATTCTATTTATGGAATTCGTATCAAATTAGGAGGAGAACAAGCAAAAAATTATTTTGTGATTTGAAAAGAGAGAAAATTAGATATGATTTCTTTCAACCTCATTATTCTTCTAATTTCTTTCTTCTTTTATTTTGTCTTGATTTTTTGTATCTTTAAAGTTTTTTTTTCTTATTTATCTTTAATTAAAGTTTATATATATTTTCTTAAAAAAGAATTTAAAAAGATGATCATATTTAGTTCCTTTCCTCATCAATGCTATTAATCTCATAATTAGTGTTATTTATATTATTTTCTTAATTACTTTTTTTTCTTTCATTTAATTATTCATTTGAAGAAATTAGTTATTATAACTTTATAAGAATTACACATGTATTTTTACATAATTGATTTGTTATTTTAAATTTTTTTGGATCATTCTTCATCTTAAAGTTTCTATCTATATGTAATAATAAAGCTAAAATAGAAAATGTGGGGTGACACCTTCTTAGCAATAGATACTTATTTATTCTTATCAATGTTTCTGACATTTTTTGTTATTTTTTCCTTAAAATAATTGTTGCCTCGATTTTTAGTTTTAGTTTTATTTTTTTAGCATTTTCTAATTTTAAAAGACTGAAAAATTTATATTGAAAATGTACAAAAAATAAAAAATGATTTATTTAACTCCTATCATCATCAATATTATTATTAATTTGTTTTACTTGTTTTCTTAATCTTCATTTCATCATTAATGTAATTTATATCATTTTCTTAGATATATATATATATATATATATATTTGTGACATTTCTTAGAAGTTAGGATTATTATTTATTTAATTTTTTAAAATTTTCAATTCTTTTGTCATACTAAATACAACATGTTTATTATAATTACATTTAATATATTAATGGATATGTTGTACGAATGAAAAGAAAATTATCATTTCACAAAAACAAAGGTTAAAATATAATTCATTATGATTAAGGAAAGATAAAATTATTATTCCAATATCCATAACCATATATAATACATTAAAAAAATAATTGAAAAGCTGTAAATGGAAAACGAATCACCATTTAAGGAATCATTATTTTTAAATTTTTGAATCATTTCTTCTTCTAAAAGTTTCTATCCATATGTAACAATAAAGTTAAAATAGAAAATGTAGCGACACCATTCTTAGTAATAGATACTTATTTATTTTTATCAATTTTTTCTGACAATTTTGGTTATATTTTTCTTTAAAATAATTATTGCCTCAATTTTTATTTTTTTTAATTTTAAAAGATTGAAAATTTTATGTTAAAAATTTAAATAATAGAAAAAATGATTTATTTAACTTTTATCATCATCAATACTACTAATTTATTTGACGTTTTTTCTTAATCTTCATCTGATCACTAATGTTATTTATATAATTTTCTTAAATCACTTATTTTTTCTTTTTTAACTCTTTTATATATATAAAGTTGGATATGTAAATGATGATGTGACATTTCTTAGAAGCTAAGATTACTATTTATCTAATTTCTCCAATTTTTGAGTTTATTTGTCATACTAAATACAATATGTTTTATTATAATTACATTCAATATAGTAAACAATATGTTCTAGGAATTAAAACAAAATTATCATTTCAGAAAAATAAATGTTAAATTATAATTTTATTATGATTAAGGAAAGATAAAGATATTATTTCAATATCCCATAACCACATTCAATACATTAGAAATTAATTGGATATAACTGTAAATGAAAAATGAATCACCATTTAAGGAAAATAAATGTTTGCAATATCATAATAATTAAGGAGAGAGTAAGATATTATTTTAATATCCTAATTCGGAAATTTTAATCTACTACTCAATTAAAAAGAAAATGCATTTAATAACATTAAAAAGTTATTAGTTTAATATTTTTTCTCATTGTACTAATTCAATTCAATCAAGTTTAATTTTAAAGATAAAATAACAACTTCATTTTAACTGTTATCAATATATTTTAAAAAATTATCGTGAAAAGGCTTTTCTTGCACCTTATTTTAATTTTCATATACTATTATTATTTTTTCTGTCATTTTTCAATGATTTTTTATTTCGATTTAAAATTTAATGTTTATTCTTCAAACTCTGATGGTACAATTAAGGTGGAGTAGAATATAATAAATGATGATTCTTCTACTAAATAAGAAGATATAACGAAATTGAAAGGGTGAATTTTTTATTTATTTTTAAATGGATAGGAAATTCTATTAAGGTATCATTACGTCATCATTCAATATATTTTTAATATAAATTTCATTTGTTGATGCATTTGTTTAGTACTCCCTCTGTCCCTAATTACTTGTTCACTTTTCCTTTTATAGTTGTCTCTAATTACTTGTCCATTTTGACAAATCAAGAAAGAACATTTTTTTTTTTACCTATTATACCCTCAATTAAATGAGTACTTTGAAAATTGCAGAACTTTTCATCTACTTCATAATTAATAGGGGTAAAATGATAAACTCACTATGTCATTAATTGATTTCTTAATAAATGTGTCAATTTAAAAGTGGATAAGTAATTAGGGACAGAGGGAGTATTACAGTGTTATTTGACATTATGAGATATTTCTTACACATTTAAGGAGAATGGTACACCGGAATATATATTATATATTAAAGGATCAACTTCATGCAATGGAAAAATTTGTCATTAGCAAATATATTTTAACTTATTTGATAAAAAATATATTCTTCCTCATTTAATAGATGTAAAATTTGTGAAGGTTTATTTTTTTCACAATCTTCATATTATTAAAACAAATAATAATATTACGATTAAACAACAGAGTAAATATAAAATTAATCAAAAATATTTAATTTTAATGATCGTGCGAAGTGCGGCCAAGTTCTCTAATTTAAAACAAAAAAGTCAAATTTAAATGGGTCTACTATAGAATTCCTAGAAATCCAACTTCAAAAATTATGTTAAAAATGGAAACTAAAAAGTGAAATAAATTTAATTGAGAGTTATCCTTCGTCTGTCCCATTTTATGTGACATTTTTTATTTCTCAAGAATCAAATAGTTTAAGTTTGACCATAAATTTGCGTATGATATCTTCAATTTTTTTTTAAATGAAATTTATATATTTGTAAACTACGTAAAAATCAAAACATTATAATTCATAATAATTAATAATTCAAAATATGTTAAAGATGTATGAAAAATTTAAGATGAAAGATAAACTAAAGAGAGTAAAAGGGGAGAATGGAAAGTAGGAAAAAAGAATAGTTCATCTTTTTGGTGGGCCTTAATGTACAATTTCTATAGCTTTTAGTCCAACTCTTTAGTGCAATGTTGGTCCTCCCAAACTCCCATTTCTAAATAAGATAAGAAGTAAAGTAAAAAGTAATATATAATTTATTAGATTTTAAATAGCAGGATAATTACAGTTCAATATTTTGGGTTAGTAATTTACAAAACAGAGAACAAATATATGAATGGTTTTGTATATTTAAGTGTAATATACATATACTATACATATCTATACATATAAATATAATAAATCAATGTAAGCATATTGTATATTTCGTTCATATTGATAAATAAGTTTGGCTGATTTTTTTTTTTAAAAAAAATCATTGCAAAGTTTAGCTAATTGGTGGGTGGATATTTTGGACACAAGAAAAAGTGCTAGAAATTTATTTATTTTGAAGTAATAAGAGGTATATGGTGGTAAATTTGACAATTTCCCTTCTTTCGTTATTAGTCACCATGTTAACCTGTTGTGAGCTAAGAATTTTTTCGAAAGAGTAGTCTTTCTACCTCGTAAAAGGTAGAATACGGTGTGTATATACCCGTCTTCTTTAGATCCCGATTATGAAATCATACTGGTATATTGTTGTAATTAGCATTCATGTTAGTTAGTTGAGCTACTCACGTAGTCGATTGAAAGACTAAGTGTTCGATAATTATTAATTATATGGAAGATGTTGAGTTGTTACTTCAAGATATGAGGACAAGTTTTGTCTACCCTAGACACCTTTATTTAATACTATCAAAGTTTTTATCATTTTCTAATTTTTAAAGCAACATGATCTTAAGTTTAATGTTAATTTGTCCCAAAAAGTCCAAACATGAAAATGACTTTAATTTACACAACATTAATGTAAAAAAAATTAGATACTTGAACAAGCAATGTATTTAATACACTTAAAAGAGTCTTCTATAAGCCTTAACCATCATGTTTTATTTTCACATCTCACAACATAAAAATAATTTTTAAAGGCAATATATATGCACATTATAAAGAGTACTAAAGTACTTAATGACATTAGTTGATTGTCATTGAATCTAATATTTCTCTAGACTTTAGGAACATTTACAAAGAGTACTTTACGACAATTAAGCTACTGTTATTAATTGATTGCCGCTAAATATCATTTTTGATGTCGTGTCTTAAGATCAGTACATCTAGATGTTCATATAAAATGCATCCATAACATTTCAAACGACATTTTCTTCCTTTTTTTTTAATCCTCTATAGCTATTGACACCTTTTGACCGATGATATTCATTTCTTATTTTATCTAGTCTTACATGATCGCATATTGTCTTAACATTAAATTTGAATATCTATTACACCGGATTGTCGATATGTTGGACCTTAGAGGTCCAACAATATTAACTCTCATATAATCTCATTTAACGCTTTATAGAACTTAATTTTCACTTTGGTAGGTATATTTATGTAGAAAAAATTCTAATAAAGTCAAACTATTAACAAACTAAAAGTTTCCTAAAGGACTCTTATAGTAATTTGTTAGAGATTAATTAAGCTACAAAGAATGGCCATCTCTAGTACTGCCTTTTTATTTTTTATAAAAAAAAAGGGTTCAATTGGAGTAGTATTTTTGGAGAGAAATGATATATAATGTCTCTTCCATCTAATCTTTGTAAGAATAATGATTATTATATAAAGATTATGCACAAACTTAATTATGATTAGTGGAATTAGTTTGTTATGCTTTATGCGATTTAAAGTAGTTAATTAATTGGATTTGTTATCTAAAAAGTAGTACACCTTTTTAATTTCTTTTTAAAGGGAAATTAATCTCCACGATCAGTCTCTTTTCTAATCATCAAAATTAATTTTAGCTTTACTAGGCCTTCTCATGAAGCCTGATTGATGTCTTGTCTAGGCCATCCTATATTACTTCCTCCATTTTAAAAAAAATGATCTCCTTTTCTTTTTAGTTTGTTTCAAAAAGAATGATTTTTTTTATAACATTTTACTTTCAGTTTTTCACGTCACATATATAAGACCACAAGATTAAAGGACAATTTTGTACATTTGACATACTCACTCTTTTTGAAACAAAGGGAGTATTATTTTCTAAGGGTTCGTTTGGTGTGATGGATAAAAGAAAGCAAAGAAAATAGAAACTAGAATTCCTGAGCTGGCAGAAAGTAAAGAAAATAATTATGGGCTAAGTTTTTAGTACCCCTCAATTCTTTGTTTGGTTACAAAGTGTGATATAACTTATTTCAAGATTAATAATTATTATTGAGATAAATTATCCCTACTTGTGGGTGGAATACTAATCCCGAGATAACTTATGCGGGATAAAAATGTAAATGATCTCTTTTATAAACAAACAACTTATTCTTAGAGAGTGTTTTTTTTTTTTTTTTGTAAATAAACAACTTATTCTTAGAAATTATGTCATGCATATTTGACAAACCAAACAACCAATAAAAATAATCTCAACAAAACTAATCTTATCATAAGTTATTCCAACATAATTTATACCATCATAATTAATCACAACATAACTTGTCTTCAAATCAAACAACCTCTAAATACTTTACCACCCACATGTAGATTCGTACACACCTCGAGAATACTTTAATTACGTTATTAGACTCTTAATAATCATAATTATTAACTGATCACTTCAGGGAGTGTAAAGATATAGTATCTGGGTCTAACTCAACTCTAAAAGCTAGCTCATGAGGGGTTTGTCTAAGTCCATATAAGGAGACCAATGCAAATTCTCATCCCTCTATCGAGGCGGGACTTCTTAACACTCTCATGCACACCTAGACCTCAACTGGAGCGTGAACACTTCTAAATGGGAGCCCAACATTGGTGAACAACAAATTGGAATGAGTTTGGCTCTGATACCATGTAAAGACATGACACATGACCTAACTCAACCCTAAAAGCTAACTTATGAGGGGAGATTTGTCTAAGTCCTTATAAGGAGACCAAATTTTCATCCTCTACTGAAGTGGGACTTCTTAACCGAAAGGTTCAAGATTTCTTCTTCTTCCTACAAAAGGAGAAAAACAAAGAAATAGATACAACATTACTTTTCTCTATAATTGTACTTAATTATTAATTATTTAATAAGTTTTTGGTGGTGTCGTGAAAGCTTAATTTATTAGAGACAAATAATAATTACAATTTCATAAATAAATAAATTGCTCTGGATTATTGTTGCATTTCGACATTACACCATAAAAGTGCTCTTGATCACATGAAACATGTTCTCAAAGATACTCTACCAAAGACAAATTAAACGAATTAATTAGCTAATAATTTACTGCTATGACACTCATGCCTTAGCTAATTAATTAATTCCTTTTCTTTTTGAGACCATGAATATTTTTACTCCCTTCGTTCGGATTTATTTGTCAAATATTTTCTAATTTTATTTTTAAATTTATTTGTCATTTTTGACAAATCAAGAAAGGACAAAAAATTCCTATTATACCCTCAATTTATTACTCCCTCGGTCCAACAATATTTGTCCACTTTATGAAATCAATGGAAAAATTTACACTTAGTTCCTAATTTACCCTTTTTATTAATTATAATTATTTTCCTATTACATTACTTTTCTACTTATAGTTTCTTAAGAAATGAGCAAAGTCAATAGTGGATAAGTATTATGAACAGAGCGAGTAACATCGAGTTAATATTTTTTTGAAAAATATAGTGAATAAATATGTTTGAACTCTATCAATTAATAAAAATAAACTAGTAAACTTACTATAACAATTATTATTTTCTTAATAAATCTACTTAGTCAAAACTTGGCAAATAAATTCAAACAAGAGGGATTATTTTAAGAGAAGTTAAAATTGACAGATCATAGAGCAATAAAAGGAGAATAAACTTCTCATATTATTGATGCTTTCAATTTATAGTGGCAAAAACATGCATGGAGAATTTAATATTTATAAATTAAATATAGTTTAATTAATTAGTAGATCATAATTTAAAATACTAATAATATCATATAGAATGGGAGAAAAGAAGTGTGAAATTGCATGTCACCACTAAAAGTGGAAGCTTCTTCGGAGGAACAAACTAAAATAATTATTTCACTATTTTTATTTGTCCACTATACTAAAAATAATTATTTAATAATATTTATCTAGTTTAAAAAATCAAGAGATAATTTATCATTTTATTTCTATTTTACCCTTACTATTAAATATTATTCAATATCTAATACATTTTTCAAAACATTAAATTCAATATATTCAAAGGGTAATGCAGTACTCCCTCTGTTCCTATTTAGTTGTCATCATTTTAGATTTCACGCTCCTTATATTGTTGGTCAAATTCGTATTTTCAATGTTAATAACTCTCAAGAGATAAATAGGAATAACATTGTCATTTATGCATTGATTTTGTGAAATGACAAATAGTGTCTATTTTTAGTGAGGACGATGTATAAATAGGACCGGATGGAGTAATATTACCCCTATTTTTTTTAGTGTCAAATTAATGGTGGACAATCATTGTTAGACGTAAGTTATAAAAACACATTAATTTTTGCAATAATTAATGGTTTAGCCAAAGAATCTATGTGAAGTTGTGAACCGTTATTTGGTTCCATTAATTCTTTTGGCACTTTAACTAGTTTAACTAATTAATTAAATGATTTTTTTCAAGTCACTATAGGGTTCATATTTGCTGAAGATCATCAAACAATTAAGAAGCTTCCTTAAATAATTATTAGTACAAGTCCTAGAACAATAATTCATTAGTCCACTTAGCTTCCATCCACGAAATATAATAACACATAAAATGATCAATAATGTATTTTATATGAGCATTTATTAATTTAGACGGAAGTTAATTATCATCACAATATATTATCATTAATAAGGAGATTAATCAATGTGTTTAATAATTAATTAATGAGATATCCTCTTATCCCTCTTATTTTCAGTTAATAAACTAATTTGTCTATGATAAAAGTGGAGTACCAACTTAGACATTATATTTTTTTCCTATCACATGGGAACAATTCTCAAGTTAATTAACTACCTTTATTTTCTTTTTTTTAATTACTGATTTTGGTTGAGTTGGTAAGCAATTTAATTAACACATGATTGCTTATTAATTAATTATAAATCAATATAATGTAGACAAGAAATATGTGATTATGGGTTAATTTATTTTAAGCATGATAATTAAAATTAACTAAAACCAATCAAAGCGGGCCATGAATTGATCTCCATAAAGTATTGGTTCTTTCCTTCTGACTAATAAGTTTAAACTCATGGACTTAACTATATAATACACTAAACAATTAAACTAAATTCACATTATATGTTGGAGGGTCCTCCTTAGGCATTAGACAACAAATATTTCATTTTTTTTATATATATATTTAAGGGTTTAATCATTTTTAATTGTATATTGTATTTTTGTTTTAATACGTATTGAAACATGAATTTCAACCTAGTGCTTTGACATGCATCATTCAAGATACAATATACTATTAAATAAAATCTTCTCATTTGTTAGATGAATATTATTAAGTTCAAATGAAAAAAGCAACAACATATTTTAGTGTAATTTTATAAATGAGATCTGAGTGTACATAATTTCATTTTTATCTTGTAAAGATAGAGGTTGTATCTGATAGACCCTTGAAGCAAATAAAAAACAAGTATGAAAAGAAACTATAGTAGTAGTAAATTAAAGAAGCTATGTTGAACAAATATATAAAGGAGATACAGTAGCAACAACAAATAATACGATAAGTCAGAAGCTAATAAACTTACCCTTGGGTCATTGGATTTGAACTTGTCATGTGAGCCTCTGTCAAAATTAAGGGCAAGTTCATGTCAAAGAATAATGGGAGAGGGTGTGTGTGGTTATATTTGGTCGCAATGAATAATAGAAGGAGAATATTTGAACGAAAGTATAATAAGAGATATATTTAACATATTTTTTTTAGAAAATGGATATATTTGACTTTTTTTCGTAGTAAGCTCGATAAATTACATATAGGAAAAATAATATTTTTTGCCATATTATTGTTGTGTTCAATTTTATGATTAACACACCATATTATAGTGGTTATATATTGAGAGCAAAGGCAAGAAGTAATTTTATGTGTTGAAAGATCAAACTGAGATACAAAAAATGCTACTTTCTAAATGCCAATGTTTGGTATGTTGTAGCCTATATATCGAGTTACTGTTAATCATGTATTCACGTGCGGAGCTAAGCGAGAGTTTAAGGTTCAAATAAATTCAGTAGCTTTTTCAGACTTTATATTTGTATTAAAAAAATTAAATAAATACATATGTATATTAACTGGTGAACTCCCTAAAAAATTGACTGACAGTTTAGTGATAAGGAGGGGTCATATAAACACTTTCCACACTGAAGTTATGGGTTTGGCTCCGCCTCTGCATGTATTATAGATGATAGATTTTTAATACTCCTGCATACATTTTTACAATTCTCAAGCAACATAGTAGCCTGTTTGATCAAGATTTTAAAATCACTTATCTGAAAAGCATTTTTGTCAAAGTATTCTTAATTTTTTTTTAATATAGTTTTAAAGAGTAACCATTTTTGTTTGGCTAATCAATTTCATAAACACTTTTACCAATAATTTTTATAATTATAAAAACAAAACAAAGGCACACACGAGACACAACTTGTAAAAGCAACAAGGGGATTAACACATGCATGAGAATTGTAGCCAACTTGATACATAATTGTCTTTATCTTTAAACTTAAAACTAAATTAATAAATGCTTTTTATTTATTTAACCAACAATATTCAACACCAACTCATAACTAATCTGAATTCCCATCCAATAGGTCCAATCCTGATAATCATAAATTGGACTAGTACTAGTATTATATTGTTATAACATGTCTTAACATTCTAAAGCATCTATTTATTTTCATATAAATATATTATATTTTTGGAATTAAAGACAAGTTTTAATTTCTAATATTTTTTGTATAGTTGAAATACACTTTTGAGTCAAAGATTTTCGATATGTTCAACACAATGTCTTTATTCTTATTTTTTGGGGAATTAATTTTATAAAAAAGGAACATAAAGTTGGTAAACAATGAAACACTCAAAAAAATCAGGTGTTACTTTAATATAAGTGCATTTATGTAATGTAATCTAAGTCAATCCAAATAATAATTAATATAATATATCTTAATTTTGCACTAATCTATCTTCTTCTTTTTTAAGATTTCTCTGGTCAATCGTCAACACTAATAATGGGTTAGGTTAGTTTTGGCATGATTTTATAGAATCCTTTCAACCAATCAAAGTTGGCCACGCCATTTAAGGGTTGTTGATAATGACTTAATTACATTATTTCTTAATTAATTAAGTATTGGCGCATTAATCTGTTCTAATGTTTGACAACTCCTCTTAATCAAAATATTTGGTATGAGATTAAGACTCTTTAAACAAAGTTAACCAATTGTTTAGTAATAGTTTCTTCCTCTCTTTTTTTTTTCGAAAAAAAGAGAAAGAAAGTAGTTTGATTTCGGGAGAATCTAAATAATTTAGTTGGTTGATTATCTGAACTTTTACATTATTGGTGAGGGTTCGATTCCCACCTTATAATCCCCTCTTCTCATTTTCCCTTCCCCTGTCCCTAATTTTTTTAAAATAAAAAAGATTATTTATATAAAAAAAAATTTAATAGCTCAATTAATTAATTATTTGAACTTTTACATTAATGGTGAGTCCCTTCCGTCATTTCCAATCTTTAAAAAGAAAAAGAAAATAAAGAGTAGATTTCTTCTGAGGAAATTGTGTCTTTTTAAGGTAAAACCAATAATTATAGCAATTATTTGTTTTAATGTTTAGCCTAATTTGGCAATTAAAATTAAGGATGAGGCATAGGTAGGAGCCTAGCCAGCCAATATTCATGCATTACATTTCTCTTGGTGATAACATAAGAGAATTATTCATTCTTATCAACGTTTTAATTTATTATATATCAATAATAGAAATATTTATATAATCATGTTACTTCATTTTAAAATTATAGTAAAAATTAAAAGTTTGAGTTAGTGATTGCCCAATTAAAATTGGTCAAATTAATTTAAGGGTCAAAAATAAACATTTTACAAAGTGTATTAACACAATGATAACCTGCAAAATTAACATGGTAAAGAAAACTTAATTATACTAGGTAAAACTTCTTATTTTTTTTACCTGTGGGTATTTATTATGAGATGCACTTTAATAAGAGTAATATACTAGTTGTGCTTTCATGCTTTGCCAATAATATTTAATCATTACTTGGATTTATTTTGCTGTAAAAAAAAAGAAGAGACCCCATGGATTTGTAACATCAAAGTTTAATGTATCCTCAACTACTATATGTAGGCTGTAGCTAGCTACGTACTACTGATAAGGCCTCGATATAATAACACCATATTTTATCCAGGAATTATTAATTTATAGGCAGAATTAAAATTTAAAATTTATATAATTTTAGATTTCAATTTAATAAGTTAGTATTATTAAAATAACAATTTATATATATTTAATAAAATTTTAAGACCAATACGAATTTTGAATAAAAATATTAGATATTGTCGAACTCATATTCAACACTCTAGGGGTCGTTTGGTGTGAGGGATAAAAATAAATAGTAATAAGATAAAAAATTTATATTTGGTTTGGTTGCCATGTTTGGGATAATTTATCCCGCCATTTATATCATATTGATAGAATAAGTTATCTCATATATATGGTGGAATAAGTTATCCCAGGATAGCTAACCTCAGGATAACTAATCCTGGATAGCTTGTTCTCAATCAAATGACTATGTCCCTCGTCCTTACCATAGGTAAAAAGTTTTACATTACGTAAAATTATATTGATAGCATAACATTTCTACACGTGGTGTTTTTGAGATCATGTACTTCCTTTAATGTCCTCGAGCTATTAGGAGTTGTTTAGTGTAAGATATAAAGTATAATAATTTTAGAGATAAAATGCAGAATTATTTTATTTAACATTTGTAGTCCTTGAAATATTTATCCAACCATTTATATTATAGTGATGCAATAAGTTATTATATATATATATATGGTGAAATAACTTATTTTAGAATAACTTATTCGAAATAATTTGTTTCCAATCATACGGCCCATTTAGTATATTAAAACAATTCAAGATGGTTTTCACTATCAAATCGATGGATCAGTTGATTAGAGTCTGCTTGAATTTACTTTTCGCTTTTGATTTATAAGTCTAATAAGTTAAAAATTTTAATTTATGATTTTTAACCTATTTTAAATATTTTTGCTTAAAATTAAATACTTATAAACATTTTTTGACTTATTCAAACACTTTAAAAATACTTAAAAATTATTTTAGCTTAAAAACATTTAAAAGAAGTCAATTCATAATATCTCATTAAAGTGAGTTCGTGTGTAAGCATTTAAAACCCTACTCATAAATTGTTAATCCCGTACTGCCTAGTACTAGTAAATATTTTTTATGGCCCTTCAATTTTTGGGTATCATTATAGGTGGAAATAATGAATTTAATTTTTAAGAGTTATTTCATCATTAAGTATACAGGAGTAGAAGGTATTATAAGTAATGTTGACATAATTAGCAATGCTATTATACTAGCATTAGTCATGTTGATTTTTTTTTAATTGAACGGTTTTATTTGGTGTATAAAAAATAGCATGTATTGCATACATTCTTCTAAACAGAGGAGTATTTTTGCTTACAAAAATTCTTTCACAAAGTATAGTGAAAGCGATGTGAATTTTTTTGACGAATAATTGTGTCTTTGATTGATGCTAATGCATGCGAGCATTAAAAACCCTTGTAAAATATATTGCTAATACTATACATTTGTCTCGTATTAATCATATATATATAATATCAAATAAAGTGTACATTCATTCTACATAATTTGAGTAAGTGTATCAAACATAATATTATTAGTAATACACAAAGCCAAAACATACATTATTTTATTTTTTCTAATACATCCCGATGAAGGGAAGAAACTCCCACATCGGTGAAAAAAGGTCTACAAGGTCTCTTTATAAGACTTGTACAATCCTTTTTCCTTTGAGCTAACTTTTTTAAGTTTGAATCAGATAATGAAACTCCGAATAAAAGAATGTTCAAATCCTAGCATAAGGAGTAGGAGTGGGGGTGGAGGGTGGAGTTCGACTTCCTTATAAGGTTTAAACAATTTTCCTCCATTCCAACTAGGTTTTGAAGTGTGAGTTAAGTTCAAAGACTAATTTAAAATTAGTTTTTGAAATACGAGTTAAGTCCAAAGTCTAATTTTACACGATTTCTTAAGTTTTTTTTAATATTAACCCTATTGCATTTTTAAACTAATGAGTTCAGATTTGCTATTTATTATATAATTTTAATATATTTATATACTCATTAAATTTATATATCGCATAAAAAAAATGAATTCCAAACATAATATCCTCCTTTAGGTATCACTATTAGGAACGTCCTACACAAGTTTTCCTATCAACCACTTGTTGAGATCAATTGAGTTTTGTCCATCCATTAAAAACTCGTGGTGTTACTAAACTCTATACAATTTCCTTATAAAACAAAACTTTGGCAATATTATATGTCACTAAAATGTTCATAAATATAGTAAAGTTGGGCATATGCTAAGCAAAAGCCAACCTTTTATTTTAATTTAACAAATTAAGAATTTTTTTTATTCTCATATTATGTTTAATATCAAATAATTATATGCAAAAATAATAATCGAATTTAAAATATTAAAATATTATTAATAAGGTTAAATTTAATAAATATATTTTTAATTAATGTTTTCTTAAAAAAACAGACGAGGATCAAATAATATGAAATAAATATCGCAAAAAGAGAAGCACGTATGTGGCTTACGCTTAATGGACGAAACAAGTGAAGTATACGCATTGCTATGTGCTCCATTAATTGACTCCACTTTAATTTCACCTTTTTTTTGGTAAATGAAAAGGACTTTTTATCGTTTTATTTTATTTTTCCCAATTATTTTTGTCTACTTTTTTAATTAATAAAAGGTTAGTCATTCGCTCAATCTATTTAATATTTTCAATATAATCTCACAATATTGAATCTTGAAAGAATAGAACGTCCACAAATCTTATCCCTAACTTAGAGGTAGAAATATTGTTTTTGATAGATTTTTTAAGTCGACAAAGAATGTATTGAGTGTCTTTAAAAATTACAAAATTAAACATGCCATTTGCATAGTTACAAATAAGAAATTATAAAAAAGAGAAATAAATATATTTTTTGAAATGGGAGGGAATAATATTTTCCCCCTCGAAATGTAATTAAGATAGTACATTTTTTATTCCTTTCCTATAAATGTTGGGATATATATATGCACAACGGAAGCATACCAAAATCTTACGGCTTACATGAATTATAGATAACCAATACCGTTTATGCTAGAACACATAAACTTGCTGAAATTTAAATCGATAAATACCTCTTAAAACGTGAGCAGATACCTTCAAGCGAATCCCCAAGTTAGACAGACCTTCAAGCAGATCCCCAAGTTAGACAACAACTATGATCTTCCACAGTGATCCCAAGTTCACTTTCGAACTCTCTCAATACTTGGGTGGGGAAGTATCGAATAGAAAACTAATCCATCTTTTTCTGGGTTAGGAGAATCTCTATTTATAGAGATTTCTTCCCCAATCCAAAAAGGAGAAGAAAACACACGCCTACTCCTTTTTCCTCTAAGAAATAGGATTCTGAGTTCTAGTTAAATATGGGCACTGGAGGGACCACAAAATTAATTACTGAGGCTTCCTATTATGGAAATAATTCCAAATAATTAATTTGAATTATTCTTACCATAATAAATTACAAATCATTCCACTAGAAATTCGTAATTGCACTCCTCTATTTATTTTTCGTAATTCCCCATTAAACACTTATGTAATTCCCCATGTTAAGATTTCACATACTAATCAATAAATTAAATTACTGACGAATTTAACTTAATGATTAATTTCCTTTAGAGCACTACTTAACTTATTTCATGTGTCGGATTCATAAATCCACTTGCAAGGTTTGACACGATGAAAACTTATAAGTTTCTCAAAAAGGCATATCAATCAATCTGTATAACGAGACATGGATTCCATCAACTAACTTATTATGTCACCAATATATATTATTATCATCCAACTTATCAGGCATATTGACCCATCTCAGAATCTCACCTTTTAATAAATCAAAACGATAATTAATATATACAGATCATAATAGTTATATCAGGATTAAGAATATAAGTACATTTAATAGTTTAGAGAATATGTTTTGTCAGTCAGTCAGTCTAAAACAACTATCTCTACTCGGTCCCGTTCAATACATACAAAATGCACTAGCACAAGAAGTTGGAACTACACCGTTCCCATAGTCAAGATAAATTACATATAATCTTGTGCTACAATCGTACCGATGGCATGTCCAATTTCTATCATAGATTGTGAACAAAAAACTTTATACTTATAAGAATCGATGATTTAATCCTCTGTGTATAAGCTAAAACTCTACACACTAAATTATCTACTATATAAGTAAACAGACACCATAAACGAATATATGATCTATTAAAATTGAGCAAATATTTATTCTATAATAAATATTATTTCTTAACACATGGTTAATAGTATATATCCCAACAATAAATTCATGGTACTAATAATACATATCTTAATACACAATATAATGCTTAATAATTAGTTATACATAACAGAAAGAAGTACACCAAACAAAATATTACTAATACACAAATTGATTCATACATGATTTTTGCTAACACACTAATCAATCGACCACAAACGTAACACCTTTCATCTGGCTTGTTAATTAATACATTGGTCTATTCATTTGAGTCATAATTAAATCCAAATAAGCCTTTAATTAAAAATTATGAGGCTTTACACTTATCTTGAATTTGTCTATCCCCCCAACCCACCATCTTTTTTTTAATAAATAAATAAATAAAATAAGTACCTGTCTTCTGCTAGGATTATGAGACATGTTGTAAGTGTAGGAACCAAATCATAGAAAAACTTAAAAGAAATCCACCAAATCATTTCAAAATTAAACACTTGGACGAAGTGATATCATAAGAAAATTGTTAATTTCCCAGGTGTTTACCTTTTCACAAAGCCAGAAAAAAATAAACTTACCTCATCAGGCAAATATATTTTAAAATATCCAATAATAAATAAACTATAATCTTAAATAAAATTTACGGTAAATTGATTAGCCTAGTCACTGATTCGTGTTAATTATTTGAATTTATCCCAATTAAATTTGAGGGGTGTATTGTTCTATGTTCGACACGTTTAATCTAAATCAATTATAAAAAAACTCAAAAGTAAACCATTGAAATTATCTTAAAATTATAATTAAGTGGTTAACTAGATTACTACTGGATTCACTTTCACTGTTAAATTCATAGTATTAACTATTAAGCACATTTTTCAACTTTAATTATGGTTTAAAATTAGTTGTCTTGACAAGTGTCTGATCTGTTTTATTAATTTAAACTAAACACAATCTAATCCTCGTCACATCTTGTTGGCTCAAACAAAACATTGTCTTTCTCAATTTATTTAATCATGAATTCACATCCATACTTTTTTTAAAAATATATTATTTCTATATTTTCATTTTTTTATTAATGCAATTTTACGGACTAAGAATTTAAGACAAAAAATTATATGTTTTTTCAATTATATTCTTAAATTCCATTTTTTTTAATAGTGTTCATTTCTCAAGAAATTATATATTGTATTTATTGATTGTTTAATGTAAATACCTTTTTTTCTCTAAAATATCACTTATTTTGAGATGGAGAGAGCAGTAAATAGTAATTACACAATTTAGAGCCTATTTGGATTGACTTAAAAGTTAGTTAAACTACGTTTAAGTCATTTTTAGTTTTTAGAAGTGTTTGAAAAAATTAAAAACAACTTAACATAAGTTAAAAATGACTTTAACAAAGTTAAAAACGAAAAACATGTCTCTCCCTATTTTTATTTTTTGACTTAAAAAGTCATTTAAGTTTGACTTTTTATTTTTTCACTAAAAAAACTATTTTTTAAGTCAATCCAAATGGATTCTTAATACTCCCTCTATCTTGATTCATATGATGCTTTTTTTTATTATTATTGGAAACTTATTTAAGAAAGAAAGTAAGACGGTATTTGTAGTTTATAGTTTAAATAAGTCATAAATATTTATGTGATTATAAATTATTTTATTAAGAATAAAATAAAAATATTAGAATTAAATAATTTTTAAATATAGAAAAAAATTAATTTTTTAAAAACAAACTAAAAGAAAAATACATCAAATAAATTAGGATCGAAGGAGTAATTACAAAGACATTTGTTTGTTACTAACGTAAATATAGAGTAATTTTCAATGTCATGTTTGGTTGCTCAAATACAATTGCATAATCATATTCTTTTATTTTAACATAAAAAAGGTTAATTTTTTTAAAATAAATAAATAAACTTTTTTCAGATGAAAATGTGAAAAAATTTCAATGTATGACATATACATGTCTATAAAAATATACAAATATTATAGTACTCGTATTTATTGTAGGACAAATCACTTTTTCAACTTAAATTAACGTAAATTATAAGTAACCTTAACAAGTGTCTGATCCGGTTAATTAATTTAATTAAACACAATCTAATCATCGTCACCATTTGTTGGCTGAAAGAAAACAATTAATTTTCTCAGTTCATGAATCTATAATCTACATCGTCACCCTCTTTTATTAAATTTTTTTATTTTTTGTTTCTCTTCGGGTACAATATTTATATTAGAGCTTAATTATATTAGAATTCGTGCATTATTGGGTTTATATCGGAGGTATTGTTCTTGACGATATTTTTTTCTTTTTTAAGAGCTCAAACCCAGACATCTGTGATTTGAGTAAGGGCTGAGGAATCCAAATTTTGCTGTTGATTTAACATTTTTAATTTAAAAAATCATAATATATATTTGTAAAGCGTTTTCAACCTAAATTACTGTACAAAATTGTCTTCAACAATGTGATCAAACTTTTTTTCTTCTGTTAATATATAGTCAAGATATTCTCTTAATTAAGTACTTTTTAAAAAAAATAATTCTCACGTGTAAGAATAATAGTATCTTTTTTTTTATTTTTGGTAAAAGAATACATTAATGAATCAATGCAAAAATAGTTGTATTAACAAAAGCAAATTATTTAATGATGACCAGTAAAATTAATTGAGCCATCTAAAGTGGAACAAAGGAATATTTATTCAAAAGTTTATTTGCTAATTATGTTGTTAATTCAACACGGTAAAGCCATACCAATGTGATAATTAATGGAATAAGATGAAAAACGAATTTAACTATCTGTAATAACTTACAAATTTAACTAATCGTCTAAATATTTTTTTCTCATATGATGTTTTATTCAAAAGATATATTTACACCACAATTTAAAGATCACTTTTTGAGTAAATCGAAAATCATATAAGTGAAGAAAATTTCACCAAATAAAAGTTTTAAAAAATGATTAGAGGCAATGTTACAATACTAATAACACATGTAAAATGTTCATAATGCTTCTATTGATTAAATATATATAGTAATGTTTACCTAATGACCTGAACAGTGAAAAGCATATAATAATATAGTATATTCCTCATTTAGTAATCTCTTTAAATAGCTGGAAAATAGCTAGAAGAACCATATTCCTTTCTACTATATATATATATATATATATATATATACACACTTTTTGGATTTAAAGAATATGCATCTACAATAGAATTCTTTTACACTATTATATATATTTTAACATGTTATATCAGGTTTAATACTATTTTTATTATATAATTAATTTTTATCTTCATGACCTAATTATATAAATATTTTATATATTAGTGTATATATTTAAATTCATGTCTTCTTTTTTATTATGGTATTATATCGGAAAACAGATTTTGGAAAAGGCAAGTTATAATATCTCATAACGATTGTAGTTTTGTGGAAAACTTAATATTTATCATTGCGATTTTCTTGAAGTAATATTATAATTATGTTGACTTTGTAAGAAAATTTGTTTCATTAATGAATAGAACTTCTATTTGTTTGTTTTCAATAAAAATGACTTCAAATATAAGGCATGCTTCATTTTATAGTTGAGAGAGACAAATATAATTTGACACAGATTGCTTAAGAATCTTTAGAAAATCTTTAGTCAACCTTAATTACTAGTACTAACAAAAAACAATCCAATAATTCTCCTTTATTTAATTAAAATAATTAAAGCCAATCAGTTTCGAATTTATGGCAGTAAATAATCAAGCAAAATATTTTAAAATAAACCAAAAAAAGACAAACCCCCTCTACACACAACTCCATTCTATGGCTCAAATCACAACCAATCAACCAATAACACATAAACAAATTTCATGTCTATGTTTAACTAAAATCATGTCTATGTTTATTTAACTAATAAAATAGAGTCTTGGTGGAATGGATAAAATCATTCTTTCATTAATTAGAGGTTTTGAACGCGACTCTTAAACGTAGAAAATATCATGTTATAGATCTAGCACTTTCAACATTGGTGGAGGTAGAGATAGAGGTAGAGGTAGAGAGGTGAATAAACCTCATTTGTTGAGAAATTAACTATATAAATAAGGTAAAAATAATTTAATTATGACAAATATATTAATGTTGAATCTCCTTGATATAAGATATGTTTTTGAATATCCTTTTTAAAATTCTTACACTATCATGGGTGTGCATTATTTGTATTAAACCGAAAAAACAAATCAAATTCTATTTTGGATTGGTTTTTTGGATTTTCGATTTGGTTTTGGATTAAACCAAAAAATCAAACCGAAAAGAGAAAAATCAAACCAACCCAAATTTATTTTGGTTCAGATTGAGTTACACTTCTTCAAAATCAAAAATAAAAAAATTCAATTAAAATAGTACAAAACCAAACCGAAAAATCGTATGCATACCCCTATACACTACCATTGCTTTCACCTTAAATGAGCCTTATAATGACATGCATGAATCTAAATTAGTGACATTGTAATACACATTTGAGACATTGAGTAATGAACTGGATATGATCCTTTCACTGTTAGTCAAAGATTTTGAGTTTAAGCCTAAGATATTTTAACAAACTTGCTAGGGAGTCAGGGGCGGAGCAACATGATTGTTAGGACACCCTTCGTCGGAAAAAAAATCGTATATATAAGTAAAATGATATTCTCTTTGTCCCAATTTATGTGAAACTTTTTGTTTTTTGAGAGTTAAACAATTTAACTTTGACCGGAAATTTGCGTATGAAATCTTCAAATTTTTTGAAATGAAATTTACATATTTGTAAACTACGTAAAAAGTAATATAAGTCACAATGATTAATAATTCAAAATGTTAAAAGGATCTATGAAAAACTTATAGTCAAAGATAGACTTGTTTGAATCTCGAGATCCAAAAAGTGCCACATAAAATACGACAGAGGAGTACATGAATTGATTAAATGACATATTTTGAACATTTTTATTACAACATGCTATTGTAGCCCAACGATTTCAAATGCCTCAAATGAGCAAGTGTTTGAATCTTGCAAGCAACAATTTCCTCATTTTTAAAAAAAAAAGAGCTTTTGTTGTACAATTTCTGAACACCCTTCGTGCAATTCCTAGCTCCACTCTTCTTTCTCTTAGATTTATCTACACAGTGCGATTTCAAATTAGTTAGGATTTTAACGCAAGTATGGGACATTGATTGATTTTTTTTAGGAAATCAAAATAATAAAATGTCCAAATTAAATTAAATTACCTTTCTAACCCCTACAATCTTTTTTATTGACATGAATATCCTTTTCTCCTTCTCCATCATTATATAAATAGAGAACCAATTAAAGCTTTTTGCTTTTCCGAGGTAAAGTCAAGCTTCAATATTTTCCTTTTCATTTCATAGACCAACCAATATTTTCCTTTTCTTTCTCTGTGCAAAAAACACAACTGAAAAGGAAAGATCCATAAATATGAATTACAACTAAAAAAAAAAAATACTCTCTTTTCTCTTCATCAACAAAAATTATATGTCTTTCACTTCCTTTCAAAAATCAAGATATTCTATCAATCAATATATGTAAGTATTGTCAAAATAATCATCAATGCCATTCACTCTTTACCAAAAAAAGAAAAAAAAACACCAATTTTATTACTCTGTTTTTCTCTCCTCTCTTACTCTGTTTTTTTTTTTCTTGGAACTTTACTTGGGTATGGGTATACAAATTCTTCACTGATTTTTGAGTTCAGAATCTTAATATCTCACATGGGTTTTCATTTTGAACAATTTATTTTTTATTCTTATAAACTTGTTCAAAGTGAAAAAAAAATGTTTATATCTCCACTCTGTATTCCATTCTGTAAAGTTCATTAAACCAAAAGAAAAAAACATAAAAAAGTAGGATTATTTAACAACTTTTTTTGAAAATTTAATTATTTTTGGGTTGGTTTCTTTGTGTTTACTCTTCTTTCTTAGTAGCTGTCTCTAAATCTCCTGCAAATGGGTTTTTTATAATTTTAATTCCATCGTTGAAAACTTCATTAATGACTTATTTATAGCACTAAACTATGTATAGTTGATAATATATATATATATATTTCAAATTTTCTTTTGTGTTCTTATGTTGACTTAAATACATATCTTATAAATGAAAATATTAATACCATCTTCTTCATTTTTTTTTTCCAGCTTCATTGGTGGCCATGAAAACAGAGCAAAAGTTATCCAAGGTATAATTTTTTTTACCCTTTCTTTTTGTTTGATCAGTTGGATATTTAGTATGTTTTACGCATTAAATAGACTGCTCCTCCGTTAATTAGACGTATCGAGTATGAAAAAAAAATATAGAGATAGGCCCCCATCAGACAATAAGGGCCTTGTACAATGGGTGTTGAGCGTGTTAATAAATATATATACAAGTATTAACATCGTCCTGACATAAGATAAGAGTTAAGAGGTTGTAAAAATTGCTTGAGTTTGTGTATTTTGTGTCTTAATAAAAATCTTGGTTCCGCTTATGTTATACACACAGTAGTGGGTTCTTGAAAATCTAATGAGTTGATCTTAACCTTTTTTTTTTTTTGCAGTCTTCGTGGACTAAAGTGGTAGTTAGGAAATGGTTGAATATGAGGAGCAAATCTGAGGAATTTCATTCCGATCAAATAATAGATGGTAATATTTTCACATTTATTGAAAATTTTCAACTTTTTTTTAATGTATATTTTTTTTTATTATGTATGAAAGTAAGATTTTTTTTTTCTTTAGTGATGGGTGGTAGAGGTGAAAGAAGAAGAAAGAGTTGCTCCGACGACGGGAGTTGCGCCGTCGTGCCGGAGGAATTATCGGGTAAGAATCTCCGGTGATCGGAGGAGTTTTTATTTTTTTTAAAAATATTTCCGGTGAATTGCAGCTTTTTATTTTGGTTTTGATAGAATCATAAATGAACTGTATGCATCTTTGCCGTTGATTTGATGGACTTTTTTAATAATGTGATTTGACGTATAATATAATCACTATTATGGGTTAATATCTAATCATTGCTTCTCCTTGTGCCACGTGTATGTGGCCTTACCTAGGCTCTAGTTTGTTTTTATTTTTTTAATTTATGGATACAATTATACGAAAAAAGAAAATATGGAAGAGGAGATTACAAAGTGAAACGATAAAATAAAATTAATTAGCCAAATTTGTTGACTAGGCTCAAAGGCAATCTATGGAATAGCTTGTGGTTATGATAATATTTTTACTTTTTTTTTTTTTTTGTTAGTTATAACTCAATCAAAATATCTATTATTTACACTAGATTAATTGATGAATAATTTTTATTTAATTTTAGTGTATTTGGTTAAAGATGAAGTTTGTATTGCTCTTTATATTATTTATAATGAAAGTATGGAAAAAAAATTCAATATGCAGCAATTTATAATTTCAATTGAAAAAAAATAATCCTAAAAAGATCTATTGCTTGTTATTTTTTTTTTATTTCTAATGTGTAAAAATAAAAAGAGATCTCGTGAAAAAGACAAAGAAAATTAAAGAAATTTTGTAAAAGATTACAAAACTAATTTATATAAAAGTACAAATGGGAAGAGATCGATTTTATGATTTATTACAAATGTTCTTTTAGCAATATTACCCTTTCACATGAAATCAGTAAAATATTACATTAAAGTTGGGTAAAATAATTGCATAATTGTTTTATTATGTTTATTTTTCTTTCGTTTAAATTTATAATTTGCAGATCATTTTTTTTTTCAAATTCTGATGCAATTATTATTTTGATAAATAAGAAACTAAACTATGAGTTGTTATATTTCATATTTTTGAGAAGCAGAAAGGTGGTTGATGGAAAGAAATGGAGGAATTGAAGAGCCAATATTGAGTGAAAAGACTTCCACTCATCAAAACCTCAGGTAAACCAACAAAAACAAATATTCCATTGTTTCTTTTTAGTTGTCATGATAAAATTTGACATAGACCTAAAAATAATAATTAAGGAATATTATTTGATCAATATATCCTTTCTTAATCTTTAATCTTTATCTATATATTTGTGTCTCTTAATTCTAGAATAATTAATGTTAAGGGCAAAGCTGAAAAAATTATTAATTCTCTCTTTGATTATTTTAATTGAGAACTAACATGACAACTACGCATTCCGTTTCATATTAGTTGATCATCTTACCATAAATAATTGTCCATATTAGTTGATCACTTTACTCAATCAAGAAAACATTAATTAAATTTTTCTTATATTGTCCTTGCAATTAATTTTTTTATAAAAGTGGTCACATTTGTTTGTGAAATTCCAAATTTTTTAACGGGTGAATCAGTAAAATTATTTTCTTATTTATAATTTTTTAATATACGTGTAAAAAAGAAAGTGATCAACCAATAAAAGACGGAGGAAGTAGACAAGTAGTGTATATTTATGAAATTTCCCAAAAAAAGTGTAGAATTTGATGCATAACCATGTTATAGTTCATGATTAGATCTTATAATTTGATTAATTAATGTAAGAGAGAATAAATTTGGAATTAATAAAGCCAGAACATTGAACCAGAAGCCGCATATTATGCTTAAGTACTTTTTTGGGCCATGTGAAACTATAGTTAGCTGGTTTCCATAGGCTTTCTAAATAGATACTACAACACCTTTTTAGTTAACTTAGAAATTATTTAATCCATTTGATGATTAATCTTCATGTGATGTAATGTAGTGTAATATGCACAAGTACATGTAGGTGATGATTAGTAATCCAACAATTGTTGGATGAAATGGACGATTTATCTTTTGAGAAAATTCACTCTTTTTAGTTTTTTGAGTTGAGTTAAACGTTCATTATCATGTAACGAGATTAGTACTATCAGGCCTATCAAATTCTTGTTTTCGTGCATATTATCTTGTTTACACTCTAGTTGTGAAGGATAGAAGTGAAATAAATTTCTTGAATTAATTCTTTTTTTTTTTCAAAATAATATTTCAAAAGTGATCCAAAGTAGTGATAGTGAGAGTTGAACTTACATGCAATTAATTGGTGACTTTGATATATATATTTATTTTTGGATGTGCTTTGTCTCTTGAAAAATTATTATTCTTATGATGTAAAAATAATGAATAGGATGTTCGTGGGGACATGGAATGTAGGAGGCAAGTCACCACAAGAAGAATTGAACTTGGCTGATTGGTTGAATTCTAGTGCACCAGCCGATATTTATGTCCTCGGGTACGTAAATTTTATTTAGATATATAACTGTTCTGATTGAATATTCAAACTTATAATTTTAATCTAATATTTTAAACTCAATTTTAAAAATAATTTTGTGAATGTTTTCAAGTGTCTGTTACATGTAAAATTTAGCTATTTATATAACTCATGACATTCTTGAATTATATGCATCAACCTCGATAAACCGTGTAAAATTGCTTGCATATTCTAACCAAGTCCTGCTATGAACAGGTTCCAGGAAATTGTCCCTCTAAATGCAGGCAATGTACTAGGTCCAGAGGACAGTGGACCAGCTTCCAAGTGGCTATCGTTGATTCGCCAAACTTTGAACAATGACACAAACACCTCCGATCTTTCTCCTAATTACAACAACACCCCTAACTCCGAGCTCCCGTCCCTTGATGACTTGCACTACCAACAATCTAGTCTGAAACCAAGGGTCAGCTTCTCGGACTGGGAGAGGCTGAACCACGACGTATCTCCTAGTCCAAAGTGCTTATCAAATCGATATTATTATAACTCTTCTAGCCAAGGGAAAAATAGTAAATATTGCTTAGCCGCAAGCAAACAAATGGTTGGGTTATTTTTGTGCATATGGACTCGTAAAGACTTGTATCAACACATTACCAATTTGAAGGTTTCATGTGTTGGAACAGGTATCATGGGCTATCTTGGAAATAAGGTACAAATTAAATTAACTCGTAAGATATTGAATTTTTATTTATATATGGACATTGTAACATATGTATTTTTTTTTCTCTCGATAGGGTTCGATATCGATCAGTATGACATTGCACCACAAGACATTTTGTTTCGTTTGTACTCATTTGGCATCTGGAGAAAAAGAAGGCGATGAGATTAAAAGAAATTCTCATGTCATGGAGATATTGAAGAAAACAAGATTCTCCGATATAGGAAAATCTCACATTTTGGATCATGAGTACGTGATAATAAAATTGGAACGATACATAACACATATAGTAACAATGTTGTGCAATGACTAATGTATATCTTTTGTTAATGTAGCAAGATAATTTGGCTTGGAGATTTGAATTATCGTCTTGCATCGGGTTGCGAGGACACGTACGAATTGGTTAAAAATAGTGATTGGGAAACACTTCTGGAGAAAGATCAGGTACGATAATAGATTTTTTTATAGAACAACTCATGATGTTTATATTATCTGTTAGTCTATTACTTATAAGTTATATATATGTTTTTTTCTATTGAGCTTCAAAATGAATGTTAATTTATTTCTTTTTTAAAAATATGTTATGACAGTTAAGGATAGAGCAAAGAGCAGGAAGAATATTTAATGGTTGGAAGGAAGGAAGAATTTACTTTGCACCAACATACAAATACCTCTATAATTCTGACCATTATGTTGCTCATACATGTACATCCAAGGAAAAGACAAGGACCCCTGCCTGGTAAATTTTCTTAATTTACTCTATTTTAATATTTCAGGCTATTATCGACAAAGTCCGTAGCTAATTTCAAATTTTTATATATTAATGAGGTGCATGCATATGAAACATTAATCAACCGATGTTGTAGATTTTACTAATAAATAAAAGAGTCTAGAAAGCAAGTGTTGGTCATCATGCCTGTTTCCTAGTCTGTGTAGAAAGTTCTAGATTAACATGATTCCATTAATGAACTCTATTTAGTTGTATATTGTAAATAACTTTTGTACGATCATTTTTTCAATTGACTAATATTCCATACTATACTACATTCTTGAAAGTCCAAGTCAAAGATGTAGAAATTAGGGAAGGATTCACTTCAATAGGTTTTATTTTTTCAACATTTTGTATGGTGGGGTGGGGGGTTGATGCACCGACCATATATATATATAAGTTTGCACCAATAACAATAATCTTATGCTAAATGTTATGTCAACTTTATTCTTAAACATATGTAGAAATTTAACTAATATTGATGGTTTTCCCACTCAAGAAGTCTACCTTGTAGGCCCAAACACTAATCTACATTATCTCTTTGTTCTGTTACACCAAATACTAAATATAGTTAATCTTGAAACATATTCTAATAGGGGTGGGGGTGTGGTGGTGGTTTGTGGTGGTTGGAATGCCTTTATGTTTCCCACTCGATGTTAGTATGTGATAGTGGTATTAAAGGTTTCGATTAGTTCAAATTCATGTCACCATTTTGTAACATGATTTTTTCAGTATTCAAAACTAAAATATGAGTATTCTGAATAAAGATAGACAAATCTTATTTATTTCAGCATAACTCTTTATAGTGGTAGTGAGAAAACTATTCACATTATTTGAACATCATTAGTTGAAGACCATCCAAAATTTTCCAATGCCAATTATGCTACTACACAAATAATCAATCATAGTAATCTCAAATTTTGCTTAATTAATTGCACATTGAAACTACTATTTTGTTGTTGCTTAATTAATTGCACATAGGCAATAAACCTATTAGATTTTGTTCCACACTTTTTTTCATAGTACTTGGCTTGTCAAAAAAGTTGCAATTTTTAGCCTTTCTACTCAACCTTTTTCTTTTCCAGGATTCTTGGACTTAAAATGCTTTTATGTTGTTTATTTTTGCATGCTAGTACCCTATTTTACTCCTTTATGAGGAAAAAAATTTGTACTGAAACATAGTTTTTTTCTTAAAATAACAGGTGTGACAGGATATTATGGAAAGGTGAAGGACTAAAGCAAATATGTTATGTTAGAGGTGAATCAAAATTCTCAGATCACAGACCAGTTTATTCACTTTTCTCTGTAAATAATAATATTACCCAAAAATTACCACAGTAAAAAATAATATTTTACCACCTTTAGCCCGAAATCTTTCAAATAAACACAACAACTCAGCGCAACTCAACCCGTTATAGCTACTGACAGTCCGATATGTGGACCCGGCCCGTTTGAGTGGATTGCACATAGTGGATTATGATAAAGTGACATGCGGGTCACGGCGTGCTCTATGGCAAACGTAATGGGGTTTTGACACGTGGCTATCAAGAAATGATGTTCATATTGCCATGGCTCTGTTGATAATAGCAATTGGTTTGAGAAACGAAGCTCAACTTTTTGCAGCAATATATATTTTTTTAAATTACGATTCTCTAATTTTTTTTATTTTTTTTTGTGTGTTTGAGTTTGGGCAATTGGGATAAGAAGAAAAGTAAAGTTGGAAGGCCTAATTAAGCACATGTAAAAAGGAGGTTTTTTTTTTTTTTTTTATAATTTTTGTTGAAATATTAGTTGAGGAACTTGAGGGAACAAGAGCCTATGGGCCTCGTCAATTTTGTAATATCAATTTCTATGGAGTGGTTTCTAAATGCCGAAAAAGTAGCGTGGATCATGAATCTATAGGTATTGTTTCTTTAGATCATTACTATTATTTAATTTAGAGAACAAATGATAAATATATCCTCGAATTATTGTTAATGACCTTTAAATACCCTCAGTTATACTTTTAGGACACTAATACCTTTATCGTCTAATTTTTGGAGTGTATATACCCTTTGACCTAAAGGAGGGATACATGTTATGATTTTAACGACCTATCCATATTTTATTTAATTTTTATCCATAATTAAAAAATCGACCCGAATAATTAAAAACCCACCAAATAATTTTAAGACACTCGCCTAAATAAATCTCATTTCCCTTTCTTCTCTAGTTTAAACAACCAAAGACTCCACGAACCAGTTATACCACACCCAGTCGCCCTTGCTCCGGTGAAACTAGCGAGGCCGCGACCCTTCGACCACCACGAAACCTGACCACCACACAATCATCTCTCCCTCACCACTGTTCCACCAACTCCGGCGAGCACACCTCTAGCTCTCCTTACAGAACTTCAACAGTGGCGGCCAAGAAGACACTTTGTAATTCAAAAAAAAAAATCAATCTCAGTTCCATCGACTGAGAAATCCCTGAGGTTCTACCCATACATTCAAAGAGTTTCTATTTGTGTCCTTTGTTATGTCTGAAAAGAGTTTAGTAAATCTTACTTTGTTGATGATAATCATCTTAAATTAGGGTAGCAATATGATATTTAACTAAAAAAACAACCTCTAACCTTCTCTTTTTGGAAGGAAAAGATTCGAGAAGATAGTCTATTGAAGGTTTGGGGTTATAATTTGGTGCTAATCTTAAATTATTTGGGTCGATTTTTTAATTATGGATAAAAATTAAATTAAATTTGGATAGGCCGTTAAGATCATGACACGTGTCCCTCAGTTAGTCCAAAGATATATACACTCCAACAGTTAGACGATAAGGGCATCCATGTCCATAAAGTATATTAGAGGGTATTTAGATACCATTTGCAATAGTTTGGGGGGTATATTTATCCTTTTCCCTTTAATCTACATTACTAAGATACTTTAGAACAATAACTTTGTAGAACTTCATAAAAAACAACAAAGTTTAAAGTATATTTTCAAAATCAGAAAGTTCAAATCAATAAAGAAAATATAATCTGCAACAAATCAGAAACAACACCGAAAAGAAGAAAATCGAGGTTACTGAATGTACAATGTGTCCTTAAAAAAAATATTCCCACATATATCCCAGATTAATGGAACATATCCTCTAAAGATAGAACAATCTCACTCACCAGTGTATTGGTACCTAAAATCATGGTGTCAGCGAACCACCCAATGATAATAAAATACATTAGAATTTATTTGTGCATAATAAGAATAAGTTCAGAAAATTCGTTATTGAATAATGAGAGAAAACCGCTTTATTTATAAACAACAAAGGGTAGTATGATCACAACCCTTTGAAAAATTTATAACCCTTTGAAAAAGTCACAACCCTTTGTAAAAGTCATAACCTTTTGAAAAAATCGCAACTCTTTAGAAAAGTCACAATCCTTCAAAAACTTTCAGAAAAGTTACAACCCGTCCTTTTCCGTTCACACCTTTTAAAACCTAACAATCCCCCGCATGAATGGGGAATGACTCTAAAAAATGATACATGGTGTATTATGATACAATAGATACGTTAAAGAAATCACATACCTATATGATACTTTATGTTTCGATGACTGTCATTCAGCAACAATGTTGTGTCACGCCCTGAGTCTACACCCTGGGCGGGACCGACACTCGGAGACTATCGCTGGCCCCCAAGCGGACCCTTGGCCTAGCTTACTTAACTCAGCGGAAGACTTAACTCAACAGAATAAACTCAATGCAATAGTTTAAATGATAACATCTTAGCCAAAATAGCAACTTATGTCTAAAAACAAAGTATCTGTAAATACTTAAATGAGAGACTCAATACTAACTGTCTGACTGTTTATGAAGCCTCTATAATACTGAGATGGATGTTGGGACAGCCCCCACAACATCCTAATAAAGCAAAACTAGGAAAACGAAATAACAGAGTCCTCCGAAATATAAGAAGGCTCACCACAGACTCTGGAGTGCTCAACTGGATCAACGGCGTGCTGGATGCTGATCCTGGTTACCTGTATCTGCATCATAATAAGATGCATGCCAACTGGCATCAGTACATTGAATGTACCAGTATGCGAGTTGGAAAGCTGAACCACAACTTAAGCTTGTAAGGAGTACAAAAGAACACTTACCTTGGCTTTGTTTAACTCATGAACAACTAAACTCAATATAAAGCAATAAGACACATGCAATATATATAAAGCTTGTAAAACAATGTAAACAACTTAGTTCGTTAAAGATAAAACAATAACAAACTCAACTTTACTTTAATATAAAAGTAATATAACTTTTGTGGGAGATTCTCTAATCAACAACCACCACTATGAGCCTAAGTGGTGATACAACGTCTTGCCCATGCTGCCAGAACTGTCCTATACTTTGCCGTCATATAGAACGATTAACTTAGTGGATCCACTAGTCTATGTTAAAAGCATCTTAAGGAGTCATCTAAAAAGTATGATCATTTACTACCCATGATGGCTACATGGTTTATAGAGACTTGAGTTAATATGAACTCGCATCCCCATATCGGTGCTCAATACTACTCCCAAAATATACTTAGCTCATATGTTTGTAAAAACAAAACTCTTTCTTTGAATTGAGATAATTACTCAAAAGTTAGCTTAAAAGCTCTCTTGGAATCAATGTTTCCTTTTCTTGCTCAAATGTGAAAACATTTATAAACTCTTTGGGAATACTTAGTTCCTTTATAACTTTTTGAGAAATGGACTCAACTCTTTACTCTTTGCTTAACTTGAAAACTTGAGTCTTAAAACGAAGTTAGAACATTGTTAAAGACTCTTGAAAATTTTAAGAAACTTTGCTTTGACTTGCTTCTTAACTACTAGACTTGACTCTTAACTTCTTTTGACTTTGATCTTAACTTTCCTTGAATTGGATTATGGATTCAAGGTTCATGATCTCATGTTTATGGATGATTTCATGATGTTTAGATGTACCTTAGAGTGTTAGAATCAACTAGGAAACATAGGTACATCACTTAGGAACTAGTACGAAAAGATGGGGAACGAATGGGGAGAACTGGTGTCCCTGGCGCGGGGCACCAGCCCTCAAACTTCAGAGGGCTGCCTGTGGGGCTCTGGCAGGCGCGGCGCCCCAAGCCTTTGCCCAAAAAATACCCAATTTCTCTCATTCGTTTTTCATCTCTAAACCCTCTAAACTTCAATGGTTCGTTCCCCAAACACTTAGGATCAATAGTACCCTCAACATACAACAAATTTAACTTGAAAATTCACTTGGAACCACAAATCAAATCCACAAGAAACTTCAACAACACAACCAATCAAGAACTTAATTATGTCCTTCAAGAACTTCACCATTTTACATATGAACAACCCAAAATTGCTGAATTGAAACAAGTTGGTGTGTGGGTGAACTAACCCATCACTAAAATATCTCACATACCTTAATAGGCATCACCCTCGATGAATTCCACTTCAAACGCTTGACGTTCTTGGCGAAATCTTGGCTTTTCTCCCTTTCTTTCTTCTTTTCTCCAAGCCCTAAGTGTATTTCTCAATTCTCCAAACTGACTAAGTCATGTTTTTACCCCAATAAATCCCTAAAAACGAATTAGGAAATTAATTAGAGAAAAAACTACTTTGCCCTTCCCTAAATCCGGATTGAGACTTTCCTCAATCCAACAGGCCAACTTCCGGAAGGCATATCTCACTCATACGATGTTGAAATCGTACAAACTTGGCGGAGTTGGAAAGATCTCTCCAAGGGATTTGCAACCATATCAAGATATGCTCCTAACTCATCCTGAGCTAGGAGTTATGGCCGTTTGAAAATGACCAAAACTCACTTTCTTAACTTGGACAAAATTTTCAGATTTTCTTATTCTTTCCAAAAATCAATATTTTCATATTTTAAACTCTTTATAGTTGTTTCTAGGTGCGAGGTGTTACATGTTGCCATTGGAAGAAGAAATGTGTAGATACACTTACTATTAACTAACATCATTACTTGATATGAATAATCATTAAAATGATTAAAATCTCTTATTTGAACTTGACGAACTTAAAAATAAGTCATGATAAATTGGTGGAGTCATAGCATGAGAGAGAAATATTGATTATATAGAGGAGAGGAAAAAATTAGTCGGTTACAATTTCTAAGTATGCGTGAAATGTAACGCCTCAAGTTTAAAAAAAAGATAAATTGCAGGATTTTAGAGTCTGGTGCCACTAGAGACAGAACCACCAACGGTCTGTCAGTCGGACCACGGACCGTCGGTGGCAAGCTCCAATGATTTAGAATGTCGAGTCCCAGTACTCTTTAACTCACATGTTCTATATGTCGGTTATGGTTACTTCCCACAATAATGAACTAAGGTTACTTTTAGAAGTATCTCATATGTGTTTTAAAGATGATTTCACTTGCATTGACCAGGATCTCGATTATGTTTCTAACCTCTTATCTTATGTTTTAACTTGGTCTTTGCATGTCATGAAAAGTCCTATTAGCATGATTTTTTAACTCTTATGCATTGCTATTATACTTGGTACATTCTTTGTACTAACACATACTCTTGCCTACATTTTTTCCCAAATGTAGGGTCCGACGTTTCAATTCTGCGTTTTCATGGCTAGTGATCACTCTAGTAGCTTTTGAGAAGTGATGAGTCCTCATGTTTAGAGGACAAACCCTTTATTTCTTATTGTCTTTACTTTTCTAGATTGTATGTGATGTATGAGTTATGTTCCAATCACTCTTGATGTAATAGATGACTTTGAGACTATGTTAGACTTCCTCTTCGCTTTGTCAAACATTTATGATATAAACTATCTTTTAAACTCTTTAACTCTATTATCTTGTATGATGTATGCTAATTGGCTTGCGTAGGGCCTCTCGGGCTCTAATATGCCATGTCACATTTAAGGTGTACTTTGAGTCGTGACAGTGAAATAACGGACTGGATATAACTATGTAAATTAGCTAATAAAATAATACAATAGATTTGGAAGGTAATTATTTTAAAGTAGGGTCTTAAGGAGTAAATATAAGACTTATGTTTGTCTAGTTGTGTAGATTTTCTAAGGAAAAATTATGCGATTAAGTAACCATATACTTAGTAAGTTAATAGCTATGGTTTGAAGAAATTACTTTTCGCCACTAACATATGGTCATATTTATGTGGCCACAACCATAATTTGTATAATTTGGCTCCTAATTGTATAAATCAAGAATTTTGAATATGTTTACCCTAGCTTGTATATAATTATCTTGTTGATACATTTGATTTGTATAAGTTATGAAAAATTCCTAAATGTATAAATACAATATTTGTATATACTTACACTGTTTGTTTATGGACAAACGAATTATAAAAACAAAAATACCTATAACAAATGAAACTATAGCAATAATAAAGATCATATGTGGATCCACTAATACGAGCCTCGCAGGGCAAGAAGGTCAACTCACAAAGAGATGAAACATAATCCTACGCTGGTGCGTAGTTTTGGGACTTGGGATTTTTTAAACACGCGTCCTTTCGGTATTAAATAGACCTCCCAAAACAATATATATATATATATATATATATATAAATCTCATAGGTATATAAACCTCTAATTATCTTGAATCATATATGAGGCTAAGGTCAAAAGTCATATCTTAAAATAACTTGTATTTAGGTTGTAATTACATCATGCTTGTTATCATGCTTATATATATATATATCTCATAGGTATATAAACCTATAATTATCTTGAATCATATATGAGGCTAAGGTCAAAAGTCATATCTTAAAATAACTTGTATTTAGGTTGTAATTACATCATGCTTGTTATCATGCTTAAAAGTCATAAGAGTTTGAATGACCATAAAAATCATACTAAATCAGTACCATAAGGTTTCCAAATCAAAGTGAAACAATGAAAACATAATTTATATAAAAAAGATCATAATTTCATAAAAAACACTAGCTTTGATTCTAGGAATATAGTAATATTCTTGAACATCAAAGTACTTTAGGCATGAAAGTGAAGCTATACTCCCATTGAAGCCTTACATACCTGAGAGATTGATATTTGAAAGAAGAACTTGCTTCAAAGACTTGAAACCCTAGATTTTGCCTTGCTTATGGTAATTTCTGAGTTTAAGGGAGTTAAAAGTGTAAAAACTAAGTCTTAAGAGTGAAAACTCATTTTAGGATATGCGTAATGTCATGACTTAAACTTAGGAAAAGAGGAAAAGATAAAAGAAACCCTAATTTAAAAGTTGTCAGAAATCTTCCACGAGGCCATCTACAGGCCACAGTATGATCTACGAACTGTAGGTCCTATCTATGAAAGGCAAACTGAAATGTTGAGTTTCAGAACTTCATTCTACGGGCCCAAACAATGGCATGTAGATGCTTCTACAAACTGTAATTGGGTCCGCTGGAATTATACCTAAAAAATGACTTTCAGGAATTTTTTCCACGAGCGAATAGTATGGGTCATACTTCCATCTACGACTGGGAAATGAGGTTCATAGGTCACTGACTCTAAAAATTCTATTATGGTAGACTCTGGTAAAATTATCATAACATTTTACTCCGAACTCTAAATGAGACAAACTTAGTGGATTTTTTAGAAATAAAAATCATAGTACTTTAATTTGATAGGTCATGAGAAACCCAACTCATTATATAAGGAGAGATATGATTGTTTGAAGTTGACCCTTGCATGAACTAATGCGAAAAATCTAGCTAGTAGAAAGGTTTTGAACTTGACTAAGTACTAGATCAAAAGTCTCTTATGACCCTAAACCACTTCCAATACACTTTCCACACATAGGAAGGACCCTTTACACATAATCACAAGTAGGACGCCCTCGACTCAAGCTTATATACTTACAATAAAAGAATCATATTTAAAAATAGAGTTACGAGGTGTTACGATGCTGAGTCAATAAGAGTGGGTGGATGTGACACCTAGCTTAAGATAAGAAGTTCCAATTGGTAAAATATAAGATAAATGTTGGGTATATAAGTAAGCAGGACATACACCTTAGTGACATATTTTAAAGGTTTATGGGTCTAGGCCCAAAGAAGACAATATCACTAACTGGCTGAGATTTGTAAGGTGTTACAACGCTGAGTCAATAAGAGTGGGTGGATGTGTGTCACTCCCCGAGATTACACTCTAGACGTGGCCGATACTAGAGAACGGTCGTTGGTCCACAAGCAAACCCTTGACTTGGATCACTACTCAGCGAAAGACTTACTCAAGTGAAATAGGAACCTTAAAGGCAAACTCAACTCATAAGGATGTCATAAATGATAATAGTTTAACTCAACATAAACAAAAATATTCAATAAACATGCTGAACAATTCAACTCTTTAAAACATAACAAGAGAAAAGAGAAAAGACTCCTAAACTACTACTGTCTATGAGGCTTTTAAATACTATGATGCAAGTTGGGATGAGACCCACGGCATCCTAATAAATCAAAACCATTATGTGAAGCCCTCCAAAAAGAAAGGAGGCTCACCAAAGCTAGTTGGAATGTGATGAGATCAACGTAGCGCCTGGTGACGATCTTGAATATCTGTATCTGCCTCATGAAACGATGCAAGCCAAATGATGTCAGTATATTGAATGTACGAGCATGTAAGGGGAACATTGAAAACATAACATATAAACTTGAATTGATAGATTGGAAGAACATACTCACCTCGTCTCAACTTAACTCAACTCGACTCAAGAATACTTAACTCAACTCAATAATAAAGCAATGATAATAATATGCAGTAATACAACTTTGTAAACAATAGACATTAACTCAAAATGTATAAAAATACAATAATAACTCTTTACTCTTTTTTGGGAGATTCTCTAATCGACAACCATCGGTATGAGCTACGTGATGATACAAGGTCTCACCCATATTGCCTGAACACCTTACCGGAGTATAGACCATCCTCAACTAAGTGGAACCACTAAGCTATGCTTAAAAGCAATAAGGAATCATCTAAAAATTATAATCCTTTACCCATGTTGGCATACATGGTTTATGAGAATTTTGAGTTCTTTGAACTGATCCTCATATCGGTGCTCAATAATACTCCTAATAATATGTAACTTATATCCATATGTTTAAAAACATGTCTCCTCTTCAATTTGAGATAATTGCTCAAAAGGTTCTTTCAAAAGAGATAATACTCAAAAACTCATCATGAACTCGTTTAGAAATTGATGTTTCCTCTCATTTTACATGTAAAATGTTTACACTTGGGAATACTTAATTCCGTTATACTCATTTTGAAATATGGACTCAACTCTCCTCTTCCTCATACTCATTTACTCAAGTCTTAAAACAAGTTTTAAAAGATTGTAAAAAACTTCTCAAAATTATTCAGAAATGACTTTCTCAAACTTTCCTCTTAACTTTACCTTGAATATTCAAGAGTTATGATTAGGATATATAGGATCTCTCAATTATTAGTGAAGATTTTAAGTTTGGAAATCAAGGAGAGAACATGGGTACAATTTGAGGGAACTCTCACAGAAAGAAGGACAGAGGGGTAGAATACTCAACGACCCTGGTACACTGAGTGGTACAGGGTGCCAGCCCCAAAACTACTGAAGGAAGTCTGGGGTGAATTGGGTGGCGCAGTGCACTAGGCCCCAGACTACTGAATAGTAGTTTGGGGGCTATACCAACGCACTGCCCCACCCCTCTACCCAGATTTTTGACGATTTTTTCTTGCTCAATTCAAGGTCTAACTCATTTAGAATCGAATGATTTCCTCCCAAACTCATTTGAATTCATAAACCCAACTAAATTAATCAAAAATCCACTCAAATTCAATCAAGAACAATACTCATTCTCAAAACCCTCACCTCAAGAAGTCAACAGGACTCCATTGTTAAAGAATGAAGCTACAACCTTAAGAATTTCTCAAGAATTCAAATAAACCAACCTCAAGAACGAAATTATGGATGAAAATCACATGATTGGCATGAGGGTTAACAAACTCATCACTATGAAAGCTTACATACCTCGAAAGAACTAAGTTTTTGGTGAAAATCCTCAAAGCTTGCAATAATCTTGAACGTTCTTCTTTTTCTCCTCTTGAACTTCTCTCAAAAAAACCCTAAGCTCTTTAGGAATGGCTAAAACTGATTCCGATCAGTTTAGACCCCTACAAGGGTGAAAAAAAATACCAGACAATGAGTCAAATGAGAAAATGCCTAATTGGACATCCACTTCGCTCTTGATTCCTCGCTCATCTTGGTAGACATAAACATTTTTTATGTTATTTCTAAATTGGCGGTATTTCGAATGAGTCTCGGGACCCATCTTTTACTCTATTTTGCCTCAATACATTTTAATCTCCCTCCTAATTTTAAAAAAAAAAAGGCAAAATGATTTATTATCATGGCCAAAGTTCTTATTTTCTTATTTCAAATGAAAAACTCCTTTATTGCAAAAAATTGCTATACTTGCTTTATATTTGCTATGTAACAGTATTTATCTATGAACAGTGAAAATATTTTCAAATTTGTCTGTATCATGTCATGTCACAAGCTGAATGGACAAAATGGGATAGATCCGGAGGAATTTGAGGGCTACAACGAGAAGATCATGGTACCCAAACACCTGGTTGAGGAGTTTAGACAGTTCACAAGTCACGATAAGCCGAATTCAGAAGAGATCAAAATAGTGAATCAGAAAAATGATGAATGCATCAAAGAAATTAAAATTGGTGCCTATCTGACAAAAACACAGGAAAGAGAACTCATCAGTTTGCTTGGAGAACACATCGATACATTTGTTTGATGACATCACATGGTTGAGCACGAACATTGGATCTCACAAGTTATCGATCTACTTAAATGCTGCCAAAAGATAATATATTTGAAGAATCAATTTCTATCTTTTCCTTGTAACCACATTTATTTGTTTGTAATCGTTTATGCTTAGAATTTATCCCTCTGTAATGAACTACGTCTGACCTGAATTCTCAAGAATGAGATACGTAGGCGGCCTATGTCGACCTCGGTCACCCCTTTATCCCTTTTTAATGTTTTCTTTGTATTTAAACTATGTTCGACCTGAATTCTCAATAGTGAGATACGTAGGCGCCACGACAGCTCGGTCATATCTCCCATATGATTCTTATTTTTCTTTGTAATAGAAACTGGGACAGAATTTTCGAGACAGACTAAAAAATTCTCAAAAATAGGATCTCTCCAATAAGTCAAGACTGAAGATACATTGAGTGTTGCAACTGAGACAGAATTTTTGAGAGGGTCTCAAAAATTCTACAAGTCATATATCAACTGTTCGAAAAATACTTCAAGACATCTAACTGGGATAGAAACTTCTAGGATGGCCCCAAAAATTTGTTCAAGCATCACTAGAAGTTTGTAGTCAATTTTGAATATTTCGAGCATATTAGACGTTTAAAGCTGGCTTCAAATGATCTCTGGCACCGTTAAAGTTCATAGTCAACTGCAGCAATCTCCGACACCTTTGAATTTCAGAGTCAACTACAAAACATCCCGATTATAGTAGATTTTGGGAGAACCATGTCAGAAATTTCCCAATCTTTAAGGATTTTTGAATTCTCCAGAACAAACTATCGGATACACCGAAGTTTCAAACCAATGACGTTCATTTAAGCTTGACGTGACATGACACTTGACAGTGACCTTTTTTCAATTACAGCTTTTGAAAACCTTTTTCTTAAAGATTTTATCCATATTTCAAATATTTTTGCATAATTTTTTTGTCTTGTCTATCGAGAAGCAAGAGATTAGAGCGATTAACTGAAGATAGCAAGACAATGAGGAAGCGATTGAAGAAGTCAAAACAGATCAGTTTGTTTTAAAAACTAACAATTTTTCTGTGGATGCAGGTCTATAGGATTGCCTCAAGTTCGTCATATTTCTCCATTAAATGAATATGAAGAAGTCAAAAGGGCGAGAAGCTCCCCAAAATTGACTTTTATGTGGATGCAGGAAAGTCATTTAAGTTTTTCAGAAGAAAAAGAAAGAGTTTAGAATACGAGCAACAACACCTCGTTTAAATTTCCAGCAAAGCATAAGTCCCAACCAAAACAAAGTGTTCAAAATGGGAACAAGTGAAAGCATCACTCTCAACATATACAAGCATCTTTAATGACACGAGATTACATTTTTCAGCATTAAGAACGTTTGAAGAATATTCATGAATTCCGTCGATATAAGATGTGGTAATGTGAACTACCCAGAGGGACATCGTCTTTACCACCCCGGATAGACATTCCTAGAGTATTATCAAATGAGATAATACCATTACCCATAGGGACATCATCGTTATTTTATCAATGGAATATTATCATACTTCCAACGGATCTTCATTATCATTATCGTACTAATGGATCAACATTATCCTACCAATGGATCATCAACATTATCCTACCAATGGAACAACATTATCCTACCAACGGATATTTATCATCCTATTGACAGATCTTCATTATCATTATCCTACCAACGGATCATCATCATTATCCTACCAATGGATCAACATTGTCCTACCGACGGATCTTCATCATCATTCTCCCGATGGATCTCTATTATCATCATCCTACCAATGGATCTTCATCAATATTATCCTATTAATGGATCATTGTTAATCATCACTTTATCGATGAAGCATTACCATCCTATCGATGAAGTAGCATCATCCTACAGATGGATCAACATCATTTTACCAATGGACTTTTATCATTCTATCAATGGAGCATCAACATCATCATCCTATCGATGGAACAACATCATTCTATCATCATCATTATCCTACTAATAGATCAACATTGTCTTATTGACGGATCTTCATCATCTTCCCGATGGATCTCTATTATCATCATCCTACCAATGGATCTTTATCAATATTATCCTATCAATGGATCATTGTTAATCATTATTTTATCGATGAAGCATTATCATCCTATGGATGAAGTAGCATCATCCTACAAATGTATCATCATCACTCTACCAATGGATTTTTATCATCCTAGCAATGGAGCATCAACATCATCATCCTATCGATGAAGCAACATCATTTTAGCATCATCATCATCCTATCGATGGAGCAACATCATCCTATCATTATCGTCATCTTACCGATGAAGAATCATTATCATTATTTTCATTTGCAAGAACGTCATCAAGAGGGCCATCAACATATTACATCAGTCTATATTTTATTATTTCGATATCAAAAGAAAAGTGCATTGAAGAATTATAATGCAAATATGAGATATAAGCATTATTTGCTCAACATCAAATTGAAAGAAAACTGACGTCAATTATTTGAGGGGAGCAGTTAAGTGTCTACACGGTAAAAGACATTATCTCCCAATTTGAATTATATTTCTATGCTAATGAGTTTTATCTCAGTCTTTATCGAGAGCATCCGAGATGATGAATTCTCAAAACAAGTCACAGGTGCGGACGACATCAGAAGGGATGCAACACAACGTGGTATTTTTCTTAGCAGCGAACTGAGACATAATCCAAAGATGAGTACCAAACTCTTAGGACGCGAGCAGAGGAGCGACTTCCACCACAATCAAACCACACCCTTATCAGAAGACATGTGGGTTTTTCTTTAGTTTTATCGGTTTCAATTTCGCATCCGAAAAATTTTGGTTTTCACCGGAAGCAGCTTTCCAATCCGAGTGACAATGCACCAAGAGCTTTGGAAATTATGTCCGTGTAAGTTCTTAATTATGGGTGTGAAGTGCACCACATTAATGACTAAGAGGTTGCAAGCCTCTTTTTCATACTCAGCTTATTTTGTCATTCCTCCCAACCGAAGGTTGTCTTGGCATAAGAGGTTTTCTTTTCAACCGATCGAGTCGCTACAAACATCTTGATTTCCTAAGTTAAGGGATATGTAGGCGGGATCAGTGTTGAAAATTTGGCTGTATTCCAACTTTCTCTCTTAAATCCTACTCCCGAGCATTTCGGTGTCTTCATAATTCGATATCGGGATGACTTTGAATCCTTTCAAAATCATGCGTCAAATCAAGCGTATCGAACTACAAGTGGCATGAATTCTCATATTGCTTGAGATATGTAGGAAACCCATTTTCGGATTCGGCCATAATTCCTAAAGTCCGCACCAAAAATTCTTTTCTAAAGGATGAAGATGTGGTCGGTCAAAATTGAATTCGTCAATATCATTTGCTTCGAATTTCTTTCATCAATCCAAGTCAAACGAGGGACAGTTGTTGATACCCAATTTTGGACCTCCACAATATGAAGTAATCATTTCGAGCTTCTTCAATTTTAAATGATTTAAAACAATTAAAAATAATTTATATAAAAGGTAAAATATATATATATATATATATATATATATATATATATATATATAGTTTGCAAGTTATTTCAAATGGTTTGTCACTTTTTATAATTTTTAAATAATAATATGTCTTTTATATAGTTTTGTATATAATTAGTATTTTTATGAATATTCGAAAATCGTCTCAAAAAGATTTTAATTTTACTTAAATAGTTGGTCAATTGGCTAGGTTAATTAATACTTATATTTTTAAGTTAATTATTTTATTTTGTTTAAAAATAAGAAGCTCATAATTAATTTGTATTAATTCATCCTATTTAGTTTTTAGCCGAATTCACGAATATTCATCCGATTTTGGCTAAATTGGCCGAATTTGCAATCCGTGAAGTCATTTCCTAATTCCAATCTAACTTACCTTCTTGGACCTTTTTTTGGACCAATTTTGGGCCTTTTCTCTAACTCTTCCAGCAGGCCCACTCTTAATTCCCAGCCCAACCCAATTCTTCTAACAAGACCAATAACACTATACTAAAAAGAAAAGGCAGACTCAGCAGCAACTTTACAATACCAAAACAATACCCGACCCACTCCCATACGCGTGCTCTTCTTCCTCAGCGAGTGGAATTGCAAACAAACCCAGAAAATCAAACCCAAACCAGTACGCTGCAAATCCAGTAGCGATTCCAGTCCAATCGCGCGCACCAGTGACTCAAATCCAATTGATGTGTCGTCTTCCTCCCATCCCTCTCACACCAATACAAGCGCAACAACAAAAGCATCTGCCAGCAGCTGTGAGTCCGTCCTTGTGGCTTTGAGATGGAGCCACATCGACGCCCAAGGACAATTCTTTGATCCGGAGCGTCAATTTTCCCTTTTCTCTTCCGAAAAGGGTTGAAACTTTAGGAAAAAGGTGTTTCCCCGAAAGGGTGAAAGATTTTTGATTTTTAATTTCAAATTTGGACCCTAGTTTCTGTCCGTTTTGAATCCCTCCCCCTCCGCCTCCCCCCCCCCCATTTTTCCAACCTAATTTCCCTTCTATATAATTTCATCTATTCACTGTTGGGGGGGGGGGGGGAGAGAAAGATATCGGGAAAGGGTATAAGAAGTTGATCATAGTTCACTTATAAAATAGCTTACCAAAGGTTTTAGGAATTGACTCTTACAGTTGAGGAATCCCTAGAGAGATTCTCTAGTTCTATATTTCTGGAGGTTTCTTCATTGGGTTTTTATTTGGATTTATTAGTCTGTTGCTCGAATCGGAATCCGTGTGGAAGAGGTCGCTGCCCCCTGCTCGTCTAGCCTCCATTCGCTGCTCCAAAAGAGGTGTAGTTTCTATACTCTTAGCTTTTCTCTATTCGTTTTGGAATTAAAGAACGTTATGAGCGGTGGTATGTAAAATGCTGAACTGCTTCTGATTTAGTTTTTCTTGGTCTTGATATAACTTAATTTGGTTCTGAAAATTGACTGGATCCCTATCTTGTTTTGCTCGAGTAATATCCTCCGCCCCTTTAGTTGTATTGTGATCCTGTCATCGAGTTGATGCCTTTGAAAGATGCTAAAACATGCCTTTTCCATTTACCATCTATTTATTAGAGTTGTCGATATTAAGTTTTAATTTTTCTATTCATATTTGACAGTTTATAAAGTCTATGCCATAGGTTGTGATATCAATTTTCCTTCATGTTGATAGGTCATTTTATTTTTTTTATTTTATTTTTTGCTTATTATGTCCTACTTTGCTCCCTTTCTTTTTCTTCACTGTTTGAAGCAAAAATGCATCATCGTTCCTTAGTAATTCTTAAAACTTGCAGCCATGGGGTCCTAAGTCTCTTCCCCATTAACCATTGCAAAGTGTTTAGCATGAGCTCTTAAAAGGTTATTTGGAGAGGAGTATGGAATTTTATCCCTTTTATTGTGTTAAGTGAAGCTTTCCTCGCTTTGTGGCTACTTGAGAAAAAATATTTTTTATTTTTTTTCGGATTGTGTACGAGCTATAGAAGCGACTCTTTGATTGTTGTACTTGTCCAATTACTCCCTTTGAAAGATAGTTTCAAGAAGTATCTTAGTAGAATGCTAACATTTAAGTCTTTTGCTTGCTTTGGGTGTGCTACTGTAATGGTGTCTCTTTTGACATATTTGAGAAGCTAGATTGTCTCACAATTCGTTTGGCTACTTACTATTACTTTCAATAATAATAGTAATAAAATAATAATAATAATAATAATAATAATAATAAAATATAAAATATTCTATTTATTTACTTCCTTACCATTTGAAATTTTATCTTCTTTTTTTTCATACTAATTTCTATCTTTTGTTGTGCATGAATGAATTCCTTCCGAGTCCACGATGGACTCTCTTCCCTTTGCATTCCCGAATTGAGCCATAAAGGCTCAAATATCTTTTCATCATCGAGTCAGCCAGTTATCGGACGTACAGGGCAGAATGTGAAATGCCGGGAGCTGGAAACTGAATTTTCAGGTCCTAAAAAACCCAAAAGAGGGCAGTATACATGATGTATACACAAGTATACATAGAAAAAACAGCGACATACGGGTCTGGAATGACGATACAGGTGATGGAAATTTGAAGTGGGATGTCTACATTTGATATACAGTTCGATATACAAAGTAATGTATCGAAATATGGCCTATATACATCGATATACACCCTTAGTATACGCAGGTATTTGGGGCGAAAATGGGCCTAAAGTCCAAATAGATTTGGCCCAAATTTGGGCATCCTCTTGTTATTGCTATTGTGTATTTGATTGTATTAACTCTCTAACCCTTTTATGTGATTTGGTTTTAACTTAATTAATTCCCAAAAAATAGCCATGTCTAGTTTTACGTTCGAATTTAAATATTCATATTCTTATCTATTACTTAGTTTTATTTTGTTTTAGTTGTCTTACAACATGTGAATTGATTACCTTTTAAAATAAAATAAAATAAAATAATAATAAAAAAAAATTCCCTTTAGTTTATCTCTCTTCCCATAAAATATGGATTTTATTACTTAATTTATTAGTATTATTATTTTATTTTATTTTATTTCTAAAATTAGTCATTTTGGTCAAATCGTTGGTCAACCGCAAGTTAGCGAACATTGTGAGGGCCTAACACCTTCTCGGAATGTACATTGAACTTTGAACCCTTTTATTTTCAAGTGATTTTATCTGTTTAAATCTTTTGAAAAACTTAGGATTTTTTACTAAAAAATTAAGTAGCGACTCTGACCCTTTTATGTTAAGTCGGATTCTTATGCATGTTCGGTTCATGCTACATTTGAAATGTGAATGATCACCAAGATGGAAATAAAGGATAGTGTGGGGTTAGTTATGCTTATTTTATGGAATTGATCTTGTAGGCATAAAATAACATAGGTAAGAATTTAAGTTTATGAATTTTCAATAAGGGTGATGGTTCAAGTATTATATAAATTTGATTTATAGGTTAGACGATGAACGGTGACTAAGTCATTAGATATAAGCTATCCTTAAGCATTAGGAAGATAGAAGTGAACCCAAGGTAATACGTGGTTACATGATATTCTAGGGTTATTAAAGTGTTATGATCTATTCCTAGTTAGTAAGATTGTAAGTTATGGGTACTCTCTAGTTTAAACATGTCTTAATAACTCATGGACTGGCTTTTTTGCAGTTGAAGAACACTCAATATATATAAACGATGGAAATGGCTCTAGAGGAAATTAATATTTGTGATCATGGCGATGAAGTAGTTGATGAGAATTATAAGTCAATTAAAGCTAGGTGCAAGTACTGTGCTAAAATTGTTTCTGGCTTTCATAGGCTTAAGCTCCACTTAGCAGGTATTCGTGGAAATGTAACTCCTTGCTCGGAGGCTCCTATGCCTGTGAAAGAAGCATTTAATGCTGAGATTCTTGCTAAGAAGAGTTTTCAATCCTCATAAGAGATTTCAAAATCTACAGGGAGATTTTTTTATGAAGCAGGAATCGACTTTGATGCTTTCAGATCACCTAGCTTCCAAAGGATGGTTAAAGCCACCCTTAGTCCCGGGCAGACAATAAAATTCCCTAATTGAAAGGTTGGATCCTTGAGGATGCAGTGCAAGAGATGCAACAAACAGTATGTAACGGAAATCAGAAAATCATGGGCAAGCACAGGGTGTAGTATCTTGCTAGATGGATGGATGGATAGATTTAAACAATCGAAATCTGATTAATATCCTAGTGTACTGCCCGAGGGGTACCATTTATCTTTGATCATCAGATATATCATCTTTCAGTAGGAATGTCGATGCCATGCTATTATATATTTCTCGAGGAGATTCTGGAGTTGAAAATGTCGTCCAAATTGTTGCATACACGACATCTGGTTGGATGATGGAAGCAGGCAAGAAACTGATGGACAGATGCAAGACAGTGTTTTGGAGCATAGATGCTTCATATTGCATGGAACTGATGTTACAGGAAGTAACAAAGATAAAAGAAGCTTTGGAGAAGGCAAAAATGTTGGTCCAATTTATCTACAGCCATGCTACGGTCCTGAAGCTTCTAAGAGATGCTTTCCCTGAGGCCGAGCTTCTAAGGAGGTTGGTCGAGATGTTACATAGAAAAGGGAGGAATCAGATAGAGCAGCAGAGGCTGAGTGACTTGGTATTTGTCCATTGTAATTTGCAATTTGATCCGGAAGGAGAAAATGAGATTGCAGAGGATGTCTGAGTGGATAGTCGGAGAAGGGCCAAATTTGGTGTCTGAAAACAGTCAACTTACATGGATGGACTTGGACTTGGAATAGGCAAGCACAAAAGGAAAGGAAAAAGTTAATTACAGAAGCGGAAGAGTAGACAATTTTATTTACTTGCACAACTGTTGTGATAAGATTCTAAATTTAGCTTTAATTCTCTCTGTTCTTCTCTGCTCCTTGAATGGAAGGATTATTTTTAATTATTCTCTGTTCTTTATCACTCTTTTAATTCCTTTTCAGCTCATCATGAACATTCAGGGTGCATGTGTGCAGTAAAATATTTTAACATTCATGTCATGTATCTTCTACTTGGCTCTATAAAATCGTTTTACTCTTCAGGTGAATAGGTTCAAGTCATTCTCATAAAATTTGCATAGATCCTTCACCTACAACTGTAACAATTTCTGTTATGTGAGTTTTTCAAATTCTTAAATTATTTATCATATCTAATAATACTAATATTTTGCTAATTCATTCGGCTTTGTATTATTTATCATTGAGTACACAAACTTTGATAACATTTATTAAAATCCAGAGTGTACTGGTAGGATTATCGGTCATCTCCAATTATACGAAAGATGAACAGGTAAGTAAAACAAGACAACATACAAATATAGCCATAGTCAGTATCATGGGTCATGTCTAAGATTGACAAAACAAACAGCCCAGTGCCTGATGGTTATGGAAGTGCCTTCTCAAAAGTGACATGGAGGATAGTGGATAGAGATATGACAGAAATAGTCTTGGAGTTCTTTCAGAATGAGCGATTGTTGAGGCAAGTGAATATCACCAACATTGCACTCATTCAAAAGATGGAAGTTCCAGAACATGCAAGTCAGTTTAGACCAATTGCATGTTGTAATGCAGTAATTCACAAATGCATTTCAAAACTAATTAGGACTAGACTCAAAGAGGTTGTGAACCATGTAATAGCAGAATATCAAGTTGCATTTGTGCACAGAAGATCAATGGTGCATAATACTCAGATTTAATTTGTCATGACCTGTTGAGGCTTTAAAATAGGTTGACTACGAAGATAGACCTCAAGAAGACATATGACATAGTGAGTTGGGAGTTGTGCAAAGGAGATATCAAATTTATATCTAAAGTTATGGAAGCTTTAGTTCATTTCAATGCTGCAATAGGACTTTTGGACAACATGCATGGAATAAAAGTCCAGCAATAACTGAACCACCTGTGAAACAATAGCTTCAAGATACTAATGGTTTCACACAAAGGGGTTTCCCGTTAGATACTTAGGGAATCCCCTCACATCTAAAAGGTAAAGTAAATTTGAATGTCATCAATTAGTAGACAAGATAACAAGCAGGATTGAAAACAAATATTCTATACAACTCTCTTATGCAAAGAGCTGGTTTCAAGTGACTTCTGGATGTCCCGTTTTCAATCCATAGCTTTTGAGGCTAAGTTTTTCTTCCTCAAAGTGTAATGAAGGAGGTGGGAAAGAACTGTATGTAGATAATACATGTGGGGAGGCATTAGGGAACAAAGGAAAAGTATCCTGGGATAAAACATACTTACCAAAGAGGCAGGGTGAATTGAATATAAAAGGCTTCTGTATGCAATTAAGATTTCGATTAGTTGTAAATAAGGAGTCATCGCGGATGAAATGGTTGCTTCAAAGTAGACAGAATTTGAATTCATACAACACCAGCAGAGAGTAATTGATATTGGACGAAAATTAACTCTTTAAAGGATATGATGCAACATTGGTACTAATTGTAAATATTCAATCACAAGTGGCAATCTGACTTTGATAGGCAACCAAGCTAAGTTAGATGTAGTTGAATTAGTTTGAAATTTTGTGTTATTGCCTAGTTAGAGGTTCATCATGTAGATAGCACTTCTTAATAGACTACACACTAAGAATTATACCATAATGTCTTTAGTTGTCTCAAACTTTCATTATTCTATAATGTGTCAATATTTGATGTACATGGTTCATTTGATTTGCCACTTTGTTTTTAAGTGATTTTCAATTATTAGCTTTTATGTCAGATCTTAATGATTAAATCAATAACTAAACTGATTACGATCAACAACCGATAAACCAATTTTTGAAATTTTATAACAGTTTAGCATGTCTATAAACTGATAACTTAAAAGTGAATCGAGCCGACCGATACGCAGTCCTAATTAAACATATTAATAGATAATTCAAATAAAAGTAAAATTATTGATGAAATATAACTAAATAAATAGTACATTATGATAAAATTTATTCTAATTACTACGTAAATATTCAACTTTTAATATGTTATTTTAAAATTATAATATACTAAAAATAATAATAAAATATTCAGATAATAATTGAAACATCACACATTTAATGAAATAATTATAGACATATAAATATCTCTTAAATTTCTTATCAAATCAAATTACTATCATATATATAAATTAAAACAAACTACTAGTATTTTGACCCTACCTTTTGAACATATAAGACACCACTGTTATCATTTTGTGAGTAAAATAACGTCAGAGTGTATTAATTGCAAGTTTGCAGTAAAGCTTTTTCTTTTTCTCTTTCTGTTTTTGTCATTTTGTTTTAAAAACCTTTCCTCTTCCGTTACTCCTATCACAAAATGCCAATCCATTTTCCAAAGAAACACAGAGACAAAATTGTATTAAGCCAATATTAGAGTGACAGTAGAGTGAGAAAAAGCATCAATGGCACTATTTCTTGATTTCTCCGCACCCCTTTTTCACATTTTATACTTCTTAGCTTTCCCTTTTCTTCTCTGATCAAATAGAAACAGAAATCAGCAAGCAAAACTGACACTACTTCTGTAGTTCTTCATACTGGTAAAATTGCATTAACCCCTTTCTTTGTTGTTTATTAATCTTTCCAAAGTTGTGATCTTTTTAGGTTTCTTTGATTATTTGCTTCTGATTTTGCTCTCTTTGTTCTTCAAAGAGAGCAAAAACAGTTTCATGAGGACTTTACTTGTTACCCCTTTTTTTTCAAGAATTTGTAAAATTGTTGAATGCCAACTTCTGTTTCTTGTGTCATGGTTTCTTTTTTTTTTTCAGTCGAAGATAAAAACTTTGACTAGTATTTTACGATAATTTTTTTTATGTGTATTGATATATACAAAAGATTGTAATTTATAGTACTTTTTCTATAGTTTTTGAATATCTAAATTTTTAGTTTAAAATGTCGAATTTATAGATAATCTAATATAACTTTACAACTAAAAGGGCACTGAGTGAGTACTTTTTTTCTTTTTTTTGTTGTTTCTACCCTTTCTACTTCCTTTTTTTCTTTAAAAATGAGTTTTTAGTTGTAGTAAGATTGTGTTTGGTTTAAAAAAAGTCAAGGTTTTTGCTCCTATTTTGGCATTGTATTTTATATTTTTGGATAAATGAGTGAAAGTGATATAATTTCCTCCTTTAATTGGATGGTCTCTCTCAATAGCAGTTAAATAGTTATAGAAATGTATTAAAAGGCTGTGTTACTTATCAGAAGTATTAATGATGATACTTTAACTTAGTGTTATATTGAACATGGAAGAAATTGGTATTGAAAGCTAGGAGTGGTCAAATAATCAAGATGGAAAGTATGGTTAGTGTTTTTTTCTGTCTCTACTAGGATTTGAACCCTGATGATCTTCCGTGGTTGTCATCGTCTTCATTGAAACCGCTAGATCACACCCTTTGATGCCTATAATGCATATTTTTTCCCATTTTGGATATAGCTCACATCAAGATTGGTAAAGACTAAAAGTTAAAGAGTATACTTACCTCTTTGCTTGTTTATCTTTTGGACTCTGTGGTGTGGTCTTGTTTTGTGTAATAAAGCCATTTGGCTCATAATTCAGTTCTGCTCATCTAATTAAGTCTCATCTATATCTCCATAAGTTAGGCGTCATTTATTTCCTCGTTCTAATATGTTATATGCTTCTTGCGCCCAAGGGTGTGCTTTGTGGATTGACAACCGTGAGGTCTCATGTACAAATCCTAGCAGAGGAAAGGTAAATAACACACTAGAAATTGTTCTTTTTGGATGTTCGATACAGTATCCTTCTTTAATATAGTGACAATGTCAAAATTTCCTCTTTTGTTAATTTAATGATGTAGAACATTCAGGAAAACTTTTTTTCAATGTAGATGAAGATTCGACTAAGCGGTTATAAAATCTTTATTGGGTATTATTAAATGCCATGCCATATAGTTCTTTTTGTTGTATTTTTTATGATGCCATACTTCAGATTAAGTTGGCACTTGCATTTTTCATTACAATCATGATTGAATATTTGTTCTGTTTTCTGCACCGTTTATTTGGTTATTGTTTAACTGATATCAAGGATCTTATAACTTCACACATTTTCGGAATGAAAGTTATGGGTGCTCTCCAGTTTAAAGAGGTCTTAACAACTCATGGATTGTAGTTTTGCAGTTGAAGATCACGCAATATAAACGTGGGAAATGACTAGAGATAAAATTGATATTCATCAACATGGTGTGCCAGTTGATCAGAAGAAGTCAAAAGTTAAGTGCAACTATTGTGGTAAAGTTGTTTCTGGTTTTAGTCGGCTTAAACAACACTTAGGAGGCATTCGTGGAGATGTAACTCCTTGCTTGGAGACTCCTATACTTGTGAAAGAAGCACTTGAAGCTGAGATACTTAATAAGAAAAATGGAAATTTAATCAAGGAAGTTGGGCAACTTCAGCACCCAAACCTTCCTTTGAAGAGGAATTGGTGCCCTCGAGATGGTGAACCAAATAAGACTTCTGAAAGTGTAAATAAAAAACATAATGGTGTGAATTCAAAAGTAGCTGGTACTTCTGTTGTAGATTCATCCTCACAAGAGATTTCAAAATCTATAGGGAGATTTTTTTATGAAGCAGGAATCGACTTTGATGCTATCAGGCTACCTAGCTTCCAAAGGATGGTAAAAGCCACCCTTAGTCCTGGGAAGACGGTAAAATTCCCCAGTTGTCAGGAGTTGAGAGGATGGATCCTTCAGGATGCAGTGAAAGAGATGCAACAGTATGTAACGGAAATTAGAAATTCATGGGCAAGCACCGGATGCAGCATCTTGCTAGATGGATGGATAGATTCAAACGGTCGAAATCTGATTAATATCCTAGTGTACTGCCCAAGGGGTACCATTTATCTTCGATCATCAGATATTTCATCTTTCAATGGGAATGTTGATGCCATGCTATTATTCTTTGAGGAAGTTCTGGAGGAAGTTGGAGTTGAAACTGTGGTCCAAATAGTTGCATACTCAACGTCTGCCTGCATGATGGAAGTAGGCAAGAAGCTAATGGAAAAATGTAAGACAGTTTTTTGGACAGTAGATGCTTCTCATTGCATGGAACTTATGTTACAGAATTTCACGAAGATAGACCCGATACAAGAAGCTTTGGAGAAGGCAAAGACACTCACACAATTTATTTACAGCCATGCTACTGCCCTGAAACTTCTAAGAGATGCTTGTCCAGATGAGCTTGTGAAGTCTTCAAAGATTAGGTCAATTGTGCCCTTTTTGACTCTGGAAAACATTGTCTCACAGAAAGACTGCTTAATTAGGATGTTTCAGTCTTCTGATTGGCGTACCTCAATCACGGCTTCTACGAATGAGGGTAAACGAATATCAAATATGGTTAAAGATGAATCATTTTGGAGTGAGGCTTTGATGGCAGTAAAAGCAACCATTCCCCTGGTGGAAGTTATGAAGTTACTCGATGGTACTAATAAGCCACAAGTTGGTTTTATATATGACACATTAGATCAAGCTAAAGAGACCATCAAAAAGGAGTTCCAAGACAAGAAATCCCTTTATGCAAAATTCTGGACAGCCATTGATGACATATGGGACGAATACCTCCACAGTCATCTTCATGCTGCGGGTTACTTTTTGAACCCAACCCTTTTTTACTCGAGCGATTTCTACACTGATGTGGAAGTTTCCTGTGGTCTTTGTTGTTGTGTTGTTCGCATGGCCGAAGATCGTCATATACAGGATTTAATCACACTGCAAATTGATGAGTATCGCATGGGGAGGGGCACGTTTCATTTTGGAAGTTTCAAAGATAAACTATCAAATATTTCCCCAGGTGGTATGATTTATACATTTTCTGTTATTTTCATCTTGACATATACTTCATATGTTAACCTGTAAGTTATGGTTGCAGCACTTTGGTGGTCACAATATGGAGTTCAGTTTCCCGAACTTCAAAGGCTTGCTGTTCGAACCCTTAGTCAGACATGCAATGGTGCTTCACATTATAGGCTGAAAAGGAGCTTGGTCGAGACATTACATACAGAAGGTATGAATCCGATAGAGAAGCAGAGGCTGCAGGACTTGGTATTTGTCCATTGTAATTTGCAATTACAAGCTTTTGATCCAGATGGAAGCAATGACAATACAGATTATGTTGTTGACCCCATGGATGAGTGGATAGTCGGAAAAGAGCCAAATTTGGTGCCTGAAAACACTCAACTTACATGGATGGACTTGGAACTGGCAAGCAGAAACGGAAAGGAAAAAGCTTGTGTTGAAAGAGCTGTTATTTATGTAAAGGAGGAAGCGGAGGAGGAAGAGGAAGAGGAAGAGGAAGGAGGAAGATAAATGTATATATAGAGTAGCAAATGTGTATTGGTAATGAGTCTTTCTCAAGTAGTGACATGAACAAAGTAATTTGTGAACAAGACATCAAGCCTAAAGTTCTTATTCTCTGCTCTCTTTTTTGTATTTGAGATTTCTGCTCAAATGAAAATTCAAAGGAAATATTAGCTTTAGAGCTTGAAGATATTTTCAACTTGAAATTAATTTGTTTCTCTTTGTACAGTTGAGTGCAGTAATCAACAATTATTATGCACTTAAAATAGAAAATATTTGCAATTGAATGTCAACATAGTTTTCATGGAAATGTTACCTTTATTGAAAGTTTGAATAAACAGAACAGTGAGAGTGTTTTGCCTACACACAATTTGAACTTTAGAACTAAAATTTTAGACTAATGGAAAGAGTGTTTTTTAACCAAAAGGGGTCCGAATTTCGATATTAAAATTAGAAAAACATTTTCTTATCAGTCAAATAAAAAATTGAACAGTTAAGGATCACTAACCGAAAATCATTAATAAATATCTATTGGTTTGATTATCAGTTTAACATGTTTACAAACTGAAAATCGAAATCAAATTAATTATACACAGACCAAAGTAACCAATAAGCACCCATGAGATATCCTTGGTATCTCATACCGGTAACCAAACTACCTCTAAGCCGTTAGTCTTAGCTTTCAATCTTTAATGGGGAAAGTGTAAAGCCCCAACATTGCGATTTAGAACGGATATATTCTTGTTAAAAAATGACAGTATATATGCATCACATTTTTAGCAAAGATATACAAACTTCAAAGGTATCTTTACTTAAATCTTATTTGGGTGTGTCGCGGAAATATCCTGGATTTACTAGCACACAATCACAAACAAAGAAAATAGAGAAGAAGAATATAACATAAGGGTTTAATAAGGTTCGGTTAGGCCTACTCCTCCCAGCAAAAGCAGAGAGAGTTTTCCCGTGAAAAAAAGAGAACAAGTTTACAATGCTTTCATGGCCTTTGGACTACATTGTGTATTCTGTATATTGCTTTCCTCAGTAGTCTCAAACCTATAAGTAAAATATGTTTCCAAACTTGAATAATATTATCTTTTCTCAAATTTATTAGGACAAAGTTCTTCTAAACTATAATAAGAATTATGAGTTTCCTAAAATATGGGAGGAAAAATTGTTTCTTTTTTTGGACTAACCTTTCCTCTTCAGTAACACCAATGAGAAAATGCCAATACATTTTCCAGTGAAATAGAAAAGACAAAATTGTACTCATATGAAAGTGGAGCAACACTTGGCAGTAGAAAGAAAGGAGCACAGTCCCTTTTTCAGAGTCAGAGCAGAGCAGAGTATGTACTACTATGAGTACTATTCCCAAAACCCCTTTTTTTACTCAGGTTCATTACTCATACTTATTGGCTTTCTTTCCTTAGAAATCAACAAAAATGACTCTACTAATGCTGCACTCTTCATATAACTGATATTACCCTTTTTCCTTCATCTTGTTGAATTTTATGTCATTATTTGCTTGTGATTCTGTTTTCTTTAGTTCATGAAGTACGCTGCTCTTTTATCTGCTTTCATTTCAGACTGTAGGAATGGAGGGGCCTTTTTAGCTTTTTTCACTTGCTCTTTGTAGATTTTCACTAGCAGAATACACTTCTTTGTATTCACAACTATTGAATATCAAAATCCCCCCTTTTTATTTCGTTATATTTTCGTCAAGAATGAGTTTTAAGATGCAGTAATAGGAGGAACAAGACAATTTGTTTATGTAGTCTGAGAGTGTGTACCATTGGATGCAAAAATATTAGGTAATCTATTCAAGTGCATAATATTAGTTGGTATCTATGCAGATGGGAGGTAGCAGTGCTCCATGAAATGAATCGAGCTCTGTGCAAAACTAACCGGACACCACGATTATCAAAACAAAAAAATATAAGGCTTTCCTTTTTAGTTCGTTTAATAAAGAATGTCTCTTTCCTTTTTGACAACCCTATGATACTAACTTTCCATCTAACATGTTTAAGAACACAAGATTAAAGGAAATTTTGGCACGTTCCACATATTTTTAGTTTAAGATGACAAGATTCAAAAGCTTTTCTCTACTTTCTCAAATTTCGTGTAAGTCAAAACTAGACAAACAAGTTGGCTTGGAGAGAGTAATAAGAATAGAAGTTTGTGTTATATTAGAACTTGTTAAGACGGAAAAAATTGTTATTGCTAGCAAGGGTGGTTGAATAAATTATAAATTGGGCCAAGTTATAAGCCTATAAGAAAAGCAAAGACTATTTCATAGTTATAAGCTTCCAAATTGCATAATAATGCTCATATTTTTCCTAATTCTTATAACAATGGTGTCTCCCTAGCTTGTTTTGCCTTCAAAAGCTTAAGCAGATGGGAAGAAATTATCTAGTGCATTTTTGTATCTATGATTTTCATCCACTTCATGAATTGCTAGGCCACACTTTTAAGTGTGTATTGCTCACATCAAATATGTTAAACTTGTGCGTAGTTACTCTTGTTTGTTTATGTATTTACTTTATGCGCGAATACACACTTATGTGAGAGGATTTACTGCTAGAAATGTATTGTACCCATTATCCATGAGTTTCGAACTGACCCTCGAGGATTTCTTGTTTCTTAAAAAGAAACCATAGCGCATTTGACTGTTTTTTTTCCTGTGTGTTCTTAATGATGATTGATGTCATGCTTTATTAGGATCAGGATTGATAAATAGGAATCAGGGGAGTTTGCTATTCACTTGAAACAGACTCTGGTTTTGTTAGTCACTGTTTTAACTGAAATGAAGGAATGGAAGTTATGCATGCTCCTGTTTCTCAATCTTTAAGATGGTCTAACAGCTCATGGATCATTGTTTTGCAGTTGAAGAAGAGTCAATATAAATGCGGGAAATGGCTCAAGATAAAATTGATGTTCAACAACATGGTGTGGCAGTAAGAAAATCAAGTGCAACTATTGTAGTAAAGTTGTTTCAGGGTTTACCCGGCTTAAATACCACTTAGGAGGCATTCGTGGAAATGTAATTCCCTGCTTGAACGCTCCTACACTTGTAAAAGAAGCACTGAAAGCTGAGGTACTTGAGAAGAAAAATGGCAATTTAAGCAAGGAAGATGAGCAACTAAACCACACAAATCTTCCTTTGAAAAGGAACTTGTGCCCCCGAGATGGTGATGGTGAACCAAATAAGACAGATATCACTCAGAGTTCTGAAAGTGGAAATAAAAAGCATAACGGAGTGAATTCAAAAGTAGCTGGTAGTTGTGTTGCAGATTCATCCTCACAAGATATCTCGAAATCTATAGTGAGATTTTTTTATGAAGCAGGAATCGACTTTGATGCTATCAGGTTACCTAGCTTCCAAAGGATGGTAAAAGCCACCCTTAGTCCTGGGGAGACAATAAAATTCCCTAGTTGTGATGAGTTGAAAGGTTGGATCCTTCAGGATGCAGTGAAAGAGATGCAACAGTATGTAACAGATATCAGAAATTCATGGGCAAGCACAGGGTGTAGTATCTTGCTAGATGGATGGATAGATTTAAACAGTCGAAATCTGATTAATATCCTAGTGTACTGCCCGAGGGGCACCATTTATCTTCGGTCATCAGATATTTCATCTTTCAATGACAATGTTGATGCCATGCTATTATTCTTTGAGGAAGTTCTTGAGGATATTGGAGTTGAAACTGTGGTCCAAATTGTTGTATACTCGACATCTGCTTGCATGATGGAAGCAGGCAAGAAACTAATGGAAAAACATAAGACATTTTTTTGGGCAGTAGATGCTTATCATTGCATGGAACTTATGTTACAGAAGTTCACGAAGATAGACCCGATACATGAAGTTTTGGAGAAGGCAAAAACACTCACACAATTTATTTACAGCCATGCTACTGTCCTGAAGCTTCTAAGAGATGCTTGTCCTGATGAGCTCGTAAAGTCTTCAAAAATAAGGTTCATTGTGCCCTTTTTGACTCTGGAGAACATTGTATCACAGAAGGAATGCTTAATTAGGATGTTTCGATCTTCTGATTGGCATAGCTCAGTCTTGGCCTCTACGGGTGAGGGTAAAAGAATGTCAGATATGGTTGAGGATCAATCCTTCTGGAGCGAGGCATTGATGGCTGTAAAGGCAACCATTCCCCTGGTAGAAGTTATAAAATTGCTAGACTGTAGTAATAAGCCACAAGTTGGTTTTATATATGATACACTTGATCAAGCTAAAGATACCATCAAAAAGGAATTCAAACACAAAGAATCCCATTATGCAAGATTCTGGAAAGCCGTAGATGACATATGGGACGAATACCTCCATAGTCATCTACATGCTGCGGGTTACTTTTTGAACCCAACCCTTTTTTACTCAAGCAATTTCTACACTGATGTGGAAGTTTCTTGTGGTCTTTGTTGTTGTGTTGTTCGCATGATAGAAGATCACCATATACAGCATTTGATCACACAGCAAATTGATGAGTATCGTGGGCACGTTTCATCTTGGAAGTTTCAAAGATAAACTATCAAATACTTCCCCAGGTGGTATGATTTATACATTTTCTGCTATTTTCATCTTGACATATAATTCATATGTTAACCTGTAAGTTTTGGTTGCAGCACTTTGGTGGTCACAATATGGAGGTCAGTGTCCTGAGCTGCAAATGCTTGCTGTTCGAATACTTAGTCAGACATGCAATGGTGCTTCACATTATAGGCTGAAAAGAAGCTTGGTTGAGACATTACTTACAGAAGGGATGAACCCGATAGAGAAGCAGAGGCTGCAGGACTTGGTATTCGTCCATTGTAATTTGCAATTACAAGCTTTCGATCCAGATGTAAGCAATGACAATACATATAAGTTGTTGACCCCATGGATGAGTGGATAGTTGGAAAAGGGCCTAATCTGGTGTCTGAAAACACTGAATTGATATGGATGGACTTAGAATTGGGAAGCAGAAATGGAAAAGGGAAGTATTGTGTTGAAGGACCTATTATTCATGTAAAGAAGGAAGAGGGAGATAATTGTTAATAGAATAACAAATGTAATGTGAAGTGGCAATTGAGTCTCTATGTATGAGTTATGTCCAGTTTGTGATAGTTATTAATACCATGACATTTTGAATCTTTGTGATTAATTTTGACATCTTTGGTCTCAATTTGCATTTGTTTTCTTACATATCCATCCTTTTGATTTCCAGATATGTGGATGAAAAATCTAGGAGTTGATGGGATAATATCATGAAGCAAAATAAAGTAAACCAGGATACAACTTATTCTTTCGAACAAACAGTGTAATACGTAACCATAGGGAATTCTCAAAATACTTGATTATGTATCTTACACAACTGACACTATTCATGCGAGGCTTCTTTTTGTCTCACAAAAAAAGTGGACCTAAAGTTTCAGAAGTCCCTCTGCTCACTATATCCTTGCATTAGGGATAACAAATTGACCAAATCATCATGAACATTAGCAGTTCGGCCACAAGTGAATAACACAGAGTTCATTAGATCAAACCAGAAATTGACAACATTCTGAAACTACTGGGGAACTGCAAAATGCATTGTATAATATAAATCTCATATTATTGAAGACAACAATGTGTACTTATTAGTTGCCGAGGGTAATGCCAGTAGACTAACAAATACCTTAGAGAGCAAAGTCTATTCCTAATTTAGGATTATGGTCTATCAAACTGCAACAGTTTTCTTCAAATAAATGAAAGCTGGATATCAACTTTTTTTTCTCAGATATCGTATAAGACCTAAAATACTCAAAATTTCTTTACTGTGTACACAAAATTTCCACTGAATGCAATGCTCAATGTTCTAGCAACAGCTAGACAATTTGGCCAGTGAAGAAGGCATCTCGGAAGAGCCAAGAGTATTATGCCTTGACTTTCTTGTATTGCTTTATCTCCTTAATTATTCCATCGGTAAGCATGTCAACGTCATTGTTCTTCCCAAAAAACTTCACAAATTCCATCTTAGGATCCATAAGATACCTGCAAATTGTATCATCAACCTCATCAAATTTCCATGCTATAGTACCATCCACATACTCTCTTTTGAAATCAGAGCCATTGACAATCCAAGCCTTTTGATAACAATATAGATCCTTTGAAGAGATGTCATAAGATTTCAACTTTTAGAAGACATAAAATATCTCAAAGAATAACTTTAGGCTGGAACTTCACATCAAGTTACAAGATGGATCATAATAATATTTTGCAAAAAACCTTTGATATGCTAAAAGCCTCAAGCATTTTGACATATGATTTGGTTGAAATTTGAAGAAATGAGCAATTGAAGTCTAAGGTGAAACAGTATTTGGATTTGCTGGTGTTTGGACATGGATAAAAAGTTAAAAGTTCCGTGAGAAAAAAATTGAAGTGCTCCTACAACTCTACTTTTCAAACAAAGAACCAAATTGATAAACAAATACTTACATGAAATTATCTTCAAATATTCAAAATCGTAGTCATGGTCAAACGGTGATTTGTCCATCAATATATCATCTCAGCGGGCTAAGGAGACAGTTATCTGCCAGTAAACAGAAATACAAACTACTCCCTCCAGTCCATATTACATGGTGTTTTTATATCTTACATTTAGTCCAAAAATGATTTTTTACATAAACAAGAAGATATTAATTATTTTTACCAAATCTACCCTTATTAAGATAAATGAGTTTTTACATACTCAAGAAACCATATTAAATAGGTACTATTTAATTAAGTGTAATTTAGTGAAAACACCTCTTACTTCCTAGGGGTGAGTGGATTTCTCAAAGGGTATGTCAAAGCTAACACCTCTTTGAGCTCACTCGCCAGCTACCACTTCCAACTTGAACTATATTTCCACTCCATTCCACATATAGGTTACTTCTTTATTCAGTGGTCTCCATCAGGAACTATCCAACTCTACAAGACTTTGATCACACACATAGGTCCTAAAGCAGGCATACATTTGAAGTGATCAAATGGAAACTGAAGGGCTACAACCACTATAAGTAGTGCTTTCCAGATGGAAGGTACATGGAGGATAAAAGATAATGAAAATTCTTACCACTGTAATAAAGTTATTTTTCTTATGCTTACTGTTTATGGTATTACCGGTATACATGTATAAATTTGAATGATCCATAAATATGTGAATGACGTCATCTAAAGCACCATATTATATATCATTAAAGGTGTTCGAAATTTAAAAGACTATGTATGCAGGATATCATTAATCCTGCAAGGAACGACCACTTTGCAGAAATATTAGAGGTGTTCCCGTGTTGATACAGGTTGTAGATATTGAACTTGCAAGGCAATCAAAACTGACATGTGCAATCATACTAGAATAAGAAGGATCAAGTAAAACATACATGACTATAGAGTGATCAACAAGGTAGTCTGAGCCTTCTTCTTCTGTCTTCATATAGTAAACCCGATAAGCACGTGCTGTTTTCTTTATTTCTTCTGGGCTAGCAGTGAGGCCAATCAAGTTTGGGTGGAACTCTAAACATTGAGTGCAAAATTGTCGGTTGCAACATTACAAGTATATCTAATTAATGCACAATATATAATCAGTTCAATCTGAAACACACCTTTAACATATTCGCCTACTTGCTCAACTGTATCTCTTTCAGGATCAACTGAGATAAATACAGGTACTATTTCAATTCCAGACGTCTCCTCTGCATATTGAATAAATTATAAATTAGAAGATTAATACATCTCTGTATGCTTAAATTAAAAGGAAAAAGACATCATGACAGCTAAAGCTTATAACTTGTGGGCTTTTCTCTCACAACAAAAAACTGGAATCATACAGTCAGTAGCTGCCTTATTGTAGTCTGCTACGACACTAGCTAACAACTTCTCCCCCTATGTAGCTGAACGATCAGATGTTCCCTTTAGGAGAATATTAAATCAGTTTGAACATTTTCATGTACAAAATGGAGTGACAATTGAAGCACACAAAAAGGATACTGTTAGAGTTTATGCACTTCATGCTCTTACTTAGTTCACATGATACTAATGCACCATCAGTTTTTCTTCACTGAATCAAACATTGACAATTGGAATGTCCTTTTAGTTCTGTTATTATTGCCTACATCTGACCAAACAAATTGGTAATCAAGTCTGGATTAAAACTTGGATAATTAGACATTAACTTGAAAGGCAAGAGGAAGGACAAATGTAAAATGGAATGAAAAACTAATGTCAGATAATACATGGTTGACGAAATGATCAATCACAATAACCATGCAAAACTTCATCCATTTTAGGCACAGAACTATGATGAGAAGGCTTACTAATTTTATCAACTGCAGCAGCGAGTTTTTGTAGCTCATCCGGACATATATCTGGACAGTGAGTGAAACCAAAATATACAACTGTCCACTTGCCAAAGAAGTCTTTCTCAGTTACTGGTTTTCCATTATGGTCAATAAGACTAAATGGACCACCAATGGCTGCTTTTCCTACTGAAGGTCCTTGCTTTACGGAAGTTGAAGCATTGGTGATATCTGTAACAATAGGTAACAAGCTTAATCAGCAAACTAGAATGAGAGGAACTTAGAGGCAAGGCAAGAATCATGTGGTAGCCTATGATCTTACAATCTTCAAAAAAATCAGTACACACAACTTAAGACTTCCTGAACAAAAGAAACAAAAGGGAAGAGTAATATATTGGTCCTTGACTTTATTTGAATAATCAATCTTATCAATACAGGGTCAGAAAAATATTAGTAAATACAATTGTTTGTTATTTGAACTAAAAGATGAAGCACCTCGTCTGGCCTATCCTTGTACAAAGTTAAATTTCATAAAATGAGTATTTAAACCTAAAAAATGGTTTTGTTCCATTAAATAGAGATACTATTGTGAGCAGTCTTATCAAAAGCGCGCTTAAGCCCTGAAGCGAGGCTCAAAACGTGTTGAGCACTGCACCTCGCTTTATGCGCGCTTCAGTGTCGTCATCAAGGTTCTAAGTCAAACTTTTCCTTGCCAATGAACCTCTTACGAAGAAGTGACACTAAACAATTGATGTTTCACTTTATCATAATTTTTTTCAATTTGTTAGGTCATATATTTGTCATTCATGTTTATAATTATTAGTATTGGACTAAATATAAACATTTTTACTTTTTACTCCCTTAGTGCCTTTTTTCATTAAAGTCCACTTTATTTGCGCTTTGCGCTTAAAGCCCCCACGGACCTTAGAGCTATTTTGCGCTTTTCACCTTTGATAACACTGATTGTGAGTAACACTAAGCCAAAACCTATGATGATAATTTCAATAAATGTGACCATTTAACAGTGTTTTACCGATATTAAATACTACTGAAAATGCACACTTACCCTATCAAAGGAAGACAAAGGAAAAACTACACCACACTATTTCTTTGCAAAACCTAAAATCCTCAAAAACAATTTCCAGCATGTGTTTTTTCCTTTCATGAGCACAAAAGTTTAGTTGTGGACCAAAGAACAAGCATAATCAGAGATTTTGCAGCGGAGGCCCTTATACACATGACAAATAGATAGATGCTAAATTATTGCTCCAGAAGTGATGTGATTTGTTATTTAAACTTATATTTGACAAAAGGAACAAGCAAAAGTTTCATTCTCCAAAAAAACAAGGAGCAAGTAAAAGTTGACTTTTGAAATCCATTGTTCAAGTACTGACTCTACATTCCAACATATCTGCCTATACACACACACAACCATTGTCGCACTATACTTGGAGCGAGGCAGTACTACAACCAGAAACCTAAATGCATACATACTGATAGGTAACTAGCAGCCTAATCAGACACGTGCTATTATAAACACAAATTAAAATGTAAAAAATTATCATCCTCCACAGTGTTTTCAAACCCAAAGTCTAATGAGCCCATAAAAATCTACTGTCAAGCTGCGTTTCACCGATGTTCTTACGTGATTAGCCTACCACAGTTCTTTTCCTAAAACTAATACAACTCACCATAGTAATCTACCTTCAATATGCCGTCTCTTTTCCCTGTCATAATAGAAAACCAATCCTGCTCCAGTGCAAAGAAGTAGAAAGAAGCTCATCCATGAAACAGGCTGCATATCAAATATTACTTATCAATCACAGAATCTATGGAACAACAGAAATAAAAAATCTTTGACACCCTCCTATAAACAGATGAAGTTGCATTTGCATCCATACTATATTATCCATAAAAAAAAATGCAGCTATCCAAAGCAGAACAGGAAAAATGGAACTTGCAATCACACAAGCTCACTACCCAATTAATTCAGTAAATAACAACAGCTCTATATAATCAAAATATAACCTTGGCCAAAACATAACAAATAACATAGCCCAGATGCAAGTGTTAGTCTGCAGGTTTTCCAAACACACTACCTTCAAACTCAATATGCATACATATATATGTTACTAATTTTGCGCATAAGGATAAATTAGGAATTGAGTGATAAATTATTTCATTTTCTTAACTGAAGTAAAATGGAGGGAGTATATGTTTGTGAATAAAGAAAAGAACTTACACTACCCCGAATAGACTTTCCCTGTTCAGTCTTCTGAGAACCACCAGAGCTCTCACGGTTTCCAGTATTAGTTCCGGTAGAAGATCCACCAGACCCAGAATTCGCTCCAGCAGAGGATCCACCCGACCCGGAATTCGATTGATTACTAGAACTTGAGGTGCACAGAAACCTATAAGAAATGAACCCATTTTCCAATCGATCCAAACGCATAGCCTGTAATCAAAGAAAAAGAAACCCATTAATCAGAAACTAGAAAAAGATAAACTTGATTCGAAAGAAAAGAAAAATGAGTAGAAAGGAAAGACTAACCAATGGAGAAAAGGGTAAAGATTTGGGTGTGGTGGGTGCATTTGAAAGGCTGTGGAAAAGATGAAATGAAGGCTTGGTTGAACGGCATTGCTGGGAAGAAATGGAGTGATAGAGATAGCGAATGTATTGATTTCTTGATATTGCTTTCGCCATTGCTATTTGCAGGATGAAAGCTTGTTGAAAAGTACAAAGAACTCAAAACCCTACCAAAACCGCAGAACAGAAGCTTTTCGATTTTCTTGTGGTTATTTAATACAGTATATTAAAAATAATTCGAAAATGTATTGTTTTTTTTCCATTTGGTGTCTCCTATGTACATTGAAACCCGATTAAATGATTTAAATCCGAATTCATATTGAAAAGTCTCATATTGAGGGTTAAACGTTCTCTAACATAGGAGACTACATATCCAAGGAGACTCGAACTCAAGACCACCAGGTACTCATATTTACTCCTTATTGCACTTATTTATTGATTAAAAATATCTTATAACTTATTAGAAATAATTAAAAAAAAAACTTATTTATTGTTCAAAAATTATTATTTTAATATTTAAATTTTTTGAAATTAATTAAAGTTATAGACTTATAATTATAATATAATATTTTAGTATTTTGAAATGGACTAAAATATCGAGTTATCTCTGTTCTTATTTGAACTATAATTTGAGATTTGGGAAGGTTAGGCCGGTTACTCCTCTTACAAGTGTTTGGATAAAAGGCATTAATAAATTATTATACTGATATTTAAGTTGAAATTAATTAAAGTAACAAGTAACAACTATGAAATCTATATACAATTTCACATATTTAGTGTTTTAAAATTAAGTAAAATTTATTTAATTTTTCAATCGAAATTGATCCAAACACCTTTTTTATTTACGTCCAAAATCCAATTCAAAAACAAAACGACACAAAGGAAAGCTAGAAAAATAACAAAAAAAACAAAGACCTATTGAAGGGATTTCTCAAAAACTAAAATGAAAATGAACGAAAAAAAACAAACATCAGTAGTCTTTTTTAGTGAAGTTATAATCATACTATTTAAATTTATATATTTATTTATTGGAAATTTATTATGCGTATGACATTCATAATGGTTACTATAAGTATTATAATATTTTATTTTTACACATAATATTGTCCCATAATATTTATGTATCACTGTTATAGGGAGAATTTTACAAAGACTATATACCATTAACGATAAAAATATAGTATTATAAAAGAGTAAAATATAACATGACAAATTGGTTCCAAAGAAAATCATGCTACTATTTTGAAATGTTATTATAATGAATCGTTATTATAACAAAGTTAGACGGTAGTTATTTATATGAGGAAGTACGTTGATTGTAACTTCAGAAATGGTGTAATCCTGTTCTTTATTTATTCAAGGATAAAGGGTCAAATATGCTCCTAAACTATTCGAAAAGGTCTAGATATACCCTCTGTTTAAAGTTTGGCTGACTCGTGCCCTCGCCGTCCAACTTTTCGTCTAGATATGCCCTTCTGGGCATTAGTTTGCATGCTGGACATATCCAGCTCATTTTCCATTTATTTAAATGTCACATGGAATTGTCATGTCATTTTAGCTTTACCACATGACATTTATATGAAAATGGAAAGGGATCAATTATGCCCCTAAAATGTCATGTGGTAAAAGTCAAAATGACATGACAATTCCATGTGACATTTAAATAAATGGAAAATGAGTTGGATATGTCTAGCAGGAAAACTAACTCCCAGAAGGGCATATCCAGGGGTAGACCTAGGTGGACGGGTGAACCCCCTCGTCAAAAAATTACACTATATATATATATATATCGTCAAATTCTGATTTTTATGGGTATACATATTAAAATGAACCCCTTGAAAACAAAGTAAAGGCTTGGCTCAGTGGATAAGTGGTTCAAGATGTGCGCCCCTTGGTGACGAGTTCAAATCCCTTCGGCAACATTTTTCCCCTATTTTTTTAATGCTTGGAAAATGGAACTTTTGGGCTTAGACCTTCTTCTTCTTTTTCATTATTTTTTCCTTTTATTTCATTTCTTCTTTTTAATTTGTTTTTGTTTAAATTTATTAGACACATTCTTTTTATATTTATTATTTTTATATCTACTATTCATGTTGTTTCAACGTAACTCTTTTTCATTTACTAACTTGAAATTAAAAATCTTTTAAATATGATGAATTATATTTAACTAGAAATTGAGATAGAAATATAATATATATATATATATATATATTTTAAAAGGTAAATTAGATGTAATTTAATGAAGAAACTTAAATATCATTAACACCCTTTTAAAAATATTAATTTATAGAATTCATGAAATTATTTTATATTTTAATTCTATTTTAGAGGGATGAAAACTAAACTTATTTGATTTATTCGTTATTTGTCGTTTTTACAAATTATGACTAACCTAGTAAATTGAACTATATGAACTAAAAAATTGACGATGTTATTTATTTATCTTTTGAATATGCATTATAATATTAGTAACTCTATTCTTACATATTTTTAGAGAATCTTGACGATTTTCATAGTAATATGTGATTGAATGGATACAAATTTAAAAATTTTAAAAAGTGAAAACTAAAGTAAAACATTACAAAATAAAAGTATAAAAACACAAGAAATTTAAAGAATGCTCGATGGAGCATGATAAAAGTAGAAAGAAATGTTTAATATGGTATAATAAAGTAAGTTAGATTTAGCATGATAAAGTAAATATCTTTCTTCCCTGTCTCGCTTCCTTTTTCATCATTTAATTTTCACGCGTTTTAGGAATTAATTTATGTAATACAGTTGATCCGTTAAAATTCTTATCAATGTATCTTTGTCCTCGATATCTTTGATTAGTTTAGTCTTTACTTTTATGAACCAATGAAATATTTTATGATTCTTGTACATAGAGCATGCCGAGGGGCTACTACGCTCACCGCACACTTGTGTTACTACCTGAACTTCTTCTTTATACTTTGAACCCCTCAGCAAAAATCTTGGGTCCGCCACTGGGCATAGCTAGATGAAAAGGTGGACGGCGAGGGCACGAGTGAGCCAAACTTTAAACGGAGGGTATATTTAGACCTTTTCGAATAGTTTAGAGGCATATTTGACCCTTTACCCTTTATTCAATTGTAAAATTTAAATCAAGGACTCGTTTGATCATGAAAATTATTCATTGTTTTTTTCCCTTTATTTACAAATCAATACTTTCTATACAATTTGATGGGCTTGAGTTTCAACAACTTAAATTACATTTTCAAACCTGGTAACTTTCATTTACTTTGCCATATTGATTCAATTTACTTGCAAGAAATTCATACAATTTTGCAACAAAAAGAAGCAAAAACAAAAAACAAAGTATGTTTTTTTCTAACATGAGAGTTTTTACATTCTTTTTTCTTGTTCTCCATATTGTTTTTTTTTGCTACAAATATGCATAAAGCATTCTATTCCAAGTATCAGGAACTCCAGGCAAACACCAATGTATACAATCTGCGAAATTCGAAGGATCTGCTTTCTGCTTATCAGTTAACAATTTGCCTCCTAATTCACCGTAAACCGAAGCATGTCCATCAATTCTGTACTCAGATAATTGTGTTATGTTAAGAACAGTAACAGGAACTTTCATCCTTCCTATTACATCAACTACTGCCTTCATCAAATCTTTGTTTGAACCAACTCCCCAATGCCCCTTCTTCATCACTGGTCTTGTCTCGTTGAAACACCTCGTACCGTTCATATTCCCCCAATCTTCATTTCTGAATTTCAAAAAATGATGCAGTAAGTTTTGAGCTCAAATAATATAATAGTCTAATGAGAAAGCATATGTTCACGTTTGTAGTTGTAGTAAGTGTTGTTTTTTTAATTGAGATTGGCTTGGTCTTCTGAGTTCAATTTAACTCCTCTGCTATATGAAATATCTTAATTTTAGCCTCCGTTATACTATGGAGAGATTCACATCCTTACTATTAACCAATCCTCTCGAATTTTGACTTTAATAGAGCTCCAACATGGACGGTAGATTGCACGTGGTAAAATACATCAAAAATGGATTAAAATTACCCTCCATTATACTTTAGGTAAGGGAAAATACGAGACGACTAGCTAACAACAAGAGTATGAATAATGAGTTTCTTCGGAGTATAATGTAGGGTGAAACAGGCAGAGGCGTATCTAAGCGGGTCACCGGGTTCACGTGAACCCATGGTCCCCTCCCGAGATTATATATAGTAGTGTTATATTTTTAAAAAATATTGAAATATAAATGTGTGAACCCACACTCGGAGTATCACATAACGCGATTATGACTGGGTGCACCTCTCTCCGAGAGGTTAGAAATTTGAATTTTATATTTATCTTGTTTTATTTTTCTTTCTAAAATTAGATAACACTTCTCTAAGTGGTAATTGGTAGCACTTTTGGCATTTTAATTAATTCAATATATATATATATATTAATTTTAGACCTATAATTTTAAAATTTTAACGATTTTCAGTAGTAAGAACCTAAATGTCGAATCGATCAAATTTATATCATAGATCAACCTTTTTATAATAGTGCACCCATCATCTTAAAATCCTGAATCCGCCTCTGGAGAAAAGGTAATGTGTGTTATTTTTGGGGCTTGAAAGTACTTTTAAAGCGTACCTTTGGTGCGTAGGTGACATGGTGGTAAAGAACACCTTTGTTTTATTAGTATCAATTGTTGAATCAATCCAATTCGCCCATGTCCTCAATGCTAGCTTGTAAGGAATGGGGGTATCGAATTCTTCATATCCCTCTTCTCCATTTGCAAACTCTCCCCATCTGCATTTTTTTTTCGAAACATTTCTTAAGCCATTTGAGAAAAATTCAAGTAGAAGTTCATTTCTTTCGACATTCTTTTGGGAAAATGAATTCAGTTACTTACAATGCCTTGGCCTTAACTCCACTCATCCACCAAACATAAGTATTGAAAACAAGGATATCTACTCCTAACCACTGTTTGGCACGCTCCGCGATGGAATCCACTTTAATGATTCTCTGTTTTGAATCAGCTATTATATGAATATCTGTGTTTGACTCAACCAAGAATGGTGCCCAGTAGAATTCAATGCTGGCATTGTATTCCTAAGGAATGTCGAAATGTTTAGCAAACAAAAGCAAATTCTTGGAAATAGTTAAACTTTTCTTGAAAAAGCATAGATTTTTTTTTTGGACTTGATGATTGATTACCTTAGCTTTGAAGACGGAATAAACCCGACCTAGTTTCATAGACTTTTCGCCTTCTGGGATCACAGATTGAACCAAACACACAAAAGATTCCCACATATTTCTCTGTATTGAGTCCCCCACAAACATTATCCTCTTTCCTTGGAGTTTTCTAAGGGCAATCTTCGGATCAAACCTGCATTTCATTGTTAAGAATTTAGTTTAACATGTTGTAGTATCAATAATCGATATAACAGCTAATGACAGTACTATATATCTGTTTCATTTGCATGAATCCAACCTTGGCAAGATGCAGTCATCAGGCCGCCATTCCCAGTGAAGATAATCAGAATCATCTCGTCCATTCTTAGTACAAGAATATTGTCTGTCAATATATGGACAAGTTCTATCTGTGTATAATGGCTTAATCGAAGTATTGAACACCCATTTTCCGTTATTGAGGCTGCATTCTTCGGGATCAAATACGAACCTATCATCTGTTGGATTGTCTAGTGGACTGCTCTTCAATTCTCTAACACCTGTTAAGCCACATTTAGCATTACAGCAAAAAATTAGATTGAATAAATAAAGAAGCTGCAGATGCACCTGTATGGTGTTTTTTCAACTTTGCAGCATTTCGTCTCGGACAAGTTTTGATCCCAAAATGAAAACCAGAAGAAGAAGTTGTAATCCTTTCAGTGTACAATAAAACAGTGAATGTTAGTGCACAGAAGATTCCTGTGATAACAGGCAAAGATAGCTTTCCTCTGGCATATTTTGCCCATCCCATGATGAAAGAATGCTTAATGTAAGTGCACCAGAATGATGAGGACTGACATGAAATAAGCTTTTGGTGGCTTTCTGTTTTAATAGATTTTTGAGTAGGAGTAAAGTTTAAGTCATGTATGGTTGGACATTATAATTTATTAGAAAGTTGGCAAAAAGCTCCAAAATATTGATCCTTCTTATGAATCATGTGTGCAATAAAAATATTGTTGTGATGGAAAAAAAAAAAACTAAGTTAAAAAGCACAAGAGTGTTGGCTAGTGGTCAATAAAGTGGTTGAGAGCCATGAGGTTTTGGTTTGAATTCCAGCGGAGACAAAAACACTAGGTGTTTCTTACCATCTGTCCTAGCCTTGGTGGATAGAGTTACTTGGTACCTGTTGCCAGGGGCTGAGCCAGAATTTTCAATAAGGGGGTTCAAAATCTAAAAAATAGACACACAAAATAGCCAAAGGGGGTTCGACATCTACTATATATACCTAAAAAATTATTTTAACCATGTATAAATAATATAATTTTCCGCCGAAGGGGGTTCGGATGAACCCCTGATTGTAAGGTGGCTCCGCCACTGCCTGTTGTTGGTGGCAGATATCTTGTGGAATTAGTTGAAGTGCACGAAAGTTGATTCGGACACTACGGTCGTAAAAGAAAAACTAATATAAAAAAAGTCCACCCACTGTTGTGTTACTTTCAGCAGAACCAATCAGTAGGTGCGTAAAGGTTTTTTGGTGTAGTGATGTCAATTTTTAGCTGTCGTATGTCTCCATCATTCTGTCTCATAAGTCTATGCCTTGCATTTACAGTCATTAGCATTAGTAGATGTTTCTGCTACAACAGGTTCAACTTATTTGTCAAAACTGTTGCTTCATTTGGGATCTGCAATACATGTATTTTTTTACATGCTACTTGGAGAATGACATTCACAGACATAATTAGGGATGTATTTCTGCCAATTTTCTAGGAAATCTCGGATCAGCTTAGGCGCATCTTGACTATTTCACTGGATGCTTGCTATCTCTCACCAGTTAAGGGATCAGGTAACTTAGTCCACCAAAATTGATTAGGTTCTGAATTTTCACTTGAAAACAGAATTTGAGTAGGTTCTTCATGAATTGGCGAAACTATAGTGTTTTGAAGGGGGTTCAATTGAATCAGCTTCGCTAGGAAACTACACTATTCAAGTAGGATAAAGCAAACATTTTTGTGTATATGTGAACCGTTGAATCTCCTTCGTAGGTAGGCGTATTCACACACTATGCAAGTTTGTAGTTTTTGAATCCTCAGCTAGAAATTTCTTGCTCCGCCACTGGTGACAACATTTCCATGTATTATTAGGTAGAATATGCTTGCAAATTGAACTAGAGATTGAAGATCATTTAATAATGAAACAAGTGAGATGCACATATCAATCATGCAAAGAGCTTAACTATTAGAGAAGCATCTAATTCTGACTGGCAAATTATATGTTTTTTTTTGTTTTTTGTTTTTAGAGTGTTAGTGAGTAATTATTAACTAGTCATTTGTTAAAAGACAAATAATTTAACAGATTAAAGTTATCACTATTTCCTAATCTGAGAATCAGTCTAATCATTCCCTTTGATTTGATCTTCTATTAAATAGACATTATAATCAAACACTCTTCCTTGCAATCATTCATCTCAACCAAATCCTCATGGCCCTGACCTAGACATAACAACCATAGCAAGATGGAACACCCTAGTTTCCCATATATGTAAGGAACTGTAGCATCAATAACGAGGTTGGACCACCTAAATATAGTAAACAACAGATAATAACAGATACCAAAAGCCAAAGATTACATGAATAGGCTAATAATACAATAGATATGATACTCTAAACTATCACTAAGCCAAAGACTACAAGAAAAGATTAATATATACTAAGACAACATTCGACTACCTACTAACTTTTTACATGTTGAGAATATCAATAACAAATAAAAAGTGTGCTCTCTCTAGTAGCTTAAACTTTTAAATGAGATGGTCACATACTTCAACATGGTATCAGAGCAGGCAAAGGTCCTGAAATCGAATCTCATTATTGAGATGGTCACACTTCAACACTACATTTATCAACGCTCTTCACACTCTCCTACACCCTCCTATCTGAAGTCATCTCGACAATTATGGTTAGGTGTTTCTGAGAAAAGAAAATCATTGCTAGGTGATAAAATGAGGTTAGAATGTATACTAATTAATCATGATGATAAAATTTTATGTGCAAATATATATTGTGCATTTATATTTGTTTGATATATAAACAATAAACTTTTTCTATTGGTGTAGTGAGATCATATGAGTCCTTAATCAGCAACTAATTAAGGTGGGTCCAATTTATGACGTTGCACCATCAACATTCAATATTATGAGGTTGTATATATTTGAATTTTGCAGTGATGATATAAAAATATTTACATAATTAAGTCATTTATTAAATAATCTCATGCAAATCTCTGATAAACATTAAATAATATGTTAAATATGGAATGCAATATGTTATTAAACTCTTTATAGAGGTAAGGTCGGTGTACGTTTCACTTTCTCAATACTTCACTTGTAGGTAAAGTGTGTACATAGATTGATTTGATTTGATATTTTCAAATCAAATCATTTGATTTATTAATCCCAATTTTTTGGTTTGGGTTTTTTCCGCAACACAATGTAACTAGTGCCTTCAAATATTATTATTTTTATCCTAATAAGATACAATAATTATATAATTGTTATTGTTGTAAGAGATAAGTATTGAAAACATCCCTAAATGTGGCGTGAGTTCTTATATAGTTTCGTCCTCGAACTATTGACAACCCTATAAACATCCTTCAACTTGACTAATTGAACTTAAATACACCCCTGATCTTTCACATGACATAGCAAGTGGTCTCAAATAGGAGCGTGAGACTCTTTATAAAAAATGAGAGAAGTGTTGAAAACACCCCTAAATTTGGCGAGAATTTAGGGGTGTATTTCACTCATGATGCAAGATCATGGGTGTATTTAAGTTCAATTAGTCAAATAGACGGTATTTTTAAAGCCGATGAAACTAATAATTCACACTAAATATATAGAGGTATTTTCAATACTTCTCTTGTAACTTGCTATCACAACTCACAAGTCAAAATTGATCACTAACTACTTATAAAAAAAATAAAAATTAAAACGTAACCTTCCTATATATGTTTTTTTTTTCTAATGTGGAGTTTGTGTGTGATTTTTTTAAAAAAAATGTGGAAAGGAAATAATAAGATTTGAACCTTACAATCAAGTGATGCATTGTAAAATTACAATTATAATTAGTACAAATAGAATATAACTCTTTCTTTGCTCTATTCATAATAGAAACACTTTAAGTTCCGTTTATTTTTATTATGATTAAGACGTCTGAACTATATAATAGAAGTAACAATTTTCAAAATCTTTTTTACTAAGTTGTACAAATTTCAATATTGACTAAGAAAAAACAAGGAAAATGAATTATTAATTAATTAATAATAATAAACGTGGAACGTAACCTAATACAGTATCATTATCTTTGGGGAATCAATGAGTCATGATTTGCAGACAATTGATTGAAAAAACAAGAAAGATAACATACCAACCAACTACATTATAATTTAAATGTTAGGTAGCATAATTATTAATTTTTGGGGTAAATCACAGTTTATATTTAAATAAATGGAATTGATAATCTCTTTAGTCTTTAGGTTCAAGATTTTGGGGTTTATGTTGGAATTATTCCTCTTAGTTTTTATATTTTTAATTTTGATAATGCAAAGAACAAATAATTTCTTGTTATCCCTTTTCCAATACTAAAGAAATAACGTATAGCCACGGAATACAGCCTTGTTACTATTTTTCTTAATTTTTTTTAAAATTTAAAACACCTTTTGAAACATATTGAATGTCAATTACTAAATATTTTTTAACAAAATACACATTTATATAAAATATTAATTTATTAAAGTTCAAAATAGATAGCAAAATTCAAATCATATACTTTAAAGTCCAAAACATCTACAACATCAAGCGTCTATCAACTATTCTTAAAAAAATCCACATCCATCAAGTGTTGTTACTAAAAAAATTTCTTGTTCAAGGGAGTACAAATCACAATTAACAGTGTATAGGATTTCAAAAACTTTACTAACTTCAGCGAGTGATTTCAAACTATAACTCTATAATCTAAATGACTAACTCTAACGGTTTACTTATAAGTGGCCAATAAAATAAATTCTCTTCTTGTTAGTAAAGAGGAGATGTTTCATTTTTATTGCTCCAAATGTATAGATGATTCTGTATTATCAAAACAGACAAGACGTATAATTATACATGCAACATAGTCAAATAATCATTTATGTTGTGTTAATATTGGTTGTCAATGAATAGATCGACCAGACATTTGGCACACCAAATGACTCAAAGTTAGTTAAACTGTGTAGGAAAAAGGTTTCCTAGTTCAATAAAATAGTGCTCAAATGAATTTAATTGAAGGTTGAAATGAGAAATACAATATCGTTCACGGATCGATTTAGGTCGATTATTGATCAAAATCAAATCAAATTAATTTAATCGATTTTTAAATTCATAAAATCAAATTAAACCAAATATAATATATATTTATTGATTTAATTGTTATCGATTTCGATTCGGATTGGTTCGGTTATTAATCATAAACAAAAATAAAATAAATGATTTATGCAAAAAAAGAAAAAAAACAATTCATTCAAAAGAAAATAAATTTGTTTTGTATCATTTTGGATCTTATAATTCTTATAATATAACTCCAATTATGTTTAACTCCCTTATATTGCTAGCTAGTCTAATATAAACAACATAACTTAATGAATAATGCATAAGCTATCGATATCGTTGTACAAATAAAAGATGATGATGCTCAATTATAGAACACACATACATAAAAATCAAGAGTTACTTATTTTGACTTTAATCATCCTAAATTAAAAGGCAAAAACTAAGAAAATGATAATATTTCAACACATATTGCTACATACAAAACACAATAAAGATATAATCAATAGTACATTTTTATCAAGCACTAGTTACTATCTATGTCTTCTTTGAATGCTTCTTCATCCTCCTCAGTTTGAATCTTCTTGTATTTGATGATGCTATGATAACAACCCATCATTAATGGGTTAATCTATTTCAATTACACCCTTATTTGGATCATGTAAACGTATATTTTTATCAATGAAAATATTCATATTTATCTCGTGGACTTCAACTTTTTTAATTTGACATTGAACATTCAATCTAGAGTTGTCGCCACTTCCTCATTGAGTAATTCAACAACATTTTGAGATTTGATTTTCAATACAGTTATAATGATTTCGAAGGTCATTTTTGAATTTTTTTTAAAAAAATATCATTTTACTCCTTCCTGAAAGTTGTACCGAGTCATTTTTGGTCCATTGGTATGATTGGTTTGGGAACCGGAGTGAAAAGCTAAGAGTTTTGAAAAAGATTTTGATTTTTGAAGGTTTTAAAGTATATTGAGCATATGGAAGAAAGTGGCTGATGAGCTGAGCTGTCTAAGTGGTTACAGTTTGTATAGGTGTCATATAGTTAGTGGCTAGATATTAATTCTGTTATTCTGTTAGAAGATTCTTTCCATTAGTTAGTTAAGCTTAAGTCAGTTTATACTTGTATATATACGCATGTACTGTATAGAAGTGATTAACACGTTTTGAGCAATATACAGAAATTTCCCAACTGAAATTACTGAAGAAGTTCCAGTTGCAAGGCTTGAAGAATGTGATAGTACACCACTTATTGATCCAATTACAACTGAGACAATGGTTGAAGCTGGAAGCTCCATAGATCTATTTGGGCAACCACCAGCAAGGAGAACATCAACAAGAGTTAGTAGACCACCTATCTGGCAGAAAGATTTCATCACAAAACCAAGTTCAAAATCTGCAAACTCTTGTTTATACCCCATTGAAGATAGTGTTACTTATGATAACCTGGCTGTCTCCTATCAGAATTTTATTGCTCAGATGTCTATAGAGACTGAGCCACAATCTTATGAACATGCCATCTTGGATAAAAGATGGGTTGAAGCAATGAAGTCTAAAATTAAGGCTTTACAGAATAATGGGACTTGGAAAGTAGTTTCTTTGCCACCAGGTAACAAGGCCATTGATTGCAAATGGGTCTTCAAGATAAAGTATAAGATTGATAGTGCTATAGAAAGGTTTAAGGCCAGATTGGTAGAAAAAGGTTACAATCAAAAGGAGGGTCTTGACAACCAAGAAACTTTTTCTCCAGTTGTAAAAATGGTGACTGTGAGGTCTGTAATTTCTTTGGCTGCAACAAATGGATGGAGCATTTAACAGGTAGATGTAGATAATGCCTTTTTACAAGAAGATCTACAAGAGGAAGTCTATATGCAATTACCACTAGGATTCAACAATGATAACAGTGAGGGATCAAGTTTGCAGACTACTTAAGTCACTTTATGGCTTGAAACAAACATCTAGGCAATGGAATGTGAAACTCACAAATGCCTTGCTCAAAGCAGGGTTCATTTGGATTATTCATTGATGACCAAAAGGACAACAGAAAGAATTGTGATAGTATTGATTTATGTAGATGATCTGTTGATTACAAGAAGTAGCAAAAAGTTGATAGACAATGCTAAACATGTCCTGAAAAGTAATTTCAAAATCAAAGACCTAGGAGATCTCAGATATTTCCTTGGTATAGAGTTTGTAAGCAACTCAGAAGGCATACTTATGCATCAAAGGAAATATGCCATGGAACTTATATCAGACTCCAGAATGAGTGGATCAAAACCATGTGCTACACCAGTAGAGGTCAACTAGAAACTGACCACCATAGATTTTGATAATTATTTCAAGCTTAATAATGGCCATACTCTGCTGGATCCAGGTGGTTATCAAAGACTTGTTGGAAGACTACTGTACCTTACAATTACTAGACCTGATATTGCCTTTGCTATACAAAGTCTTAGTCAGTTTATGCATGCTCCTAAGTCATCACACATGGAGGCAGCTCTTCGAGTAGTAAGATATGTAAAACAAGCACCTAGTTTTGGTGTCTTGTTGTCTGCTAAACAAACCAACATTCTTCAAGGTTTTTGTGATGCTGATTGGGGGTCCTGTATCAACACCAGAAGATTCATCACTGGGTACATGATTATGTTTGGTAATTCATTAATCTCTTGGAAGTCCAAGAAACAACCTATTGTGTTTAGAAGCTCAGCAGAGGCGGAGGACAGAAGCTTGGCATCTACAGTAGCTGAAGTTGTTTGGTTAATTGGATTGTTCAGAGAATTAGGTGTTGAAATGAATTTGCTAGTGAGACTGCATTGTGACAGCAATGTTGCTTTACAAATAGCAGCAAACCCTGTGTTCCATGAGAGAACAAAACACATTGACATAGATTGCCATTTCATTAGAGAGAAGATACAAAGTGAGCTTGTACATACTCTGCATTTGTCTTCTGTTGAACAACCTGCAGACATACTTACCAAAGGCCTGAGCAAGCTGCCACATGATCACTTAGTTTCCAAGCTAGGAATGAAGAACATCTTCATACCACCTAGCTTGAAGGGGGGTATTGAGCATATGAAAGAAAGTGGCTGATGAGCTGAGCTGTCTAAGTGGTTATAGTTTGTACAGATGTCATATAGTTAGTGGCTAGATATTAATTCTGTTATTCTGTTAGAAGATTCTTTCCATTAGTTAGTTAAGCTTAAGTCAGTTTATACTTGTATATATACGTATGTACTGTATAGAACTGATTAACACATTTTGAGCAATATACAGAAGTTTCCCAACTCTCTATGTTCTGAAGATATTTTGATATAAAGTTGAAATGGTTGACTTTAGTCAACATTTGGAGTTCTAAGTATCGGAATGAAATTTTGTTAGTTTCATTAGCTCCGAAATGTGGCTTTTGGTGTTAGTAGGACTATTCACTCAGGTCATGAGGTATTTAGATGAGTTTTGAAAGAATTTTGTGTTTTGAAAGTTGAAAGCATAAAATAGTTGACCAAAGTCAACATTTGGTGATAACAAACTCATAATGGAATTCCGACAATTTTGTTAGCTCTGGAATGTGGTTTTTGGTCTAGATGTATTATTGGTTTGGATCCCAATGTTTTTTGGTTTGATTTAGAGTCATTAGATGAGATGTAGGAATAATTAAGGCTAAAGTTTGACTTTAGTCGTCAATGTTTGATGCTAAAAATGTCATTTTTGAGTTTTGATGAATCCACTAGGTACGAAAGATGGTATTTAGTTTAGTTGAAGGTTTGATGTAGTTCCCAAAACTTTTGGATGAGTTTCATGTCCTTATTTGGAAATTTATCAAGTTAAAGTTGACTTTGGTCAACATTGGGTTAAGGTGACTTTGTTTAGGTATTTTGATGATTCATTGAGTCTGAAATATCATTTCCAAGCTAGTAACATATTTGGTTTATCGAGCAAAAATAATATTTGACAAGGCAAGCGAGAGTAGATCCGTATCATTATTTAAGACATAGAAAAAATAATCGGGACATTTTGCTATCGTATGAGGAAGTTACAACCCTTTTATTGAAATTAAAGTTGTTGGTTTTCATAAATTCTGATGGACGGATATTTAAGATTTCAGACGGATATTTAAGATTTGAAACTATGTTTATTTGGTATTTTGAGCATATTGGGAGTTCTAGAGCTCAGAATGAAGTGATTCTTGTGGAGTTCTTCTCGATTTAATTTAGGGGTTAGTATCCAATCCTCATTTTGGCATTCTCTCATGATTTCTTCATCTAATTTTATTTCCTTATCCGTGAGATTCTTGGGGGGGGGGGGGAGGGGGAATGAGGTTTTATCGGTTTGCACTCAGTTTTTGATAAAAAAAATATATTTAGGATCCTTATGGGTAAACTGAATTCCATATAGACTTATTGATCTATCAATTATTTTCATCATATGAAGCGCGTATATGCTTGAAAATTTGAGGTTTTCCTTGTAAAGTTAAAGTTTGATAAATTGAGGATTTCGAGGTCGATTTTAACTCCATTTTCAATGAGATTTCATATTTGAACTTCCCTAAGCATGTGTAAGATATTTTTCAAAGAAGTATTTCAGATTTAAGTCAGAATTTTGAACCCGGGTATTGAGGATTTTTAGCATGAACTTTGATCTTGTGTTTTAGTATTTTGGGGATGATTGATAACCCGTTTTTCAATGCAATTTTGTGTGTGAGTTCCTAAATTTTTGGGTAACATTTTTTCCAATAAAAATTTCAGATTTGTCCTTAGAGTTAGGATTTGACCTATTGGATCATTTTGAACTTGGTTTTCAGAAAATAATATTTTAGGTATCGTTCTTCATATTTTTCTTTTGAGGATTCTATATTTGATTAGATTGTGCGAATTCTGAGGCTCAGCGTAAAGGCTAAGCTCAAGCCCCGATTTGATTTCTTCACTTTAAGGCAAGTGAACCTCTTTGACTCTTTTACGAAGTGTGTTGGCCTTTCTGTGCATTATTTTTGTGATTGGGAGTAATGATGAATTGTGAGGATGTATGTTTGGACAATGTAGCGAGTACTGCCCAAACACTAATGTCAAGTATGTGGGGTTAATTGCACTGATTGAGCTACACTACAACAAAAATAAATTTTAGCAGCAATAAATATAGACATTAATAAAGAGTGCTAAAGTCTTTACCGGTATTAGTTAAGTGCCATTAGAATCAATGTCGCTAAAGGCTTTAGGGACATATACAAATAGTGCTAATTGCCAATAAAAATACATATTTAGCGGCAATTAATTCATTGCCGCTAATAATTATTTTTATGAATGACTATTATGATCCTTTATTGATGATATGCCATGATTGGTATGGTTGGTTATTGATGTGAAACTTGTCATCCTATCATTATGCGTATGAACTTGTTATTTACATTGGTGCTGAGACTCTTATATGAGCTGATACAACATGGAATTGATGAAAAAAAGAATGACAAAGAGGATGTGATATGATTTGAGGTATCATGTGATATGATTTGACATGATCAGAGATACGATCTGAAGTGCATGGATTGTATGTCCTTCATGGTCCCGACTAGCCGCTGAGCAGCGGGTGTGTATCGATAGAATAGACATGCATCATTTTCTATGACATTTAAATCGAACTGCACCCCATTATCAATGATTGATGTCTATGAGTGAGTTTGTTATTATCGTGACTAGTAAATCAAGGAAGTTGAATTGATATTGTTGGAAGTTAGATGGTGTTGCTTATCTGCTGAGTTACTTCTATTGTGTTATATTCTTTGATACTATTGCAATGTCTAGGATGAGTTGTTTTTTATATCTGTGAAAATTGTAGTATTCAGAGGTTCGGATGGTGTGTTAGGGTTTAGGGTGTTCGCCACCACTTTGTTCAGGGTCAGCTAGGGATACTTGCTAAGTACCGATGTTATTTTGGTAGTCACTCCCTTGCTTTTCTACACTTGTATATGTTACGGACCCGATACTACCTGATCATCCTTTTGCATCAGTATTTGAGGCTTACTCTTAGTAGTACGTGAGGTACCTACTAGTTTCTCCGGCAGACGTCACAAACCCTTATATTATGTCATTATGCTATTCTAGAACCAAAGACATTCATACTTGTTCTTTCATCGAATATGTATTATTATCTAATCGCTTGTTCACGTGACACCAAGTTTTGGAGAAGGTTATATGTTTATATTTATGGATTCCGCGTAATGTTTTCTTAGTTCCTTGTAGATGGTTATTCAGGTTGACTTGTCTTGATGGGATAAGAACCGTGGCATCACACTTGATTTTTGGGTCGTGAAAACAGTTGCCCAATCATCCTTGTCCTTTTTCTTGATAGGCACATAACACACTTCAATTGCTTGCAGCACAATAATTAAAGTTTCATATATTTTATATCGACGATGATGGTTAATATCAATTAATTTGTACTGATTATGACTTTAACACCAACATCCATAGTTAGATCAAATCATTCATATTTGTATAATACATTTTGCTTTAATGGTGCTTCACAATATTTCACTTGTATAATCTCTTTTATATATGCATAGTAATCACCAAAATTTGAATTTGAGATACAAATTTCATTGCTCATTATTGATCTTGCACTACCATCACATTTTGTGTAAAATTTGTATCCATAAACAAAATATAGTGCCCCTCATTGGCTAGGAAGATTTTTTTTCTCTTTATACTGAATTATTTATGGAAAAGAGTAAAAACATGTCTTTAATAAACTATGCGAAATTGAATAAAAATGTCATTCGTTAATAGTTGGGATAAGGGTGTGAAAGTACCTCAACTTTGGTCGAATTTGCTGTTGCGATACTAAACTTTCATGAGGACCTATTACCTCCCTAGACTATTTAATACCGTATTTTAAACATATATATTTGCCCACGTGGACATAAAAAATTATTCAAAATTATAAATAGTAATGTGTCCACGTGGGCACATATATACCTTTAAAATACACTATTAAATAGTTCAGGGGGTAAAAAATACGGTATTAAATAGTCTAGGGAGGTAATAGGTCCTCATGAAAGTTTAGTATCGTAACAACAAATCCGACCAAAGTTGGGGTATTTTTCAGACCCTTATCCCTTAGTAGTCTGGTCCAAAAATGCCCCTATTATTACTTTTTAGACAAAAATGTTCTTTTCCTAATAAACATTATTTATTTTATTTTAAAGCACGTTATTTTTCCAAAAAAATATTATTTTTGTAGAACATTTTTCATATATACTTTTCTTTTAAAATCCCTTTAACCAAAAGTAGAAAGTAATCTTTTTTCTTCGTAATATCTTTTTATCAATTTAAATAGAATTACCTTGTATTCTTTTTAACTGATAATAGATGTCATATATATATATATATATATATATATATATATATATATAACTATCATATGACCTTGTCATTATTATTTTTTCAAATAATGATTAAAAATGTTTCTAATAAAAAATTTAAAAAATTATTTCCTAATACATACGAGTTGAAGTATAATAAATATTTGTTATTATATTCCTTGATTTTAAAGTTAATATGAACAAATGATCAACAATAACTCTATCGATGGTGTTTTAGAGATATTTTGTGATACGAAGCAATGTAATCAATTTTTGTGTTTTTATGACATTATGATTGTTGTGTCTTAATTTTGAAGTGAACGATTATATTAGCAAATGCTTAAAAGGATGAATTTGTCGCAAAATAGACTCATGTCTTATTGTGTAAGGTACATATTTAATAGCACATGTCCTACGATCTATGCCTATGTATTTGCTTTCGGCTATGAACTCCCTAGTATGAGTTTTAGATCAACTTCATAAGCTTTTTGCTAAGTTCTTCTCGGGTGATGCCACTACTTCAAAGAATAAACTGGGTGTCTTGGAATAGTATGTGTTATCCAAAAGAAGAAGGGGGACTGGGACTCAGATCATTACATGATGTATCCAAAGCACTCTTTGCTAAGCTTTGGTAAAATTTTAGAACAACCACTTAATCTTTGTGGAATAAGTATTGCAAGAAGTTCTACCCAATTATAACAGTAGGATGGGATGCATCACATATGTGGAGGAAGATGATAGTAGTAAGAGAAGATGTGGAGCACAACATTTCGTGGCAGATTTAAGTAGAAAATTCTAGTTTCTCATTTGATTGCTAGAAAAAACAAGGGGTTATGTATTATGCTGAAGGTAATATTGTAACACCCCTGAATTTTTTTGAGCTAAGACTCGAACCATCCTTCGTTATGAGTAGGATTTTACCGAGGAATTTAAAATTTCTTGAGTGTTGAGGTCACTAGATGTAGCACCTTGAGTTCCAAGAAGAACTAAATATAATTCATTCAAGTCATTCCTGAGTTCTTCTAAGTTTGGATCAACTTCAAACGACCATAACTCTCAGTACCAGATGAATTATGTAACACCCCATATCCGAAACCAAACCAACCAGCCGATTTCCAGAAGTTGTAGGTGCAACCCATGGTTTCCACCCACGGACCATAGGTGGGGGTCCGTGGAAGGCCACCTGCAACCCCTCCCCAGAAAAATCTAGAAAATTATCTAAGGGTCGACCCACAGATCGTAGGTCAGACCATGGGACATGGTCCTGGCCCGTGGATCGAGACCCCAGAACCTAGTCTCTGAAGCCAAACGGCGGTTGACCAGGACGAACCATCGGTTGGCCCTGACAACTTTTAAGTCATGAATCATTTGGTTATTTCCCTATGCGTTGGACCCCTAAACTACGTAGGTTTGGTGAGTTTTATCCTAGAAACTAAATTAGAACCTAACCTAATCAATCATTCACCAAAAAATCATCGATCTTAGAGCAAAACAAGAGGAAAAGTCGAGCAGCCTAGTCCAAGAACGCAACAAGGTTTCGTCAGTTCCAACCCCGAAATCGAAAGATTTCTCCGTGAAATTCATCACCATGTCTGTGGGATTTCACTAGTGGGTTCCTTTCACCCATTAGGTTCCTAGAATTCAGTTAGATTTTTGATTCCCTCCATATTATGAACACCAAGGATTTCTTGAATTTCAGCAGATTACTATGATTTAGTTATTTTAATGTTCCTAATCAGATTATCATGTCTTAGTATTGTGTTTGTGTAGATTCTTGCTTGAGACTCATAGCCCTAGTTGTATAGATTCATTTAGTTCATAAATTATCCTTGTTAGGTCAGATTATTCAGATATACATGCCTCAGTTAAGAATGTTCCATTATCAGTATATTAGTGTTGCATTTTCAGTAAGCATATCAGTATTTTAAGCTATTCGGTATTACATAAATTCAGTCATAATGTGTTAATTACATAATCAGTTGGAGTAGGCTCAATACCGAGTGGATTAAGGGTCAGTCACCCTCATAGCCCCAGAACTACGTGCCCCGTAGGTAAGTCCCCTTTATGGGCATTATACTTAGTGATCACGCCAGTCATACCTCTATACCCTTGTCAAGGTAAACTGGGTCCTCTCGATGGGGTGTATACATCGAACTCCACATTTAGCTCATGTGGTTTTATGTCGGTTATTAGTAGCTCCCACAGACAGATTCTAGTGTATTGATCAGGTTATCAGTTACAATTTAGTATTCAACTCTAGTATGTTATAAACTTGGTCACTATATTCAGTCAGTTCATATTCAACATGTTTAGCATATTTATTATTTTCAGATTATATCATTGCTTTATCGTTTGTTCAGTTATATGTTTTATTCATCTTTATTCTATCCAGCATGCTCAATACCTTTCAAGTACTGACGTATACTCTGCGCTATATCTTCTTGTGATGTAGGTTCAGGTCATCAACATTCAGATTATGCATAGATCGGTTCTTGATCTCTAGTTCAACACTATTAGTGGTGAGTCCTAATTCTTCGAGGACGATTGCCATGATTATCTTTCTACTTTCAGTCTTTAGTTTTAGTTGTTGCTAGATTTAGTTGGGGCATGTCCCAACATCTCTAGTCAGTTAGAGGCTTTTATTCAAACATAGTTTAGATTCAATTTTGGTTTGAGTTTTATCTTTCAGTTGTCATTAAACTCAGTTATACTTATTCAGATTTTTCATGAGTATTCCCCCATCACTTTCAGTTGATCTCATGTTTTAAGCTTTCGCACAGTATTTCTTATTTCAGTTTATTTTAGTATGCTTCTGATATTCTAGTAAGGTTAGCTTGGGGTCACTTGTGATCCTAGGTTCAGTGTCCACGTCCTGGGGGTAGCTTCGGGGTGTGACAAACTTGGTATCAGAGCATTAGGTTCAAGAGTCGTAGGATGTCTGAAAGCCGCACTAATTAGAGTCTCTTTCATGTGTGTAAAGTGCACCACAACTAATGAGAGGGAGGCTACATAGTGTTTTAGGAAAAACTTCACTTTCTTGCTATTCTTATGGCGCACGGGTGTGGTATGATATCATTTATAATCCATCATTATGTGTTTCAAATCATGCCTCCTCGTAGAGCTTACCCACATAATGCTAATGCACGCAACGCTAACGCAGCTCCTCCAGTCCCAGATCAACAAGTTTTGAATGCAGAGTTTCGAAATGTCATTCAGCTTTTGGCTTAGAGTGTGATCAACCAGAACAATCAGCAGTCCCCAATTCCTACTAACACTAATATTGGGTCAGCTGCAGCTAGAGTTTGAGATTTTGTTAGGATGAATCCACCTGAGTTTCTAAGGTTGCAAGTTGGTGAGGACCCCCAGAACTTTATTGATGAGGTCAAGAAAATCTTTGGAGTGATGCAAGTGACTGGTAATGATAGGGTAGAGTTGGCATCCTACCAGATTAAGGATGTATCTCACATCTGATTTACTCAATGGAAAGAAAACAGGGGTACGGATGCAGTTCCTATCACTTGGGAGTGTTTTAGTGAGACTTTTCTGGATAGGTTCTTCCCAAGATAGTTGAGGGACGCAAAATATCAGGTGTTCATGAATTTGAGGCAAGGTAGAATGTTAGTCCAAGAGTACGAACTCAAGTTCACCCAACTCTCCAGGTATGCTCCTCACATGGTTGCTAATCCAAGGGCACAAATGAAAAAGTTTCTGTATGGGCTATTCGACTTAGTGAAAACAGAGTGCAGGAATGCTATATTGCTAGAAGATATGAACATCTCTAGGATCATGACGCATGCTTAGCAGGTTGAGGGAGATAAGCTTAGGGAACATGCTAAGGATAATAAGAAGGCTAGGACAGGCAACTCTGAGTATTCTCAGCAGAAATTGGATAATGGAAATCGCTCTCAGTTCCAACAGAAATCTTCAGCTCTAGCACCTTCATCAACTAGTGTTCCATCCTCCAGGTTTCGACAGTATCAGAAAGGTAGGGCATCAGGCTCTAAGTCCCAAGGAAGTGTTTTCGTTACTAGGACCTACCCAACTTGTCTAAAGTATGGTAAGACCCATCTGGGCGAGTGTCTTGCAAGAAAAGATGGATGTTTTGGGTATGGTCAGTCTGGTCATAGGTTGAGAGATTGTCGTTCTTCTAAACAGGGTCAAGGAGGCAATAATGGTAGGGATCCGTTTACAACTTCAGAAGCACCAACAGATCGCCCGACTCAGCAGGGTAACTCATCTGGTACATGTGGCGAACAACACTAAAACAGGTTGTATGCTCTTCAGGCTCGCCAGGATCAGGAAGATTCTCCTGATGTGGTCACTGGTACGTTGCGAATCTTTAACTTAGATGTCTATGCCTTGTTAGATCTAGGGGATACTCTTTCCTTTGTAACTCCCTATATAGCAGTAAACTTTGGTGTCAGTCCAGAAACTCTCTCCGAACCTTTCTCAGTCTCTACTCCAGTCGGTGAACCAGTTATAGCTAAACGAGTATACAAAAATTGCACTGTCGTAGTCTCCCAGAAAGTCACCTCAACAGATCTTGTAGAGTTAGAAATGATAGATTTTGATATCATTCTAGGCATGGATTGGTTACATTCCTATTATTCCTCAGTCGATTGTAGAGCTAGGATCGTTCGTTTTCAGTTTCAGACGAACCAATCTTAGAATGAAAGAGTAGTATCTCAATGCCTATGGGTCGATTCATTTCTTAACTTAAGGCCATAAAGATGATCTCTAAGGGTTATCTCTATCATCTAGTTCGGGTTAAGGATTCAAGCTCCAAAACCCCAACTTTTGAGTCAGTTCCAATAGTAAATGAGTTCCCAGAAGATCTTCCTGGAGTTCCTCCTGAAAGGGAAATCAACTTTAGAATTGATTTCCTTCCAGATACCCACCCTATTTATATTCCTCCTTACAGAATGGCTCCAATTGAGCTTAAATGATTGAAAGAGCAGTTGAAAAACCTTCTAGATAAGGGCTTTATTAGGCCCAGTATTTCCCCATGGGGTGCACCAGTATTGTTCGTGAAAAAAAAAGATGGTTCTCTCAGGATGTGCATTGACTATTGGCAGTTGAACAAAGTCACAATCAAGAATAAGTATCATATCCCCAGGATTGATGACTTGTTTGACCAACTTCAGGGTGCTAGTCATTTCTCGAAGATAGACTTCATATCTGGTTATCATCAGCTCAGAGTCAGAGACAAGTGACATTTCAAAAACAACCTTCAGAACTCGGTATGTTCATTATAAATTTATAGTTATGTCATTTGGACTAATCAATGCTCATGCAGGTTTCATGGATTTGATGAACATAGTGTTCAAGCAGTATTTGGACTTGTTTGTTACCGTCTTTATTGATGACATCCTCATTTACTCTAGGAATGAGGAAGAACATGTGACTCATTTGAGGGTTGAAAACTCTCAAAGATCATTATTTATTCGCTAAGTTTAGCAAATGTGAGTTTTGGTTGCCATCTGTTGCTTTCCTTGGGCATATTGTGTCTAGTGAAGGGATCTGAGTGGATTCTTAGAAAATAGAAGTAGTGAAACAATGGCCCAGACCTACCTCTCCTACAAATATTAGAAGTTTCATAAAAGGTTTGTGGAAGGATTTTCATCCATAGCTTTTCCATTGACTAAGTTGACTTAGAAAAAGGTCAAGTTTCATTGGTCAGATGAGTGTGAGAGGAGCTTCGTAGAACTAAAAAATAGGTTGACTACAACTCTTATTTTGACTCTACTAAAAGGTTCAAACGGTTATGATATCTATCGTGATACATCCAGGGTCGACCTAGGTTATGTGTTGATGCAGCGAGGTAAGGTTATAACTTATGCTTCTAGAAAACTTATGGTACATGAGAAAAACTATCCAACTTATGACCTCGAGCTTGCACCCGTAGTATTTGCCCTTAAGATTTGCAGACATTACTTGTATGGTGTTACTTAGCACAACATTTCACCCCCGAACCGATGGGTGAGCGGAGCGTACCATTCAAACTTTGAAATACATCTTGAGGGCGTGTGTGATAGATTTAAAAAGTAATTGGGATGACCATTTGACGTTAATTGAGTGTGCTTATAATAACAGTTATCACTCAAGTATCGACATGGCTCTTTTTGAGGCTCTCTATGGTAGGAGGTTTAGATCTCCTATAGGATTGTTTGAGGTGGGTGAAGTTTCTCTAATATGTCCGAAATTGGTGCATGAGGCCATAGAGAAGATTTGGCTTATTAGAAAGAGGTTGAGGATGGCCCAAAGTCGACAAATGTCCTATATCGATGTTAGAAGGAGGGATCTTGAATTTGAGGTTCATGATTGGGTTTATTTGAAAATCTCACCCATGAAGGGTGTTATGAGGTTTAGGAAAAAAGGGAAGCTTAGTCCCCATTTTGTAGTCCCATATGAGATTTTGAGGCATGTCGGCAAGGTGGCATATGAGCTAGATTTGCCAAATGAGTTGGCATTGGTGCATTCGGTTTTCCATGTCTCAATGTTGAAGAAATGTGTTGGGGATCCAATATACATAGTTTCCTTAGAAGGTTTAGAGGTTAAACATAATCTTGCTTATGAAGAGGTACCGATTGAGATCTTAGACCGGCAAGTCAAAATGTTGAGAAACAAGGAAGTTGCCTTCGTGAAGGTGTTATGGAGGAATCACTTAATTGAGGGTGCTACTTGGGATGCCGAAGCCAATATGAAGTCCCGGTATCCTCATTTTTTTCCTTCTACTCCTACTCTAGCTTGAGGTAATGAGTTCCTCTTGGGTTGTTTTATATGTTGGGAGTCATGTGTGATTTATTGTGTTTCCATCATTTCCTTACGATTATGCATGTTCATGAAAAAGCTCAAGTTTTGAAAGAAATGACTTGTATGGTTTAGTTTCTTCATGTTGTTGTGCATTGAGTATGAATTGCCTATAGACTTCATGAGATGATTGTTGAACATGCATTAGCTACGCTTTTTATAAACGAATCATATGAAGGCTTCAAGATATTGTGTTGAGCATGCTTTTAGCTTAGAGAAGGTAGTTCCTCCTTGAATATGAGAAATCTGAAAATTTCATGCATATTGGGTTGCTAGATGTAGTTCCTACTTCCTTTTTATGCAATTGAGTATGATGAGTTTGGAGTTGTTGTTTCCTCCTTATTTATGTGCATTGCATGCATGATGGGATGTTGATTTAGATTCACCCCTATGTGATGTTTTGAGAACGTCCTAGCTCGGAGTCTACAATTTCTCCTTGGTTGCATGCATTACATTGCTAAGTTGGGTTGTTTGTTCCTCTCCTACTCTTTTAGAACTATTTTAAATCTTATTCGAGGACGAATGATCCCAATGGGGAGATATTGTGACACCCCGTATCCAAAAAGGGACATATAGCAGCTTTCCAGGTGCTGCAGCAGCCAAACCACGCTGGCCACCCATGGCTCGTGGAGTGGACCACGGACCGTATGTGTGGTCCGTGGTTGAAGCCCTCGAAATTCAACTTTCTGACCAGGATTGACGGTCCACCAGGACGGTCCGTCGACTGGGTTCCGTGTGTGGGTCACTCAGAAGTTGTCCAGGCATGGACCACAGCGGGACCTATGGACCGTAGGTCAGTCCACTCTCTGTGGCCCAGGCACCGTAGGGCAGGACAAAAGTCTCTGACCACCAACCACGGTTCACCAGGTTGGACCGTAGGTCCATCGACGGTCCGTCGATTGGCAGGTCGGTGGCAGCTAACAATTTAATTCAGGGGTGATTGGGTCTTTTCCTGATTAATTAGTTCCTATATTATGTCATTTTGCTTATATTTAGAACCCCCTATATAAGTTTTTTACCCTCAAATTCACCCCACTTAATTCATTCTTCCTAGAACTAGAAGAAGAAGAAGATTCAACTAGGGTTTGAAGCTAATGATCCAAATTCTCCATTGAAGATAGACAATTGGACTTGAGGTATGGTAGATTTCATCCATGGGTTCCTTCTACCCATGGAGTCCCCAAATTCCTTTATTTTAAATAGTATATTTCCCCAATTAGCTAGGGTTTTCTTCAAACACCATGGGTTCTTTTGATTATTGATCTTAATGGTTTAATTATGTCTAAAATATGCATGAATTGACGATTTACAATGCTTTTATGATGTTTCCCCTATGAACCCATGCAAACCCCTATGTTTTCCAAATTGTGATCTCATAGAGTTGGGTTGTTGATTATGAAAGAAGAGTTTTATGATCTAAAGCATGATGTAATAGAATTACATGAATTTATGATAAAATCCCTATCAAATGTTAGAATTCTAGATTTGGTGATTGAAAGTAGCTTTGAACCTTGAAAGGGCAAATGATGAGTTTATGCATGATCTTATGAAACCTATATGAATGCTTTAAGGGTGCTTTGAAAGTAAAGTGACAATGTTGTTGTTGTTGTGTTGTTGAAAGGTTATCGTCATAAAACACTTACAACCAAGATGTGAAAGTTTTTCTCAAATAGAAAGGATTCTTAGGTTGAAAGGCTATTCTCACCTAATTGAACCAACGAATAAAAGCTATCCAAATGAACTAGCTTGGATTGGCAATATGACATGGCTTTCCATGGATAATGAGAATAAGTAAGAAAATACTATTCCATGGGAATTATGCTTAGCACCGAGTGGATATTGACATTGAGATGGGAGCTCTCCTGTTAGTAGAGGTCGGGTTTCTAGAAGAAGTTTCATGATATGGAAGCTCTCTCGTTAGTAGAGGTCGGGTTTCTAGTAACAATCTCCTTATCCCTTAAACTATGTGCCCTCATAAGTTGATTAGCTAGTGGATTCACTTAAGCTAGATGTTCATGGTTCTACCTTAGGCAAGTAGAACGGCCCTTTTTTGGTGTAGGAGACACCGGGTGATCATGTTTTAACTCACATGGTTTCTATGTCGGTTAAGGCTAATTTTCCCACAACAAGATGATTAATGAACTAAGGTTATTTAAAGAAGTATCTTATATGAGTGTCCACAGGCTTAAGGATGATTTAACTTGCATTGACCATGATGGTTTGACTTATGTTTTCTAACCTCTTATATCATGTTTTATTGGTCAAATTGCATGTCATGAAATAAAATGTCCTTCTTAGCATGTTTTAAATTTTTTTATGCATAGCTATCATACTTAGTGCATTTTTGTACTAACGCATACTCTTCCCTACATTTTTCCCAAATGTAGGGTCCGATAAGTAGGGTTTCCATTCTAGTGGCTAGAGATTTGACTTTGAGTCTTTTCGAGCTTGGTGAGTCCTCATGCTTCGAGGGCGGATTTTTCTTATTATAGTTTCACTTTCGTATTTCCTTTTTGAACATGATGTATGGGCTAGACCCACTTTCATTCTATTGTAATAGATGGCTATGTTGAGACATGAGTTAGACTTTCGCTTTTCTATAAAAACTCCTTTTGGACTTAAATGTTGTTTTACTCTTTATAGTACTTTATGTTATGATATGCTAAGTGTCTTGTATGGAGTCCTTCGAGGTTCTATATGCCTTGTTACATCTAGGGGTACCCTTGGGTCATGACACATGTTAGCATTCAGAGTTTGTTCAGAAAGGAAAAACTCCGGCCTTGTGATTTAGAGCGCGTACGGTTGACCTATAGGTGGGCTACAACTTCCTTCCTGATTAGATTGATCTTGAATGTGTGAAATCATAATGATTAATGTGAATTGGGGGCAAATACCTAGTTATTCATGCTTTTCTTCTTAGAAACCATGTTTTAAGGTTGATCGTCACTGTTTTGAGGGTAGTACATGCTAGTTGGGGTTGTATGTTTGTTGTTGCATGATGTTGTGAATTACTTGGGTTATTACTTATTTTCTGAAGCATGTCTGGTCTTAGTCTAGGATAGACTAGTGTTGCCTTAGACTCACAGGCCTTGTAGCTTTATTATGTCTCCGACGTCATTACAGATGAGTAGATCCTTGTAGACTGGAATAGCAAACTTGGGTTTGATAATATGAGCCTTAGTCTAGGCATTTGTGCATCTTGTTAGACTTTCAAACATTTCTCCATATTTCTGCGGCTCTGATGCGTTACAAGAGGTTCTGGTACTTTTTTGGGATCGGAGTAGTTCAGACTTGGAGCCTTTTGTGATTCTTTTAAGTGGACGCCGATCCACCGTGGTTTAAAGCCTGCTTGAGATCCTCTTCAAAGTCAACACAACCCCGGGTCACTCTTGCTAGTTGGGATGGGAAAGGATTGGCTGGATTGGTGGCCTTGATGCGCGAGATTCTCTTCGGAGTCGACCCACTACTGGGTGACTCTTGCTAGATGGACTGGGAGTGGACTGGTTGGCTGGGTAGCTTAGATTGATTCTCACATTTGCTATTTGGGCTGCGAGTTGACTAGACTTGATGGTAACTTGGGATAGGAGCCAAAATTTTGGTTCGTGGTACTCATTTTCTTAGTAGACTTAGTTATTTTATGTACCTGTCGGCCTTATGAGGATTTATTTGGGTTTTATTTAAACATACGCACGAGTGTACCTTCTGGGCTTATGGGGTCCACTTAGGTTTAGTTTAGATGTACATAGATTTCTTTTGGTATGCTTGTGTGCTTTTTTTCATACCCACTTTGACATTTGTATGTGTCTAGATTCTATTTTTTCAAAATGCTTTTACCTTCCTTGCTCAGTCGATCTGTGATGCCTACTAAGTACATTTGTTTTGGTACTCATGCTACGCTCTACACCTTTTTCGTGATGCACGTCCTAGTACCAGCTACCAGCGGTGATCGTTCGCTCCATTTTTTGCAGTAGGGATATCAGACACGATGGTGAGTACTTGGCATCCTAGATCAGGTTGTCTCCTTCCAAATATGTGTTAGCTAGTCTTTTGCCTTTAAGACGGCTTGTTGTAGTCCACTTTTGTGACTTGTATTTGTTCATATTGACAGCTTTGCACTCGTGACTTCCAGGTTCTAGGAGGGTTTTTATTGTATATAGTTTTTGGTTTGTTTCGCTTCTGTCTCTTTCTCATTGTTGGTGTTATTTCTGTTTAGTTCTACTATTGTACTCATTACTTGTCGTTCGGGGTACGGGTCAACTTACCTACTAGTGGATTATAGTATTAACATGACTCGGGAATTTGGGTCATGACATATATAATTCATAAGTAACGTAAAGATGAAATAAAATACTATTGAAAGCATAATTTAAATATATCATCACAATTGTACTTGACGAGGTTTCATATCCTAAAATGTTTTTATAAAAGACTCATTAGAAGTAGTAAGAAATACTTTCTTTCAAACTAAAATTTTTAACTTGGCAATTTTTATTTAAAAAGAAGAGAAAGAGAAGAAAAAATAGAGAGAGAATTATCGAGATTCTTATTCTCAATAATATTTTTATAATTTGGGTTAATGAGTCTCCTATTTATATAGGAAGAAATCCTTATATCACAAGGAAAATGTATTAAAATTTTAGGAAATAATTCAGTTTTTTTTAAAATCATTATTACTTATCGGACCTAATCATAAAAGTAATGAACATCACATATATGACATTTTACACTATTTTTAATTAACATTTTTTTAAAAAGAACTCAAAAGCTTAATTTAAAGTAAAAATAAGGAAATACAAAAAAGTACCAGAAGGGATTCAAACTTGAGAGGACATCTTGTACGAATTTACAACCATTTGCCACCAAGCTATTACACATTTATGTGCGCTTTTTAAATTTAATTATAAATTTCAAGAAGGCCACAATAATTAAAATAATGTGAAATTGTAGACGCTAAAAGTTGAACTTTGGTGTTGTGTAGCTTTGTAAGCACTCTAGCAATTGCGCTATGAGTTTTCTTTATTTTTAAAGGTGTTCAAAATATTATATATACCAATAAAGCGCACAACTTTACCTTTATCTAGTATAATTTTTTGACGAAATGTGTCCATTTGGACATCCTGGAGACACGTTAGCTCCGCCCCTGATATAATCTCTTTTATAGGTGCATAGTAATCACCAAAATTTGGATTCAAGTTACAATTTCATTGCTCATGGTTGATCTTGCACTACCATAACATTTCGTGTAATATTTGTATCCATGAACAAAACTATAGTGTCCCTCATTGATTAGGAAGATTTGTTTTCTCTTTATATTGAATTATTTACGGAAAAGTGTAAAAGATGTCCTTAAACTATATCAAATTGAATAAAAATGCTCTTCGTTACTAGTTTGATCCTAAAATATCTCTATTGTTGATACTTTGAACCAAAAAAAGTCCCTATTGTTACATTTTAGACAAAAATATTTTTTTCCTAATAAACCTATTGTTTCTTTAAGCACATTATTTTTCTGATAAAATATTATTTTTGAAGAACCATTTTCATATCATTTTTTTCTTTTAGATTCCCTTTTAGTATTATAAATGGGGAAAGTAATCTTTTTTTTTTTAAAACCAAAGGTTTGAGGCTTAGATCCTCTTTAATTTCCAAATCAAATATGTACATAGGTTGACCCTAATAAAAGACCCAACCCACTAAAGGAAATAAAACAAAACAAAAAGAAAAGTCTTAAAAAATGAAATATCAAGAAGTGTGGACATCAACACTTCCCTAAATCAGTCATCGGAGGAAGAAGATGAAGAGATATCGGAGGCGGTGAAATCTCCAGCTAAACCATCTTCTTTGCAAAGCTCTGCTACCTTGCACAAACAAATTAGAATCTCGCATCGAGATAGTTGTTAAGCTCCATGAGGTGACCCTATTTCAAATCCATCTTCCAAGCTAAGTATTTCTTTACTAAGCCTTCAATTCACTATCTTGAAATATTTGGATCTAGTCTTGTGAGATAACTTCTTGCACAAATTAGTGCCCATATGCCATAAAGATCGATCTTCTTGTTAGAAAGAGAGTAATTTGGATTTTTTGAATGAATTGTATTGCCTTCAATGATCACTATTTGTACATGTATTTCGCAAAGAAATAAAAATAGAAAATAAAATAACTATATAGTTGTCATCTTCTTATTTGTTTAATTCCTAACTAAATGTAACCAAATAATATTCTTCACATTTTTGGCACGTGAGAAAATTTATCTAGAAATTTCCCTTTTCTGTACAACTGTCTTTCTATTAGAAGGTCTAGATTTTGATTCTTCAATCTTGATCAATGCATCTGATATACCCACGTCATCAAGAAAGATATTTTCAATGTAACTAGACTTTGTTGAAGATTGATATTCCTTGTCTGAAATCCTTTCTTTTCCTTTTTCATCATCTGCTATTTTATGCTTTTCTGATTGATTTGATACATCAATATCCCTTCTCAAATTGAATGGATATGAAATGACCCTCAATTTGTCCAACAAGAAATGACGAGACCTCCAAGAAAGAGGTTTAGTGAATAAACATCAAGTTAAAATGTCAAGGGGACAAAAGATAGAGTAATAAGTCCGGAGATGAATTGTTGCAAGACAAAATGGCAATCCAAGTCCACATGCTTTATTCTCTCATGGAAGACAGGGTTTTTGCCTATATGGTTCACCGCCTGGCTATCGAAGTGAACAGTCACCGGTAAATGGGGGCAGTGCAGATAGATTGGCAAGAAGTTAGACAAACCAGGTGAACTCAGTTATGACCTTTCACATTGATCTATATTCTGCCTCAGCAGAAGATAAAGACATTGCTATTTGCTTTTTTTTATTTCCCGGAGACAAGTGAACCACCAAGAGTGATAAAATAACCACTGACTGAGTGATGAGATGCCGGACAAGCAACATAATCGTCATTGCAGAAGGCAAGCAACCCAAATTATGAATCTGAAGAGAGAAGAATACCTTGTCCGGGTCCATTTGAAGGTATCTCAAAACCCTTATGGCTGCTGAATAATTTGACGTAGTAGGATATTGCATATGTTGGCTTAATTTTACGACAATAAATGATAAATCAGGTCTGGTGTGAGTAAGATAATTGAGCTTTCCAACCAAATGTCTGTATATAGTAGGATTAGGTAAAAGAGCTCTATTGTCTAGATGAAATTTAGAGTAAGGGTCAAGAGGGGAAGACACAACAAGACTACTAAGGTCAATTCTTGTAAAAGATCCAAAGCAAATTTCCTTTGATTCATGATGAAGCCCTGTTTTTCTCGAAGAATTTCTAGTCCAAAAAATAATGAATGTCCCCTAAATGTTTGACCTTGAACTCCTTGTTGAGAAAATTGGTGATCTTTGAAATTTATGCCAGGTCATCACAAGTAAGCAATATGTCATCCACATAGACAACAATGATAGAAACAAGGTCTTTAGTATACTTGAAAAAAACAATGAATAATCATTCAAGGAACTGGAATAACCTTTGAATGTTAAAGCCCATACAAGCTTGGAATACCACTGGGAACTAGAATAACCTTTGAATGTTAAAGCCCATACAAGCTTGGAATACCACTATCGGGAAGCTTGTTTAAATTCATATAAAGACTTATTTAGGAGCCAGACCATAGAAACATCAGGAGGACTCATTCCTCCAGAAAACTTCGTGTAAATTTTTTCTTGTGGATCACCATGCAAAAAACCATTGTTAACATCCAGTTGATGAACACCCCAACCCCTTTTAATAGAAACTGTAAGAAGACATATGATAGTGGTCATTTTGACCACTGGAGAGATGTGTCAGAGTAATCAGTACCTTCTCTTTGAATATCCCCCCGCACAACCAATTTGGCATGTAACCTTGCAACTGAACCATATGATTTATGGTTTACCTTGTAAACCCATTTACAAGGTAAAGCTCTTTTTCCAATGGAAAGTTTACCACATCCCAAGTATGGTTAAGAGCTAGGGCATTGAATTCATCATGCATAGCAGCTATCTAGCCAGGATAAGCAGCAACCTGTGCAAAACTGTGGGGGTTCAAGGACATTAGAATTAGAGAGAACTGCATGTTGATTGGGTAGTGACAAAGAACCAAAAGAGTAGGCAGTGGATTTGATAGAATTAATAGAACAAGAACTAGTTAAATTGTCACACCCCGAGCCTATACCCTGGGCGGGACCGGCACCCGGAGACCATTGCTGGCCCCAAGCCAACCCTTGGCCTGGCTTTCTTAACTCAACGGAAACCTAACTCAACAGAATAACTCAATGCAATGCAAAGTTATAAAACAACTTAACTGATGCATAACATGCCAAAAGGCAACTCGTGTCTCAAAATAGAATATTTACATCTATACAAAGATGAGAGACTCAATGCTAACTGACTGACTGTCTATGAAGCCTCTAACATACTGAGATGGATGTTGGGACAAACCTCGCAAAATCCTAACAAAACAAAACTAAGAACAGAAAATAACAGAGTCCTCCGAAAAATAAGAAGGCTCACCACTGACTCTGGAGTGCTCAGCTGGATCAACAGCGTGCTGGATGCTGATCCGGGGTACCTGTGTCTGCATTGTCATAAGATGCAGGCCAACTGGCATCAGTATATTGAATGTACGAGTATGCAAGTTGGAAAGCTAAACAACAACTTAAGCTTGGATGGAATACAAATGAACTCTTACCTTGGCTCTGCTCGACTCATGAATAACCGAACTCAATATAAAGCAATAAGACACATGCAATATATATAAAGCTTTTAAAACAATCTAAACAACTTAGTTCGTTAATGATTAAAGCAATAACAAACTCAACTTTACTTATATAAAAGTAATGTCACTTTAGTGGGAGATTCCTTAACCGACAACCACCACTATGAGCCCTAGTGATGATACAACGTTTTACCTCACGTTGCCCAAGGACCATCCTATACCTTGCCGTGATATAGGACCTTACTTAACTTAGTGGATCCACTAGCTTAATCTTATGTGATCATCTAAAAAGGATGACCCGTTAATTCCCATGTTTGTCTACATGGTTCTTATGGAGAGTTGAGTAAATATGAACTCGCGTCCCCAATTCAGTGCTCAATACTACTCCCAAAAATACTTTAGCTCATAAGTGTTTTAAACACATCTTTCTTTAGTTTGAGATAATTGCTCAAAATCTAGCCCAAAGGCTCACTTGGAATCGATGTTTCTTTTTCTTGAAAACTAGCCCAAAGGCTCTTTTGGAATCATAGTTCCTTTCTTACTCAAATGTAAAAACATTTAGAAACTTCTTTGGGAATACATAGTTCCCTAATAACTTTTGAGAAAATGAACTCAACTCTATACTCTTGGCTTAACTTGAACTTGAGCCTCAAAACGAAGTTAAAATGTTTAATAAAGACTCCAGAAAAACTTTAAAGACTTGCTTTGACTTGCTTCTTAACTTCTAAACTTGACTCTTGACTTCACTTGACTTTGATCCTAACTTTGTTGAATTGAATTATAGATTGAAGAATTCATGATTTGTGGTTGGATAGACCTCATGATGTTTAGGAATGATTTAGGACAGCTAAACTTAAGAAAAATTACGAAATTTACTTTTTGAAATAGTGAAGTCTGCGTCCTGTCTGCGACGTGGAGCAGATTTTGTTCACAGAGGGAACAAGTCCGCGACGCAGACTTGTTTCATGCAAGCTGCCGGACTTTTCTCCTTCACGCTACCAACTCTAAACCCTCTTAACTTCAAAGGTTCTTTCCCCAAACACTTGGGATCATTAAAAACCCTTAATACACAATAGATTCAACTCAAAAACACAACCTAAAACATGTCTCAAATCCACAAGAACTTCAACAACACAACCACAACCACAAGACTTCAATAAACACAACCAAATCTTTTCTCAGAAATTAAAAAGAATTTGGCGTGTGGGGGAATGAACTAACCCAACACTATGATCTCACATACCTGAATAGGGATCACCCCCGACGATATCCACGATTAAATCCTTACTTGTTCTTTTCTTTCTCCTCTTCTTCTCCTCTTCACTCACAAACCCTTACTCTCACTCTTTTAAAAAAAAAGGAAAAACTGATTTAAAATCAGTCTAACACCTTAATATGACCAAAATAAATGGCTAGGGAAAAGACCAAAATACCCTTACAAATTCGGGTTAACTGCCCTGCCTATAGCCCAACTTCCAAAGGGCATAACTCACTCATACGAACTCGAAATCGAGCAAACTCGGCGGCGTTGGAAAGATCATTCCAAGGGCTTTTCAAACATAACTAAAACTACACCTAAATCATCCTGAGAAGGAGTTATGACTGTTCAAAGTTGGCCAAAAACTCACTTTTTCCCACACTTAACCAAATTTTCCAGATTTTTGAATTCCTTCCAAAAAAGACTATTTCCAATTCTAAGCCTCTTCATAGTTATTTCAAATTGCCGGATGTTACATAAATTAATACAAATAATATTGTGGGAAATATAATCATCCAGATATCTAGGTGTGTAACTAAGTCTGCCAAACCACCTTGAGGGAATTGAAAGAGGCAAAGAAGAAAGAGGGTCTAGAAGAGAAGAAATAGAAGAAGGAGGATTGTTAGCAGGATGAGAAGGAGAAATGAAAGTTGTGAGAGAGGAGAAAGTAGGACTGGATATAGATTGAGTGGAATCTGATGTAGGAGTGGGTTGAGAGTGAGTGACATCATCTGGAGTTGGTGGAAAAGTAGAGAAAATAGGAAAACCAGACACAGAAAGAGAGGCAAAAGGGAAATGTTGCTCAAGAAATGGTACATATCTTGAGAAAAGACTCTTTTGGTGTCTAGTTCCATAAATTTGAAATCCTTTTTCCATGAGGATAGCCTAGAGAAACACAACTATAGTCCTAAGAGCAAACTTAATTCTATGGTGAGCTCAAGTAGAGGCATAGCATAAACATCCAAAACTTCTAAGGTTCTCATATGAACGAGAATTTCCAAAAAGCATTTCATAAGGAGTCTTTCCTTTGAGTAAACTAGATGGAAGTTTGTTGATCAAGTGAGTGGTTGTTATGGTGCACTCCCTTAATAGGAAATAGGTAATGTGACTGAAACATCAAGCCTCTGGCGAACTCTAGAAAATGTCTATATTTTCGGTCTACGACCCCATTCTATTGAGGAGTACCCACACAAGAAGTCTGATGCAAGATACCCTGAGATTTAAATAAGAGTGCCTCTTGATTGTATGTCCCTAACTCCATAGCATTATCGGATCTAATGCATTTAACTTGTGTTTGGAATATTCTTTCAATCATAGTAAGAAAAATCTTTCAGGATGGAAAAAACATTACTCTTGCAACTCATAAGAAAAGTCTAACTATCCCAAATATATTCATCAACGATGGTGAAAAAATATTGTAAACCATTGTAGGTGGGAGATTTATAGGGCTCCATGTGTCAACATGTAGTAAGTAAAAAATTCTATTAAAATGAACATGACTGATAGGAAAATGAAATTTGGTTTGCCTTTCCTTAGGACATATATCACAAACAAAATCAGGATTGGAAGGAAAATGTAAGAAATTAAATTTCTTAATTAATGAATAGGGAGCATTACCCATCCTTACATGTCAAAGATCTACATTAGGAATAACATTAACTGAAATAGGATTTGACTTAGACATGGAATTAATTCCTTCTTGGAATGAAACTACATTTTTCATCAAAGACCTAGACTCATGACCATTAGGTTGCAATAGATATAGACCTTCCCTCACTTCACCAAAAACTTGAGTTTCCTCATTAAAGGGTCTTATAACACACAACAACTAGGAATGAATAAAAGATCATAACCAAATTGATTGCATAATTTATGGATAGACAATAAATTGTTCTTGAAATCTGGTACATAAAGCACGTTTTCTTGAGTAAATGTAGATAGAATGGGAAAACTTCATGTTGTGTCACAACAATCTGGAAAGAGTTAGGCAATGAAATATGTATGGGCATAGAAAGGGGATTTAAATAGATAAAGTGTTTAGATTTGAAACACATGTGTTCTGAAGCACCTGAATCAATGATCCAGGTGTTGGTTAAGACCGGAAAACAAGATCCAACAATTGTTGATGCATTGAACCCATTACTGGAAGTTCCTTCTTATCCCAGCTCCATCTCTTGGCAACTTGTTTCACAAATTGTGTATATTGTTCCTTGTTGAGGAAGTTACCTGGTATACTGATGCCTGTCTCTTTCTGTGAGTTTTGTGAAATCTCAAAATCATCCCCTGAAATTACTCCATTCACCCTATGAGTTACTGGAAACCCTTTTGGTTTATTTGATTCAAAATTCCTTTGTTTTGTGAACACAAAATCATCAGGAAACCCAATGAGCCAATGTCAATCCTCATGAACATGGACTTTTTGCCACGGTAATTACATGATACATTTGGATTGTACGTACTCTTTCTTGCTTTGTTCATCTTAATAGAGTTAGCCCATTTTTTATTGTTATTTAAATATCTATGATGTTGTGAAGGATATCCCTCGTTGAAAAGGAGCTTTCTAGACTTCTGATATGATTTACCTAGTGGGGTCACCATAAAACTCATTGCTTCATTAGAATATGAAGTATTCACATAAGTATTCCTTTGATTTCCATCCTGCAACAAAAGAGAGTAAGCATAATCAAGGTTAGGCAAATGATTCATCATCATGATGTTACCCTATGCCCGATCATAAACATCATTGAGACCCATATGAAATTGAATGAGTCGTTGATCCTGTACTGACTTAGCCAACTTAGACTTCCCTTTAACAAGTAGTAACACAACTACTACAAAGCAAAAGAGTAAGGCAATCCAACTCATCTCACAATCAATTGATCCTGGTGAAGTAACTAGCAACATCAGTGTTGCCTTGTACTATGACTGATAATTCCTTCTATTGATGGTATATTTTAGCACCATTCTTTATGCCAAATCTATGCTCTAAAATGTCCCCAATTCTTTGGATATTTTAGAGTATATGACACTATCTCCAATATCCTTTGTCAACTAGTTGAGCAACCAAGAAATAACTATATAGTTGCAGCAACTCCACTGAACATACAAATGGGTAGTCAAATCTTGTGTAACACATGTGCCATTGATGAAATCAAGTTTCTTCTTGGCAAGTTAAGTGATGAGCATGAATATTCTCCACCCTGGGAAACCTCTGCCATCAAAAACTGAAGTAACCAGGTTCATCTCAGGTGAGTCAGAGAAGTGAAGATAATAAGGATGATGAATGTCGATGCTGGTGGCCTTTCCTGGAGCAACGATTGCAGTTTGGTCACCCATTCTTCAAAGAGTGCAAATTTAAAAATATGATAGATGATTTGGGTAGCAATTGGATCGAGCTACTGTCCTAATACCATGTTTGAAAGAGAGTAATTTGGTAAATTTTCTGAATGAATTATATTACTTTCAATGATCACTATTTGTATATGTATTTCTTTTAGAACAAAAATAGAAAAGAAAATAACTATACAGTTGTCACCTTCTTATTTTTCTAATTCCTAACTAAATATAACAAAATAATATTATTCACATGCTTGGCACGTGAGAAAATTTATCTGAAAACTTGCCTTTTTTGTACAGTTGTCCTTCTATCGGATGGTCTAGATTTTGCTTCTTCAATCTTGATCAACGCATCTGATCTATCCACATCATCAGGAGAGATGTTTTCTATGTACCTAAACTTTGTCGAAAATTTATCTTCCTTGTCTAAAATCCTTTCTTTTCCTTCTTCATCATCTGCGAATTTCTGCCTTTCTATATATGTATTTGATACATCAAGACTTATTGAGCTAGAAGTATTGTGGTTTGGATGATATAAAGGAAACCCTAGGTGAAATCAATTTTTTTTTTTATAAATATGAATTCAGTGGATTGAAATCCCAAAGATTTAATACCACCACCAAAGCCCAGATCCATATAAAAATTATTAATTTCAATTTTAATAGAGGTCATTTGTTTGCACAAACGACAACTTCTGCCTTTCAGAATATTATGAAAGAAACTGGTGCTTCTGTCCCCATTCTCAAAAATCAGTCATACCCTGTTTTTTGTTGCGAAATTTTTTCTTCAAAATGCAAGTACATTTTCAATTAAGCTTAAGGTCTATGTAGTACTGTCCTATTTTCAGCATTGGGATCTTCCTCAAATAATGTTTCTTTGATTTTAAGAATATCTTCCCTGTTTATTAGTTGCTTAATAATATCACCATAAGATTCTTTATCCCACTTTTTTAAAACTTTTAAAAATTTGTTTATGTCCTCCTTGAAATCAAGAAATGGATTATGAGATCCATTAACCATCCAGATCTGTTTAACCACATCAATGAAGGTCTCATTCTCTGTACAAAATTTAAGAAATCTTAAAAGTTTCTTATGTCTCCCCCCTTGCTTTAAGAGTTAAGAACATATGAACGTGATTCTTGCTAAATGTTTCACATCCATGTGATCAAACTATCCTAGCAAGCCATGATTAGTGAGCATTCTATCCAGCCTTTCAATTATGCAAATCATTCCCACCTCTACCATTGCACCATGTAAATGGGATTCCTTTGAATTGCATTTATGTTAAATCACAAGAAGAAATAGAATTTTCAAGATCTTCATGTTTAGATTCAAGCACCAATAAACCTCCAATTTTATCCTCAGAATTTAGAACTAAATTGAACCCCCCCGTAATTAACCAAGAACTATCCATTCTTGTTGTCAGTTGATACATATTCTTCCAAAGCATTATTCTTTCTTTTACATTGCTTTTTGCATATGCTCATGTGACAAAGAAATTCTAGGCATGATTGTGATTCTCTAACAGTAAGGTAAGGTGTTGTTTAGAATCTTTGATCACTGTAGATTCATTGAATTAATAAAAAAATTAGATTTTGTCATTGCAATTAACTATCGTTAATTGCATCTTTAATCCTTCTCTGTATTTATTAATGTACCTTGAATGCTTAAAAGGCTCTAATAAACCAATAAAAGAGAATTTATGAAAATTGTGTAGTATCTGAACCCTCTGAAAAGCTTGTTGGGATTTCACAAATCTAATATTCCATATAAAAGCTTTCATCTCTTATAAATTGATTTAGATCTCATGGGCTAAACTCTAATTGGTTGATTATCCTCCTTATTTCCTTGATTCTTCTCTCTTTTTGAACTTTTCAGAAGCCTAAGAGAGACATCTTCTTCAATAAGAAGATAATCCTGAAGTTCCTCAGAGATATCTGCCTCTGTCATGCTACCTTCTGTATGAATCTCGTTTCATTCTTTAAGTATGTGTTAAGACAATATCAAGCAATACACTATTAAGAGAAAATACATTAATACTATTTGTCTCACCTATTTGAACTAGGTTGGGAATGATCATGATTGCTTTTTCATTATCAACAACTTCACCCTTTTGCACTGCTACATTTGATTTGTTAGGAACTAAAATCACATTATCATTTGTACCCTCTCCCCGCTAATTTATAACTAAGGTCTCATTAACATGTGTACTTTTTCCCCCTCATTCTCATTCTCAATAAGTTGTGGATCAGTTATTGTATTTTGTTAGGTAAACGGAATGTAGTCAAAAGTGGAGTTATTGCAAGAACAACTGTAATAGCCCATATTATGTATATGCTTATTCTATTATTGTGATACTTGACATAGCCTTATAGTATAGGTGAGGGACCATGTTTCTTATATGATTAGCGTTGGTTTAAACTAGCTCGGAAGGTGATGTGATGTCTTACACGTTGCAGCATGTGTACTGCAAGTTATAACTCCAATGGAAGTATTTAAACTCGAGACGGGAATGTGGTAATTGAGCTTAAAGTTGAATGTTAAGTGCTAAGTTAAAGCAAAAAGGGTTTAATATTTAGAAAATGGAATAAAATAAGTGAGTTGCTTGCTTAACTAAACTAAGCTAGTAGGTGACAAGCAGGTGCATCACCTACTTTGACTTATTGACCAGTCCAAAGGACCAAGTAGGTGCATCACCTACTTGAGCTATATGGATCTAGTTAAAAAGGCCAAGGTTTATGGATCAGATTTGGGTCTATGCTAATGGACTCACTTGAGGCCCAAACTATGTTAAATAAAGGAAAAATTACTTAAATACACAACACTTCTTTACCTATTCTCAATATTTCCCTACTCTTTTACTAAAATACAAAAATCCTTTATTTTCCCCCAATTCAACTTAACCAGATACTTTATTAGTTTAAGTATCCGCCCATTATTAATTAAAGTATTTGCGCTGCTATATTATGCATCCGCCCGTTAATTAAGTATTCGTGCTGCTAACAACTTAATAATTTAAGTATCCGCCTGTTATTAATTAAAGTATCCACGCTGCTATATTATGCATCCTCCCATTAATTAAGTATCGGTGCTGCTAACAACTTAATAATTTAAGTATCCGCCCGTTATTAATTAAAGTATCTGCGCTGCTATATTAAGTATCCACACTGCTATATTATGTATCCGAAAAACACTAAAAAAAGGGATTTTTGGTAATTAATGAAAGAGTAGGGAAAGAAAGTAATTTCTTTCTTATACTATGTCATTTGCCTAATTTTTACTTAAATAAAAGGAAAATAAAATTATAGCCTAGCAGCCAAATCTGCCAAGGCCCAATATATATTTAAGCCCAAGTGAAAGCTAGTAGGTGCATCACCTAGTTGACCTTTTGAGCTGCTTGATGTACATAAGCAGGTGCATCACCTACTTGACAATATATGGCCCAAAATTGGCCAAGAAAGTCGGCCATTACACCTCCCTTTTAAAGGGATAAAGATCAGATGTTTTGCTCCATTTTTAACTTGCAAAAATTTCAGATTTCTTAAGTTTCTCTCTTGGTCTCTCTTGGCTTCAATCAGCAACCCTAAAACACCTTGGGTTCTTGAGTATTGTCCCCCTTTTCAAGTAAAGTTTGAAGGAGAGTTTCAGTTCTTGAAGTACAATTTTAGAGGATAAATTTTCAGAAACTGAGGTAAGACTACTGCCCATTCTTGCCTCTCTTTAAATACAGGTTTGGGGTGAAGAATTTTGTATATATTAATCAAGAACTAATGGATGGTGATAAATCCTTGAGTCCATATTCTCCTATTATGCTGAAAGATTTTTAGGGATTAATAGTGGCTGCCTTATGTATATTGTTGTTGGGGGCAGTTTGGGTATCTTGGCAAAGGATGTATGAAGTTGTATTAATGTATAGAAGAAGGGTGTGGTGGTTCACCATTTGTGTAAGGGTTGTATGGGCCTACTTTCCGTCAAGTGTTTAGCTACTATTTTTTTTAGGGCCTTAATGTGATTAGTTGCTAACATTAGCTTAATCATGACTTATATTGTAGATTAGCACCCAAGAAGGGAGGCTGAATCGTGTCAATTGTATTGGTCAGAAAATAAGGTATGTAGGGCTATTTGATTCCATATTCCTTAGCATGAAATCTGATACTTGCGATTAATATCAATAAGTGAATTTTCTAAGATCTATTCCTAGTAAAGGAAACATAGTGGCAGTGTACGATATCCAAATAGCTAACAATATTTCCCCCTCTCCTAAGTGTATAGAATTACTTAATTATACGTTCAGTACTCTATAGTCAGTTGAAGTCAATTGTGTCATTTAAGCTCACAAGTAATGCATTAATAGCACAGGTACTTCAGCTAGTAGACCTCCTCAGTAGGAGCACACGACACTCAGCTATTTTTGGTGAGCTCCAAATTGATTTGGAGCATTACTTAGTCCTTAGTAGATTCATTTTGGTATTGTATCGTAGTTAAGAGTAAGACGGGGTCTGTCCCGACCTACTCTAAGGTTTTCTATCTTTTAGAGGCTTTGTAGACTTTATGTATATGGTTCGGTTGCATCTTAACAAGTTGTGGCCTCAACGGCCAAGTCTTGTATATAAGTTTTGGGTCTACTTATGTTGGTTCATATCGCTGCATCCTATGTGAACTTGTCACAAAATTGTCTTAGTTATATGCATAGTAAGCACAGATTACATGTTGGTTCTCTCGGGCCTTTAGGGCATCGGGTGCATGTCCGTCTTAATGGGATTTGAGGCGTGACAACAACTTTCTTAGTTGTTACTTCCACATCTAAAACCCTATCTTTCTGAACAAAATCAACCATTGATGTTCTTGTAATTCCCTATTCTATGTTGATTTCCTTTCTTCTTCATTCTTATTCTTTATGATCTCATTTTTTTGTTGTTGTGGTGCAGGGACTACTGGAACAAGTGAAAGAGAATTTTGTTTACCAAAAACATGGTTGACCAAGCTTTAGCTGATTCTCTCTGTTGGGTAACTCTTTCACCTTTAGATTCATCAGGTTTGTTGTTATTTTCAACAATCTTCTTATTTGTATCCTTTAAACTGTGGTTGTTATTATTGGTTCTTCCTCATGCTTGATCTTCATATTTGTGAAATGATTCACATAGCCCTTCAAACCTATTTTACGCCATAGGTAAGGTTGAGGAATATGTAACCTTATTTTTGCTAGAATTTTTATCCTTTACGACATTCCACACGCATGGATCACCTATCACTTTACCATTCGATAGAATTATAGCTTTTTCTTTATGAAGTTTGTGCATCCATGGTTGAGGTTGTTTCATAATCTTTGTCCTAACAATAGTTTTCTCTCCTTTCCTCCACCTTCTGGATGTTGCCAATTCGGAACTCCTCTTTGTTGTCCCCTTGCATTATGCATTCTTCACAGTACTTCAGAACATAGTCATATCTTATTTGAATTACTTCAATCCTCGTGTCCCCTATAGCTTCATTTATTATGTTCACACGAACAAATTTCGGAAAATCTCATTTTAAATTAACAAGAACCTTGACTCTTGCACAACTTGGTCTAGTTTTGTTAATTGTGGCTAGATCAAGATGCATAAACTTCCTTCCCCATTTCCGATGCTAAAGAGAAGAGGCATTCTTTAACAAAGTAAGTGAGGAGAAGGTTGGGGAATGAGATCCATGCCAATGCCTTAGTATTTTCTTCATTAATTCTAAATTGTGCATCATAGATGAAAAAAAGCATTAAATACGAGTAACCATATTTTCATGAATATAGAAGGCTCATTTAGAAATCAGAATAATGAAATCCTCCTGAAGGGTAAGGTGTATAAGAATGTGTTTCATGAGGAATAAGTCAATTTGATAGTCTCATTTAATGTCACATTGTTGAGGGATAAATTTCTCAATTCTTCAAGATATAGCCAGTAATAGGTAGACCATCCATCATAGGTAGTCATCTACCTAGGGTTTGTCGAGCATTTTTAGGACAGAGAAAGGTTAATTTAATGTTAAAGACAAAACTATCTCCTAATACGTACTTGAATTCGAATGGAATTTTTTTTCATCGAAATATATATCTTTTTATCAATGAAATAGAATTAATCTATATACCTGTTAATTGATAACATAGATCATATATATAACTATCATAGTAACCTTATTCTTAATTTTTTTTAAATAATGATTTTTGAAAAATCTAATAAATAGAAAATATTTATATTTCTTAATTTTTTCGAAGTGTATATTCCTTGATTTTAAAGTTAATATAAAAAAGGTTCAACAACAACTCCATCGATGATGTTTTAAACATATTTTTTTTATATAAGCATGTAATCATTTTTTGTGTTTTATCGCATTATGATTGTTCTCTCTTAACTTTAAAATTAAAAATTATATTAGCAAATATTTATCATTCTTCAATTTGGTAAATATAAAGAAATATTTTATTAAAAAAGAATTTTATCGTTATCTAAATGAAATAAATGACAAATTATTATTACTAGTAGTATTATATATATATATATATATATATATATATGTATGTATATGGAAATTATTAAAATGTTGTTATTAGGAAAATATCATGTTTAAAAGGAAGAGAAACAATATGTTCAATAGACAAAGGGTGTTTTTGACCCAAAAGTAACAATAGTGAAATTTTTGGAACAATAGATTGACGGTAGGGATATTATGGACCAAACTTTGACATAAGACATATTAGTTCAATATTTCGCATAGCTTAAGGAAATTTTGACCATTTTCCAAATTATTTATTATTAAGCTTGTAAAGGACTAGTAAAAAGGAGTGACCTCGCGCACATGAAAAATAGGATTGCAAGGTAAAACACGTCGATTTACCCACTACATTCGAGATACACAATAAGCCTAATCCAACAACAAGTGTCTAAATACACAACTTTTGAGTATATTTTTTATCATAAAAAAATACTATCATCGTTTCTTTTTCTCTGAATAGTTTCTAGGCAATTGTTTGTGCAAACTTCAAATTAAACTTTCAATCATGAGTGCACATGTTTGTAAGTAACTGTAAAATCTTGTGTAAGTAACTATGAAATCTTGGGGAGCGATCAGCCACAACAATTGCATATCTATAAGGCTGGAATCACTTTTAAGACATAAGTTTGCCACAACACAATGTAATTATTCGTTTACTATTTTCAGTTCATGTTTAGTATCAATATTCACTATTTGTTTTCTAATAGTTTTCCTATTCAGTAGCTGCCAATGGGTTTGCGGTATCACAATTTACAAAAAAATTAATTTAAAGACTAAATGTTAACAATTGCGTGCTCCTTAATAAACGATTGACATAAATAGTCTCATTAATAAACTTAACATGGCTAACACTTATGACAGGGTATCTGGAAAATATCTCATTAATGTCATAAGGAGATTTGGTTTTTCAAAAAGAATAATTGACATGATAGTGAAATCGATCAGTAATAACTAGGATCCAATATTGATGAACAGACAATCCTTTGAATTTTTCCAATTATCAAGAGGTTTGAAACAAGGAGATCCCTTATTCCCTACTCTATTTATAATTGCATCAGAAGTTTTGTCAAGAAGCCTAAATAGAGTATTTGATGATGTTGAATTTAAAGTTTTTGGGATACCAAAATGGAGTGCATCTATAAACCATTTATCTTATGCATATGATACCATTTTGTTGTGTTCTAGACACCCTACATCTATGAGTAAGATGATAAAGGTTTAGAGAAATTATGAGACTGTTTCTAGACAAATAATTAACATACATAAAAATATTTTCTAAGTGCATGAGAAGGTACCTACAGGGTTGTGCAATCAGATAAAAAGGGTTACAAGAGTGAGACGAAGCAATTTCTCTTTTACATATCTTGGATGTCCTATTTTCTATGGGTTGAAGAATAAAGGCCATTTGGAAGATTTTAAGAAGGCAATCAAAATGATGAACTTGTAGAGGAATAGACTCATGTCATATGGTGGAAGGTACTTATTAATAGGCCATGTCCTACCGTCTATGCCTAAATATTTTTTTTAAGCTATGAACCCCCCCCCCCCCCCCCCCCCCCCCCCAAATGAGTTTTTTAGATCAACTTCTTTTTGCTAAGTTCTTCTAGGGCAATGACATCGGTTCAAAGAATAAATGTTGGGTGTCTTGGGATAGTATGTATTATCCAAAAGAAGAAAGGAGATTGAGATTCAGGTCGTTACATAATGTATCCAAGACTCTCTTGGTAAAGTTTTGATGGAGTTTTACAACAACCACTTCATCTTTGTAGAGTTCATACATGTGGAATAAGTATTACGAGAAGTTTCACCTAATTATAGCGGCACGATGGGGTGCATTCCATGTGTAGAGGAAGATGACACCAGTAAGAAAAGAGTTGGAGCATAATATCTAGTGGTAGAATCAAGCAATAAATTCTGATTTTATAATTGGGCAAAACAAGAGGCTTTTTATTATGTTGAAAGTGATACTGCTAATGAGGATGAATTAGAGGTGAAGGATTTCATCACAAGATGAGGATGGCATGAACATAAATTGCGTGCAAACGTATCAAAAATAAGTTGGAATACATTATGGAGAGTATAAAACCCCTAGAAATGACCATCAAAACGATATTCTTTGGTGGATGGTAATACCCAAGAAAATTCCACTGTTAAATAAGCATGGAAGCTAATGAAGAAGCAGGAAATCAAAGTAGATTATGGGTATATTTGGGCTAAGGGAGTTCCTTTTAAGATGAATTATTTCCTATGAAGTGTGTGGAAAAAAAGAATACATACAGATAATAATCTAAAGAGATGAAGATTCACATAGTGTCAAGATGTTGGTGTTGTCAAAAAAGGGAGGAAGAAACAATGCCACACATTTTTTCTAACAACCTCCATAGCCAATAGCTTTGGAGGCAATTTGTTATTTTTGCACGTATAAAGATGGAAGGGATGCATCTACAATAACTAATAATAGCCTGGTGAAAACACAATGATTCACCAAAATTACAATAGATATACAGAACAATGCTTGTAATATTTATGTGGACAATCTAGAAGAGCAGGAATAATATTAAACATGGAGAAAATACTTCTCTCAGTGGAATGGTGATTCAAGTACAAGATTTGTCTAGGAAGTTGGTGAAATGGGTACACCCATGGATATACCTGGAGACAATATTGTGGAATGATATAGTTCAAAAGCTTAAGTGTTACTAACCAAAGCTTCACTTTCATAGTGTAATCCGAACGCCACAGATTCACATTAATTGAAGTGTAACACAAATGGGACATCTAAAGGGATCAAGGAATACCCTCATATGGATTTTATCTAAAGAATTCTCAAGGAGACCTTATATATGCTAAGGCTAGAGGAATTGGTAGTGCTACAAACAAATTGGCTGAGTCAGTAGCAATTTATGTTGCATTGTAGTTTTTTGGGAAAGGGAATTAGAAGAGATCATAATTGAAATTGACTCATTAAGCCTTTTGAAAATGATACAAGAGCAGTGGGGGGTACCGTTGGAGCTAGTGGAAAGAGTGGATATCATAAGGAAGAGACTACAACAATTAAACTCACATATCATTCATACATTATTCAGAGAAGTAAACAGTATGTCAAATCTATTGGCAAATGAGGTGGTGAATTCATAGCAAACAAAGGACTATAGAAATTTGTGGATTACCAAGCGACATAATGAAGCACATAAATAATGACAAAGCACAAATCTCAACATTGAGTTTCAGAACATGGACAATTACTATTCATCATTAACATATGGACAAAAGCATCAACAAAGAAGGACAAGCAATCAAAAATAGCAGTCACATAGCAACAAAATAATTTACAAAACCACCTATCTATGGCATGAAACCATAATACACAACTACAAATTTAAGCATGTTTACTTGGAAGAATACATTATATAAGTAATAAAATCTAAAAATACATGATTTAGCTATCAAAAAGCTTCACAAAAAAATAGACAGTTGGATTGAAGACAACCATTAGAATTCAAGAAAGTTTGAAGAGAGAGAGCTACCAACTCAGCTTCATCTGGTCATGAAGACAGAAAATAAGGAGGTCAGTGTAAATGAGGAAGGAAGAAGAAGAGTAGGGTTTGCTTATCAGAGATTCATGAGTGACAAACTCCAGGCCTCATTTTTCAATTCCTTGGGGATAAACCCCGACCACCTACACAAAAGCACCATGAATCAGTTGGTCATAGGAAAAAAGGAGAACTAAAGAAGAGAGGAGATATACCAGGTAATAGTGAAGGTGATAGACAAAGCTTTAACCATCGCAAGAAGGGCCCAAGCTTGAAAATGACCCATAAGAGGAGCCAGAACAGTTGGGAGTTCCTCCGACAACACACTGACATCTTATTGCAGATGGGATTGATAAATAGAAAGAGTATTGGGTACTCTCTTACACTGAATAGATATATGACCATTTTGATAAACCTAGGGACTTTTTGTTTTATTGGATTGGACCTCGGGCCATTTTCTTTTTAAAAAATGGATTTTGATTATAATAAAACTTGTCTCCGAACGTTAATTTTTTTTTTAAAAAAAAGAATTCTATGAGACTTACTTTATTTCGTTATATATTTAAGGAGAAGTCATTACAACATGAAAATATGGTAGTATAACATATTAATATCATTACACCAATAATAAAAATATGATTTATTGTATAAATATTGCTAAAATAATAAAAAGTAAATTTAACTCCCGAGTGTACGTTTTATGTTTTTACCCCTGGGCCTTACGTCCCAAATTCTAGGGTGTACGTCATATAAATCTACATCTTTCATTTGTGCCCCAAAGCATTTTTGGCACGTTTCACCTCGAGACTCGCCTCAAAAGTTCCTTTGAAAACACTTGTTCTTGTCTAGATAAATACAAGGTTAATGCATTATAATGTGAATGTTAAAGAACACATCTCAAGAGAACGTGGATTGTCATCTTTCATTAAATTTAAGTATTATTAAAACTATGTGGTCAACTACAATTTATTGAGATTTTAATATCTTATTAAATGGGAGAACCCAATAGGTCAAATTAATTAATGAAGTCATAAATTCTCTCAGATGTTACGTCCTATAAAACTCAAACTTCTACTGCACTCTCAATAAAGCAGAACCAAATCACTCCCTCTGAAAACTACTTCAAAAATCCAATCTTGCAAATGAGCCAGAACTATCTCTTCCCTCTTTACCTAGTAAACTCCCAAATTATAGGGGCAACTACAATTTACGCCACCCCCCTAATCCCCTCCACATTTTCGACATCCTGGTTAGAAATGAGCTTGCAAGGTTACTCCTTGATCTTCAATGTACTCATGGAGAATCAAGTAGTAATGGTTGTAGTTCAAAACCCAATATTCATGGACCAGCTAGTCTCAGAGGGCATGATAATGGAGATGGTGACGTACCATAGTCACTTATGGATGTCGAGCATTCTCCACCCACCATTCAACTACCAGTTCCCTATCATGCCATTTTTCCATATCCCAACATGGGAATCCCCAATGAACTACGAGTTCCCTAGCATGCCATTTTTCTATATCCCAACATGGGAATCCCCACTGAACTATCAGTTCCCTATCATGTCATTCTTCCATATCCCAACATGGGAATCCCCACTGAACTATCAATTCCCTATCATGCCATTTTTCTATATCCCAACATGGGAATCCTCACTGTCAAATCCTCATCAGATCCTATCTCCGATGGAGGCCCAAACCTTTCATTTCATTTTTCAAAACCTACAGGACATGGATCCACTTTTTCATCACTGGATGATGCAGGATTCAGCTCAAAGATATCCTTTCTCTCCATCTATAACTCCATCGGGCTCAATGGGTAACATAAGATCCCAAGTGCCGAACAACATAGAGACCACATCCCAGCTTCCTCTTCCATTAAACTTAATCCCAATACAACCAGTGAATTCCAACACTCAGGAAATAGAAGAAACCTTAGCGCTAATAAGAGAAACAGGAACTCAAATAGGTGTTCTAAAGGAAATAAAAACGATGACTTATAAAGAGAAGTTTGACAAAAAAATTATCTTTATTTGTCCACCAAATTTAGTAAAATGTTCGATAAATATCAAGACCCTAGTCAACCCCGAGATAGGAAATTATGTACTAGTTTTGAACCCGACAATGAAGGACAATCCAGATGTGGCATCAATGACCATAAGGAATACTCCTATGCTAACCCCACCGAACCTAAACAGATCAATGAATTTTATAGTATGGAACTGTAGAGGAGGTAATGGTCCAGACTTTAGGAGAAATTTTAGATCCTTACTAGATTGTCATAAACCACCCTTAGTAGCGTTGTTAGAAACGAAAATGCAGAACCACCAAGTCTTATTGGATGATTTCTCATTCAACAAAATGATTGAGGTCCCGGTAGTGGGCAACTCTGGTGGCATCGTCGTTCTATGGGATGATAACCTGGTGGAGCTTGACGAAATTGCAATCACCGAGCAAGAAATACATGCAATGATCAAGGTATGTTCAAGCAATGATTTTTGTCAATTTATTTGTATTTATGTGAGTTTCTACTGTTACTTAAGCAAAATTCTATGGAATAACCTTTATAGAATAAAGGACACCTACTCTAGAAAATGGCTAATAGACGGGGACTTCAACAAGCTTTTGAATAATGCCGACAAACTTGGCGGGAATCCCCTAAACAATTCCAGTAGAAGGGTATTTTGTGATGTAATAAATTACTAAAAACTTATCTATAAAGGGTTTAAAGGTAATCATTACACATAGTTAAATGATACATTAAAAAAAAAAGCCTCATATTTGAGTGAGTTGATCTCTTTCTTGCTAATGAAGAATGGCAAAAGAATTTCATGATGCACAAGTCCTTCACCTACCTAGAACTCTTTCGGACCACTGCACACGGCTCTTATCCCTATTTAGAGACAATTCCTCTTTTAGAAGTATCTTTTTAGATTTGAAACAATGTGGTGCTCACACCCGTACCTCCCCAATATTATTGATAATATCAAAAAATACCAAAATCTTCCCTTAGTCATCTTAAAATTTAAACATGATATTAGTAGTTGGAATAAAAAAGCTTTTGGGAACGTATTCACCAAAAAGGGATCATAATGCAAAGACTTGAGGGCATCCATGACTCTAAAAACTACCCGAATAGTTTTTTCCTCCAAAATCTCGAACATGTCCTAATGAAGGACTTCAACAATATTCTCAAACAAGATGAAGATTCCTGGAAGCTTAAATACTCAATAAACTGGCTCAACGAGGGGGATGCTAACACTAGGTTCTTTCATACCACAACTCTAAATCGCCTAATAAGAAACAAAATCATATCCCTCCAACAAGAAGACAACACTTAGATACATGAGCAAAGTGCAATCCTAGATCATACTGCCTCATAATACGAAAATGTTTTCAATACGAATCACTCCATATTGTATAACTTCCCTTTAAACATGGTCAACATTCCCTATCCAATGAGGAGAGAGCACGACTAGGCGTAGAACCATCGGAAGAAAAAATTAAAACTGTTGTAAACTCCTTCCACCCTTTTAAGTCTCCTGGTCCGGATGGATAACACCCCTTCTTCTACCAAAACTTTTGACACATAGTGGGAACATCAATGGTATCCTGATGCAAAAATGTTCTATTAATAAATGTACTCCTGAAAATATCAACACAACGTGTGTCTACCTAATCCCTAAATGCAAAAATGCCTCATCACTAATATAATTCTACTCATTAGCCTTTATGATATTACTTATAAGATTATTACTAGAATTGTCCCTAAAAGACTTCGTCCTATGATGGAAAGATTGATAGGACCTTGTCAATCCAGTTTCTTAAAAAATCGTCAAGCTACTGACAACACCATTATTATCCAATAAATCCATCACTTCAGGAAAATGGAAGGCAAAACTGTCAATTGAATTGCCAAAATTGATCCTAAGCAACCATGAAGAGCAGCCACAACATTGTAAAAATCCTAGAACGCTTTTATGCATGTATATGGACAAAGTATAAATAATCATAAATCCAAATTATCTTTGGTAATTGCTTGAAAAATGTTTGGAATGAAATCTCCTCGCTTATTAAAATTAAAAATGGTTTCTCATTTGGAAAATGCCTGAGTTTCCCTATCTTCCATAAACTCCCTAGCCACATTACAAAGAGACTTGATCAAATATAACGCAACTTCATATGGGGACCACATATGCTAAGAGAAATGTAATATTTCTATTAATGATTGTGATAACTTTTTTAGGATATGTACTACCTTGTGATATTATCAATTTAAGATCATGTTCATTTAATAGACTATCCTTTGATCTTCTAAAAACGTTATAAATAACATTAGATTAGTAATACCAATGGAGGAGAACATGCTTTATAATTCAAGATAAACATGGAACTGGGTAGCAGGGATTGTTCCAAAATAAACATTTGCAGTGCTGCAGGTGCTAAAGTTGTGTTCACATTGCTTGTTCTTTAGTTAACAAAAAGCCTAAACATTCAGGAGTTTGAGATCTTCGGAGGTAATAAATATGATAGAATCTGAAAATAATGTTTATTCCATTGTCATTTTTGATTGCAGGGAGTTGCTTCACCAGCCGGGGGATCTTCGGATCAAGCATAAGTTTAGGGAACAAAACATGGTGGCTAACCTATTATCTCAAGAAAGACAGAAGCTAAATGATGATAAAGTTTTTGAAGAGTGGACAGTTGCACCACTGTTTTTGTTTTGAAGGCATTAAAGACAGATAAGGGAGAAACTTCTTTTACTAGGCTTATACAGCCTTGTTGTAATTTATTAAGTTGTAAGACTAATATGCAAGAACTAATAGATAGTGTTAGGGGTAATGTGGTCAACCCTGATGTAATGGTGCATATTATATAAATAAAATATATTGTCGTATTACCAAAAAAAAAGGCATTTGCTTATTTTCTTATAATTTGTTTAGTTACCGTATACCTTATGTGTATGGAACAAAAAAATGAAATAATTAAACAAAGTTTTTCACAAATTATTAATTTGGCCTACATATTTAACCCAAATCAGGGGACAAAATCATATATTGATATTTGATTATATACATTATGGTTTAGATAAAGATTTATTTGGTCTCAATAAATTTTTTAGTCTTTCAGTTCCTTAAATATTTTTTGTCTTCTACAAATAATACTGACATATGTTATCATGTAGTACTTATCTTACTTTATGAGGAATGGTTATATTTTAAAATCTATCAAACATTCTAAAATAAATATATTCTTTTTCTAATTTTTAAATGCCTAAATGATGGACATTTTGATTTATGACTCGTCAAGGTCTCCAGGATAATCTTGTGAATCTCCGAGTACAGTCTTGAAATTTAAATATATATATATATATATACACGATGCTAGTGCCGAGAAATACAATTATTTGGTGGTGTGTTTCCAAAAATATCAGTCCAACCTATATGATTTTGGTTCCTTCATATCGATTTCTCAATTTCATCACATATTCAATTTCTCAATTTCATCACATATTTTTTTTCCTTAAAATCATATTAATACATGAGCCAAGCACTATTATAACTTTGAGAAACAATAGTTATTCAATTCATCCAAATAATAGATAAACTAATAGTAGGAATTTTTTAACAAAGAAAACTCAGAAACTACGCTTACTTATAATAAAATCAAATTTAATCTTACATTCTTGTATATTTAATAGTAAAAGTAGTAAAGAAATATGTAATTTTTCTCTCTGCTTCACGTATTTTGTTCTATGTCGATCTTTTTTGTTGTTCATTGTTAAATTCAAAGTGATACGCTTGAAATAAATGAAGAAAAATAAAAACCTCATAAAAATTTTCTCTTTAAATTGAGTTTATATGTGATAATCATCCAAAGAACTAGACAAATTTTGGATAAAAATTGAAGCAAAAAAATTACCTGAAAATAAGACTTACAAAGGCTTTGATGGTATACATTATATCCGTTGTATAGTTTTATCGGTAGCTTTTTTAAAAAAAAGAAGAAGGAAGTGAGTGGAACCGGCTTAGAAGACGTCGGGTAGTTTATTTATAGGAAAATGACAATTTAAGAATTTTATTGGTTTTATAATTTGAATTTGAATTTAAATACAAATTTCAAACGTATTGTTTTCTCTTCTTGCCGTGTGTAAACGTGGAAGGGAGTTTTAATTTAATTGAATTGGCTGACGCTAATGTGATAATGATGAACTTAAAAATTGTAACAACTATAATTGATTTCAAAAAGAGTATTAAATTAATTTGTGTTGTTGTTGTTGTTGAATTAATTAGTTTTGAACAATTTTAATTTTATTATTGTTATGATTATATTATTATTAGTATTAGTATTGAATTAATTAGTTTTTGAAGAATTTTAAATTTATCTTTTTGTTTAGTATTTTTTCTTTTAAAAATTACGTATTTTACAAACAGTTTGTTAAAAAAACAGTTTCAATTCAGGTTGGAGACCGTGAGGAAATTTAGGGAAAGTGGGATTTTAAATAGTATTATTTTTTAAATATTGTTTAATTACAAAATTATTTATTTTTTAAAACTGATCTAACGTTAATTTTAAAAATTGTTTCAATTTAGGGGAAGTGGAATTTTAGATAGTATTATTTTTAAATATTTCGTAAATTATAAATTATTTATTTTTAAAAATACTCTAACGTTAGTTTGAAAAATTATTTTAAATCTATGTTTTATTTAAAGTTGTAATTTATTTATTTAATATAATTACATATAATTAATTGTAATTGTATAGAAAATAAACGAATATCTAAACATGTATTTTGTATGGCACCCCTCCCCCTTCCTCCCCAAGCACCCTCAGGCTTAGAGGGACTAGAAAACGTTTTTTTTTGTTTTGTATCCATAGTCGACCCTTATCGCCTTCTTAAATAAGTTCTCGAACCTCGATTTGCTTATATTTTTAAAAGCCAATAAAAAGACTAATTAACTTTAGAGAAAAATGGGATTTAAACTCAAAATTATCATAATTCATTTTGACAACTCATTATAACAACTAGTAACCAGTTTCCACACATTTGGCTTTTTTGATGCCTCTTAAGGGGTCGTTTGGTAGAGTGTATAAGAATAATGCAAAATAGGGTGCACTAGTAATGCTTTGCATTAGTAGTTTTGCATTAATAATGCCGCAAGCATTATTTCTTATACATTGTTTGGTTTGATGTATTATAAATAACAAATTTTGCATAATTTCTATTAAAAAAATATATGTTTACAAAAATACCCTTCACACTTTATTTATTTGTACACTTTCTTTGCGATAAAGTTCTTTGCTAAAACATCAAAAAAGATTTCTTTGCTAAAACACAATTAACTTTTCTTCTTCTTCTTCTTTTCAAAAATAATATTAAATAGTTGTACTATTGCATAAAAATATTTTTGTGAAAAGTTTGCAAAGAATTTTTTTTATCAAATTTATCGTCACAATAGTAAAAATTGTGATTAAATTATATTGAAATTAAATTTTTATTTTTTTAAAAAGAATACTTAAGAGGCCATAAAGCCTATTAAAACACCAACAAATTAAAAAAAAAAACTAAAAAGCAGATCAAAATAAAAACAAAAACTTATGACAACAAAGAAAATGAAAAGGCTTTAAGGGTAGTTTTGTAATTATTTAATCTAATGCAAGTGTTAAAATGCTATGTATTACTAATACCTAGAATTCCTTGGTATTAGTAATACACAACTTAATACACAATAAAGTGTATAACTAATGCTTTCATTAGTTATGCATGACATGAAAAAGTGTACCAAATAAGGTACTACTAATACACACACCTAATGCATGCATTATATTTCCTAATACATTCTACCAAACGACCCTAAATGCATGGCGAACGCAAAGGTTCAAAACTTAGCCTAGCGTTGCCGAAGCTAGTCACATTGGGCTTCATTTATGGGCTAGAATGACTCAAAATGATCAAAATAGCCCAACTTGTTGAGATTTTAACTCATCCAACTTCAGTCCACTCTCCCACTATCCACCATTTCTTCTTCAGCTTTCTTCTCTTCTATGGCGACCTTCAACATCTCATTTCTCACACAACCCCATTCTACACTTCCCATTTTCTCTTCTCAAAATACCCCTTCTTTCTCCTCATATTCACTTCCCAAAACCTCCTTTCTTTTCCCTTCCATTACTCTCCGTCCCAAAAGCAGAACCACCACTCGCCACCATGCGAGCATCGTTGTTGCAGCTCTGAAAAAGCTCTCTGAAACAGACCCTTTAACCGTGCCTCTACAGCCTGATGAAATCTCTGGAAGCTTTCCGAAGGAATCTGGTGTATATGCGGTGTATGATACTAATGGTGATCTCCAATTTGTTGGCATATCACGCAACATCGCTGCCAGTGTTCTTTCCCATAAGAATTCCGTACCTCAACTCTGCTCTTCTGTTAAGGTAAACAACTTTTGATTATTTACATGTGTAAGTGAAAACTGTGATGTGTTCAGCTAAGCACTGTTAAAATTATTCTAGAACGATTTATAGAGCTGACCCAATTTATTGAGATTAACGCGTAGTTGATTGATTGATCCTGTGTGAAATGGGTGATTGAGAGAAACATATTTATATTTTTGCAATTTTTTGGTGATGCTAAAGAGAAAACCCATTTACTGAATCTTTTCTGGGCTACTGAGATTTTGAAATGGATTTGAATCGGCATATTTAAGTTGGGTAAAGTAATGTGTGATGCATTAGTAGTGGAATGCACATTGTTGTGAGAATGTATTAGTCATATACACTTGCAGCCTGAGAAATGAAACCGATTTTACTTTTCTTCTTCTTAAAAGTGGATGTGCCATTCTTCCATTGGGGATAAAAGAATAATTGTTCCTAGCCTTGCTCCACCTTGTGTTTACTTGAACAACTGAAAGTTCTGTCTCGATTGAGGGGGATAGCTCCTATAGTCTAGTTGTTGGAGAATGCAACTAATTTTTGTTTTGGAGCTTGCAAATCGTGAGAGCACACTTTGAGCATCAGTAGAGTTTCCTTCTTGTGACCGATAGGCCACATGTCTAAGACTTGCAATAGCTCACGCCAAAATAGCCTAGTCTCGGAAATGTAAGGCAAAGACTACATTATTTCCCTTATCCTTATTCCAGCACTTTTGCGGGAGAATACATCATATGTGGGGTAAGCATTGATGTTTTCCAAACAGGGGCGGAGCTATGGTTGTTCCAGGGTGTCCGACTCCTTCGCCGGAAAATTACACTATATATATAGATCAAATCTTACTTTATAATGATATATTTAGAATTTTGGACATCCTCAAAACCAATAAAGAGCAGTAGCTCAGTGGCAAGGGTGTGCACAATATGTACAAGATGCCCAAGTTCGATTCCTCGCATATATTAAAAAACGACATTCTTTGATATGGATAAAGCAGTAGTTCCACTTGGCAATAGTGTGCAAAAATATGTTGGTCGCTCAAGTTCAATTTCCCATTGCTACATTTTTTCTATTTAGGCTTTAATTTACCTATCCATAATTTGGACACCCTTCACGAATTATCTGGCTAAGTCACGGTTTCCAAAACATAACAACAACAACAAACCCAATGTAATTCCACAAGCTGGTTTTGGAGAGGATAGAGTGTATGCATGCATTGCCCCTATCTTGAGAATGTAGATAGGTTGTTTCCAATAGATCCTCTTTTCAAAGAAAGATGTAAAAGAAGGCAGTAGCAAAACCAGAAATATTAGCAAGATAATACAATAATCAAGGCTAAAGAAATAATAGGTAGTAATAAAAATCTAAGAGTACGAAAATATAAGAATATACAATTTTTTTTTTATAACCGAGAAATCCGTCTGTGACTCGCCTTTTGGACCAATCACAGTCTTCTAAACTTGGTGGATAATGGGCCCGCCCCTCTACCCTTCCCCACTTAAATACCGGGCTTCGCTTTGCATGGTGTGGGGCTTGAACCTGCGACCTAAGCCACAAATCCTCCACCTTTTGCCACTCGAGCTAGGCCTTGGGGGCAAGAATATACAAATATTTTGGGAATGAAAAGGTAATGTGATTGACTACGTACTAACCTTCTATCCTAATTCTCGACTGCCATGCCCTCCTATCAAAGGTCAAGTTCTCAGTGAGTTGAAGTATATTATATCTTGCTTAATCACCTCATTTCAATGCTACTTTGGCCTACCTCTACTCCTCTTCAAGCCTACTACAACCAACCTCTCGCACCCTTTTACTGGGATATTTACACATTTTCTCTTCACATGTTTGAATCATCTCAACCTCACTTCTTGCATCTTATCCTCCACGGGGGCCACTCTCACCTTTGCCCAAATATCTTCATCAATAATCTTATCTCTCTTGGTATGCCACACATCCATCTCAACATCCTCATCTCAGCTACTCTCATATGCTGGACATGGGAATTCTTGACTGGCCAATACTCCGCCCCATATAACATAGTTGGTTTGCCACCACCTTGTAGAAGTCACTTTTGAGTCTTCGCTACATGTTCTTATCACACATAACACTAAATGAAGCCTCCATTTTCTCCATCCCACCCCAATACGATGTGTGAAATCTTCGTCAATCTGCCCATGACCTTTATTACTGGCCCAGGTACTTGAAAGTTCCTCTCTTGGGGGTAACATGTGTGTCAAGTCTCATGTCTCCGTCCATTTCATGGGTCATGTCACTAAACTTGAAACCTTTTGACTTTTAGGGTTTGTCTCTAAACCTCCAACTTCACATCAATGTCACCTCTCATTAGCGTCGCCTTGCATCTCGTCAATCAGTTCTATGTCATCGTAAATAACATGCACCATGACACCTCCCCTTGGATGTATTGTGTCAGTTCATCCATCGCCAATGCAAATAAAAATGGGCCTAGAATAGATCCCGGGTGAACCCCATCATGAACGGAAAGTGTTCTGAGTTACTTTCCACAATCCTGACCCGAGTCTTAGCACCATCATGCATATCCTTTATCATCCTCGTGTAAGCTATCTAGCCTCCAAGTTTCTCCAAAGAACCTCACTTGGAACTTTGCATATGCTTTTTCTAGGTTTGGAGGGGCTTATAACATGGTTGCATAGCATGCGGTAGCTTTGATTGTGTTACTCAGGGTCCTATTTTTGCTTCTTTTTGCCACTTCTAGTGAGTCTCTTTAATTTCTACTGGTTATAGTTGGAAAATAATGGGGGACTAGTTATTGCTCCTGCAATTCAGGTGGAGACCGTTTTCTGATATCTTCCCTCCCAAGCTATGTGTTCAACTTCTGGTTATATCTTGAAGACTAACTCAGAGACCAGACTTTCGCCCAAAACCCAACTTCGGGAAAGAAAGAACTGTCTGATTCAAATCCATTTCTAAATCTCAGTAGACTGAGATAGATTCAGCAAATGGGTTTTCTCTTAGCATCACCAAAAAAAACATCCTGATAAAAAATTGCAGAAATATGGGATGATGGCCGCCTTCTACCTTTTTCTGCTTACATGCCAGAGTAAGTTCGCTTGGCGCAGCGAACAAACTGATATAGAATAATTGTTTTTCGGTGCTTAAAACTGCTAGAGCGGGAGATTGTGCTAGTTGAATGCACACAGGTGGTCAACACTTGTGATTGAAGGCATTTATTTCATTCTAGGTTACTTACCTCACTACATTATCCCTCGGCCAAAAAAGATTGGCATTTGGTTTGGTTGCTGCTGGGCGTCTTGTAGCACCACTCTTTTGCTGCTTCCTTTAATTAACATTCTTATCGTTGGAATGTTTCTTCTATGACATAGTGCAGCTGTGAAGGGGATATTTGACAAAAATATAGTAATTTGTGGCAGTGTTATCAAAGGTGAAAAGCGCACAAAAGCACTGAGATCTGTTGGGGCTTTAAAGCAAGGTGCAACTAAAGCGCAAGCTTTAATGAAGAAACGAGCAAGTGAATATAAAATCAAAAATATATATCTGTAATTCAAGAATAATAATTATTAGCACTATTGACAATTATATTGACAAAAGAACCTAAAAATTAAAATTAAGAGAAATATTTATTGTTTAGTGTCGCCTCTTTGAGACCACACCCATTGGTGATGAGGTGTACACCTTATTGGCCTGTACTGAAGCTCTGGCCAAGCGAGGCAAAGCTCCAGCCTATTTTGCACCTAGCTTCAGGACTTAAGTGAGCCGTTGATAACTCTGCTATGTGGAATGTTGATTTATACTGCACATAAGGCACACCATGCTGAATAATCAAATCTCTTTACTTTAGAGAGCGAAAGCAATATATTAAAACTTGGCTAAGCATGTTACTATTGTTTGACATATGAACATTTTCTAATCATCTTATTATGTGAATGTGACTTTGTCAAACATCACATTTATCAACTGATATTCTTGCTTAGAATCTCAACAGCTGTGTCTGCACCTTGACTATTAGTACAAGGATTTCTCTAAGCAGTTAGAGCATAATAAATTGCAAAGGATTCCTCTAAGCAGTAGAAGTGTAATACATTGCCTATCTTCTTAATACTGAAATACAAGTCCGCACCGGTTATCACTTATGTCGGTAAATTTCACATTTGTTTCTCTTTTTATACTTCAGGATTTTACGGCTATATTTTTTCTTTTACTTAATAACTGGTATAATGTTTGTAGGTTGGTGTGGTTGATGAGCCAGATAGAACCGCCTTAACTGAATCTTGGAAATCATGGATGGAAGAACATATTGCGACCAATGGAAAGGTACCACCGGGTAATGAACCTGGAAATTCAACATGGGTACGTCAGCCTCCAAAGAAGAAGGCTGATCTAAGGTTAACACCAGGCCGTCATGTACAGTTAACAGTGCCCTTGGAGGATCTCATTGACCGGCTAGTGAAGGAAAACAAGGTGGTTGCTTTCATTAAAGGGTCAAGAAGTGCACCACAATGTGGGTTCTCACAGAGGGTGGTAGCCATTCTCGAAAGTGAAGGTGTTGATTATGAAAGCATTGATGTCCTTGATGAAGAGTACAACTCCGGGTTGAGGGAGACGTTGAAGAACTATAGTAACTGGCCTACATTTCCACAAATTTTTGTGAAGGGTGAGTTGGTTGGTGGGTGTGATATCTTGACCTCCATGTATGAGAAGGGTGAACTTTCCAGCTTGTTCAAAAGCTAAAAGTGTTTTAATTAGCAGTAAAGAGTGTAGCTTTGTTGTAAGAATTACACATCTTTGAACTTAATTCACTCATCAGTGTATTGGTATTGTGGAAATAGTGGAATAGTTGGAAGAAAATTCATTGTTCATGTGTACAAGAGAATTTTGTTACAAGTAACAAATGGAGGCATATTTCCATTTTTCATCCTATCCCATTCACGGATATTGTAAAAGTTTTCTTGCTTTTGTGTCAGCTCATGATCTAAACGAGTTACACTTATTAACGTCAATAAGTAGCATCACAACAAAAGATGAAGACTTATGGTTCATTTGATACGTAGAAGGGGATAGACAAGGATATCTTATAAGATTAAAAAAATGAACTTTCAAAAATAATTGCAGTAAAAGACAAAAAAAATAGCAAGTGATATTTAGGGGAAAGCTCTACGTTGTGAAGTGCAGATGAGGACAAAAGCTGGTGGTTTTTGAAGTGCGGTCCATGTCCTCTAGGAACGAAGGCAAAATTTGAAGTTCATAAATTTAAAATTTTAATTTTTTCTAATTATTAAAGTTTAAAATTGGTAATTTATAATAATATATTCAGTAATCTCTTAAATGAAATTTAGAGATGTATCAAAATTTATTTTCAATAAATTTTAAATTCAAATAAACAACAGATTGTTAAAGTTTAGGTTAAAACTATTGATTTGGGCAAGAACTTTTTTGATGGGATGAAGAAGACAATATGTTAAACATATGCTTGATAAAGTAGCTAGGGATGTAAATATATCATCCGGACAACAAAAGAGGTGAAAGTAACAAAATCAAAACGACGACACATGAAAAATAACATACATGGGATGGTAAAGTTATTGGGAATATATTTCAAGATACCCCACACAATGTGATTGACAAAGTAGAATCATATGACATTGTTAATAGGTTCAATATGATATAAATTCAAGAAGAAATGATGAACCATCAATTATTATTGGACATATTTTAAAAAGAAGACACAAGAGGAAAATACTTTGAATTACTTTAGATAGACAATCTATCTTTTCTAATTTATTCATTTGTTAAAAGGAAGTATGAGTTTGAAAACTCAACATTCTTCTTGGTTTTTATATTTTTGCATTAATTAAGTATCCTCATTTATAACATTACGATATAGAATGTAGTATAAACCCTGTGGTGATCATAAAATACTTAGTTCTCTTAAATTCTTATTTTCTTATGTTTATTAATTAGTAAAAACTCATGGACTCACTAGAATTAATTGATAAAATAGTCACAATTAAGTATATAACTAATCTAAACTAAAAAAATATACTCTTTCCGTCCACTATTGTTTGTCAGGTATACTAAAAATAGTTGTCCAAAATTAATTGTCAATTTAAACAATCAAGAAATAATTAGTCAATTTTTTCCAATTCTGCCCTTAATAATTACATAACTACTAGTTTCAAAAAGTAGCCATTTTAAAGTTACAAGACTACTTTAATGTGAAAAAAGTTATTTTTACAATTTTCAAAAAGTAAAAACCATTTTAATAATAATTGATAGTAGGGTTATATTAGTCAAATTGCACATTATATTAAATTTTTCTTAAGTATTGTGTATAATCTTACCTGACAAACAATAATGGACAAAGAAAATATCAAATAATATACTACATATATTATTTTTTCTAATACGCTCTACTTTCTTCCCTAACTTTGTATAATGTGCAGAGTAATTTAGGTCGTATAAGAAGATCACAGGCTTATCTTCTTTTGTCACTTGACTAATTGTTGAGCATAGACAACAACTTTGTTTGAACAAATAAGAAAGTGGAATAGTAGGTGAAAGGCTTTGACGTAATATCACTATTTTGATACTTGTTTCAAGTTGTAAAATAACTTTATATACTTATAATTTTATGTTCATACAGAAAAACAAATGCCTTTAATTCAAAAAAATCTTAATTGTTTAATTAGTTGACTATTTAAACTTTCATTTATTAGTAACGATTTCCTGTTCCTTATTAATGAGGTAAATATATGTTTTTAATTTTACGACTTAGAGCAGATATATTCTTCATTAAAATATGAAGCATATATACTCATGTTGTCTAACAAACGGTGCATACATAAATGTGTCCTTTAACTTGGCCTCAATTCATATTTATGTCCTCCAATTTTGTGTGTGCACAAGTAGACACTTAAACTTGTATAAAGTTGAACAAGTAGACACATAATACATGTAAGACACCACGTAGGACACAAATTTTCATGTAGAATGTCACGTATGAAGCATGTGTCTATTTGTTTAACTTTATAAACAAATTTAAGTGTCTACTTGTGCTCACCGAAAGTTGAAGGCAATAAATGTGAGCTAAAGCCAAGTTAAAGGATATATTTATATATTATGCAAATTTATTTATACATAACTTATATCGAATGAGAAAAAAACTTCAGTTTCAAAATGCACAAGTTATGTCGAAATTTAGTTTTAGAACCAACAAGTTATGTTGTATAAGACGTAACTTAATTTCTACTATACTAATGTCGAGCGAAGCAAAAGTTCTCTAAAGTTGTTAGGTTATAGAAATATTATATAATTTGCACTGCATAACTTAATTCCTATAAAATTTATGTAGAATGAGATAAAATTAGTTCTCTAAAATTTTATCAAGCGAATTAGATAATAGAAATACTATATAATTTGTGTTGCATAACTTAACTTCTATCAGTCTTATATCGAGCAAGACAAACTTTTTTAAACTTATATCGATCGAATTAGGTCATCAATAAGAATACTTTGATTCATAATCGTTTATAAAATAAATAAATGAAAAAAAATCATCATATCTGAGGACAAAATTAAAAACCACGCAAAATCGAAGACCATTAAAAAACTTTTGTTTATTCAACTAAAATGCATTGCATTTTGAAATCCGTGGCACCAAGTGCCTCTTCGTATATTGTTAAAAAAATAATTTCAATCTTCACTAAAATACAAACCCCTTCAACAATTTTTGTATATTGTTTTAAAATCTCCTCAATTAAGATAATTCAGAATTTAAGTTTTCTATATTAAGCTCATATCATATCTATTATTATTTGTTATTACAGTTTTAGTATCTTCATTTATAATATTACTATATAGAATGTATTATAAACTCAGTGGTAATCATAAAAGAGCAACTTTCACATATAGCAAACACAAAATTCATATTTGTATGCTATAGCAAAGTTTGCATAATTGCGTTCCATAGCAAACATGATATGACTAAGCTATTTCGCTATACATATATACAAAAGAAGCAATTGTATAATTCACTAACTCCTCTTCAGATTTGTATAATTTCGTTGGCAGAGGCCATTTGTATAAATTGTTGTCAGCCTCTCGTTTGTATAAATAGTTGAGAGTCTCTCAATTTAATTTTATGTGTTTGTATATCTATATAAAATTTGAATTTGTATACAATTGAATTGAAATAAAACGTTTGTATATCAAATATCGTTCTCTCTCTCGCTTTATACAAACATAAATTATACACTGTATTTTATATAATCTGTGTTTGTATAAAGCGAGAAAGAGAGAAAGGCAAAAGAGAACTGGACAGGGGAATATTTGTATTGCATAATTATAAGTGTATATGACGAATATATATGTATTTGCATGTGTATATACAATTTTCTCTCGCTTTATACAAACAGAAACACAATTTATACATTTCTGTTTGTATAAAGCGAGAGAGGCGAATGACAGAGAGAGCGAGCGAGAGAGGGAGAGTGGTGAGCGAGAGTTTGAGGAAGAGAGACGACTGGCAAACAGTTTGCTACATGGCACAATTAAATCAAAGTGATTATACTATTTAATTTGAATTAATAATTTGTCATTATGTACAATTTTTCCATCATAAAATACATAGTTCTCTTCAACTTTTATTTTCTTCATGCTTATTAAAATAATAAAAGTTCAAAGATTCACTAGAATTAATTGATAAAATAGTCACAATAAAATGTATAACTAATCTGAGCTTAAAAAGTATATCAAATAAAATACTATTAATAAATAAAAGTAATACGTATATTATTTTTTCTAATAAGCTCTAATAAACTATCACTCTTTCTTTCACTAATAACTTTGTATAATGTGCAAAGTAATCTAGGTCGAATAAAAAGACCACATGCTTATCCTCTTTTGTCACCTTGACTAATTGTTGAGTATAGACAACTTTGTTTGAACAAATAAGAAAATGGAAAGGTAGGTGAAAGGCTTCAACGTAATATCACTATTTTGATACTTGTTTCAAGTTATAAAATAATTTTATTAACTTATAATTGTATGTTCATATAGAAAAACAAAAGCCTTTAATTCAAAAAAATTTTAATAGTTTGATTAGTTGATTATTTGAAATTTTCATTTATTAGTAAGGATTTTCTGCTCCTAATTAGTGAGGTAAATATATCTCCTTAATTTTGCTAATTAGAGCAGATATACTCTTCGTTAAAAAATAAAGCATATATATATACTCATGTCGTCTAACAAATCGTGCATACATAAATGTGCCATTTAACTTGGCCTTATTTTCATATTTATACCCTTTAATTTTGGGTGTGCACAAGTAGACATTTAAACTTGTATAAAGTTGAACAAGTAGACACATGAGTCCTACATATCATAATACATATACGACACCACGTAGGACACAAATTTTCATGTAGGATGTCACGTATGAAGCATGTGTCTATTTGCTTAACTTTATAAAAGTTTTAAGTGTCTACTTATGCTCACCCAAAGTTGAAGCTAAGGCCATCAATGTGATCTAAAGCCAAGTTAAAGGATATATAATTATGTATTATTCAAATTTACTCATTCATAACTTATATCGAGTGAGACAAAAACTTTAGTTTCAGAATGCAGAAGTTATATTGAAGTTTAGTTTTAGAACCAACAAATTATGTTGTGTAAGACATAACTTAATTTCTACTATATTTATGTCAAGCAAAGCAAAAATTCTCTAAATTTATATATCGGAGAAGGTCATAAAATACCCTTCAAGTATAGGGAATGGAACAAAAATACCCTCCTTCCACCTTTGGGCTCCAAAATATCCTTTCATCCACCTATATGAACTTATATTACCCTTTCACTTATTAGATTCTTTAAGAGTGATAATTAATTCTTTCATTAATGATGTGACAACTTTTAATTGGCTGAAATTAAATTAGCGTGTAAAATTAGTTTCATCATTTACTGTTTTTTGTCGAACGATGGAGTATTACTTACATAAAATAAAACGAAGAAAGGCTTCTATTAATTATATTTCGCAGCAAAAAACAAGACAAATACAAGTGTCTGCTTGCATAGTTATCTTATAATTTTTGTTGATTAAACATTTGGTTCTACGTATTTATCTTGTTAATTTATCAAATACAAGAAGGGTTCTCCCTTGTTTTTTAAGATATGGGTTAGTAGAATTTTAAGTGGGTCGGGTAGAATTTAGTTGGATCCGAATTTGATTTGGAGAAATTATTTTTGGTCAATTTAATTTCAGCCAATTCAATATTGCCACATCATTAATGAAAGAATTAATTATTACTCTCAAGGAATCTATCAAGTGAAAAGGGTAATAAATGTCTATAGGTGGATGGAAGCGTATTTTGGAGCTCAAAGGTAATGAAGGGTATTTCTGTTCTATTCCCTATACTTGAAGGGTATTTAGGCCCTTCTCCGTGTATTTATTAGGTTATAGAAATATTATACAATTTGTACTGCACAACTGAATTCCTATAAAATTTATGTCGAATGAGATAAAATTGGTTCTTCAATCTTTTATCAACTGAATTAGATCATAGAAATACTATATAATTTGTGTTGCATAACTTAATTATATCAATCTTATATCGAGTAAGACAAAGTTATTTAAACTTATATCAAATGAATTAGGTTATCGATAAGAATACTTTGATTCATAATCGTTTATTAAATAAAAACAGCAAAAATAAAAAAATAAAAATACAAATCATGAAAAAAATTAAAAATCACGAGAAAACAAAGATCACTAAACTTGTTTTTTTTTTATATAACTAAAATGCATTGCGTTTTGAAATCCGTGGATTGACAAGTGCCTCTTCGTATATTGTTTTAAAAATCATTTCAATCTTCACTAAAATACAAACCCCTTCAACAATTTTTTGTCTATTGTTTTAAAATCTCCTCAATTAAGATAAATTCAAATTTAAGTTTTTATATTAAGTTCATACATATCTATTATTATTTGTTACAGTTTTTTATATATGTATAATTTATACTCTACCTAAAAAAAAAAGAGCAACTTTTATATATAGCAATTAGCAAACATAAAAATCATATTTATATGTTATAGCTATAATTTGCATAATTGCGCTCCATAGCAAATTTTATGTTTGCTATGGAGCTTTTGATTTGTATAATTCGCTACAAACATCCAATTTTATACAAATTGTTCAGTTTTTGTATAAGTTAATTTATACATTATAATTTGTATAATAAGATCTGTGTTTGTATAATTATAAGTGTATAATTTATACTCCGCATAAAAAGTATCAAGTGTTATTCCTGCAATAATGATATAAACCGAAAGAAAAATATAGTTTCAAATTCACATAAAAAAGTGTTTTTTAAAAAAGAATTTAATTCTCTCACACATGCTCGAGATTTGGATTAATACCTCTCATGACATGATGGAATACTATTCTGCAATACTGACAACCGAAAATATAGAATTTCAGCGAACTCAACAAATGAAATAAATCACACTGCCTTTATATTTTTACATAAAAACTTTTATGCAAAGAAAAAGAGAAGAAAAATCTAGTTTTAAAAAGTAAGAAGATTTTATTTTCCAGTGTCAAATGAGGTGAAGCCTCTAAAAATTTATAACCATCAACATGCATGCGAAGGTGATTATTGGGAAGGAAGGTAACTTTCTATTCAAGGAAAATGACAACTTTTTATTCGAAAGAAACATGTTCTTTCCCTATGAATTTAATAATTTCACGAATTAATAAATTAATATTAAAATCAAAAAGTAATATTTAATTAGTAAAAACGAAAAAAATAAAATTTGTCTAAAAGTATTATCAATTAATCACATGTCAAAATCGAAGTCAAAGTCAAACTGAGCAAGTAACGATAATAACGATGCTAAGTGAGTCTCTCTTTTCAACTCTTAATTTAATTTTAATAACTAATCAAATTAACTCTTCGAAAACGAAACGTTGAGTAAAAGTGAACGGAGGGAGTAATTTTTCTCTTCTTGTTCAACTAGAATGCATTGAATTTTGAAATCCGTGGCACCGAGACCCCTTATTGGACATGGGGAAAATAGCAGAGAGTGAGCCATTTGTCGTTACCTAAACATAGAATTGTTTGGTCTCATCTTATGAAGCCAAGTAGGATTGACAAGTGCCTGCCTTTTCATCTAAATCCAGTACACCATCCGTTTAAAAAGAATGATTTAATTCGATTCGATACGAAATTTAAGAAAATAAAGAGAACTTTTCGATCTTATAGTTCTAAACTAAAATTATGTTGAATTTATCAAAACGTCTTTTAACCTTGTGTCGTCAAACATGTCATATGAAAAACTGAAGTGTCATCAATAAAGAAAATGAAATAGAATAAAAAGAAAAATATGTTATTCTTTTTTAATAGATGAGTACACAATTATATTAAATCAAAATCAGATAAACCGAAAAAGAAAAAAAAAATTGTTACATTTTTTTTTTTTTGTATAATTTATGCTCTCTTCAAATACATAAGTGTGTGTCTTCTTTACTACTTTTACTTTCATAAAACTCAAAAGAAAAACCAAATATGGCACCAGGGTCATCTAGAGCCAACATTAGTGTTGGTTCATTTGAGGCTTTTCTTCAAGGTTGGTTCTTACGTCAAGAACAATTCTTGAATGAACTTACCATAACACAAACCACACTTGATGAATCAATTATGAGAAACCTTATTTCGCGTATTTTAGCTCATTATCAAGAATATTACGAAGAAAAATCAAGAATGTCACATATAAATGTGTTCTACATGTTTTCTCCGTCATGGTTTACTCCATTAGAAAAAAGTTTCTTATGGATTGCTGGGTTCAAACCAGGATTAGCTTTTCCCCTTGTTATGAATTCCGTTAATGATTTGAGTGAAAATCAAATCGAAAGGATTAATAGGCTTAGAATCGAAACGAAGATCGAAGAGAGGAATCTTATGGACAAATTAGCTAAAATTCAAGAAAGTGTCGCTGCCCCGCCGTTGATGGGACTTGCGCAGCAGTACGGAATGGAAATGCTTCGAGGTATCTATCTAAAAACTTAAGTTATTAAAAAATTCAGCTTAAGTTATTAGAAAATTCATTTCATTCGATCCTTTTTAAATAACGTTTATATAAGTATCGTTTTAGAAAATCAAATACACATACATTTATTACTTATTTCAAAATTGTCTTTGCTTCAATAAATGATTTGTTTAAAATCTTATTTGGATTGAGTCTAAGGGTTCAGTTGATAAAAGAGTTAAATAGAAGGGTCCAAAATACAAACGATACAAGTACAAGGGTCTACCAGACCATTTCGCTTTTATATAAGTATCGTTTTAGAAAATCAAACACACATACATTTATTGCTTATTTCAAAATTGTTTTTGCTTCAATAAATGATTTGTATAAAAAAAAAAATTATAAGTAGACGTAAGATCTTGGTACGTTCTACATATTTTCTGTAGATGTCACAATTGGGATTATATTGAATAATATTATGTTGTTATTTTTTTGTAAAATATTTTAATAAAAAATGATAAGTGAAGCTTTAGATTTATATCATTAAATGTTTTTTTTATTCAATGTCAAAACTTTATACGTTTTTTTAAAAAAGGACCTTATGAGTACTTCCCGTGCGAGTTTGATTATTCCGCTAAATTAACAAAGATTTTTTCTATTTGTCTATCTGGCGCTGATTTTTCTTCTTCTGTTTTAATTTATGTGACATTATTTGAATTTCGAGAGTCAAATAATTTAATTTTGACTGTGAATTCAAACATAAAATCTTTAAGTTTTTTAAAATAAAATTTATATATCTGAGAACTACTTATAAAAAGTCCTATGTATAAGTCACAATAACTGATAATTGAATTATTTTTTTAAAAAAATAAAATATAAATATATATATATATATATATAATCAACTTTTTTTTTGTTTGAATCTCGAAAATTCAAACAATATTTGAAAAGGACCTTTGGGGAGAACACAATCATGTTATGTCTCGATACGATACTTCACGTGCGAGTTTGATTTCCTTTTCATAAGCCCAACATGTAGAGTTATTTTATTTAATTATTTTTGCTTTTCGAATGACAGTAAAATTTGAGCCTAGGACCTTTTGTCTGCTCTAATACTTTGACGATCTCATATACTTTTACTTACTTAATTATATTTCGTAGACGGAGAAATTACTGAGGTGGATGAGGAGATAGAGATACTAAGAACAGCAGTGGAGAATGTAGTGACAGATGCAGATAGATTGAGGACAAGAACAGCAGATAGTGTGGTGGGAATACTAAATCTTTTGCAAAGTTTGAAGTTTTTGGCAGCAGCAGCACAACTTCAGCTAAGAATAAGGATGGTTGGAATGCAGAGAGAAGCAGAGAGAAGACACCAAATGGATACTTCAAATGGTTGGTAGATTTGGTTTTCACTTAAGTTAGAATGGTAGTTCCCGCCTCTGGGGCGGGAACCAAATAAATGACTACTTGAATCGCGATTTTGAGCATAAAAGACTTTGTGTTTGGCTTTTAAGACTTGTTTGATAAATAATACTCAAATAATGTAAGATGAAAAGGTTTTTGGCGTGTTATATCTAAGTTGGGACTTATTTTGTAGTAGTGGTAGTAGATAATTTTTAGCTAGGCAATATATATATCATAAGACTTTGGGTGAATGTTTTACCTTGTTGCTTTTACAATAACTTTGTTGTATTGTCTTTATGATCTTTATATTGTGTTTCAATTAATTAGTTTTATGTAGCTTGTCTTTTTTTTAATCACGATAGCGGATTCAGGATTTTCACTAAGCGAGTTCGAAAAATAAAAATATAAGTAGTGTTTTTTGAACCCCAAAATCGCTGAATCAATTTTTAGTCTTGTGTTTAGAGGATTCAAAGTCTATATATATACTAAAAATAAAAATAAAATTTATATATACGGTATAATTTTTTGAGATGATAACTCCTTGCTCCTTTCTGGATCTGAACATGTCTACTACTTTCGAAAGAAAGATAAAATAGGGAAAACTATAATGTATTTATTTTGGGAGAAAATATTTATGTTACCTAGCTTAATATGATATATTTTTCATATATTATGTCTGGTATCTCCCATATTTGTGTATAAGCCTCTTTTATATGTCATTATACACTGTTATACACAGTTATTATATTATATAAAATGCTTTTTAAAAATATAATATTGTATATTGTAGGTTAAACTACATGACATAATATTTAATATTTTATGTTGGTAGTATATATAGTTTTTGAAAATTTCCCAGAGAATATTACTGCCCAACTGCACACACTCTAACTTCATCTTTATTGATATACCCTTGTTGATAATTTCTTTTGTGTTTATTCATTTGAATAAATCCTCAACCAAATGAGTCAAAGAAGAAATTAAACTTAAAAGTGAAAAAAGATTATTATGACCTATTGAGGGATGAATATTAGGGTGTATATGTATTTATTACTTTTCATTATGCAAACTAAAGTGAATTGAGTGAGTTATTATATATTATATAATCCAAGGCACATGCCAAAAAGAAGGGCTTATGTTACGTTGGTCTAAATATCATGATAATCACCATCCACAAAATTAAACAATGAAGTGATGGACCACAAACACATAAAATTGTCATTTCTTCCAAATCTATACTACTAGTTTTCTATCAGAATTCAGAAATTAACATACTGATGCCCTTTGTCCTTTGTCATTTTCTTATTTTGCAGAATATTTGATTTGGGATGGCAATGGGGCAAGGCGTGTAGGCGGATTTAACCTTACACGAGTGTAGAGCAGGGTGGATTTGACCTTACACATGCGGGGAATTGACCTTACTGTTGGAAATCTTATGGAAAAAAACCTTCACCATAAACATGATATTGAATTCACCAAGGCTTGTACTTCACCACGAACATTTGTAGGAAATTCTCCAAGCTTGAGGCGTGTCGAAAGACACTGTCCTTAAGGATATTTCACCCGCTATAGGTGTATCCCCCATGATGTAACAAACTCTTCTAATATAATATTAAGAACCAAAAACTAACAAAGATTTAATCAATGAAAACTCAATACTAAAATATATCTTTACGCAGGAGGAAAAAAATTATTTAAATATGTTCTTGTCATCACTTCCATCTCTATCTTGGGAATAGAATATATATATATATATATATATATATATTTATTCAACTCAAATGAACGTTCAAACAATAACACTCCAACATTAAACATGGCAAAAACATTTATCACCATTAATCCATTATAGGTCTTGCATTGTCATATATTAATGACAAAAAAACGGTTAGGCCATTAAAAAAATATAATAACATACCTTTAAAGATATAATAATTATATGTCAATAACTTTTTTATTGTACTTGGACAATCATTTAATTTTCTTTTGATGTAATTTTTTTTGTGAAAAGTTCTTGGTTGATTGTCTTGCCTAACCAAAGTACTTGATTTAAATAAACAAAAAAATATGAACTAACATGTGAATTAACTCTGTTTTAATTAATTTTTTAGGTGAATTATTTTCTCACGAAAATATAAAGTGATGGAGATGCGGGGTATCGATCCCCGTACCTCTCGCATGCTAAGCGAGCGCTCTACCATCTGAGCTACATCCCCAGTTGTGTTTAAATTTTCATGCCCAAACATATGGACTAATCTCATGTGAAACAAGGACATAAATGTACTTCTAGCCTACTAAGTCACTTGACATATGTTGGGAATTTTAGCAAGGAAATTCAAACTATAAAGAAGTAAACACATGAAAAAGAGAATTCAACTTATATTATAAACATAAAAAATAATTTTAACTTTGTATTTATATTATAATTATTTTAGGAAAGGTGTTCGTATATATGAATTAAGAAAGACATACATACAAATTACTTAGAAGTTAAGAGTGAGTTGGTTCGGTTTAGAAATAAACTAAGTTTTTCAAACATGACAAACTTTAAAAACGAAGGCAAAAAATGAAAAATCACGTATTATAGAGTAGCAAAAAAATAATAATCTCAATGTATTGAAGTATTATTGTTGGAAAACTCTCTTGATAATCAATATTTATATATATTACTAGATAGGGAAGGCCCGTGTCTAGTACGGGCCAATATAATGAAGATTATAATTTAAGAAACAACGGAGTAAAATGAGAATACAAATGTATCAACTTAGTAATGAGTTGGCATTATCATTGATGTTTTGCAAAAATTAAACACATATGCGTTGAACATCTTCAAAATATAGAAGTAGTGAGTACTCATCAAAATATATACATCTTTAATTCAAGATCATAGTTTAAACTCCGAACAGTTTGTTGGACTTGCAGCATGCAGACCACAAATTTGTTGTTATAAAAATCAGTAGACCTCAAACTTGGCCAAATGGAACACTTGAGGCCAGTAGATCATCCAAGAACTAATCGAGATAACATCTATTTATCTCTGAGATCATTGTAATAAGCAGACATACAACTTCTCCATTTTTCTTGAGATATGCTATTTCATTTCTTTCTCAAATTAAACTACTCTTTTTCATAAAATTGGTGAGTTTATAGAATGGTAGCTCTAGTATCTATCTTATAATGAAAGAGCAAAAAAACTTAGGAAAAGTCTCATCTAGATTTTTGTTAAACAATGACTGGCACACACTAACACGTGTCTATTTCTTCAGTTAAATTAAAAAATATGTTCTTGAGTAACTAGAAAATACAATTTTCATATCGAAAAAGGTAAATTACTGATAGCCAGATAAATTTTCCGGCAAAAACTTTAATGTTCAATTGTAATTTCTGTTATCAATCATTGTTGTTGAAAAAGTTATTTTCTCAGTGATAATGATAGATAAACGTGATAAAAATAGCTATAATTAAAGTGATATGAGAGAGAAATGAAATGGATTTTGAATTGGGAGGGGGGAGGGTTGTAGAGCTTTGGGAGGGTAAAATAATGGCTATAGTGACAAAACATTGTTGTTATAGTATGTGTTAAATGTGATGAAAGAAAAGAAATTTGTAGTGATAATGAATGTATTTGCGGCGGCACAAATCCGATGACAACGATGATACTCTTGAGAAGATGAAAAAATAGGAAAAAAAGAAACAGAAAAAAAATTAAGTAAAAGAAAACATATTTTAATAAAATATTATAATAAAATAAAATTTCAGCATCTTTTTATGCTCTTACTCTCTCAACGAGAGTGCATTACACATTCTTTGTCACCTAAGTAGTTAAATGTATAATAGTTCTTTTAAAAATAGTCCAGAGGTGTCATAGGACCCCCCCCCCCCCCTCCCACGAATTTGATATGTGTAACAACAATTTCATTCATAGTGAGAGTGTGTTTTGAACCCTTTTAATTTCCCCTTAAATTCCACATACAACTTTTGTTTATATATATGTGAAACAACACCAACAAAAGTATCACGTAGGTAAGAATCTTTCTTAGAATCAGGTAATTCAGCACAAACAAATTTGTCATAGGATTTAGGAGTTAATAATTTGTACTCATCAGTAAGTATGATAAGAAAATTGGCACGAGGAAGACCATGTTTTTTGAAATTCTATAATATACATAAAACTTGCAACTTTTTCAAAGATTTATCTTTTTAATATATCATTATTCAACTCTTATTTTTTTGCCATCTATTTTGTACTTCGTCAGTGAGCAATAGATGTTCTTTTATTTCTGGCCAAGATGGATTGCATGTCATTATTATAAACAACTCAGGTTTTCCAAAAATATTGAACTAATGTGATAACATCCATATATCGTCGACGCATGTTTCTTGGTCCTCCTATAAATGTAACTGGGAGGAATGAATTTTTTTCAACTTTTCAAGCTTCCCTTTCACCACTTCTTAGAACATCAACAATTCCTTGTAAGAATTCAATTTTAAATAAATCTTGATTAAATGAGAAGAAGTCTAATCTTTGTGTTTCATGTCACGATCCAAGTCTACACCCTGGACGTGGCCGGTACTCGAGAACCATTGTCGGTTCCCAAGCGAACCCTTATCCTGGCTGACTACAAGTGGAAGACTAACTCAAGCATACAAAAGCTTAAAACTGAATAAAATTCATTGATCTCAATTACAAAACTTTAACTCAAATGATTAACTCTGAATAAAATAGTATATTCAACTAGCCAAAAATAGGATACTCAAGTCTTTAAAACATTTAACAAAATAAATGAAACAGACTTCTCAACTGTATTGTCTATCTATGAAGCATCTACTATTATAGAAAGATATCGGGACAAGACCCACGACATCTCAAAACTACTAACTGTAAGATAAAAGTGAAGTCCTCCGAAATATAAAAAGGCTCACCAAAGCTGACTGGAATATCACATGACCTCAACGAAACGCTTGTTGATGATCCTGAATACCTATATCTGCATCATGAAACGATGCAGGCCAAATGGCACAGTTCGTGGAATGTACGAGCATGTAAGGGAAATTCTAAAGCATAAACATAAGCTTGAACTTGATAAAAGGAAACATACTTACCTCTTCTCAACTCGACTAAAGAATAAGATACCCAACTCAAAGATTAGATACTCAACTCAACTCAAAGCTACTCAACTCAAGATACTCAAGGATAAAGCAACAATAAAAGATGCAAGATATGGAAATCTGTAAAACTGTAGATAACAATTCAGTGTATTGAAAAATACAATAATACTCAATTTGTATATAAAAATACAATATAACTCTGTGGGAGATTCTCTAACCGACAACCATCACTATGAGCTATAAGCTATGTGATGATACAACGTCTAGCCCACGCTGCCAGAACTGTCCTATACTTTGTCGGGGTATAGAACCTACTACTAAGTGGATCCACTAGTCTATGCTAAAAAGTATTTACGAATCATCTAAAAAAGATATGATCCTTTTTACCCACGTTGACTACATGGTTTATGGAGACTTAAGCTATCTGAACTCGCTCCCATATCGGTGCCCAATACTACTCCCAAAATGTAATTAACTAGCTCATATGTTTAAAAACACAACTTTTTATGTGGTTTGAGATTATTACTCAAAAAATCTTTCTCTTAAAAAAGATGGTACTAAAACTACTCATGAAAACTCTTTTGAAAATGGTGTTTCCTCTCATCTTAAATGTGAAAACATTTACTCTTGAGAATACTTAGTTCCCATATATCATTTTATAGAAAATGAACTCAGCTCTACTCTTCCTCAAACTCATATGCTCAAGTCTTTAAAACAAGTTTTAAAGCAATTTGTAAAAAGACTTCAATAGAGTTCATGCCGAATTATGGACATGAACGACTCAATTCAAGGTTTTCAATAACCATGCATAGAACTTGATGCTTGGAACTCAACAACTCCAAAACTCAAGGAGTCAATGATACTACTCATCTTAAGAATGCTCGACTCGAAGGGTTCATGCGAAATTATGGACATGAACTACTCAACTCAAGGACCTTTATGGATAACATGTAGTAGTCCCATGACTAGGAATATAATTTCAAAAGGATTAGTAACTCAATACTCAAGACTTAGAACTTGAAGGTACTACTCCTCTTAAAGATGCTCAGTTTACGAAGTTCATGCGGAATTTATGGGCATGAACGACTCGACTCGAGGACTGCATAACAATATGGGACTCATGTATACGAATCTTCTCATTCTCATACTCACTTCCTCAAAAATTAGATCAAATATATAGTTGATCTCAAAGGATTCACAATTGAACTCAAAGACTTTCTTGGACTCTACTCTTAACTCTCTCTTGAATTTGAATTATGAATTCAAGAGTTATGGTTCATGGTATGAAGAATCTCGTGATGATAGTGTAGACTCATGAATACATTCTACTCACTCTCATGCTCATTTACTTGAGTCTTGAAACAAGTTATTAGAAATTGTAGAAGACTCCTCAAAAAGACTCAAAGGGACTTTCTCAAACAACTCTGAAGAACTCTCAAGACTTAACTCTTAACTCTACCTTGAATATGAATTATTGATTCAAGGGTTATGATCTCATGTTATGGATGATCTCATGATTTTTAGAGGTAACTTAGAGTGTAGAAATCAACTAGAAAATATACGATTCGAGGGAACTCAAACGAAAAGAAGTGGGAAAGGGTAGGGGTCCTGGCAACCTTGGCATACTGAGTGGCGCAGGGTGCCAGACCCTGAATTACAGAAGGAAAAAGGTGGTGTACTAAGTGGTGTGGCACCCCAGAGACAAAACTACAGAACTTAACTTGGGGCGCACTGAGTGTCGCGACACTCCACCCCTTTTCCCAGAAAACTTGACGAATTTTCTTACTCGTTTTTCGATCCTAATTTGTATAGAATCGAATGGTTTCTTCCCCAATCACTTAGATTTGAATACCCAACATTAGTATACAAGAATCTACTAAAAAACAACCTTAAAACTCATACGATTATCTCAAGAACTCATCAAAATCTCAACAAAACAAGATTTAGAATGAAACTTCAAGAACACTTATCAAGAACTCATCAAGAACTTAAATCCTTAGAACGAAATTAAGTTGAATAAATCATGATTGGCGTGTGGGTGAATGAACCCAACACTATGGAAAGCTTACATACCTCTTAGGGATCAAACCCTTGGCGAAATCCGCAATGAAACCTCAAGAACTTGACGAAACCTTCTCCTTTTCCCCTCTTTTCTCCTCTTGAACTATTTTCTAAAACCCTAGCGTGAATTATGATTGTGTAAACTAAACCAAATCAGTTTAGACCCCTATTTAATTACTAAAAACAAATTAAATCTAATAGGGTAAGGAAAAGACCAAAATACCCCTCTTAAATCTGGGGTAACTATCTTTAAATAGACAGTCTGACTTTAAACGGGCATATCTCCCTCAGACGAGCTCGAAAATTAGAAAACTCGGTGGCATTGAAAAAAGGACTCAAATATCTTTTATTTGATATCTTACGATTCTCCTAACTCATCCTATACTGAAAGTTATGGTCGTTTGAAGTTGACCCAAAACTTAAAAGAACTAAGGAATGAATTCTCTTTAATTCTTTTTAGAACTCAAGGTGTTATATCTAGTGTCCACAATGTAGTACCTCATTTGTTTCATCATCTCTTATTTGAAATTTGTAACAATAATACTCTCGATAAGAGACTATCTCTTTTTCATTTTCCTTTTTGTTGGGATTCAACTTCCATGTCAAGAAAGACATCTACTGAACTCATATTTGGATATATAGGGTAGCTCTGCATGTTCATAATAAGCTCTATTTCTTATGATAGTGTATGTTCGAGTAATTTTTTTATTCCACAATGCCATCCATTTTCACCATGTGAAAATAATAATGGATTATTACAAAGGATCATAACAACTGTAGTAGTAATTTACTAATTGAACTCTACTACTAGGTGTATAAATTTGAATATGTGGTACAAAAATAGATTATGTATGATTTTCTTTGGGTCATATTACTGTCTCAGATGCACGGGATAAATTATATGTATGCTGATCTAAGAATGAATCACATTTAAGTGCAATATAAAAATTTGATAAGTGAGGAACATTTAACAGAGATTTTATTTTTCTGGATTGACTTTTAATATGTCAATTAGTTTTTGCAAAATTAGTTCGTTAACTTTAGCTGAACAAGTCATTCTATGGTGCAGATCATTTTGATTATCATAAAAGAATAATTGTAAGTTCTTCGGTTTTCATTTGAAGTAACTAAGTCATCTATAAAATGATACACTTGTCCTTGCACTCACCACAATTTCTTCGCGTCAGTTCTTTATCGTACTTCATACCAAGTGAAGTGAATGCAAACATATTATTATATGTTCTGATATAAGTTCGAAAATGTTTATTCCAAAAGTTTTTCCAATTACAAAAATTCTGAATTTTTCATTACTCTTGAATACATTTCTTGGTTGTCCGATACATTGCTTCATGGGAGGGACGCATCCGAGAGGAAATAAGTATGTATTTTAGAGGGGATGAATGTATCTGAGAGGAAAGTGGGATGTATTCAAGAGGGGATTTTTGTAAATTTTTAAAATGATAACGAATATTAGAGATAATGATATCTTAAGTTGTGAATTAATATAATTTTTCCAAAAAAAATATCTGAAATTATATTGGGCATGTATCACGGGTTATTTAATTAATTCATTTATTATTGTTGTTGTTGTTGTTGTTGTTATTATTATTATTATAAAAAAATCATTGGTACTTGGAATGAAAAACCTTTCATATTAGAGTTTATTACAAAACCTTTTACAAGAATGATAAATGAACTATCTTCAAAATTGATTTTAAAAAATAATCAAGTCAGTTTTATAAAAGGAGAAATTAATAGTATTGAGATTGATAATATTCTTCAAAACCCTAAATTACAGGATAAGATTGCCATTTTAAAAATTGCCCAAAGCTTTTATATGCAAAGCTTTGACCCAATACTGTCCAGATAATAAACGCCATTATATTATTTAGTTCTATTCTGGCAAATGGAACGACGCTCAAAAAAATTATACCACTATAGCGAAAGAGATTTTGGCAATTGTCAAAAGTGTTTTAAAGTTCCAAGGTGATCTTTACAACCATAAGTTTTTGATAAAAACTGATTGCCAAACAGCTAAATTCATGTTTAATTCAAAACGGCTTGGTAATATCCAGCCCCAAAATGGTTTTGTTTCAAACAAATGTTAGATTTTTGGGTCATAATATTGAAAGGGGTAATATTAGTCCTATTAATAGAAGTATTTAATTTGCATCCAAGTTCCCTGATATTATGACTAATAAAACTCAGTTACAGAGATTTCTTGGAAGTCTCAACTATGTTGCTCCTTTTATAAAGGATTTAGCCAAGGATACTGCTATTTTATATGACAGGCTAAAAAAAAATCCTATTATTATTATTATTTTTTATTATTATTATTATTTTTTTACATACCATACCTTCTATTATATCTGGTGATCAAAATAAAATAAAAATTGATCCTCGTTTGAATATTGTTCAAGCTAATGATAATTCTTATGATATTTCTGATAAGGATATTCTTTATGTATCCGAAATGAATTTTGATCCTAATAAAACTTAATGATGAATGTACAAATAGATTTTAGTCCAGGTTCACTGGCAAGAAAGTACATTCAAAATGAATTTTCGAGTGATAAATGGAACCAGTTTAAAACATGATTTTTTGACACTTATAGTGCTAATGATTTAAATAATATTTCTCAAGAGTTTTATGAAACTTGTGCTTTATATAATCAAATTATGTATTTTGTACCCTGGTTTATAACCACTTATTTACATTTATTCATCAACGTTCTTGAACGATCCTATAAAGATGGATCTGGTAATATTATTAAGGTTGTTTATCCACCTCAGTCATCTTTTATTTTATCAAATAATACTGGTATCACCTTTACTGCCTTTCAAAAATTTGTTGAAGAAGATGTTGCGGCAATCAACATTAATGAAATAAATAATTTAATTTCTCAAAATAATTACTTGAGACTTTATGTTAAAGTTTTGGGTGAACATATTAGTTCTCTTGATAAAAAAATGGATGAATTAACTGCTTTGATAATTGAAATAAAAAATGATTTAAAGACTTGTGACACGACTTCTACTTCTAAAGGTAATTCAGAAGCTCATATTATTTCTACTCATGTGCAGAGGCCATCTGAGATTCGAAATTTTAAAGAACTTCTTGATAAAAAAACTGTTTGAATTTGGTGCAAAGCCTATTGATTTGTCAGACAATTTTACAGATGAAATGAAAAAAAAATTTGATTTTAAAAATCATGTTTCTTTAGAATTTAATAAACTTCACGGTTATCCCAAGAAGAATAGTAATACAAAGTTTGCTCATAAACCAAGCATGCAAACCTATTATTATTCTAGACCAACTCCTCAAGATGTGCTTATAGAGGAACGATACTGGAATCAGACTAATACCTCTTATAGTGGGTCTGAAATTTATGAGTGGAATCTTGATGGTTTGACTCATAGACAATTAACTATTCTTGTTCATAGAATGCTTATGTATGCAACTATCTGTAAAAGTGTTAAAAACACAGATAGAAATATTTGAAAAATGTTTATTGCAGGTCTTACTGGCCAACTCAGAGGTTGTGTCACGCCCCGAGCCTACACCCTGGGCGGGACAGGCACTTGAAGACCATTGCTGGCCCCAAGCGAACCCTTGGCCTGACTTACTAACTCAGCGGAAGACTTAACTCATCACATAAACATTTATGAAGATACTAGAATGTTATAAAGGAACATTCAACTGGCAATTTAGACAAACTCAAGTCTTTAACATAAGAAATGAAAAGTAAAGACAACTGAAATAACTAACCGATTGTTTGTCTATGAAGCCTGTAAAACAACTGAGATGGATGTTGGGACAAACCCCACAACATCCTAATGAACTAAACTAGAAAGCAGTGAAAATAGATCATCCGGAATGCAAGGAGGCTCACCGACTGACTCTGAACTGTTCACTGGATCAACGGTGCGCTAAAATGTCGATCCTAGTTACCTGTGTCTGCATCATAAAACGATGCAGGCCAACTGGCATCAGTACATTGAATGTACGAGTATGCGAGTTGGAATGCTAAAACAACATAGGCTTGAAAAGGAATCTGAAAAAAACTGAAGAACTTACCTGGCTCAACTCAACTCAACATAACTGAACTCATTTCAATATAAAGCAATTTAAAACAAGTGCAATATAAGAAAAGTTGTTTAAAAACATGATGTCAACTATGTGTGTATGCAAAGATACATATAACTCTGAGATGTATGTAAAACACAATAAACTGATGTATATAAAAATACAATAACTTCTGTGGGAGTTTCTCTAACCAACAACCATCACATAAGAGCTATAGTAATGATACAACGATCTACCTTACGCTGCCAGGGCATCCTATACCTGGCCAAAGGTATAGGACCATTGCCTAATGGATCCACTAGTCTATTTCGAAAAGGATTCATCTAAAAAGTATGACCCTTTTCTACCCATGGTGGCTACATGGTTTTATGGTGATGTAAGTTATCTGAACTCATGCTCGTCCCCAATTCGGTGCTCAATACTACTCCCAAAATATACTAGCTCTTATGTTTTTTTTAAAAAAAACATACTTTTTCTGTGATTTGAGATTATTGCTCAAAAACTTAGCTCAAAGGCTATCTTGGGAAATCTCAGTTTCCCCGCTTGCTTCATTTAGAAAGCTATTACTTTTTTCTGAAAACTAGCCTGAAGGCCCTTTGGAAATCTCAGTTTCCGCTCTTATTTAAATGTATAAAATATTTTAAATCTCTTTGGAAAATACTTAGTCCCCATATGTTTCTTTGAAGAAAAGAATTTCAACATTACTCTTTACTGAACTCAAATCTTAAGTCTTAAAACAAAGTTAAAACGTTTGTAAAAGACTTATGAAAACTTGAAATGGACTTCTCTTACTTGACTCTTGACTTCTCTTGACTTTGATCTTAACTGCTCGTGACTTGACTCTTAACTGATCCTTGAATTGAATTATGGATTTAAGGATTAAGATTTGTGATTGGAAAGATCGCATGTTGTTTAGGAATGATTTTAGATAGCTAAACATGAGAAAATACTGAAACTCAAGATTTGAAGGTGGGTCTGAGACGCGGAGGCATAATTAAATTTTGGTTCCGAAAATGTCTTTTGAGGTAGAACGCCTCGTGTCAGCTCCGCGATGCGAAGCTGAAATGCTCAAATCTGGGCACTAGGCGCGCGACGCGCGGCCACCCCTTTATTTCATCCGACGAAATTTCTTCTTCGTTTTCCAACCCCAAATAACCCAAACTTGGTTATTTTTTTTCAGATTAATTTTAGATACAGATACCCAGTAAATGTATCTAAGAACCTAACTCAAAACGACCCTATAATGCGACGTAACGAACTCAGAAACTTCCCAACTCACTCAAATTGAAGACCAATATATGAATTCAAGAATAGGTATCAAGATCATTAATATTTATATGCTTTTAGGACGAATCCAAACTGAAATAAATATGCTTGGCATGTGGGAGAACGATCTCAACGTTATGAGAGCCTCACATACCTAATAGAAGCAAATCCTTGGCGAAACAACAACTTCTTTGATCGATCTTGATGAATTTACCCTTTTCTCCTTCTTCTTTTCTTTTCTCCTTTCTCCTTTCTCCTTTGCCCTAGCATGAAATCCAAATTCTAAAACTGACTAAAATCTAATTTGACCCCTATTAAACTCTTAAAAATGGATTAAAATAATAGGACAATGAAAAGACTAAAATACCCTTTAAAATTCCGTATTGGACAATTCCTTAATCGAACAGCCCAACTTCCAAAGGGCATAACTCACTCATACGAACTCAGAATCGCGTAAACTTGGCGCGTTAGAAAGATCGTTCCAAGAGATTTCCAACCATATCTGTAACTACACCTAACTCATCCTAATTTAGGAGTTATGGCCGATTGAAGTTGACCAAAAACTAAATTTTAACTTGCTTGCAATCTTCCAGATTTCCTTATACTTTCAAAAATAACTATTTCCAGATTTTGAACTTCCTTCTAGTTCTTTCTAGTTGCGAGATGCTACAATATCTCCCCCTTGGGAACATTCGTCCTCGAATGAGATTTACTCTTACTAAGCTAAAGGGTAATACATCAAGTTCAAACACCTATCATGCAAATACAAACAAACAACATTCTTACTCATAATTTAGATAGTACTAAGAAGAAAATTAGTACCTTGGTCAGCATTTTCTCCGATTTCAAAGAGATGTGGATATCTCTTCTTCATATCCTCTTCAGCTTCCCAAGTAGCTTCTTCAACAAATTGGTTCCTCCAAAAGACCTTGACTGATGCTACTTCCTTAGTCCTCAACTTGCGAACTTGGCGATCTAGAATCTGAACAGGAATCTCCTCATAAGATAAGCTATCCTTGATCCTAATATTTTTAGTTGGTATGATCAATGAAGGATTGCCCATGCATTTCTTCAACATAGAGATGTGAAATACCGGAAGAACCACTGCCAACTCTTGTGGTAGCTCTAACTCATAAGCTACTTTGCTAATCCTTTTGGATATTTGATAAGGTCCAGTATACCGGAGACTAAGCTTCCCCTTCTTACCAAACCTCATAACACCCTTCATGGGTGAAACTTTCGAATATACCCAATCATCTACTTCAAAATCTAATGCCCTTCTCCTAACATCAGTGTAGGATTTTTGACGACTCTGTGCCGTTTTCAATCTTCTTTGAATCACTATCACTTTTTCCATAGCTTGGTGAACTAAATCTGGTCCTATCAATTCTGCTTCACCAACTCCAAACCATCTAATAGGAGATCTGCATCTTCTCCCATAAAGAGCTTCATAAGAAGCCATTTGGATGCTAGAGTGGTAACTGTTGTTGTAAGCAAACTCAATGAGAGGTAGGTGATCATCCCAATTCCCTTTGAAATCAATCACACAAGCCCTCAACATATCCTCTAAGGTCTGAATAGTGTGCTCTGCTTCACCATCTGTCTGAGAGTGAAAAGTAGTACTCAAGTTCACCTTTGAACCCAAGCCTTTCTGGAATGACTTCCAAAACTGCGCAGTAAATTACGCACCTCTGTCTGAAATAATGGAGACCATAACCCCATGAAGTCTTACCACTTCTTGAATATATAGCTTAGCATAATCTTCTGCTGAATGGGTAGTCTTTATCTGCAAAAACCGGGTTGATTTCGTCATTCTATCGACAATCACCCAAATAGAACATATTGCCTGCGCGACCTTGGTAACCCTGTGATGAAGTCCATATTAATCATCTCTCACTTCCATTCCGTAAGTTCTATATTCTGAGCCAAACCACCGGGTCTTTGGTGCTCTACTTTAACTTGTTGGTAATTTAGACACTTAGCAACAAGTTCTGCAATACTCTTCTTCATACTATTCCACCAATACACTTCTTTCAAATCACGATGCATCTTTGTGGAACCCGAATGAATGGAATATCTGGAGCTATGAGCCTCCTCAATGATCCTTTCTTGAAGTCCATCCACCATTGGCACACACAATCTACCTTGATATCTCAGTACGCCATCTCCCCCTTGTTCGAAAGCTAATACTTTTTGCTTTTGAACATTTGCCTTCAACTCAAGAAAAATAGGATCTTGGTCTTGCTTTTCTTTAACTTTCGACAATAGTGATGATTCAGCCCTATTCAACACCACTGCTCCTCCTTCTGTGGAATTCATTAGTCGGACTCCTAAGTGTGCAAGTCTATGCACATCTTTCGTTAACTCTCTCTTTTCTTCATTAACATAGGTAGTACTACCCATAGACAACTTGCTCAAGGCATCAACAACAACATTAGCCTTACCTGGGTGATAAAGAATATTCATGTCATAATCCTTGAGTAATTCTAATCACCTCCTTTGTCTGAGATTAAGCTCTTTCTGGGTGAACACATATTGAAGACTCTTGTGATCAGTGAATATATCAACATGCACACCATACAAGTAATGACGCCATATCTTGAAAACGAATACTACAGCAGCCAACTCTAAGTCATGGGTTGGGTAGTTCTTCTCATGAACTTTCAACTGTCTGGAGGCATAGGCTATAACTTTTCTATTATGCATTAAGACACAACCCAAACCGACTCTAGATGCATCATAGTACACCACAAAACCTTGAGTACCTTCTGGTAAGGTTAAAACTGGGGCAGTAGTCAACCTCTTTTTCAATTCCTGAAAGCTTTTCTCACAAGCTTCAGACTATTGAAATTTCACTGTCTTCTGAGTCAACTTGGTTAAAGGAGATGAAATAGACGAGAACCCCTCTACAAACCTTCTATAATAGCCAGCTAAACCCAAGAAACTCCTAATATCAGTTGGAGATGTGGGTCTAGGCCAATTCTGCACTGCCTCAATTTTCTGAGTATCAACTTTAATTCCCTCTCCAGACATAATATGGCCTGAGGATGCCACAGACTCAAGCCAAAATTCACACTTCGAGAATTTAGCATATAACTCCTTATCTTTCAAAGTCTGAAGAACTGCTCTGAGATGACTAGCATGATCTTCTTCATTCCTTGAATAGATTAGTATGTCATCAATGAAAATGATAACAAACATATCTAAATAAGGTTTGAAGACTCTATTCATAAGATCCATGAACACTGCTGGTGCATTAGTCAAATCAAAGGACATGACCAAAAACTCATAATGACCATATTTGGTTCTGAAAGCTGTCTTTGGAATGTCACATTCCCTCACTCTTAATTGATGATAGACTGATCTGAGGTCAATTTTTGAGAAACAGAAAGCACCCTGAAGCTGATCGAAAAGATCATCAATCCTTGGAAGAGGATACTTATTCTTGATGGTAACCTTATTCAACTAATGTTAATCTATACACATCCTAAGGGAACCATCTTTCTTTCGCACAAACAAGACCGGAGCGCCCCAAGGTGAGACACTTGGTCGAATAAATCCCTTATCTAATAGATCCTTTAACTGCTATTTCAACTCTTTCAACTCTGCTGGTGCCATTCTGTATGGCGAAATAACGATAGGACGAGTATCTGAAAGAAGATCTATACCGAAGTCTATCTCTCTCTCAGGAGAGACTCTGGGAAGATCATTTGGAAAGACTTTTGGAAACTCTTTTACTACTGGAACTAACTGAATAGAAGGTATCTCAACATTAGAGTCATTAACTCGGACAAAGTGATAGAAACACCCCTTAGAAACTAACTTCCTTGCCTTAAGGTATGAAATGAAACGACCCTTAGGCACTACTGAACTGTTTTTCCACTCTAAGACTGACTCATTTGGAAACTGAAACTTGATTATTCTACTTCTACAATCAACTAAGGCATGAAGCCAGTCCATACCAAGAATGACGTCAAAGTCTACCATGTCTAACTCAATTAAATCAGTCATGGTACTCTTGTGATTGACAAAAACATGACAATCACGATAGACTCTCTCTGCTAGAATAGACTCACCAACAGGTGTAGAAACACTGAATGGTTCACTAAGTTGCTCAGGAATAACATCAAAATTCATAGCAACATATGGAGTTACAAAATATAAACTCGCTCCTGGATCTAGCAAGGCATAAATAGTAAAGTCAAAGACTTGAATCATACTAGTGACAACATCTGGCGAATCCTCTTGCTCTTGGCGACTAGTGATAGCATATAAGCGGTTTGTTCCTCCGCCAGTACCAGAAGTAGCTCCTCTAGGTGCAACCCTGTCTGGTGGAGCAACTGAAGAAAACTGAGCTCTATTGCCCCCATTACTATTTCCCTGCTTGTTCTTTAGACACTCTCGCATGAAATGCCCCGTCTGACCACACTTGAAACAACCAGTGGAGCCCTCACGACAAATACTTGAGTGGTTCCTACCACACTTGGCGCAGGCAGGAGGCTTACTACCCCCTTGAGCTACATTACCCTAGGAATAAGCAGACTTAGCTCTGGAATTCTGACCATTGTACTCACATTTGTTCTTAGGTGCAGGTGCACTAGCAGATGATGGAGCAGGTCCCTTCTGTTTCTGTTGGAAGGATGACCGGTTGGCATTACTCTTCTGTTGCCCGGACTCATTTCCCGTCTTAGCCCTCTTATTCTTGAACTCCTCTCTATCTCTCTGTTTCTCTTCCTCTACCTGTTGCACATAGACTATCAACCTCGAAATGTCCATGTCCCCAATAAGCATAGCTGCTCGGCCTTCTTTACTTGATAGACGGCCCAACCTAGCAACAAACAAACTCATTCTCTCCTCATGTCCTTAACCATCTCCGGAGCATATCAAGATAGTTGGGTGAACTTCAACCCATATTCATAAACGCTGAGAGAATCCTGCTTAAGTGTTAGAAATTCCCATACCTTAGCCTCTTTCAATTCTCGGGGAAAGAAACGCCCCAAGAAACCTTCTTCAAAACATGCCCAACTCACAGATGGTGCATCCTCAGCTCTACCTCCTTTCCACTGATCAAACCAAGTCCTAGCAACATTCTTCATCTGATATGAAGCTAGATCAACTCTCACAGTATTAGTAACATGCATCACATCGAACACCTTTTTGCAGTTCCTCAATGAAGTTCTCTAGATCCTCTGCAGTGCTTAAACCAATGAAACTTGGAGGATTCATCCTCAAGAACTCACGAATCCTTGAAGTGTCAGCCTCTTCCTGTCGAGCTCCTCTCTGTTGCCCAGCTTGGTTGGTCACAACTTGACTGAGCATCCTTATAGCCTCTCTGAAAACAACATTGGGGACTTCTCCTTGAGGTTGCACTTCAGGTGCATTGGGTAACTCTTGTTCCTCAACATTCCTCCTAGTTGGACGACCTCTGACTGCTCTTCGTGGAAGGATGATTTTCTGAAACACGTGCAAGCACGAATTAGAGGTAAACTTTTTAGAGATAAACTCTAACGCACGAAATGAGTGTGAAGGAAGTGAAGGAATTCCTAAATGTTGCAGCCTCCTAATTATAGATGGGCGTGCTTCACACCGATAACTAGGACTCTAAGACACGGCTTCATAAACTCCCTAATACTTTTGAACTCTGTGCTCTGATACCAATTTTGTCACTCCCCGAGCCTACGCCCTGGGCAGGACTGGCACTCGAAGACCATTACTGCTCCCAAGCGAATCCTTGGCCTGACTTACTAACTCAGCGGAAGACTTAACTTATCACATAAACATTTATGAAGAAACTAGAATGTTATAAAGAAACAATCAACTGTCAATTTAGACAACTTAAGTCTTTAACATAAGAAATGAAAAGTAAAGACAACTGAAATAACTAACTGACTATATGTTTATGAAGCTTCTAAAACAACTGAGATGGATGTTGGGACAAATCCCACAGCATCTTAATAAACTAAACTAGAAAGCAATGAAAATTGATCCTCCGGAATGCAAGGAGGCTCACCGACTGACTCTGAACTATTCATTGGATCAACAGTGTACTGAAATGCCGATCCTAGTTACCTGTGTCTGCATCATAAGACGATGTAGGCCAACTGGCATCAGTACATTGAATGTACGAGTATGCGAGTTGGAATGCTAAAACAACATAGGCTTGAAAAGGAATCTGAAAGAAACTAAAGAACTTACCTAGCTCAACTCAACTCAACATAACTGAACTCATTTCAATATAAAACAATTTAAAACAAGTGCAGTATAAAGAAAAATTGTTTAAAAATATGATGGCAACTCTGTGTGTATGCAAAGATACATATAACTCTGACATGTATGTAAAAATATAATAAACTGATGTATATAAAAATACAATAACTTCTGTGGGAGTTTCTCTAACCGACAACCATCACATAAGAGCTATAGTTATGAAACAACGATCTACCTCACGCTGCCAGCGCATCCTATACCCAACCAAAGGTATAGGACCTGAACTGCCTAATGGATCCACTAATGCGGTGCTCATACTACTCCCAAAATATACTAGCTCTTATGTTTTTTTTATAAAAAACATACTTCTTCTGTGATTTGAGATTAGTGCTCAAAAACTTAGCTCAAAGGCTATCTTGGGAAATCTCAGTTTCCCTGTTTGCTTCATTTAGAAAGTTATTACTCTTTTCGGAAAACTAGCCCGAAGGCCCTTTGGAAATCTCAATTTCTGCTCTTATTTAAATGTGTAAAGCATATGTTTCTTTGAATAATAGAACTTAAACATTACTCTTTACTGAACTCAAAACTTAAGTCTTAAAACAAAGTTAAAACGTTTGTAACAGACTTATGAAAACTTGAAATGAACTTCTCTTACTTGACTCTTGACGTTGATCTTAATTGCTCTTGACTTGACTCTTAACTGATCCTTGAATTGAATTATGGATTCAAGGATTAAGATTTGTGATTGGAATGATCTCATGTTGTTTAGGAATGATTTTAGATAGCTAAACATGAGAAAAGACTGAAACTCAAGATTTGAAGGTGGGTTCGTGACGCGGAGGCATAATTAAATTTTGGTTTCGAAAACATCTTTTGAGGCATAACACCTCGTGTCATCTCCGTGACGCGAAGCTGAAATGCTCAAATTTGGGCACTAGGCACGCGACGCGCGGCCACCCTTTTATTTCGTCCGACGAAATTTCTTCTTCATTTTCCAACCCCAAATCACCCAAACTCGGTTCTTTTTTTTTAGATTACTTTTAGATACAGATACCCAGTAAATGTGACTAAGAACCTAACTCGAAACGACCCTGTAATACGACGTAACAAACTCAGAAACTTCCCAACTCAGTCAAATTCAAGAACTATATATGAATTCAAGAATAGGTATCAAGATCATCAATATTCATATTCTTTTAGGACGAATCCAAATTGAAATAAATATTCTTGGCACGTGGGAGAATGATCCCAACGTTATGAGAGCCTCAAATACCTGATCTTTGGCGAAACGCCAACTTCCTTGATCGATCTTGATGAATTTGCCCTTTTATCCTTCTTCTTTTCTCTTCTCCTTTCTCCTTATCCCTAGCGTGAAATCTCAAATTCTAAAACTGACTAAAATCTAATTTGGCCCCTATTAAAATCCTAAAAACGGATTAAAATAATAGGGCAATGAAAAGACTAAAATACCCCTTAAAATTATGTATTGGACATTTCCTTAATCCAACAGCCCAACTTTCAAAAGGCATAACTCGCTCATACGAACTCGGAATCGCGCAAACTTTGTGGCATTGGAAAGATTTTGGAAAAATATTTCCAACCATATCTGGAACTACACCTAACTCATCCTAATCTAGGAGTTATGGCCGATTGAAGTTAACCAAAAACTAAATTTTAACTTACTTTCAATTTTCCAGATTTCCTTATACTTTCCAAAAATAACTATTTCCAGATTTTAAACTTCCTTCTAGTTCTTTCTTGTTGCGAGATGTTACAGGTTGGTGGGATAATTATATGAGTATTGAGCAAAAAGCTGATATGATAAATGCTACTTCTGATTGTGAAGGTGTTGATAACTTGGGTATGACTCTAGTGAAAAGTAGAGAAGACGCTGTTTATACCTTGGTCTTAACCATTTTCGAACATTTGAATGGTAGATTTACCAATCAGTATGAGACTGTTCGTACCCTGTTAAATGGTCTACACTATAAAACCTTAGGAGAATTTAGATAGTATAAAGATACTTATATGAGTAGGGTGATGGAATCACACGAAAGCAATTATGATCATTAGAAAGCTAAGTTTATTGATAACCTTCCCCCTTTATTAGCCGAAAGAGTTAGAAAAACTCTGAGTAATGATCATGGTGAAATTCCTTATAAATATTATACTTATGGTAAGCTGATAAGAGTTTGCACTCAAGAAGGTATAAATTTGTGCAATGAATTGAAGTTATCTAGACAACTTAAGATGGATAAGCTTAAAGAAAGATCTCAGCTAGGAGACTTTTGTACCTAGTTCGGTTTACCTGATACTTCTGCTAATAGCAAGAAGAAGAAATATAAAGATTCTAGATACCCCAATCCTGATAAACCTTATAGGAAAAAGAGATGTAGATATAGATCTAAGGAAGAGCGCGACGCTAGAAAAGCTTTTCGTAAGTCTAATAAATTTATCAAGAATAGGTCCAAGCGAGATCTCGCCAAAATCAAGTGCTATAGATGTGGAAACTTCAGTCATATAACATCGAATTATAAGCTTTAAAAGTTGAAATCCCTAGAACTTGATGAAGAAGCTAAGTTCATGATAAGGTTTATAGTTTCTTATACACCTCTGGTTTTGAGTCTGATTACGATTACGATTTCGATTTAGGTTTTGAAGAAAAGATTGGTTCGCTTGATTTTTCTTATAGTAATCAGCATGTTAATACTTGCAATATTTGTAATGGTGATATTTGTTCTTGTGAAAATGATGAATTTTATAAATTGCAATCTCAATTTGAATATTTGAATATCAATACTATTACATTTGATAATGTGATAGAAATTTTAAAGAAAGTTACTGATAATGATCTTCGTGAAAAAATTATTCATTTAGCGGCTAATAGTAATGCTAGTTCAAGTTTTTCAAAAAATTCAGAAAAACAAAAGAATGATTTTGAATTCAAATATTCTGCACCTTATTCTTTGTCTGAAATTAATGACAGACTTAATAAACAAACTACTCACACAAGAGAATCTTCTTTTGATGATTTGAAAAATGAAATTGAAAAATGAGATTGAATTTCTTAAACAAAATCAAATGATTTGTGATCATCGACTTACTCAGATTGAAAGACAAGGGTAAAAACATTGTTGAAGAAAATACTCTTGCAAAACCTTTTAAACTTGATCCTAGACAAGGTATGTTTTTAGGAATGATGCAAATTGTTACTGCTCATAAATGGTATGTTAAATGCACCATATTGATTGATAATAGTTTTTCAATTACTGATATCACTATGATTGATAGTGGAGCCGATGTTAGTTGTATTCAAGAAGGTCTTGTACCTACTAAATATTTTGAAAAAACAACTCATATGGTTAAATCTGCTTTTGGACATGCTTTAGATATAAAGTATAAATTACCTAATACTCACATTTTCCAAAATAAAGTTTGCATTCCACATTTTTTTTCTTGGTTAAAAATCAGTTATTCCCTCCAATTATACTTGAAAACCCTTTTATAAATGCTATGTATCCTTTTACTAGCATAAATGCTAAAGGTTTTTCTGCTACTTATGAAGACAGAGATATTAGTTATACTTTTATCACTGATCCTATTTCTCGTGATATTAATGCTTTGATTAATATGAAACAGAAGCATGTTGATTATTTGCAACTAGAATTGTTTAGTATAAATATATTTGATACTTTGAAATCTACCAAAGTACAAGAAAAAAATTAAATTAACTTCTGAACAAATTGCTATTGATATTTGTGTTGATCATCCCGGTGCTTTTTGGAATCGAAAAAAGTATATTGTTACTCTTCCATATGAAGATGATTTCTCTGAGAATGATAATCCTATTAAATCTCGTCCTTGTCAGATGAACACCGAATTGATAGAATTCTGCAAAAGAGAAATTGATATTTTGTAACAAAAGGGTTTGATAAAACCTTCAAAATCATCTTGGTCTTGTACTACATTTTATGTTAACAATGTTGTTGAAAGGGAACGAGGTGTCCCTAGATAGGTTATCAATTATAAACCTTTAAATAAATATTTAAAATGGATTAGGTATCCTATTCCAAGCAAAAGAGATTTATTGTCTAGATTATATGATGCCGATCTATTTTCAAAATTTGATTTAAAATCAGGGTATTGACAGATACAAATATTTAAAGAGCATGTTTATAGAACAACTTTTAATGTCCCATTTGGACAATATGAATGGAATGTTATGCCATTCGATTTAAAAAATGCTTCATCTAAATTTCAGAAAATCATGAGTGATATTTTCAACCCATATTTGGATTTTATCATTGTTTATTTTGATGATATTTTGATATTCTCAAAAACATTTGAAATGCATATTAAGCATCTAGACATCTTTAAGAAAATTGTTATATAAAATGGTTTGGTCATTTCTAAATCAAAAATGAGTTTATTCCAAACTGATGTTCGATTTCTAGGACATCATATTTGTCAAGGGAAAGTTACCCCGATTCAAAGATCAATCGACTTTGCATCAAAATTTCATGATGTTATCACTGATAGAACTCAATTGCAAAGATTTTTAGGGAGTTTAAATTACATATCCCCTTTCTATAAAAATTTATCTCGTGATTTGGCCCCTTTATACGACAGGCTGAAAAAGGATCATAAATCACCTTGGACTGATAGTCATACCACTTTAGTAAAAGATATCAAACTTCGTGTTCAATCTTTACCATGCTTAACTCCTACTAACCCTGCTTGGCAAAAAATCATTGAGACAAATGCGTCTAACATTGGTTATGGTGGGATATTAAAACAAATTTATTTCAACGACAAAAATGAATATTTGATCAGATTTAATTCTGGGAAATGAAGCGAGGCCCAGAAAAATTATGCTACGGTGGCTCATGAAATCTTAACCATCGTTAAATGCATGTTAAAATTTCAGGATGATTTATATAATCAAAAGTTTTTGATAAAAACGGATGCTCAATCTGTTGAGTATATGTTTAACAAAGATTTTAAACATGATGCATCAAAATTAATATTTGCTAGGTGGCAGGCCCAGTTAGCTCTTTTTGATTTTGAGATCCAATATAAAAAGAGAAGTTATAACTCTCTTGCGGATTTTCTATCTAGAGAATATTTAAATTCATAATGAGTTTTTATACAACTTTCATTAATGAGAAAACTTTAGTTACTATTTTAAAAATAATTCCTCTTAATAAAGATTTGCAGGAATTAATTTTATGTGAAATTATCGATGATATTATTAGAGAAGATTTATACATGATTATGAAGAAATTATCGATATCGATGAGAATAATTATTACAATAACTATTATGATACATTCGAATAAAGCAAAGTGTTATGTTTGCAGGATGGACCCTCCTTGGATAACCAAGGGTAGAGGTAGGGGGAATCATACAAGAGGAATTGGAAGATCATCCCCAGGATCGTCATATGGATCCTCTTCCAGCTCCCCAGATATACAAAGAGTAAGAATGAGTTTGATAAACTCAAAAATCTCTCAAAGTGAGGCTTCTTCTTCAGTATATCTGGAAGATATTCCAAAAGACAGTCTGTTATACGCACATCTGCAGGCTTAGTTGTCACAAAAGCAAAATGATACTTTTACATCAATAGCCAAAGAAGACAATGATGATATCAAGTCTTATAAAAAGGTATCGAAAAAAGAAATGATATTTCTTTTAGAAAACTATGAGATTCAGAGATAAGAAGAACCATGGAAGATATTCCAGAGGTACCTAATCAATGGTTTGTATTTTTCGGGTGAGTTATACAAAATCCGATCGTATTACGAAAACCATTCTAATAAGTACTGGTGGTGTTGAATTCCAACACTTTTCAGGCTACAATACGAGTGAGAATGTTTATATCTTCTCAAAAATGACAATTAAACAGATTATATCTGTTGAAGATTGGGGTATCTCCACGATGAAAGAAAGGTAGATCAGCCTAAATAAAATCGCTATGAGTTTCACATACTGGGACTACATTCAGGTCTTTGATAAAGTCTTTTATTATAATAATGAGGGACACAAACATACATGGTTAATAAAGGTATGTGGAAAGATATTTGCAAGACCAATTCCTAATTGGTTTTTAAATTGGTGGTCATACCATGACCCAACTATAAAAATATTACGTGTCCATTTCTCAAATTATATAAAGAATGGGTTAAAGTTTCTCCAGACCTTAATGAGTTATACAACACAAATCATATCTGTTATCTGGATAAAATATATCAGATTTATTTCTTCATAGAATTCTCAGTCCCTTGGATTCACAAATGGACCCCGAAAGTGGGATTCACCAAGGAACAAATTCCCTGCTTATACATGACTTTTTATAATAATTTTTTGAGATAAATTAATGAAAAAGGATCCCAAAACAAAAATGTTATATGGGCAAGAACTGTTGGATCATATTTCAAAAAGGATCCAAGAATATGGTATAATTCCCCAAAAGGGAATAATTATTGATAGCTCGATCAGGCATATTGCCAAAAAAATCTCTGTTCAAGATGAAGATAAAGAAGCAATGATCAACAGCTACTTGGAGGAAGTCAAGAGGAATCTGCTTCTCAACTTCACTCAATACGAGAAATCATACACTTCTATGAGAAGTGAAACAAGCAAAGACGCTATCGATGATATCCAAGAAGCTCAAGCTCTTGAAGCAACTACAGAAGATACTTTGAGAAAGGCAGAGGATATCCTTCAAAAATTAAAGGAAAAATACAAACTGTAAAGACATCTCTTTAGTAAAAAGCCAGCCATTATCAACAGTAGATACACTGTTGATCAACAGTAGATACACTATTTAGGGGGCAGATGGGACCCAACATTACTGTACAAATATTCTAAATGTTTTTTTATTTTTCTATAAATAAGTTTGTTTTTCATTTCATTAGGGAGAAGTTTAGAAGCCCTTCTCTCTCTACTTTTCTCTCCTAACTGTAAAACTCTCTATTTGTAAAAGTTTGAGTTCTCAGATACTGACCGAAAGTAAATAAAACTTGTAAAGTTTGCTCATACGCTTTGGTGTCGGCCATCGTTATAAGGTATTACATTTTATTTCAATCTTTTATAATTTTTTCGGTCTGAGCCGTGATTATGTCTGGCTAAAAATTCATATATATGTCTGATAACTAACTTCTCTTTAATAACTACCATTAAAGATCTAGACTTTATCAAAATATAAATAAATTTATATATGGTTTCTTGATTTGATTCCGAGATGGTGGTACAGTCAGATTTAGTACTATTTTTATTGGTTTTGTCTTTGTGACCCCGTCTAGCCAGCTGTGGTTCTAAGCCTGTTAAAGAGTTGAAAAGGGCACCAATACCCGGTTAGAACTGCTAGACACATGGGCTCAAGAAAAATATGTATTAAATCTTGACAGACCCTTTGCTTGGGTAAAAGGATGGATCCTTTCATACAATCATAAAACTATATTAAATTTGTATATATTTCGATTCGGATTTATTCCTTGAATTTGGATGCTAACAAGCTAGATTGAAGTTGACTGAGCGGATTACTGCCAGTCTTCAGAGATTCTGTAAATTAGGATTACCGCCAGTCTTTTTTTTTTACTATTTATTATTATTATTATTATCATTATCATTATCATTATCATTATCATTATCATTATAATTGTCATTGTCATTATCATTATTATTATTATTATTATTATTATTATTATTATTATTTTTATTATTTTGGTGGGGCCGCACCTTTAATGACCCACTCTTGTGGCAAATCTATTTCTTCCCACCGAATAGGTCTTCGGCAAACAACCTTGGAATTTCCAAAATTAGTTTTATAAGAATAGTTTCATTTTTGAAATCAATGATCTTACACATAGGGTTTAGAGTATGTAAGAGTTTATAATAAATTTTATAGCATATGCACCCAACTTCGGTTCCAGGCATATAATCATAACCATGAAGTTTAACATTAAGCATAAGAGAGCTTAGAGAATTATCATCCTGCAAAGAAATTTGCAAATTAGGATAAGGATTAAAATAAACTGGTCCGTAAGCGAGACTAGTTTGTATTGTCCTTATAAGGGATTTCTTCCAATTATGATTTCTACTATCTCTTAAAGCTGCTATAAAGCTTTCTGGTAGACCTGTTAAGGTAAGGGGCTTAAATTCCACCTGAATCAAACCAATATGCATAAATCTGTAAGTATTCCTATAAGGGGTCAGATCATTTTTAGATAATAATTTAAAAGTTTGATGATCGCTATCAATGGTGATAGTTTCCTCAGTGGTTTTAACCTTTGTTTGAGACCGAGCTTCTCAAAAGTTTCCATCTGATATATAATTCTAGGAGGTATTTTCGAAATAGTCCACTTATTAAGTAAATCAAGCTCTTGGGGTATATCATATTCTTCTTTTATACTGTTTTTAACAGTAGATTTCTTCCTTATGATATTCATAGAAAAAAACTGTGTTGAACTATACCACATATAGCTACTATAAGCTCATGGCTCTGATACCATAATGTCAACGGATCGTTCAGTTCTACTCAAGGGGACTTTACAAACAGAAGCAATCCTGGCAATAGTTAATGAAAGCTTCTACTATCCGGGTTCGTCCTACACGCCTACCTGGCTAAGGGGTAATCCAACGGATTCCTTCGACAGTCATTCAATAACCTGCCTGGATTACTTATACTCGACCTTAGTATTACTGTTCAAACTGTCTCAATAATAAACACAAATGCCATTACTTAAAATAACCTAGTATGTTATAGCTCAACACAACTAGTTTAGCCTATCATTTAGGCTAATTACATAAAGAGAAGCACAAATTAAAAATAATACCTGGAGTCGAACTCCACACAAGCTGATATCCTAACCAAGCTGAAAGCTTCTTTATTCAAATTTAAAAGCTTTTACAAAAGGAAATATTACAAGAGATAAAGAGAGGGGGGGTTCTAAAACCTGCCTCTTCTAAGAAAATTCAGCCTCTTTATATAGAGGTTGGAAAATCAAACGTGATAAGAAAGGGTGGCCTACACACGTTAAAATGGCTAATAATAAAAGGATAAGACCGACAAACAGGCATGGTCTTTTCATTAAAAATATGGCCGACATATTATCCTGGCCTACAATTCTTCTTTATTAAAGTTGTTTGGCTTATTACCCCTATCATTTGAATTTGTGGGGCCTTCATTTATGTCTTTCCCTTTCCTTTGCAAGTGGCTTTGTCAGAAGATTCTTCTACTTGCTCTTGAAATTTTTTGAGAAGAGCATCAATGTCAATTTCTTCATTGCTATTATCACACTGGGCTTCTCCCGCCATACATGATTCATCATCATTGTTGGTGTGGCTTGCTGATGCCATGGAAATATCATCTCTAATATTATTATTATTATTATTATTATTATTATTTTCATTTTTTAATGCCTTACAACCAACCAATGTTATTGACTATTTTATTTCACTGAGTTTTTTTATGCTTTTTGTAATTTTAGCATGTATTATACGAAAGTAAAAGTGGGATCGCCGCTAAGAGATACAATATACTGAAAGTAATATCTTGTGAATATCATGTAATTCTTACAACAATTGTCCTCAAACAACTGGACTTGGGGTAAAAAAAGAATAATCATTGTCTTGTTATTTTTTTAGTTTCTTGTATAAATTATAATAAATAAAATTTATTTTTTAAAGAATTTTCTAACGTCATTATTATGTTCTTGCAGGTTAAGCTGAACTTCTATGACATTGGCAACTTAACAACTGCAATTGTCATTTCTTATTCAGCTTAGACAAATCAGTGTGGTTATGGTTATACCTTGAATTACATGGATGAGAGTCGTACAACTGATTATTTTGTGTCTGATGTATTGCATTTGGACACAATCTTAAGGACTTCCATTACCGCTAACTTTCAACACCAATTATTTTTGGGTGAATAGTCTTTCTTATATATTTTCTCAAGTCATTTAGGATATTATATAAATTTGAGAGTCGTACAACTTGCTACTTTCTTATTAATTTTCTCAAGTCATCAATTTTTCACTGAACAATTTTTTTGACCTCAATCTCATCGAGTATTTATCTTACCTATTACCATCAATTATGTGTCACACGTGTATCTTGTGCGCTTTATGTGCATTATACGTGTATCTCTTGTTAATTATGCAGTATTTTCTTTTTAAAATATCACATATACGTTGAATGAAATTAATTGATAGCTTATAAAGTCAAACTTTAGTAAAAACTACAAGCATATTCAGCAAAACTAGTATCGTGTGTTGCATGTGCATTATACGTGCATCTTTTGGTAATTAATAATTTTATTTTAATAATCACATATGTTTTCAAAATTGGAACAAAAATATTTTCAATTTAACTTAATTTGTGTTTCTCTTATGATCTACGTGCAATATTTAAATTATATGTTTTCCATTATAATCCCAATAACAATTGAAGTTTGTGGGTCAACTGGTTGAAAATGATTTAATCCATCATTTTGAGAACAACTAAAATAAAAATTGTACCCACTTAAGTCATATTTATGTATCGATGTGTGAATATATGTGGCTTCATTCAATCATCATGCAAAGCATGGTATATATCACTAGTTATATATAATTGACATGCAAAATACGTAAACTAAACTAGGGAATGATTGTTATTTTTTTTTTTCTTTTTTTAATGCTTTACAACCAATGTTTACTATTGTATTTCACTGACTTTTTTTTATGCTTTTTGTAATTTTAGCATATATTATACGAAAGTAAAAGTGGGATCGCTACCAAGAGAATACAATCTATTGATAAATACTGGGAGTGAGATCTCGTGGTGTAATTCTTGCAACAATTGTCTTGGAACAAGTGGACTTGGGGTAAAATGAAGATCATTCTCTTGTTATTTTTTTAGTTTCTTGTATAAATTATAATATAGAAAAGTTATTTTTTAGAATTTTCTAATATCATTAGTATTTTCTTGCATGTTAAGCTGAACTTTTATGACATTGGCAATTCAACAAGTGCACAAGGACAAAGCAATATGGTTATACCTTAAATTACTTGGATGAGAGCCGTACAACTGATTATTTTGTGTCTGATGTATTACATTTGGACACAATTTTAAGGACTTCATTGATCACTAGCTATTCAACACCAATTATTTTTGGGTGAGTAGTCTTTCTTATAAATTTTCTCAAGCCAGTTAGGGTATTATATAAATTTGAGAGTCGTATAACTGATTATTTTCCTATTAATTTTCTCAAGTAATCAATTCTCCATTCAACATTTCTTTCGACCTCAATCTTGTCGAGTATTTATCTTACCTACTACTATCAATTATGTGTCACATGTGCATCTTGTGCACTTTCTGTGCATTATACGTGTATCTCTTGTTAATTATGTCGTATTTTTTTTCAAAAAAAAATCACATATATGTTGAATGAAATTAATTGATAGCTTATAAAGTCAAACTTTAGTAAAGAATGCAAGTATATTCCTTAAAACTAGTATCTTGTGTTGCATGTGCATCTCATGTATATTGCACATGCATCTTTTGTCAATTAATAATTTTGTTTTGAAAATCACATATGTTTTCAAAATTGAACCAAAAATGTTTTCAATTTTTCTTAATTTGTTGGTCAACTGGTTGAAAAAGATTTAATCCATCATTTTGAGAACAACTAAAATAAAATTGTAGTCATTTAGGTCATATTTATGTATCAATGTGTGGATGCATGACTTCATTCAATCATCATGTAAAGCGCGGTATTTAGAGCCGTTTGGATTTACTTTTGGTTTATTTTTGTTATTTTGACTTACAAAATTTGCTTATAAGCATTTTTGAATTTTACCCAAACACTACATAACTGGTTAAAAGCTATTTTGGATTAAATTTTAAAGCACTTAAAATAAGTCAATCCAAACGGACATTATTCAGGAATGAGTTACCTTACAGAAAAAGGAGTAAAAGAGAATTTTATAATAATCCTCAACAGTTGTTAGATGATGATTAAGTTTGAATATGTTTATTCCAGGATGAAGGCAATTTGCAGTTATTTTCACTGCAAGCTTTTGTTAGAAATAAAGGGTTACTCAAAAGTTGTATTTAATTGAAAGGCATGTATTCCTTTGTGCCTCAGATTTGAGAAAAATGTGTGTCGAAATAGTACTTACCAATAATCATGACAACTAACATTGTCCTTGTTGTAGAACTGTAAAAATTAGTTACTTTAATTAGGCCAAACATTGCCTAATCTTTCCAAGAGTCTACTAAATAAATTTGATTACTTTACACACAACTCAAACAATACTAATTTAGAGCGGCAAAATAGAGAGTATGAAAAGAAAAACTAAAAGAGGGAAAAGAGATGAGAGAGTCGATACTTCTAGACATAAGTTTAATAGACCATAACCAACAAATTAGACTACTTACCTTGTGCAATGAATCGATATTGGAAGGGCTGCAATACTGAATCGTCCTTGTGAGTCCAAATGGCGGAGTCGGAGGAATGTCAGTCATGCGTAACCACATATCAATTAAATCTCACAGTTGTGTTGCAACCGACAGCTATGGTGTTGAAAGAGGTTGTTCCTAAGTATTCTTTAAAGCTGAAGAAAGAGAATTGAAGTCTCTCCTATTTTGGATTTGGAGAATACTGGATGTTTCTAGTTCTGTTTTTTGAGAAGAGAGGATGTTTCTAGACAATTGTGAAAAGACAATTTCTCAATGAATCTATAGTTACAAAGTGAACGCCAAGTAAATAATTGGTGAAAGCTTAAAAACTACATTTTTCAAAACGTAAGTAACCTCAGTGCAATAAACTGTAAAATAACTTAAACAACCAAGTAAGTAATAGATTAAAGCTAAGAACTTCATAGTTTCTATGTGAGTAACTTCCAATAGAAAACTGTATAAATGTAGGGGTAATTTAGGATGGTATGTCATCTAAAGGTATTGCTATATTCAAGGTAAGACATACACATAAGAGTTAAATTTGATGTGACTTCAATAAACCGTTCTAACACCCCGTATGCTAGAAAGATCAAATTGCAGGTTGGATGATATTTGTTTGCAACGAAGAGACTCTTTTTCATGAAGGCAAACTCACTCTTGCATTCAAGATCTTTACACCGGTTCATTTTCTGATTGATTAAAAAGACCAACCCCGCCCTTAGTGAGAAGAAGATGGTTAGACGCCAATTGAAAGAGTGGCAGTTTTCTCCATGATGATCGGGTGGGCCCTTCGAGCTACTTCCTAAAGTAAAGGAAGATGCGTTGTGGATGATGTCCCAACTGGAAAGTCAACATTTTCATATTAATGCCTGCCCTATTAGAGATTCCAACTATATATGCATTTATGCATTATTTTTTTATGTGACAGGTATGTGAATTTCCAGAAGTTGCAGGTGCCACCTACGGATCGTAGGTGGGGTTTGTGGTTGGCCACCTTAACTCCACCCAAAATTTTCAGTCAAAGTACAAAACCACGCCAGGACCTATGGACTATAGGTGGGACCACGGTTCGTGGTTCAGGCCCCAGATTTCTATCCTTTGAAGCCAAACGACGCCCTGCCAGGACAGACTGTTGGTCAGGGGCCGTCAGTGGCTTCGACAGATTTTAAGTGAGGGTCATTTGGTCTTTTTCCCTATGCGTTGGACACCTAAACTACGTCGTTTAACCTCTAAACTACGTCGTTTTTGTCAGTTTAAGCCTAGTAACTAAATCAGAACTTACCCTAGTCAATTTATTCTCCAAAAATCGATCAAACCAGAGCAAAAGGAGAAGAAACAGTCGACCAAAACCTTCCAAAAACGCAGCAACTTCCCTTCCTCCGATAGCGAAAGATTTCTCCGTGGAATTCGTCACCAGGTATGTGAGATTTCACTAGTGGGTTTCTTTCACCCATTAGGTCCTTAGAATTCAGTCAGATTCTTAATTCCCTTTATCTTGGTTAGATCTAGGATTTCTAGAAACTTAGAAAATTATTGTGATTTAGCTGTTATAGTGTCCTTAATCAGATTATTATGTTTTCGTAACATTGTTGCTTAGTTCCTTGCATGAAACTTAGATCCTAGTTGTGTAGATTCATTTAGTTCATGAATTACACTAGCTAGGACAAATAAACAAATATACATGCTTCATTTTTCAAATGTTTCATTATCAGTACTAAATGTTGCATTTTCAATTAGCATGTCAGAATATTGAGCTATCCAGTATATTTCAGATGTTGTAGTGTACACATTTCAAGTTGGGAGTAGGCTTAACACTGACTTGGATAAAGGTCAGTCACCCTCATAGTCCCAGAACTACGTGCCCCCGTAGGTTTATAAGTCCCCTCCGTGGGCATCATATTTAGTGATCACGTCAGACATGCCTTTATACTCCTAGCAAGGTATATTGAGTCCTCTCGATGGGGTGTATACATCAGACTTCACGTTTAGCTCACGTAGTTTTATGTTGGTCAATAGTAGCTCTCACAGTCAGACTCTAGTGCATTTGACCAGGTTTCAGATATATTTCAGTATTCAGTTTCAGCATGTCATGTACTTGGTCATTGCATTAAATTTAGTTCATATTCAGTATATTTCAATATCTTTATCATGTTCAGATTATATCATTACTTAGTTATGCTTTGTTCAGTTATATGTTTGTTCAACTTTATCCTGTCCTGCATGCTCAGTACCTTCCAAGTACTGACGCATACTCTGCGCTACATCTTTTCGTGATATAGGTTCAGGTTCTCAGCATTCAAATCACGTGTAGATCGGTTCCCGATCTATATTTAGCAGTATCAGTGGTGAGTCCTCATTCTTCGAGGACGATAGACATGTTCTTTTACATTTAGTCTTTCATTTTTAGTTTTAGTTTTGCTAGAGTTAGCTGGGGGCATGTTCCAGCATCTCTAGTCAGGCTTATTTCAGATATAGACAGATTCAGCTTTAGCATTTTGAGTTATAGTCCAGTGTTATTAACCCTTATCTAGTATTTATATTCAGACTAGTATTTGGTATTCCCCTCTATTTCAGTTTATCTCATGTTTTAAGCTTCCGCACAATATCTCTTACTTTCAGAAAATGTTTGTACGCTTATGTTATGCCAATTCAGGGTTAGTTTGGGGTCACTCGTGATCCCAGATCCCATGTTTACATCTAGGGGGTAGCCTCGGGTACGTGACAACAGTACATCAGTTATTTATCTTAATCAGTTATCTCAATCGTAAGGTGTTGAGAAAAAGGTCAATGAGCATGTTTCTATTGCTTGTAGGTTTTGCATGTAATTTTTCAGAGGTGTGTTAGTGTAGATAGCTAAAACAAAGTAGGTCAGGGTTCATTCAACCAACTGAAACAACAATATGAATCTCAATAGAGCAATATAAACATTTAAATAATCATGTAAAAAGAACTATTGAAAATTCAAAGTTATCATAGAATTAATATGAACGTCGAAGCAAGTTTTCTTAAAATATTATGCAATTGCCTAAGATTTGATAGGAATGAGAATGAACTTATTGGGTAAGGTGTAGCTACAATGAGTACGTTAAGTGGCTTGCTTGAAGCAGAAAAGGAACGTAGTAAAATCAGAGTAAGCACAAAAATGAGAAAGTAAAAAGATTTGTTCACTATTAATTAAAACATAGAAAATTTTCTACTTTGCTTTAAGCACGTGTCTTCTTTATCGATACAGTAAGAAGGATGAACAACAATTTGCAAAACCTGTTGCATTCGCCCTTCTAAGGAACCAATAACGGAGCTTAGTTAATTTCACTATATGGTTATGGTAAATCAGTCGGTGCACTTCATAAAAAAAATTCTTAAGCTCTGTGTAATGACCGGGTTCCGTCATTATAGAAAATCCAATGGGAAAATGTTTTTTGGTCGAAAAACTTTTTCATAGTAACTTGAAATTTCCCAACCTAGTCCAAATTTGGATGAAATCGGAGTCATTAAGGTGTAGAGAAATCGGGTGATCTATTTATGATTTTGATTACATTGGTAGTTAGATAAGTCGTTAAGGAAACCATACGACTTTACATAATTGAATTCGGGTGAGTAGAACTCCCGAAATTGATCTTAGCGTGAATGATATTTTCTGAGCATCATTGGTTAAAGGTGTGTTGTGAAATGGGGGTCTTGGAATTATTAAAATAGCTCATTGGTTTTGTGTAAGCCGCTGGGGTGGGATTTCTACCACCAGGGCGGGGCCGCTATAGCGGGGTGAGGATCGTTGTGGCGGGTTCGACGTGACTTAAGGTCGTAGATAAACCCCAAAACATCTTTATTCTATACTTTTCGATTTTTAGACCTAAGGAACGAACCACATGCGACTCTTGATAATTTTCCACCATTCTTGAGGATAAAGGTAAGCATTTCACTCCCCGAATCTGTTTTTCAATCCGTAGAACGTAATAGAATGGGTAATTATCAATGGGAGAGGGTTTTGATCTAGATTCTATGGTGAAAAAATCCCTAGTTTGGATACTTGAGATTATGGGTATGATTTAGGGTTCATAGAATTGTTAGCAATTCGGGTAATTAGTGATTGTTTATTGATTCTCGTGTTATTATGATTGTTTGTAGACCAAGAACAAGTGGAACGAATCCAGAAAGGGAAGGATTAAGTTTCTTAGGGTTTCAAGCTTGTTTCGAGGTAGGTGCTGGTTGTGTGATGTATATTTGTTATTATTTCATTATGATACATGTATGTATATGAATGTTGCATTATTGATCACACTTGTTGTAAATGAGATAAATGAATAATGGTTACCATGAAATCACGACTTAAATGTATGATCTTGAGGATATACTTGTGATTATGATTGTGGTATGTTGAATGGATCGGTTGCCACGTTCGGCATAACTAACTTGGATCGGTTGCCACGTTTCGGCATAATTATGGGATCGATTGTCACATTCTGGTATAATTATTGAATCGGGTACCACGTTCCGGTAACTGTTTGGGCTTGGGTTCTATGAGAGGACCAATGACTTGTCATAATTGTGTATTTTAAGAAATGTGAAGTGTTCGTTGTTCGTAAATGTTGATAATATTGTATATGTTCGATATGTGCATGTGATTATATTGTTGTAATGGCATATATATGTTACACTTAGTGGGATAGCCGCGTGATCCTACTAGTACACTGTGGTTGTGTACTGATACTACACTTGCTCTTTCTTTGTTGAGTACATGGCATCTTCAAGCGGCTATTGACAGACCTTGCTTAGAAGATCAGTGATCGTTCGAATTCAAGGGTGAGAAAGTTGTTCCAGGCTGCTATGAGTTCTCCTTTCATCTATGTCCACCATTTCAGACTTAGACTTTCTAATTAAGTTTTAGTTCATTAGTATGAGGTTGTATCCCTTCTTGTTTAGACTTGTTGAACTTTAGATGCTTTGGTACATTTTTTTTTATAAAATAAAAAAAGAAAGTCAATGTTTTAGTACATTGACTTTTAGGTTCTAGGTTATTTCTTCTGGATTTGTTTAGTTCGCTATTAGATCTTTTGAAACTTTATGGGAACTTCAGTTTTAGCTATTATTCCTATTTTCGTATCCTTAAATGCTTTAGTTTTGGTTTAGTTACTTTGTTTGGGTTTTAGTAGTGGTTCTCCTACCGGAGGGTTAGTGTGGATGCCAATCACGATAGTCTGGGTCATGACAAAATTGATATCAGAGCCTAGATTCGTTGATCTCGATGTACCAAAACAAGTCTAGTAGAGTGTTGTTGAACGGTACAGGGACGCCTTTACTTTTCTTCGAAAGGCTATAGGACTTTAGGAAATCTCTTTGTTTTCTCTTGTCTCCTTCGTGCTATGACATGATTCCAATTGGTATCTGGCGATTCAAATTGATATCTAACCTCCTTCACTCTTCTGTCTGTAGATGGTTAATACTAGATTCAACGGCGTCAGGCCCATAGCTCCCGTCAATGCTCCAGCTGAGAAATCTGCAGCGAGAGGCCGCGATCGAGGTAAGGGTATAAGAAGAGCTAGGGGTACCTGCTAGAGATGGGGTACCGGTCGAAAATGCTCCCCAAAATGAGGCCCCTCTTGTGCATCATGAAGAGACAGAAAAGGATATTGAGGTTGAGAATGTTGAGGAGGTTGGACAAGAGGAAGAGGTGCAGGCTGAGACTACCGATGTTCCTCCCATAGACCCAGTGTTAGCTCGATAGATCATGCCATTCTTGAAAGGGTTAGTTGGTCCTGGAGTGCTTCCTTCTGTTCAAGCAACTCAAGATCCTACTAATCTCCCTGTTGCTAGCATTGCGCCCAAGACGGGTGGAACGGAAAGTAATGATGCTTTCTTCCATCCTTTGTTGGGTTCTGTTATAACTGGTAATGAGCATGAAATGTTGACTAAGTTTTTAAAGCTAAAGCCTTCCGTGTTTCTTGGTTCTAAGAATGAGGATGCTTATTAGTTTATCTTGGATTGCTATGAGAGGCTTCATAAGTTGGGAATTGTCCATCAACATGGGGTTGAGTTTGTTACCTTTCAACTTCAAAGTGAGGCTAAGCAGTGGTGGAGAGCTTATATGGAATGCAAATCTTCAACATTACCTCCACTTACTTGGACCCAATTCCATGCTTTGTTTCAAGAGAAGTATGTGCCCATAACTTTGAGGGATCGTAAAAAGGATGAGTTCATAGCTTTGGAGCAAGGTGGTATGTCTGTGGCTGCTTATGAGGCCAAGTTCCATGCTTTGTCCAGATATGCTACTCAATTTGTGACTACTGAGGAGGAGAGGATCTGTTTATTTATTAGGGAACTAAATTCTGATTTGCATGTATTATTTGTTCATATGACCTCTACAAGGAGGAGCTTTAATGAGGTAACGGACTATGTTAAGAAAGTGGAGGGGGTGAGGCGAGACTGTCAGGCTAAGACATTGGCACAAAGGGCCAAGAATTCATGCAACTTTCAAGGTTCTTATTCCAGAGGTTCAGGGAGGCCAACGCATGCAGCCAAGCCAATTCAGTCTGTTATACCCGCCTCTACAGGTAATTACTCAGGAACTCCATCTCATAATTTGATTCAGGATAGCGGGCAGCAGGCCATCTTTTGATCGTACATGTTACAACTGTGGTGAACCTGGGCATATGAGAAGAGATTGTCCCCACCCATGTGTGTTAGATTCCACGCAACAGCAGTCTAGAGCAGTGGTACCCACGGGAAATGGTAATAATGGTCGAGGACGTCCACAAGGTGGGCTAGGAGGTAATTAGTGAGGCCGTGGAGGTAGAGGAAATGGTAATGCGGGCAGGGGTAACGTGTAACAAGGCAGTGAAGTGGCTCGTCAAAATGATAAGGCAGTGTTATGCCTTTCCAGGGAAGAATGAGGCAGAGGTGTCAGATGCGGTGATCACATGTACTATTCTTGTCTGTGACCAGATGGCTAATATGTTATTTGATCCGGGTTCTACTTATGCTTATGTATCTGTGAGCTTTGCCTCAAGGTTTGATATGATTTGTGATATGATATCCCTATCCATGTTTCTACCCCATTTGGAGAGTCAGTCATAGTCACCCATGTCTATCGTGCTTGTCCTATTTTGTTTATGGGTTTTCAGACTTGGGCTGATTTGGTGATTTTGGATATGACTGATTTTGATATAATCTTAGGCATGACTTGGTTGTCCCCCTATTATATTGTGCTTAATTGTATTACTAAGTTTGTAACTTTAGATATTTCGGGAAGGGAAAAATTATAGTGGGACGGGGTGTACAAGCCTAATCAAGCTAAGATCATATCCTCCATTCAGGCTAGAAAATTGGTAGAGCAGGGTTGTTTGGCTTATTTGGCTCATATTAGGGGAGTTGAGATTGAGACTCCATCCATTGAGTCTATTCCTGTGGTGTCAGAATTTAGAGAAGTGTTTCCTAATGACTTGCCTGGTATGCCTCCGGATAAAGATATAGACTTCTGCATTGATTTAGAACCTAGTACTCGTCCCATTTATATCCCTCCATATCGCATGGCTCCGGTGGAATTAAGAGAGCTTAAGGCTCAAATCTAAGAGCTTCTTGATAATGGATTCATTCATCCTAGTGCTTCCCCATGGGGTGCTCCAGTTTTGTTTGATAAGAAAAAAAATGGTAGTATGATAATGTGTATAGATTACCGACAATTGAATAGGGTCACTATTCGAAACAAGTATCATTTGCCTCGAATAGATGATCTTTTTGACCGATTGCAAGGTGCATCAGTTTTCTCTAAGATTGATCTAAGGTCTGGCTATCATCAGTTGAAAATTAGGCCTGAAGATGTGCCAAAGACGACATTTAGGACTCGCTATGGGCACTATGAGTTTTTGGTTATGTCTTTTGGTTTGACCAATGCGCCTGCAGCTTTCATGAGTTTACTCAATGGGATATTCAAGCCATTTCTTGATTCTTTTGTCATAGTCTTTATTGATGATATTTTGGTCTATTCGAAAAGTGAGAAAGAGCATGTCGACCATCTTCGTATTGTTTTGAGTGTTTTGGGAAACAAAGGTTGTATGCAAAATTTTCTAAGTGTGAATTTTGGTTGACTTCGGTTGCATTTTTGGGACATGTAGTGTCAAAAGAAGGGGTAATGGTAGATCCTCAAAAGATTGAGGTGGTTAAGAATTGGGTTCAGCCTAGCTCTGTGATGGAAGTTTGGATTTTTGTTAGGCTCGCTAGCTATTATCGTCGATTTGTGAAGAACTTTGCTTCTATTGCCACTCACTTGACTAATATGACCAAAAAGGCGATACCATTTGAATGGACTGAAAAATGTGAGGAGAGCTTCCAAAAGCTCAAGACTCTCTTGACCACCACGCCTATTCTAGCATTACCGGCTCAAGGTAAGGATTTTATTGTTTATTGTGATGCTTCACATTCTAGTTTGGGTGCGGTGTTGATGCAAGATAAGAATGTTATCGCTTATGCCTCGCGTCAATTGAAGGTGCATGAGAGAAATTATCCAACACATGATTTGGAGTTGGCAGAGGTAGTGTTTGCTCTTAAAATCTGGCGGCATTACCTCTATGGTGTTAAGTGTGAAGTGTTTACTGATCATGGTTGTTTGCAGCATGTGTTCACTTAAAAAGATCTGAATTTGAGACAGTGAAGGTGGATAGAGTTACTCAATGATTACGATGTGACCATTCAATACCATCTGGGTAAGGCTAATATGGTGGCAGACGCTTTGAGTCAAAAAACGATGAGTATGGGTAGTTTAGCTTGCTTGAGTGTAGCTAAGCGACCTTTGTCTAAGGAAATTCAGACCTTAGAGTCTAAGTTCATACGGTTGGGCATCTCAAAAATAGGTGGGGTGTTAGCTAGTATTGAAGTAAGGGCCACGTTCGTTGAGGAGATCAAGGCCAAACAATTTAAGGGTGAGAATTTGAATGAACTTAAGAGGAAGACTGCGATTGGTAAGGCACAAGAGACCACTTTTGATGTAGAAGGTGTGCTCAGTTTTAAAGGAAGAATTTGTGTTCCTTGAGTTGATGACTTGATTTAGAAATTATTGACAGAATCCCATGGCTTGCAATATTCTATTCATCCGGGTGTGACCAAGATATACCGAGATTTAAAGCGAATTTATTGGTGGTTGGGCATGAAGAAGGATATAACGGAGTTTGTGGCCAAATGTCAAAATTGTCAACAAGTGAAGTATGAACATCAAAGGTCTGTAGGTTTGCTTCAAAAAATGTCAATTCCGAAATGAAAGTGGGAAAATATAGCCATGGATTTTGTGGTTGGTATTCCCAAGACTTTGGGGAAGTTTGATTCTATTTGGGTAGTGTTGATATATTGACTAAGTCAGCCTATTTTATTCCGATAAGAATAGATTATAATGTTGAACAATTGACTAAAGTTTATGTGAAAGAGATAGTGAAGTTGCATGGGGTGCCCCTCTCTATCATCTCAGACCGTGGTACCCCATTCACATCCAAGTTTTGGAGGAAATTACATGATGAATTGGGCACACAACTCACTTTTAGTACAACCTTCCATCCACAGACAGACGGGCAGTCAGAGAGGACTATTCAAGTGTTAGAAGACATGTTGAGGGCATGTGTGATTGACTTTGGAATGCATTGGGATAAGTTCCTACCATTGTATAAGTTCTCCTATAATAATAATTATCACTCCAGTATAGATATGGCACCATTTGAGGCACTCTATGAGAGGGAATGTAGATCACCCATAGGATGGTTTGAGGCTGGAGATGTGAAACCATTGGGGGTCGATTTAGTGAAGGATGCTCAAGATAAGGTCAGGAGAATTCAAGCTAAGCTTCTAGCAGCCTAGAGTAGACAGAAGAAGTATGCGGGTCATAAGGTAAGAGACATGACATTTCAAACCGGTGAGAATGTTCTTCTTATGGTATCACCCATGAAAATGGTGATAAGATTTGGCACGAAGGGTAAGCTAAGTCTGCGATACATTGGTCCCTTTGAGGTTTTTGAATGTGTAGGACCGGTAGCGTATAGATTGGCTTTACCCCCTAATCTATCGAGTGTTCATCCGGTATTTCATGTGTCCATGTTGAAGAGATATCATGGTTATAAGGATTACATCATTAAATATGACTCAATTGTGTCAGACAAAGACCTCTAATATGAGGAGGAACCGATTGCAATTCTTGATCGTGATGTGCGCAAGTTGAGGACCAAAGAGATTAAGTCTGTAAAGGTTCAATGGAAGCATCTTCCAGTTGAGAAAGGTACTTGGGAGACCAAGAGGGACATGCGAGACAAGTATCCCCAATTGTTCATTGATTCAGGTACTACCTCATTCCTTCTTTAGCCTATTTTTCCTAAGTTTGTCACTCGGGGATGAGTGATGGGTAAATTGATATCTATTATAACGACTGGATTTCGTCGTTATAGAAAAGCCAACGGGGAAATATTTTGGGTCGAAAAACTTTTTCATAGTAACTTGAAATTTCTCAACCTAGTCCAGATTTGGACGAAATCGGAGTCATTAAGGTGTAGAAAAATCTGGTAACAATCGGGTGATCTATTTATGATTTTAATTACATAGGTAGTTAGATAAGTCGTTAAGGAACCTGTACGACTTTACGAAATTGAATTCGGGTGAGTAGAATTCCCAAAATCGATCTTAGCGTGAACAGTATTTTCTGAGCGTCGTTGGTTAAATGTGTGTTGTGAAATGGGGGTCTTGGAATTATTAAAATAGCTCACTGGTTCCGTGCAAGCCGTTGGGGTGGGATTTCTGCCGTCAGGGCAGGGCCGCTGTAGCGGGGTGAGGATCGCTGTGATGGGTTCGACGCGACTTAAGGTCGTAAATAAACCCCAAAACATCTTTATTCTGCACTTTTCAATCTTTAGAGCTGAGGAATGAACCCCAGGCGACTCTTGACAATTTTCCACCATTCTTGAGGCTAAAGGTAAGTTTTTCACTCCCCGAATCCGTTTTTCAATCCGTAAAACGTAATAGAATGAGTAATTATCAATGGGGGAGGGTTTTGATCTAGATTATATGGTGGAAAAAGCCCTAGTTTGGATACTTGAGATCATGGGTGTGATTATAATTGTTAGCGATTCGGATAATTAGTGATTGTTTATTGACTCCCGTGTTATTATGATTGTTTGTAGACCAAGAACAAGCGGAACGAATTCGAAAAGGGAAGGATCAAGTTTCTTAGGGTTTCAAGCTTTTTTTGAGGTAGGTGATGGTTGTGTGATATATGTTTATTCTTGCTTCATTATGATACATATATGTATATGAATGTTGCATTATTGATCACACTTGTTGTAAATGAGATAGATGAATGATGGTTACCATGAAATCATGACTTAAATGTATGATCTTTAGGATATACTTGTAATTGTGATTTTGGTTTGTTGAATGGATCGGTTGCCACGTTCTGGCATAACTAACTTGGATCGGTTGTCATGTTTTGGTATAATTATGGAATCGGTTGCCACGTTCCGACATAATCATTGGATCGGGTATCACGTTCTGGTATGCTAATTGTTTGGGTTTGGGTTTGGGTTCCATGAGAGGACCAATGACTTGTCATAATTGTGTATTTTGAGAAATATGAAGTTGTTCGTTGTTCGTAAATGTTGATAATATTGTATATGTTTGATATGTGCATGTGATTATATTATTGTAATGGCATATATATGTTACACTTAGTGGGATAGCCGCGTGATCCTACTAGTATATTGTGGTTGTGCACTGATACTGCACTTGCTCTTTCTTTGTTGAGTACAGGGCATCTTCAAGCGGCTACTGACAGACCTTGCTTAGAAGATCAGTGATCATTCGAATTCAAGGGAGAGTCAGTTCTTCCAGGCTGCCATAAGTTCTTTTTTCGTCTATGTCCACCATTTCAGACTTAGCCTTTCTAATTAAGTTTTAGTTCATTAGTATGGGGTTGTATCCCTTCTTGTTTAGACTTGTTAAACTTTAGATGTTTTGGTACATTGACTTTCAGGTTCTAGGTTATTTCTTCCGCATTTGTTTAGTTCGTTGTTAGATCTTTTGGAACTTTATGGGAACTTCAGTTTTAGCTATTATTCTTATTTTTGTATCCTTCAATGTTCTAGTTTTGGTTTAATTGCTTTGTTTGGGTTGTAGTAGTGGTTCTCCCATCGGAGGGTTAGGGTGGGTGCCAATCACGATGGTCTGAGTCGTGACACTCTGTAAAAATTACATATAAGATTCAATGAGGAATTTTGACAAACACTTGGGGGTAAAAATTCTTAAGCTCTGCAAAAATTACATACAAGATTCAATGAGGAATTTTAACAAACACTTGGGGGGTAACAACAAAAGTAAAACACATACAAGAAATACAATGAACGTTATACCACAAAGAGGAAAACAGAGAATCCACAATTATACAGAAACATAGAGAAGTAAGGCACTCACCTATAACATTTGTGGGCAAGATGAACTATGGAAGAAGCGCAAATAATAGGCAAAGAAGGTAAACAATTGCAACAGAAATCGACAACAGAGTTAAGAAGATGAAGACGAAGGGTGAAATTTGGACTACATGTGGTGAACTGGAAATGTTCTCTTTGATGACACTGGCATGTCGACCAGGTGTGTGGTTATTGCCTTTTATCATATAGTAGAATAAATGAATGAATGCACATGTCATGATTCAAAAATGGAGGTGATGCCACTTGTCTATACCCACTAAGATAAGTCAGCATCAGCCTAACGAAACGAAAGAAATGTGGAAAGATAAAGCAAGAACAAGATAAGAGCGGAAAAACGTATTATTTCTATTAACACCCCAAAACCTAGTTGTCACATATGCAAGTCTCTAATACAAAAAATGTGCAATTGAAATAATTACATAGTCTCAATGTCTTTGTTTCTCAAATAGAACAAAACATGACATAATGGAAAAGAGGGCCCACCGGGATGACAAGCAGGTACCTCTCAATAGTCCTTTGACAAGCCTCGAAAAGTAGGAGAAGAAAGACGATCACGCACCCGAGCTCGGAACTACACAAGTGTAGAAGCAATGAGTGACTACCAACAACACGGTACCCAACAAGCAACCTAATAAACAAATCAACTAGCTAAAAATTGAATACTCCTTTCATCACAACTGAATCTCCTCAAACTACAACATGCACAGAAATCAGCCCAACCTAACAGTTCTATAATACACAACTCACAAGGCTCAATATTCAGAGTCCAAAAGTCATAAGTCAACAACCAGCGTAAATCAAGTAAGTCACCCTCAAGTATCAAGTAGATCAATCTCACGTAACAAGTGCATCAATCACAAGTAACAAGTAAGTCACACATAAGAATCAAAATGCATCAAATCACAATAATCAATCTCTCACTAGAACCATTTATCATCGGCACCATATCACTAGCTGGAACCATTTTCCATAGATTTTATATTAAATCACTAGCTGGAACCATTTCCCATCTGTTTTATATCAAATCACTAGTCATAACCATTTCCCATTGACTTTATAACACTTGCTGGAACTGACCTCGGCATCATAACACTTGCTGGTAATGACCTTGGCATTATAACCCTCACATGTCTCATCACGATGTTCAACAATGAATGCACACAAGCAATATCACACCACGTGGCCGAGACAACAATTCATGCAATTCAAGTCCATATTCATGCTATCAAGCATTTCATCAAGCAATCAATAAGGGTCACAACAAGGTAATTCCCATCATCATGATCATCACATATCCTTTTCATCTCAACCCCTTTTTTATTCATTAAGATTTATCAAGTGGACAATTAACCCTTCACCTCATCGCTATTATTCTCAGCACACAAACAACGAAGGGAATACACAAATTCTACTAGAATACAAGATTTAGGAGATCACTTGCCTTAAAGTCAATTTTACATTGATTTATTGATGATTACAATTCAACTTTAAACGGTCCTCATAATTATAATTAAAAAATTGCATTACATCATAAATTTTACTAATGCGTATTATTTACTAGTATTTGGGCACGCGCGTTGCGCGTACATCACTTACCACAGTGAGAATAAGTATTTTTCAAAATTGCATCAATATGATAAATATATTCAAAAATCAATGACATCCAATATCTAAAATGTCCAACTTTGAAGATTCTTAATTAGTACTAAATTGATTTTAATTTGAATTTATGAGTTAAAATTTGTTATGAATTTGTCAAATTTTAGTAGTAGTTTTTATATAGATGTTATGTTTTGATAAAAAAAAACAATTAAGTTAATTAAATCCATAGATTACAGGCTTAATATGCTCATATCATCAATTAACCGTTGTCCTACCTCCAAAATCAATATTACATTTCTATACAAACTTCATTTGATGTGACTCAATGCAATTATAATATTGTTTTTAGTTAGAAAAAGAATTCAGCATTTCATTTATATTTTGTCAAATTGTATTGTTAAAATTGTACTTGAGAAACAAAAAGACATGTATTGTTTTATGTTGTTAAAAAAAAAAAAAAGACATGATAAAAAATAATATTACGACATGTGAGTGATAAGTAATATAAATTTTGAAGGAGAAAGGGAGGGATAAACTAATGGCTTAAATAACTAAAATAATCAACTAAAATTAAAGCAAAGAAAGTTAATATAATTTCATGAGAAAAATAACCAAAATATGATATTGTATTCATTCCTTTCTTTCTTAACATGGGTTGTTATCCTCCCTTCTTTCTTTTTGGATGGAAGCTCCATTAAAAAAATTAAATTTAGACAAAGAAAGTGAAGCCAAATAGGCAATGAATATCAAATCACTCAACATGCCATAGCTCACAAATACATTTTTTACTTTTATTGGATTATGACGGTAATTAATATCAAAATTCAATACTTAATTAGCTTTACACACAAATAAATCACATGAATCTGCATATGAAAATTCAATAAATTTGACCTACTATTGACAAAAAAAAAGAAAAAAGAATATTGTGCTAACAAAAAAATTATGTTAGAAGGAAATGTCACTTACCCCATTAGTATTGGCACAACTCAAAGTACAGTTCTATGTGATTGAGACAGAAGCATCTCAAGCATGCGCAATGGAGCATCGGAAAGAACAATATTCCTATGCTCTCTATCAAACTCATAAAACAAAATGTAAAGAACAAGAAGATATACATATGTGAAATGAAAAGACAAGGATCATAGTGGAGAATGTAAAGAGACAACAGTTTCTTTAGAAGATTATTAATTATTAATTAATAATTGTCTTTTTAATGTATCTATTTTATGTTAAAATATATATTTTAAGTACAATATAATATGTGATATGATTACTATTTAATATTTTGTTAATTAAATATTTTGTAATATTTTTATTTAATATAGGGGTAAAATGGTAATCCAATATTGTACTTTGATGCTTCCCACTTTTAATAATATATGATAATATAGGGGTAAAATGGTAATCCATTATTATACTTTGATGCTTCTCACTTTTAATAATATATGATGTATACTGCTTTTGTAAATTTTATTATGTTACTGAGTTGGAATTGTGCATGCATATCGTCCTTATATGCTAAAATTTATGAATTTTATTAAATTCAATTTCAAGTGTTGAGTTGAATATGTGCATAATATTTTTATATACTTATTTCGTGTATTACTTGTTGTTTAGATAACTATTTTTTGTTTTTTGTTTTTATCTTATATGTTGTTGGTAATTATGAGTAAGGTAAATTAGGAGTAGTAAATTTTTAAAAGGCTCGTCAATATTTTATATATTTGAGTTGTTTTATAGTATTTATTGGTACGTATTATTTTTGTACTCATATTGTATTTGTTGTATTTTTATGAACGTGAATATTAGCAGAGCACGTATATGTTTTAGATTTCAACTATTTGAATTTTGGGGTGAATTGTAATTGGCTGATCCTTAATATCGAAGACTAATTTCGTTTCTTTTTATTTTTATGTATGTCTATTATTAAATAGTATTTCGTTTTAAACCTTATATTTACTTTTAATTTTAGGTGCTCTTAAAATATTATTACGAGATCTTTGAGGATATTTTGGTAGTATTACTATATATTAGAAGAGCGAATGTTTGAGAAGCTTAGGATCAATTGATCAATATATTGATTTTCTCTTCTCCTCAAATTTCCTTTATTTTCTATTTAGTATTTTCTTTGTTTTACTTTATTTACTTTTTTTATTAATATGTTATGTATTTAAAAATTATGAAAAACGCAATAATGTAAGTCGCAATAATCAATACCATAAAATATTTAGAAACACATAAAAAAAATTGGTTAACTCTCAAAATTTGACATATGCAAGATAAATTGGGACCGAGGGAGTAACATATATTATTTGAATATCATGTTAAAAGTTCTATAAATCATAATAATTAACAATTTAAAATGCTAAAAAATAAATATTAAACTTTTGATTAACTTTCAAATTTCACCTATGCTACATAAATTGAGACTGATGGTACACATATTATTTGAAAATTACGTTATAATTAATAACTTAAAATATGTTAAAAGAATTGATTAACTCTTAAAATTTCATATACACCACATAAATAACAATAATTAACAACATAAAATATTTAAACAAATATATTTAAAAAATGATTAACTCTCAAAATATCACATGTGCCACAAATGTTATTTGAAAAGTATGATAAAAATATTATAAAAATAATTTACAACAAAAAATATTTAGAAATTTGTTGATTCTCCTAATTCTATCTGTATCACACAAATTAAAATAAATAAAATAATATATGTTGGGTCTGGGCTTTTGTATCTAGTATTAATATAGGAAAAATTACTTGGATGAATACCTTTTAATAAATAATTATTGATTTTAGTGATACTTTTTATTTATTACCATTTATAGCAATATTATGTTAAATCTGCAATATGTATTAAAAGTGAATTATGTATGTAATATATATGTATTATAACTGTTTTTTAAAAATATTATGCTTATTTGGTAAGAAATTGACACATTGTATCATAAGTGTATTAAAATGTGTGATAAATGTTTTATCCATCAATAAAACTTGTATTGTATGTGAATAATAAATTGTTCTTTGTAATATGTATTAAAACTATATTATAAATGTATTAAAAGTGATCAAGTGAAAAAAAAAATGTTCTGCTATAAATGGTTAATATTTTTTTTAATATTGTATATTTATGTAAGTTTTCCTATAAGAGAAACTATAAATGGACCATGAAACACAAAATAATTAGGAGAAACTAAGCAAATACCTCATAAAGTAAAATAATTACAAATATATATCGATTTACATTCATACCCCACTAAATAATTATATTATATATCTTTCAACTAATTTCGTTTAACTGATACTAAATCAGTATTATATATTGTATTGATATCATTAAGGCTGATAATTTCGCTTAACTGATTCTAAATCAATACAGTATATATATACATATTTAATATCAATTAGGCAAAATTATCAGACTTCATAATACTAATACAGTATATATATAATGATTTAGTATGAGTTAAACAAAATTATCACCATTGTGATTATTAAGGGGCATTGGTAAAGAAGTATATACTTGTAATTAATTTATGAGGGCATTTGACAAATTCAAATTTGAGATTTCCTCTCATGCTTTCATTATTTTTATATGTAAATAGAAAATAAATTAAGGAGTTTCAACCCTTTTATGTTAGCGTACATTTCGAGAAATGAATAAGTTTTTAATTTTTAATCAAAGTCCCAAAGCTTTATACCATTTCAGCCAAACAAACAGAAGAATGCCGAACTCCTAAAAGCCAATTCAAAATAGTGTAAGTAATACAAATATATTCACAATCGGAAACCGATCCAACAATTCTTCACTTCTCATTTCGCCATGTTCGCGAAGAAGCTTTTTCAGAAAGCCTCACAATATCATCATAATCATCACCACCAGGTGCGTTTCTGTCTTCTAGTGTTATTCAGTTGACTTTGTCTTCTTTGTGATGTTTTTACATTTACTGAATCGTGTTTTTAGGTATTGAATTTGATCCGAACCCTGTGAAATTGAAAAAAAATTGGTTTTGTTTTGCTAAAATTGGTAGTTTTTAGGTAACTGAGCTGTGAAAACTGTGAGTATTTGATGAAATAAGTTGGTAAAAGGTTTTTGATGATGCTCGAGGTTTATACGGGGAATTATGTGGAGTTGTTACTTATGAACTCTGCTAATTTGAGCTTCTCTAAGTTTAGGTTGTCTCTAAGTGGAGCTGTAAAGATAGTGAATGGGGATATAGATGATTTATATAGACGGGGCGATTAGTTTGGGATTGAGGCCTAACTGGTTGTCAATATGATTTTGAATAAGATTCCAATCTTCAAGGAATTTGGAAAATATCTTTGGAACAACTTATAGTGAATTACTAACTGAAGAGCAACATATAGGACCTTGGTTTTAGATAATGCGATGCTAATTTGTTTGGTTGATGTTACTTTATTGGTGCTTAATCGTTTTCGGTATTCATTCCATCCATTTTGTTAGACTTGAATGTAATTGGTGGAGTAATTCTTTTGTTTCTGCTTTTTTGTGTGTGTGTGTGTGTGTGTGTTCAGACAAATGGAAGTGGTTTGACAGCAAGTGACCTGAATGTTCGTGCTACTGTACATTATGGTATCCCGTCAACCGCATCAATTCTTGCAGTAGACTCTGTCCAGCGCCTATTGGCTATTGGAACATTGTGAGTTAAAGTTTTGATCTTATGTACTTAATTTGGATGGAAGCCTATCAGCTCAGCTGTTAAGCAAACTACTACTTCTGTTTTGGCTTGTTACTTCCTTGCACACAAAAGTAATGAAATTGTTGCGCCTGATATGCTTCTTTGAAAGCATTGGGTTGTTGAACCCTAGTCGTTCCAGTTTCTACAGTTCAGTTCAGCATTGAACTTCCCCTATATAGGTGTAGTATGTAAGCACTAGTATCAGTATCACAGTTTTTTGGTGCACTTGTTAGAATATGCTCGGATCATTTAAATAGCTATACGCTCATCTTGTGGATAGAATTATATTTTAAGATAGTGGATGGCTTTTGGTAGAACTGGAAATTACTGCTGGTTGATGAAAGTTGCTAGGTAAGAATGAAGAGGCTAGAGAAAAAGTGATAGCTTATCAAATTTTATCTTTGCCAAGAGATAACTGGTGGATGCAATAGGCGTACAACCACTGTTATTTGGCTGCAGAATCATGTGACACCCCACTTCCTTGTTTAGTAATTAGTAAATGGTACTTGTACCAGCTCCCTGTACTCTTTCTTGACAACATGATGACACAATACATATGAGAATTAAATCTACATGGAAAACATTATTAAGCTCTGATGTTTTTAATTTCAAGACTATGAAATAGTATATTTATAAAATATGTTCTAGTCTTCTTATGCACATGTGCAATTTTTTCCTGAATTTCTGAAAATTTTAGCCAAAGGTTAATCTTTGACTCTTGGGAGGCTAAACTGGACTAAAATTTTTGCGATGGGGGAAGTAAAAGTCGGGTATTGTGGTATTGACTTCTAATAATAGGAATTAAGATCTCATTTTCTAGTCTAGGGTAAAACTTGATGTCATACCTAATTTCTTGAGCTCAATTGATCCTTGAAGCAACAGTGTTCTGATTAAGAGGGTGAATCCTGCCACATTATATTTTTCTTGAAACTGTGATCCTGCCATATTATATTATTCTGGTTGATTAGGAAGACAGTTCCTCACCACATTGTTTCGAAATGTAAAGAACAAATGGAAACTTTCTGTTTAAATTTACAAATCAGTTAGGGGTCCGGGAAGGAGTCTGTCGTGATAGTGTATTAAGCTCAATAGGGGAAGTTGAGTCTTAATTAAATGAATACAGAAGTCGCTATGCATTTTCATTTTCGTTTCTCTTGTTTTTTTGTGATTGAAAAGGACTTTTGTTTAGGGGTGATGACAATCTATTTCAGATGGATTTAAAATAAGGTGAAGGCTCGGGATGTACATTTTAATCTGTCCATACTATCTTGTAGTTGTAAACTATTCATCTATATAGATGGCTTGATGGCTTTATCTTGTTAACATAGTATCCAAACATTTTTTCAGGGATGGTAGGATAAAAGTGATTGGTGGAGACAATATTGAAGGTCTCTTGATTTCTCCAAAGCAGTTGCCATACAAATATTTAGAGGTTTGCTTTTTGCACACAAAGTCATCCAACAGATTCTTAGATAGGTTCTAAAGTTTTCCAAGTGTATATTATTCTATATTGTTCTGGAGCATTTTGTAACACCTCATTTCTCTGATAATGGCTTGGATAGTGGAAATTTGGGACCAGATTTCCTTATCAGCAGATAAAGGGTCTCTGAAAGATATGGTCTTTAGAATTGATAATGTCAGGTTTAATCAATAAAGAGCTGGATTTTTAATCAAAATTTTGCTCAAATACTTTTGGATGACAATGTCCAATGATGACCATTTTTGTTTTGAGTGTTGATTCCATGTGTTTACCTTGAATAAGAGGACAATTAACTGAAATAGGCCTATATTTATGGTATATGATTGCAAGGCTAGGAAAAGGTGTTCACTTTATTCTATATTTTTCTTTTTGGAAGTAAGTTTCATCCTCATAAAACCTTCTCCATTCCTGAGGCTAGGTGTTTTCTTTTTTGTCAAAGCTAACTCAGCTTTTCTCTTTCGCTATTTTGATTTTTGGGTAGTGTTGGTCAGACATAGAAAGGTTCTTGGCTGAATAAAGCCAAACTACACTATTATTTTCTTTGTGATCTGGCTTACTTGCTTTATTTTCCTACAACCGATCACATCCAATCCTTCACCTCGAAATGAAGTGTAGTACGGTCGTAGCAATAATAAACCTAACAAAGGTTGGGGTTGATCCCACGAAGAGTACGTGTGTGTCAAGATGTCTGTTAAGAATTCCCACATCGAAAAAGGGATGAGAATTTGGTCTCCTTATATGGACTTGGACAATCCTCCCCTCATAAGCTAGCTTTTGAGGTTGAGTTAGGCCTAAGATCCATCTTTACATGATATTAGAGCCAGACCCATCCCAATTCTTCGTTCACCGATGTTGGGCCCCATATTATAGTGTCCACGCTCCAGTTAACAAGGTTTGGGCATGCGGGGGAGTGTTAAGAATTCCCACATCGGAAAAGGGATGGGAATTTGATCTCCTTATATGGACTTGGACAATCCTCTCCTCATAAGCCAGCTTTTGAGGTTGAGTTAGGCCTAAGATCCATCTTTACAATGTCCAAGAGCGTGCAAATTTGAGAATTTTCTAAGTTGTCTTCTAATAAAAAAGTGATTGAGTCATTAATTCTAAAACTAGACTATTTTCTAAGCCAGAAATTCAATCGAGCACTTGGAATGCAATAACAATGTTTTGTTTTTCAATTAAGAGAGGTCAGGGGTTGTAGCCTCTAGCTAGTTTGTGAATAGAAGTATCTTGCTCAAATTACATAGCATTAATGAAAATGATCCAATTGATAATTACTTACTAGAATTTTCCAATTTTAGCAAGCTAATCCCCAAAAGTTCTTCTAAACCCAAACAAAAAAATTAAGATCCATTGATAGACCCAAGTAGAAATTTCCCTTCCTAGTTCGATTCCATTAGTCAAGCACAATTAATTCCTCAATATACTCGATCCCTTGCTACTTGCTTAATAACCCAATCCAGTTTCTACTCTTCTAAGCTAGAAATGGATATGTAGGGCTTAATCTAATGTTTGCAACCACCGAATTGACATAAAACAATGCAAACAAGTAGATAATCACAACCCAAGTAATAATAAGCAAGATAACTTGTATTCAATCACATAAATGCCATAAGAGTCTACAACCTCAGCTATTGGGTTCAGCTACTCATGCTAGAGAAAGAAAATACAAGATGAAAGGAAAAGAAAGAAATATTTTTTTTCTGATGAAGTAAGATGTATTAGAAAGGCATCAAGGAGATGTAAATTACATACATAAAAACATGGTTAACTCTTGAGAACAAAAACACCTATTTAATTAGGGAGTTAACCACAAGCAAAAGAATGGCCGCTAAGCCATAATAAGGGAGCTAATGAAATCTAAGAGGGGAAATATATCATTTACATGGGATAAGTTGCTCCAATGGAAGAGATTAATAAGGCAAAAGGATTTCAAACTGCTAATTGGAGTTGAGATACCATCAAAACATCTGAGATTCTATTCCTTCCAAATACACCAAAAAATACACGATGGAATCATCTGCCAGGTCTTCTTGATGTATCTTTAACCTATTGCTCAACAATTCCAAATCGAAATTGGAAATCTTTATTGGACCGTGATGGCCAGCTAAAACTTAACGGGGTTGAAGCATCTTCTTGGAATCACTAAGGAAGTAGGAAAGGATCCAGGGTTGCCTGAGGCCAACTTCTGTAAGACTTCAACTTCCCACTACTTCTTTAACACTTAGTGGGAGAATCCAGTTGATACCAGCAATTGAAATGAACAAATTCCAAAGAGCTGCTGCCATTGGACAGTGCAGAAACAAATGATTCACTGATTCTAGGCTATTGAGGCACATGAAGAATCTACTAGCTGAAGTTTCCTCCTATTTAGATTGTCCAGGGTTAGGATATCATTCCTGAGGGTAGTCCAGGTGAAACACTTGATTTTAGGGGGTAGTCTAGTATTCCAAATCAGTTTCCATGGCCACTGGTCTATCATGTCATTTGAAGAGCACAACTTATGGTATCCTTCCTTCACTGTATATATTCCTTTTTCAGAGTTTCCCCATTTTAAGCTATCAGGCAAGTGAGGGGTCATTGAGGCTCCTTCTAGAGTTCTGAAAAAATCAAAGGGCTCATCAAGCTCCCAGTCTTGAAAACTCCTTCTAAAGCGAGGCCCATATTCCACCTTCTCTGGTTTGAGCCACTGAAGAGTCTGTGGCCCCCAAGGCCTAGCTTGAGTGGCAAAAGGTGGAGGATTTGTGGCGTAGGTCGCAGGTTCAAGCCCCACACCATGCAAAGCAAAGCCCGGTATTTAAGTGGAGAAGGGTAGAGGGGCGGGCCCATTATCCACCGAGTTTAGAAGGCTGTGATTGGTCCAAAGGGCGGGTCACAGACGGATTTCTTGGTTAAAAAAAAAAAAAGAGTCTGTGTCAGAGGCTATCCTGTAAATTGCAGGGTGGGAGACATTGAGAGATTGATTGTTAAGCCACCTATCTTTCCAAAATTTAATTGAGTTACCATTTCTAATCCTGAAGGACACCTCTTGGAAGAACTCCCCTCTTTTCCCCTTAGCTGGTTAATGTACTTCCAAGGTCCAACTCCATAAGGGTCATTGTTCTGCTTGGTACTCCATCTGTCTTGCCTCCCATATTTGGCATTCACTACCTCTTTCCAGATACTTGTTGGTTCTTGACCATATCTCCACCACCATTTTGTTAACAAACTCTTGTTGTGCTTCTTTAAATCTCTGATTCCCAGACCTCCGTGCTGCTTTGGCATGATTACATTTTCCCACTTCACAAGATGGAACTTATGGCCCTCATAGCTCCCTTTCCACAAGAAAGATCTTCTGATTTTGTCAATTTGATTTTGTACCTTGGAATTTGGATGGTATTGGGAGCATTGACATAATATATGTGGGGATACTGTCAAGTGCACTGTTGATAAGAGTCAACCTGCCTCCCATTGAGAGATATTGCATCTTCCAAGTTGCCAACCTTCTCTCCATTTTCTCGATAACTTCATTCCAAATTCCTGCATCTTTAAACTTTGCTCCCAAAGGGAGACCTAGGTATTTAGTTAGAAATGTGTCAATGCTACATCCCATAATGCCAGCAAGTTCTTCCAAATCAGGGACCTCATTTACTTGGTAGATTTTACTCTTCTGCATATTAATATATAGCCCGGAGATTGCTTCAAAAAGGAAAACAATTAAAGAGTAATTAGGAAAGAAAATTGATACGCTATGGTGAAATCCGTCAAAACCTTACAAAAGTAGCTATGACTGCTTCTCTACTTCCAAAAATAATAATAAAAAAATGACCTAAAGACTATTTATAGTTGTCTAAAATTCATGACAAAATGCCATTTTCAGGTGCAAAGAATGGCCGCCAAATAAAGTGTGGGCCACACTTTTCAATTTTTTTTTGCTTCAGTGAATTTTCGCTGCCACACTTGGAAGTGTGCCAGAACTTTCTGCTCCAATTTCTTTCCAAATTTATGCTAAGAAGTGCGGAGCACACTTAAAAGTGTGCTGGCAAAAAGGTTTCAAAATATTTTCTCCTAGGCACATGTCCCCAAAATCTCTCTCTCCTAATCTAGGAGAGCAGAACTCCCCTCCGGTGACCTTCTGTCACCGGAATTCTCTCCTCATTCTATCTTTCAAACCGGCATAATTTTCCTTTTTCTTTCTTTTTCTTCTAACCTATTTTTCTTTTCTTCTAATCTATGGATGAAGATATGATATTCTTCGCAATGGGATTCAAGTCTTATGACATAGCTAGAGATGAATCACGAGCAGAGATGTGGTATGACTGGACTGAGAGAGGAAGGGTCATGATGAGCAGAGCTAGCTTTAGCCAGAAATCGATGGAATGGATCTGTTCGATCCTTAAGGAAGCGTCAAAGGTGAAAGGAAACAATGTTAGAAGATGGAGAAGACAGGAGCATGTTTCACACTTATTCTGTGCAAGGAACTTTAACAACAAAGGAAGATATATAAGCATTATCAGCATTCAAGGCAAGAGCAGAGCAGTATTAATAGTCCCAGAAATCTCATTCAATGCTGGTTGGTGGGATCTGGCCACCAAAATTGAAAAGTTCATTTATTACAAAGCTAATAAGACAGTCAATCAGAATTACAAAATGGTGGATAAAGAGATTCCATATGCAGAGACGGTGAGGAGGAGCAGATGGTCGTCCAGAGAGATCAATACTGCAGTCATAAAGGAGAGAGGGGACATCATCTTCATAAATGGTGGCCTCAATCAACCTCGAAACGAGCTCTTAGGAAAGAGCCTTGTGGGTAGCTTTCCAACAAATGGATCTGAGATGGCCACCCTGTCGGAAGTTCGTAGATGGGCAAGCAAAAATTGGAACCAAGCCCACGGCCTTAACGTTTACGAGATGGGAAACAACTGCTTTCTCTTCGAGTTTACGTCCATAAATGCGGCCGAGCATGTTCTTAGAAGAAGATGGTTGTGGAAGAATCAAGGAATTCGGCTGCAATGGTGGTCGCCGACTATTGGTGCAATTCAATCTAGGGTTGCCATAAGCCAGTCGTGGATCAGATTAGTGGGCCTCCCTTTACATTTGTGGTCTCAGAATGTATTTAAAGCAGTGGGGGACTTCTGCGGTGGCTGGGTGAAGACAGAGGAGGAAACAGATCTTCGCAATCACCTAAAGTGGGCAAGAATACTCGTCAAAGCCAACGGAAATTCCATTCCGAAGGAGGTGAAGATAGCTTTTGAAGGTATCGAGTATATCATACAAGTATGGGACGAAACACCGACAAGGTTTTTCGCCGGAGAGAGTGCCTGCGATATCGGAGGAGATAGGAAGACCCAATCTTCAAACCAATGGTTATTGCAAAAGGGTGAAACTTCGAAATCCACGCCTCTGCCAGCTGGTGACAGGAATTTTCACGTGGGAAGTACAAAAGATTTTGAATCTATTAACAGGGCACGTGATATTAAGCAGCTGAAAGGAAAGAGTTGGGCCTGGACCCACTGGCCCAACAAGATTGTAACTTAAATGAAAAGCAGGCCAATATTACAGATTGGACCTCAGAGCCTTTGCTCGATGAAATACAAGCAAATTACAAGAATTTAGCGGCACCAGACAGGGAAGGCGATCCAGTCCATCTATTCCATGGAGACAGAGATGAGAATTTCGAATTTCTAGCAGATATAAGGGACGACGACGCTATGTCGATCATCCATATAGAGGAAAGAACAACCACAGAAACACAAACAGGAAACAATATGTTACTGGAACATAAGGGAGATGGGGAAGGTATAATTGAAGATATCATACCACTAAATTCAGAAGAGCAGGACATTGGTATAGCAACAAAGAACGAAATTCCTTCATGGATCCAACAGAATATTATCAGGCTTAGCAAAGAATTTGGGGTGCACTTTATTGGATGTGAAGAAGCAGCTCTGAAGCTATTCATGAAAATTGATGGCAAGAGGGAAGCAATTGAGAAGATGGTTGGAGCCATAGTTCCTACGACTCCAACAGAAAAGATCCCAAGAGAACTCAAGAATCTGGAACCAGCTAGTAACTTCGTGAGCTATGGTACAAGAAGTAGGGGGGGTTGTTTCATAGATGTTTTAAATGAAAGTTAACATAGTTTCATGGAATGTAAGGGGCCTCAATGATCCAAGGAAGAGGCTACTGATCAAAAACATGATGAATAACTGGAGGGCAGACGTGTATTGTTTTCAGGAATCAAAAATTAATGGAGATATAAGTGGGGTGGTAAAAGAGATTAGGGCAAATAGGAGGGTCAAATATGCACAATTAGAGGCACGTGGAACAAGAGGGGGCATCATTATCTTATGGGATAGCAGTATCTGGGTGGGTGAAGTTTGTGAAGTAGGGGCTTACTGTATCACATGTAAGTTCACAGGGAAAACTCAGGTTTTTGAATGGCATCTATCTAGTGTCTATGCTCCAAACAGTAGAGACGAAAGAGAAGAAGTATGGGGAGAATTGGGGGCAGTAAGGAGTCTGTTTAGTGGACCTTGGGTGGTGGCTGGGGATTTCAATGTAGTAAGGTACCCATCAGAAAAGAAGAACTGCAAGAGACTGAATAAGGCGATGGAGGATTTCTCAGATTTTATCGAGGATATGGAACTACAAAATTTACCACTGGAAGGTGGTAGTTTCACATGGAGGAAAGGGGACAGACAAGATATTGCAGCAAGACTAGACAGATTTTTGATTTCCGAGGAATGGGAAGTTTCCTTTAGGAAGATTAATCAATCAATCCTACCTAGAGTTACATCTGACCATAATCCATTGTTGTTGGAATGTGGTAACTGGGAGAAACAAACATCTTATTTCAAGTTTGAGAATTGGTGGCTAAAAACTCAAGACTTCAATGAAAGAATTAAAGATTGGTGGAATTCTGTAACTTACGTGGGAAGACCAGACTATATACTAGCTTGTAAGTTGAAACTACTGAAAATCAAGCTGAAAGAATGGAGCAAAACACTTCATGGCAATCTTGGTATACAGAAACAGTGCACTCTCAACCAACTAACTGACCTAGATTTGATTCAAGATCAGAGAACTTTATCTGAAGATGAGTCCTACTTGAGAACAGTATTGATAGTGGAGTTGGAGGAAATTGCAAAGAGGGAGGAAGTGGCTTGGAGGCAAAGATCTAGGGCCCTTTGGCTCAAGGAAGGGGACAGGAACTCAAAATATTTCCATAGGATTGCTAATTGTCACAAGAGGTACAACAACATTGACAAATTGACCATAAATGGAGCTAATGTTACTGAACCAGTTGAGATCAAAGATGGAATAATTAGATTCTACCAGGAACTATACAGGGAGGCAGAAGTATGGAGATCTCAATTCAATCCTAGATTCCAATCCATGATCAATGAAGAGGATAATATTACATTGCAAGGCCAATTTGAAGAACAGGAAATCAAAAACAGTGTGTTCTCATGTGCAGGGGATAAAGCACCAGGCCCTGTTGGTTTCTCAATGGCCTTTTACATACAGTGCTGGGAAGTGATTAAGGAGGAAGTGGTAGCTGCCATCCAAAATTTCCATGATCAGGGCTATTTTGAGAAAAGTTTTAATGCCACTTTTATAGCCCTGATTCCTAAGAAAGTGGGAGCATCTGAATTGAAAGATTTTAGGCCAATTGAAAGGTGGCTTACTTCACATGGCTTGTTGCAAGACAATCTGTTCTGACTCAGGATAACTTAATGAAAAGAGGAAAGGACTTATGCTCCAGATGTTTTTTTTGTGAATCTGAGACAGAGACAATAAATCATCTTTTTTTGCATTGTAAAGTGACTGAGAAGCTATGGAAGTATTTCATTAACCGAAGAGGTATCACATGGACCATGCCTAGAAATACTGCAGAAGTCCTAGCATGTTGGAATAGAGATGGAAGTCAGTCAGGACACAAGGAGAGATGGAAGATTGTCCCTGCCTGCATCTGGTGGACAATATGGAGTGAGAGAAATCAAAGATGTTTTGAGAACAAGAGCATCCCTTTCCAAAGCATTAAAATGAATTGTTTAGCGACCTTTTACTTTTGGTGTATCCATTCTATTCCCAAGGACCCAGGGGACATCACCCTATTCTTAGATAGTTTATGAGGGAGATAGGTGCTTAGTTTCTTTTTGGTAAACCCTCTATACTTTTGATGTAATTACTACAGGAGTTCACTATTGGTGTACTTCTATGTTTATAATACCAGTTAACTTTCTCAAAAAAAAAAGTGTGCTGGCACTTTCTCCTTTTTGTCTCCTACATTACTTCCATACCTGGCGCCAAATATCACCATTTAAAATTTTGCCCTAAAGTATGTCCTTCACTTTAAAGTGCATCCACATTTGTCTTGGATTTGGACTCCACAATTTCTATGGTTGTCAACTCATTCCTCTGCCAGAAAGTGCGGCCAACACAATAAAGTGTTGGCATACCTGTCTTTGCTCTTTTTCAAATTTCTTGCTTTCTTTCACCTTTTCTCATCATTCTTGATCAAATCCTTGATGGATTGTCTTTCTTGAGTACCAAATCCTTAAAGTCACCACTTTAAATTTTGTTTAGGTTATTAAGTTATACTCAAAAGACTCTTAGAACTCAAGAAAAAGGCAATCATAAGTTGGTATTCTTTCAACTTATCAATAAAACTGGTAACATGATGGTGTCTTCATTTGTTGTTCTTTGACTAACTTCATGATTTCTTGCATCTGTCTCTTTTACAATCTCAAGATATGTGTTTAATCTGTTCTCTTTTATTTGTCTTTGTCTGTGGCAGTTCCTTCAAAATCAGGGCTTTCTTGTCAGCATCACAAATGAAAATCATATTCAGGTATTAATTTTTTCCAGGAAGTTGGCTTTTAATGCCCTTAGTGCAGCATTCTCAAACGTTAATCAAAGATGGGAAACTTAAGATCATTTGTGTGTCGTAGTTTGTATTGTGTCCCTTGTTGGCTTTTGATGCCTTCTTGGGTGCAGCATTCTGAAATGTTAATCAACATGGGAAACTGAACTTGATTTTGGTGTGGTAGTTTGTGTTGTATCAGTTCCTTGACTTTTCTGTTGAGATTTGTTTATTTATGCCATTTTTAATTAAGGAGCTCTTGCGTGAGCTTGGCCATGCCATAACCTTGCTAAGCAAGTGAATGATAGAAGTCTTGCTTTAGATTGGTGGATCCAGCCCTACCATAATATTATATGGAAAATGGTCCAAAATCTGCCCCTCTACATGCAAAAAGGATCAATTTTACCATTCCTTATACTTTCCACACAAACATTCCCTCACCGTTACCCATGTGAGAGGAAATGAGGATGCTGCCTGAGATTGATGTGTGGGCATACGAGTATAAGTAGGATTAGGAACGATGATATACGGGATAAGCTAGGAGTAACCTCTGTGGTGGATAAGATGAGAAAAGCGAGACTGATGTGGTTTGGGCATGTGAAGAGGAGATGCATGGACCCAGTGAGAAGGCGTGAGAGGTTGCCTATGGTGGGTATAAAGAGAGGTAGAGGTAGGCCAATGAAATACTGGGGAGAGGTGATTATACATGAAATATTACTCCTTCAGCTTACCAGTGATATGACCCTAGATATGAGGATTTTGAGATCGAGGGTTAGGGTAGAAGATTAGTTGGCAGTCGAGTGTTGTCAAGTTTCCTTAATATATTATTACTCTCTTCCTATCTTATTCTGTGCTTTATCATTACTTGTTGCTTCCTTTACTTCCGTTGGCATATTATTTGTTGTCGACAATATTCATTTACCCTTTTTTTGGCTTCTTCACTACTATCTTTACTCTTCAAACCTACTCTGATATGCTGTACTTGAGCCGAGTGGCTTCCTGAAACAGCCTCTCTACCCTTACAAGGTAGGGTTAAGGTCTGCGTACATATTACCCTCCCCAAACTCCACTTGTGGAATTACACTGCATTTGTCGTTGTTGTCATTACCCATGTGGCTCAAATATACCCCTTTTCTGTTAGGGCTGTCCAAGGTGTACACCCAATCTCACATGGCCCTATCATTTTGGTGAGGTGGACACCACATATGCCACTTAACCACCCCCAACCCATTTTAATTTTACCCTTTCCCCTCCATTTCTTTTTCCACCAGCAACACCTCTTCCCTCTCCACCTTTCTACTACTTAGAATAGAAAATGGGTTGTGGGCGGGTAAGAGGTGCTGGTGGAAGAAGTGGAGGGGAAGGGTTAAAATGGGTTGCGGGCGGGTAAGGTTGCACGTCATGTGGTGTTCATTTCACTAAAATGACAGTGTCACGTGGGATTGGGCGTTCACCTTGGACAACCCCAAGGAGGAGGGGTATATTTGAGCTACTTGGGGGTATTTTTATGCGGAAAGTATAATGGAGTGTAAAATTGATCCTTTTTGCATTGTAGAGGGGTAAATTTGGCCATTTTCCAATATTATAAATATTTGTTCGGTGTTCCTAGGGTTCCGGAGGAAAATGTGAAAAAACATTCATATAAAATTACGATCTCACTAGAACTTGCTGGTAGCCTTTACTGATGAATAAATAAGAAAGCATCTAACAAATTAATAAAAGATCATTACTTCTAGTTATACCATAAAAATAATAATTGCTAGGAGATCTAGCAACTGTAGTTTCTTGAAATGAGATTCTGGTGTAACGTGAAGAATGTATATAACTTATATTCTACATTGGATTTTATACACTCTACTTTACTGAAAGAGTCTAAATCCACTGTTCTCCTTTATTTTGAGCACCCACTTGGTGATAATTAATGAAGTTGTTTATCCCCCAAGAAAAGTAAAAAGCAAATGTTGTATGTTGCAACTACACAGGTGACAGGACAAAATCTCTACAATTTTGTGTTGAATTATGTGACTCATTTTTCATTCGAAAACCTGCTATATTTTTACCTCACTAGAGGCATTTGCAGAAACTTATGTTCTCTTTTTTGACAGGTTGGAAGAAAATCGTGTTTCTTGTTGTGTTAAATTACAATGACTCATTTTTTAAATATCAAAACCTTCTCTTTTCATTTCCTTGAACATGTGTTTATCAGAGACATACATTTATGTTGAATGTGAAATATGGCCGGTGGTTTAATGAAGTTTGTTGTATGAATTTCAAATGCCTAGTAATCACCATTAGAATTACTTCAATACCTAAACTTATAAGAAGACGATTTCCATGATAATCAATTTTTTATGTTTGTCTGAAAGCAAGTAGACTTTGAGTAATGAATGGTTGGCTTTAAGGGTGAATTCCTATTGAAAGCAAGAACTATTTGAATGCCAATGAACACCTCTTTGCAAACACCTCCTCCCCTGTCCTGTAAAGCTGGAAAAAGCCCTAGAAGAGAAGTGAGAATAGAAATCTTTAATTAAAGGTTGCACTGACTTGGGTGCTCAGAGGGGTCCTGTAAAACTCAAGTTAAGAACGGTTTTGTGGTTCTGGGTTAGTAGGTGTGTAAGATTTCTCTTGCTTTTGTGCAGGTTTGGAATCTCAAAAGCAGATCTGTAGCTTGTGATTTGCAATGGGAATCAAATATAACTGCCTTTTCAGTTATCAATGGCTCTTCCTTCATGTACGAAATCGATGTGCACACAAGAAAGTTATACAGTGGAAAGAGTTGAGAGTATTTTATGCTTATATTAAATTTGTCTTGTCATTATAGGTATGTTGGAGATGAATATGGAACAATCTCAGTTTTGAAGTTCCATGTTGAGAACAGAGAACTGCTGCAACTGCCATATCAGATCTTATGGAGTTCTCTTTCTGGTGCTTACTGCATAATCTTAGTGAAGATCTTTTATCCGATTCCTTAGTTTCAATGATTATGGTTGTTACCTATTCTTTGTAAAGAGACTCTTGTTTAGTTGAGATTCTTTTTACTGGTAGAGTCTTTTGAAATTTGAGCCATTTATTGGCAGATGTTAAAACTTTGGTTTACAAGCATGAATGAATCATTCACGTTTAGGGCAGTGAATATATGTGGGATGTATGCCAGTGATTAGCTTCTCTAGAAAATTATGGCCGCGGATGACAAAAGGCTTTATTTTGAGATATTTAGATCTTTCTATCAGACTAAGCATCTTCACCAAACAGATTTGATTTGTTAAGAGAATACATACTGGCTTGATTTAACTTCATGATTACCTAGCAACCATTTGTTCTTCTGTCTAAAAGATTCTCATTTTTTCAAATGCTCATGTGCTTTACTATAATTCAACCAACCTCTTAAGGTTGCCTACTTTTGAATTATTTTGCAGAAGCAACTGGTTTTCCGTATTCAGATCATCAACCAGTTGTTGGAATTCTCCCGCAACCTTTTACATCGGGAAATAGGCAAGTCACAGTTATTGCTTAATGTTTCTTCCTCAACCATCACTAACCTCATGTTAACTAAATTAAGCCCTGCCCCTCTTTTGATTTGTTTCTTTGTCTTTAATGATTGCCTTACAAGGTATATGTTCTGTTATTTAATGTTGTTTTTTGGCATACAAGTCGCCAGTCAGAGAATCTTACATGTGAATGGAGCAAGAAAAACAGAGAAACGTCCTTGCTTGCAGATTTTTCTTCTAAGATACATGACTCAGTTATGAGATGGCATTTGGTGGTTCTTCCGGGATAAAATAAGAAGTTCTCATGGGATTAAAAAGAATTGTTGTTGAGCAATTTCTACTTGTCAAGCCCCCGCTTGTGGGATTACGCTGGGTTTGTTGTTGTTGTAATTTCTACTAGTAAATTACCGAATACCAATATATTTTGGTCATAAGAAGCATGTCAATGTAGTAAAGGCTATAGATAAAGTGTCGTCTTCACTCATTTATCATTTGGTTCAACTGTAGATGCCTTCTCCAGCCAAAGTCCTTTTCTTGCAGTGTTTTGAGTTAGATCAAAAACCAAAAAACTTAGTATATTTCTATTAATTGATAGGAAGTGCCTGGGAAATACTAAGCAAAATGGAATGGTGGAGGCATCATTTATTGGTAAAAAGACTATTATTCCCCTTTACTGGTGGCAACTAACAAAATACAAATCTGTCAATTGCTGTATGGGGATTTGTTTTTATGATTTTATTACTGAAGTGTGATTCTTTAGATTTTTGAATATGTTTTTGCTTTATAAATTTCTGAACTGATGACACTTATTGCAGATTATTGATTGCATATGAGTGTGGTTTAATTATACTTTGGGATGTCGTCGAAGCCCATGTTATCATTGTCAAAGGTGATAAAGATCTCCATTTGAAGGATGGTGCTTTAAACTTTAAAAAGAATGCAGATTCCAGCTCTCCTGATGATGTAGTGCAGCACCAATTAGAGGAGAAAGAAATAACTACACTTTGCTGGGCATCCACTGATGGATCCATTCTTGCTGCTGGGTACATAGATGGAGATATTCTGCTTTGGAAAACATCAAAATCGACCGCAAGCAAAGGTCAGGAGGCCGGACCATTTGATAATGTTGTTAAGCTACAGCTGTCTTCTGTTGAAAAGAGGCTTCCAATTATTGTCTTACACTGGTGGGCAAACAGTAAATCCCGGAATAATAGCGACGGTCATCTCCTCATTTATGGCGGTGATGAAATAGGATCCGATGAAGTCATTACGGTAAGTTTTACACTTAATCACAGAATATTCTCATTATTGTTTTATCATTATGCTATATGCTGGCTCACTAGCTAAGTAGACTTAATTTGTCATTTATATAATTTTTGTGCTACAAATTATAAAATGTTGCATTTCTGGGTGAACATGAACTGCACCTTGGGCCGAATAAAATGGAAACTGAGCAGTGAAATCTAAAAACTGGAAGTTGCACTTCCTATGCATTTTGCGCATTGAAGTATTATATTTGCTTGTCTATATCATTATCGTGAATATACATATCTTTTAAAGTGATTGGTAAACTCACGTTATATCTTAGTGTGTATTTTTAGATTGCAAGGATGTTGTCTTTTAAAGTTTGAAATGATCTTGATTGGAAAAGTGTATTTGATATCTGATGACATCTACCCTTTTCTAGTTTTTGTGGATAAGTCAAATTGTTATCATTGTAGCATTTTAGTGTGGTAGATTTGATTTAAAACCTAGATAACATTTAAACTAATGCTTGACTCATTGAGCAATCGTTTGAATATTAACACTTCTATCTTATTCAACTACAATCAAGTTTAAATGGTAAATCAGGCTCTCAGACACCTGCCTTAGGTCAGTCGGAATAATGAATAGTCTATGCTAGTAGAAGTGCACACATGTACATAGTAAAAATTTACAAGTTGCTTCAAGAAATTTTATTTCCCGACAATCTTTATAATATTCTAGCTCTTTTATATTTTCCGACTATTTGTGATTTACATGTTTGTGTATAGGGGAGCATACATGTCTACTTTCAGAACTAGTGGTAAAATTCCTCACAGATTCAGCTCTTGCACTTCACCCCCAAAGAAGGGAAAGGATTTGAACAACAGCTGTTTAGCTTCTGTTAGGTGTCACATTTTGTCCTGGGGATAAGGCATACCATCCTACTATCTACATTCTCAAACATAACCATATTTATGATAAAAATTATTTTCTGGTGCTTTGCTGCTGCAGATCCTTACTCTTGAGTGGTCATCTGGAATAGAGACTTTGAAATGTGTTGGTCGTGTTGACCTCACTCTTAGTGGCTCATTTGCAGATACGATCTTATTACCAACTACAGGGGCAACATCACCTGATGAAAAAGCTGTTTTATTTGTGTTGATGAGCCCTGGACAACTAAACCTTTTTGATTGTTCAACCTTGTCTGACTTGGTATCCAAAGAGGAGAAAAAAGTATCTCTTTCCGCTAAGGATTTTCCTGTAGAATTGCCAACTGTTGATCCTTCCATGACAGTGACAAAGCTTACCCAGTTGCATTCAGATGGAAACTTAACAGAGCTTCTGCAAGAGGTGATGCAGCCCTGTTTCATTGCCTCCCCCTTTCTCATTTTTCTAGAAATCGAGAGTTATTTCTAATTTAGATTATTATGGGTTTTGTATTTTAACCAGACACCTTTCTTCAAGAAGCTCTCTGCAGCAACATCATCTGGGGCTAGCAGATGGCCCTTGACTGGAGGGGTTTATAATCATACTTCTCGAGCTGAGACTAACAGGATTCAGAGAGTTTTTATAGCAGGTTATCAGGATGGATCCGTAAGGATGTGGGATGCCACTCATCCGGTCCTCCTTCTCCTTTGTGTCTTGGATAGAGAGGTTGACACAGTATCTACAAGTTCCATGCCATTTTTCATTAGTTGTGTTGATATGGAGCTCTGACTTTACTCTTGTGATTTTCAGGTTAAAGGTGTAAATACAGTTATATCAAGTGCTTCAGTTTCAAAAATAGATTTCTGCTTCCAGACATTAAGATTGGCAGTTGGGGATGCAAGTGGCCTGGTGGGAAACCACCTTACATTTCTAATTTGGTGTTAATGTATGTTGACCCCTATATTAATTTCCTTTTACACGCAGGTGCGTCTTTATGATTTCAAACATAGTGATATGGGAAACTTCCACGTTGTTACTGGTACTAAAAGTGAAGGTAAATGTAACTGTTATTCCAGTATCCAATGTCCTTGTCATAGACTGATGGCTTGCCTTAAGAGTATAGTATGCTTCACATAGGGTCGCACAACTCCTTATCCAGACCACTGAATTTCAATAAGATCTCATGGTTGATAAACTACACCCATTTTTGGAGGTTTTCTGTGAAATGGATGGAAAAAGATTAACCTTTTTGTCAGAAATAGACCATGCTTTAAAATTGAGCATTCAAATCTTTGATATCAGGTAGATGAATTCAACTTTTGAGGTGGACTTTTGAAGTTGATCTTAATTTCCTAACTGAAATATGTAAACTTCTGACTAAACTCGGGGTTGGAACTTTGGCCAAATATTTTAGTCTAGCATTTGATTAATAGTTCAGCTTTGAAATTGTTCCTCCAAGTGCAGCTGTTTGAGATAGTGAAGAGTCCATAGGAAGTTGGTATCAAAAGATCTCTTGTTAAATAGCTTCTGGGATTTTTGAGTGAATCTTCAAAGTTGAATCTGAAAACTGTGAGTCCTATTGATTGTTAGTTGACAAACACGATATGTTATTGTGTTTGGGGCTCAATTTGTGGTTAGAGTACTGATTTTGTAAGATTTGGGTGGTTAAAATCATATTAAAAAGGTAACTCACCATTGTTGAACAAGCTTGAAAAGGTGAGTTTAAATTTCAAATTTGATTTTCTTGAGAAATTTAGAGTGAGTGTTGTCTAGACTTGTTGGAGTTAGTTGAAGGAGTTTGTCTACAAAATTTGAAGCCATTTCGACTGGTTTTGAACAAGAATTGCAACTGAAAATCGCAGTAAAAGTTCGTCATTGTAGCTAATGATGTGCTATATAGTTTTATACAAGGTAAATACATTGTTATATAAGTGTATAAGTACTGTAGAGTAATGTAACAACAACATACCAAGTGTAATCCCACAAGCGGGGTATGGGGAGGGTAGAATGTATGCAAACTCACCACTATCTTTGTGTATAATAATGTATAAGGGTGTAAAACACTTGCACAATTGTTGGGGATACAAGTATAAACTGAATAATATAACTACATGAGTGCCGAGTATTTTGTTTGCCTGTTTATGTTGGAAACTTTCCCTATGTAGAATTGTAGCATAGGCTTCATTATTAGTTAGGCAACAAATGTTGATTTTACCGGATATGTGGGTCTGGTGGACTTTCACTCCTATAAATAAAGCAAGTTGAGACAGCGGAACACATTCTTAAACAGCCGCAACCTGCCTGACACAAATGACAAATAAGGTTGTCCCTGATAATGGTTTTGTTCTCTTAGATGAACTTGATTATGACCACACACCTCTAACCACCTCTTTGTATCCAGGTAGCTGTCCACAGTCATAGCAAGCTACTTTTTGGCCAATGATTGAATCTATTGCGCAATATGTTTCTTTTACCAGTATATTTCCCCTACATCTTAGAATGAGTGATAGGGATATGTAGTATAAGGGTCAAACCATCTAGTTTCCACATTGATTCCAGACATATATTCCTTAAATATATGAAAATGTTACATACAACAACATACCTAGTGTAGTCCCATAAGTGGGGTTTGGGGAGGTGCACGCGGACTTTAACCCCCACCTTTGTGGGGTAGTGAGGATGTTTCCGGTAGACAGGAAGTACTATAACCTATAATTTAAAAAGCTCTTAAAAATTGTTTCAAACCTTATAGTCAAAAGTTGTTTGACGCTCCAAATAGTAATATTGTTTGACAGAATGGGATAAGAGGAAATAATATATCATTTCCATGTTGAAATATTCCTGATTTACTTTGCATAATTGGAGATCAACTATTATCTGTGAACTCACTGGTATATACCTTTTCTTAGTTCATGAGTTGGCACAAGGTCAAGGACCTACTTGCAGAGCTGTTCTAAAGCTTCTCGATGTTCGAGTCCGAGCAATTGAGTTTGTAAATCATGGAGCCAAACTTGCAGTTGGATACGAAAATGCTAAGGTCAATAACACTACCATTTTCTTCAAGTTTTGTGATGGACTTATGATGTCAATTTTATTGTTGATTAATGTGGATACTTATTCTAATGCCTCCACTTTCAGGTTGCAGTGCTTGATATGACTTCATTATCAGTATTGTTCTTATCAGACTCCGCATCTGTTGGTAGCTCTCCACTGGTGACTTTGATTGCAAAGAGATTTGTGCACAGTGACAGTAATAGCAAAAGCCCAAAACAATCAGAGCTTCCAGAAAACCGTATGGAGGAACTCATGTTCATTTTAACTGAGGATGCAAAGATCTATGTAATTGATGGTGGTAATGGTAAAACGTATGGTTCAGGGCCCTTGCATTTAAAGAAAGTGTCGACTGCAATTTCTATGTATGTCATAGGCAAGTACATATTTGTAGAGAAATCCAAAGTTTTTTGACGTGTAAGTTGTACTCAGTTTTGTGTTGATTTTCTTGCGTTTCAGAAAACAACATCCCATTTTCCGATGTAATTAGCAAGCAGCCAGAGTCCAGCAAGGATGATGCAACTAGTAATGAGCCTTCACAAGAAATGACCACTCATGATCTAAGTGACACGGTTCCCTTCCTAGAAAATGACCCCTCCAGGAAACACTTTGAGGAGTCCTTTATCCTACTTTGCTGTAAAGATTCAATACGCACTTATGCTACTAAATCTGTAGTTCATGTGAGTATATTGCTTTATTACGTCTGCATTTCTATTTTTGTTGAATGTGCTAATATAATTCAATTTGATTTTTCAAACTAGGGGGATAATAAATCTGTTTGCAAAGTGAAGCTTGACAAACCTTGTTGTTGGACTACTACTTTTGTGAAAGATGGCAAAGATGGGAAAGCTTGTGCGCTACTATTACTCTTTCAGACTGGAGATATCGAGATTCGGTAACCTTTTTCTTTCCTAAATTTTCTGGGCAAGTACCATTCTAAAACTTGTAAGGACCTTAGTAAGACATAATTAGAATATTTTCCAGTGTTTGGTTGCCTTAAATTGTCAAGAATGTTCTCCAAGAAAATGATCACATCAATCACACTTGATCCTAAACTAGTTTACATCAAATGGAGAAAATTTGCTCGCGTCATCATGGACATTGTTCATTGTTACATATTAAGTATCTCAATTTGTAGTTATTTTCCTTACAATTATCACAATTTGTACAATACATCACTTGCTTCAGCTAACACAAACATTGTTGTAAGTTCTTAACACTGCGCCATTGCCAAACTATTATTCTGATGTCCTATCTCCCATCTTCTGGAGATGGAGATTAAGAAACAAGTTCTTTGAGACATACATTATTACCTTTATACCCAGCCAAATGTTGGGAAATGACCTACAAATAGTTTTTCAAGGTAAGATTTTCCAGAACTTTTCAGCCATACTAAATGCACCTTGAATGTAACAGTTTCTGTGTGTTGTACAATTCTGTACTGTCAATTATGCAAGATTGCTTTGCTGCATGTCCATGATAATATATTATGGAAGAACTGAGTGTCAAAATATTGCAAACATCTATCTATCTCCAGATCTTTGCCTGATCTAGAGTTGCTGGAGCGGGCCTCTTTAATGTCAGTATTAAGTTGGAATTTCAAGCCAAATATGGACAGGGCAATGAGTTCCATGGAGAATGGCCATATTACTCTGGTAATCAGAGTTGCAGTGCATGCTATTATCCTATCGCATTTAGCATAATTTGTTTGCTTATTGAAATTTCGGCTTATTATTGGCTGTCCTCTGAACATCTCTGTCTAACAAATATCAGGCAAATGGTTCTGAACTGGCTTTCGTGTCCCTATTAGCTAGTGAAAATGATTTCAGGTATATGATCAGTTAGTGCTACTTTTCCATCAAATGAATAGCTTGCTCATGAGCAGCATAAATTGTTCAAAATTACTGATTCAACAATACAATTTCCAGAATTCCAGAATCTTTGCCGTCTCTTCATGATGAAGTGCTCGCAGCTGCAGCAGATGCTGCCATGAAATTCTCCACTCAGAAGAAGAAACAGGTTTGGTAGATAAAGATGTTTCCTTGTGGTCTATGCTTTGTAGTGGCTGGATTCTTATAAATGTTGCTGCAGGGTGGGGCCCCAAATATTTTAGGTACTCTAGTTAAAGGATTTAAAGCGGGAAAGACAAATCATAATATGAATTTCAGTCAGATGTCGCAGTCAAACTTTAGTCATCTGGAAGGTGTTTTTATGAAGAACCCACTCCACCCAGAACCGTCCCCAACTAAGGAAGTTCTAGAAGAACTGGAGCTCGATATAGGTAATATCCCTTCATATCTAAAGTTCTTACTTCTTCATGACTGACATTATTTTCTGTCCCTATATATTGGTTTATTCAGCATTTCCGTAGTTGATGTGTCCCTAACTGAAGATTTACTTTTGACACAGATGATATTGAAATTGATGAACCTGTTCCTGTGGCTTCTACTTCATCTCATAACACACAAAATAGTAAAACAGGTAAACTTACATCAAATTGATCATCTACACTTTCAGAATCCATAATAACAAATGTTTCCCTGTATATATTGCAGGAACTGAAAGAGAAAAGTTGCTTGATTCTGAGGGTGATGATGCCAAACCCAGACTTAGGACACGTGAAGAAATCATAGCAAAATATAGAAAAACTGGGGTAGTCATATTTGATAGTTTTATGACACCTCATTCTGAATTGTATCTAATAAATGTTCTTATTGATATATTCAATCATCTATATCTTCCAGGTCCAGGATGCATCATCAGCGGCTGGACAAGCAAGAGATAAGCTTTTAGAACGCCAAGAAAAACTCGAGGTAGGTTAATTAGAGTTTAAAATGGTGAAGATGTGCATGTAACACGAAAAGTTGAACATGATAATACATGAAATAAATTCTTGCTTGTAACCAAGAAGAGTTGAGAGTATAATAAGCTAACACCACTCGAGATTTAAAGATTAGAGGAAGTGGGGATAGGTAGACAGACAGAAAATTGAATAGGAAGGCTGCCTGCATTATTCCGAAATCAGAATCAAATGAAAAATTCCTCTGTTTGTGCTGCAACTTGGTCCCTGGCCATTGTCTAGTTCTGCACTGTGCTCCTCTTTGAGAAATGCTCAATTTCTCGTTATACTGTTTCCAGTTTTGTGTCAAACCTTTGCTTATTCTGGTGAATCGATAACACGTATAAGTCTATATGTTTTTTCAGAGAATTAACCGAAGAACTGAAGAACTACGCAGTGGGGCTGAAGATTTTGCATCATTGGCAAATGAGCTTGTTAAGGTAATGGAAAATCGCAATCGAAAATGGTGGCAGATATGAAGATAGGTCTTGGGTTCTTCATCATCCTTTACTGGGAAACAGAAGATTCATCATTCTTACACCTAAGAAAGTGTCGGTATTTGACATATATACTGTACATATCGATATGGCTTTTCGAAACTGGGTTAAAGCAACAGAGTGTAACATAGATTATTTGTGAAAAGCTTAGGTGGTTTATTATTTTTTTGCTCTTCATTTTCAGTCTCTTTTGTTTGTCTGCAAAGGAAAATTATGTAACAGATGACATATTTATTGTTTGTGAAGTGAGTAAAGCCTTTCAAAATAGATGTAAAAAACACGACCGACTAAGAATTAAAGTGTGCAACGTTTATAAGATCTTTGAGTTTCTGAGCGATGCCAATCTAAAATCCGATTTTTTTGGTTATTTGGTTTGAATTTTTGAATTATAGATTAAACTTTTTAAAATTTATTCGAAAATTTGAATGTTTTGTCTTATATTTAGCCCCATCCATAATTCCATATCACATATACCCGATACCCATCACAATATCAAGTCCAATATTAAAATTTAAAATGTGAAGGGTGGCCTCAATCTTATTTAACGTAGAAAGTAATACATTTCCAGGAGCAAACTACTATATGAATTGAAGATTGAAAGCTGTTAATTATTGCAGCTTGCCTTAAAACCTCAAAATTTAAAAACTCTAAAATATCCAAATTGATTAATTCAGAATCAAACTTAAAAATCTAATCTAATCCAAACTTAATTGAATTGAATTATAATTTCTTCGATTCAAAATCGAATATCCAAACCAAACGGAACAAAAATCCACCCCGTTAACTGCTGTGATTAAGGTAGATCATATCTGCATATGCATTTGAAAGATGAGATAATAGGGATAATCCAGGGAGTCTAATGACACTATTAAGCATATCATTATTCTTTCAACCTGCTACTAGATACTGTTTGCATTGTGAGATAAAGTGTTTGTACATTATAAAAATCAAAAGTCACAGATTCTTTCAGTGTCATTTTTATCGATATCATATAACCAGTCCCTAGAATGTTTCTGGTTGAGAACATTTGCAGCAAAACAACGATTTCTGAAGAAGATGCTGGTGGATGTTTTCATTGCATGTATGTCTATCGATATGGAAAGGCCACAACATTAAGTCTAAAGTTAATGTGGAACCATTGATCTCGTGAAATCTACACATCTACGACCAGGAAGATGCACCAAGGCCATCAACTACCGCTGGGTTAGTAATCTTTCTGCCAACTAGATCTTTCAGCTCGAGTTCGCCAGGGAACCTATTCTCTTTCAGTTTAGAGAAAACCTGTCATATAAATTTAAATTGGACGGTGAGAGGAGACGCAAGAATATACCACAAGCTACTAGCTATGGATGGAATAAAGATATCTAGTACACATAAGGTGTTGATGACAAGCAACACACTGATTTTTTGTAGTTTTTTCTAATTGCATGACACCCTACTAACAGACTTAAGTCTTGTTCTGTTAACTGGATACACAGACGAGAAATGTAAATGGAGCCGATATTGACTCACATTCTCAAGTCTTATAAGTTGACATATCTAGGCAATCAATAAAAACTTCATATCACATGCTACAGGGGCAACAAAGATCTCTGTGAATCATGGTACTTCAAAGTTAGCTACACTTGAAATCCTTCATATAAAGGCATTGCTCAAAGATGATTTTCGCCAAATTTAAAAGAAACAGTATAACATGCCAACAACATCCTCAGGCCGAAAATGAACCACAAGCAGGAGAAAGAAAATTGTCTTAGGCAATTTTTCCCTCTAAGCAGGAGAAAGAGAAAGAGAATGAGAAGTGTTCAGAGAGTTAAAAGTCGTTTTTTTTACATTCATGGTTGCATATCAGATGAATCAAAGTAATGTTCCCCTTCAAAGAAGTTAACAAAGTAAAAATTAATATAACCTATCTAATAATGGATGGCTGATAGTGCATCACAGATAGCTAATTGATCAAACAGCCTCTTTAGATAAACATCTATCTAGTCTATACTAAAGTAAAGATGATTTCCAGAATTTTCTTCTCATAAATCAGATGGTTTTAGACACAAAAAGGCACAGATTGGTACTCATTTCCCAACGTTTTTAACCTCAAGGAAAAAGGTAAAAAAAAGGATACGCATAGACAGATTGAGAAGTACATACCAGTTCACCATTACAATACACTTCGAAAGCACCAGAACTTTGCAACATGGACTGAAAGAAATTTCCTAGGAGCCAAGTTGTTGCCATAGTCCCAAATCTGTTCGCACGCAACTGATAGAACCATGGAGGTGGTACCGCAATACCCAACCTAGGAAATATTTGTTCACCAGCCATTACAAGGCCAATGACTCCAAATTGGAAAACGGGTACTACTTTGCCCAACAAACGTTTTGGAAGTGGAGGAGGATAGTTAGCAAGGACGACATGGATACCAGGAAACTGATTATCCAACATGTTTTTCATCGTCACAGCTGTCCCTCTGCCAAGAAACATGAAACTTAGATGCAGTTTGATATGTTATGACTTCAGGGGCAAACAGCTGTACAGACTAGGTGACCAATTGAACAAAGTAATGGAAAGATAAACAAAAATTACTATTCCATATCATTTCTTATCCATACAAAGGAACCACATCCATGATTAAAATCTTTACGCACCAAACATACCAAAACATGCACTTCTATGGATCCTGTATATTGGCATATATGGGAAAAGTTTTTGCATCTAAACGGGGATTCAACAAGTCACCACAAAAGGAAGTTGTACAACATCCTCTCTACAAATCAAACGAGAAGGTTATGGGGCATTCTAAAAGACCTATACAGTAAGGCTTTCCAACGTTCTCCTTTAGTTTTGGGACCTCTTTTCCATCGTGCATTTAAGACTATTACACTACTTCAAATGACGTTAAGCACTCAATCAGATGAGTTCAAATCACATTAGAGAGCCAAGAAATTATGTTCCTCGATAACTCAAAAAATTCTTGGCAGTATCATATATTTTCTTGTTGATATAAATGATCTATACAACATCTCATGACATAAGCTACAATACAAGTTCAATAGCTAGTTCAAAATCCAAACTTTAGAAAGAATGACATATTCCCCTGTCCTAATTTATATCACACACTTTCTTTTTTAAACCGTCCCAAAAAGAATGACACATTTTTATATTTAGTAAAAATTTAAACTTTAAAATGTTCATTTTAAACCTAATGAGATATTTATAGTCATACGAACATCTATGATTATTTCAGCCCACAAGTTTCAAAAGTCTACATTTTTCCTTATACTTTGTGCTAAGTCAAAGTTCATCACATAAATTGGGACGGAGGTGGTAGTAGTAACATAGAAAAGAAGGTAAAACAATATACTTATTCTAAAAACTTCCATTAATTAAGAAAACCCCATATGATGAAACAATAATAGAAACAAAACCTGTAAGAACAAGAAGAGCAGAAATCAATCGTGACAGTGTTACCAATACCAACTGCACCAATACCACCAGTTTTCTGCAAGTCAAACACCAAGAAACATATAAAAAAAGATACCCTTTTATCGAAAAGAATTAAAGAATCTAAAAAACAAACATTGAGTGATGCTCACTACCTGAGTAGGAAATTCAAGAGTCTGAGGTTGTTGGATCACTGGCGGCGGCTGGTGGTGGTGATGATGGTGGTGATCGGAATTGGGTTTTTGAGGTGGAGGAGTAAATAGTTGGAAGAGATCGGAGATGAACAGAAAAAGGGGTAAACCCACTAGAAGAAGCTGAGTTCGATCCATTGTCGCCAAATTCACACACAGAAGGGGTTATGGGGGAATGGGGATTTTTACTTCTTTCTTCCTTTGAGATATAAGGGTAATGGTCTCTTATATTTGATGTTATGTTGAAAATAGTACCTCAAGTATAAGCGTTGGGAAGTTTGGTCCTTTAAGTTTATTAAGCTAGCGATTGGCCATAGATTTTCAAATATTCTTTGCAAATATTATTTGGATGAAATTTCACCATGTGTTTGGTCATAGTATTTAGGAAACATATTTCACTTTTTTAGAAAAATATGATTTATATCCATAAGTTTTAAAAAGTATCAAAACTAATCATAAATTTGTATCACAAGTCAATTAGATCTTCGTTGCAACAAATAACAAGTGGTGTCCATGACACTGGAGCAATGTGGTAGTTTGGAGTGAGTGCAACAAACATCATTCCATACATCGTGAAGTAGACCTTTTTTACCCTGAGCCGATTGTTCATCATTTCCATCAACAACCATATCATCATTTTCATATTCATTGAATATTTCATCACTACTTTGATGTTCACATAAAAAATTATGTAATACAACGCAAACAACTACTATAGAGGGTGTTTTTGTAAAAGATAAAAGTTTGGTGTAAAATTTTAATTTTTAATTAAAAGATCCCAAATAATGAGATTTGACTCAAATACTAGAAAAAACTAGTATTTGAGAATTTGGGATATTTGCCAAATAATGGCTATGGACAAACATTATTTGCCAAATTTTTCCCCAAATATTACTTGGAAAATCTATGGCCAAAAATAAATATATTTTTTCCGTCAAATATTTAATGAACTCTGTTTGTTAGACTTGACGGAACTCGAGCCTATACCCTAGGCGTGTGTAACGTGTTATAATTTGTAACGTTTAAAATAACAAGTTTTAAGTTGACGAGGCAAATTATCACGTTTGGGGTAATAATCGTAAATGGATGATTATACAAAGGAATTTTTATATTAAGTCATTTGGAAATATTTTAGACCAAAGTCATTGGCTTAAGGGAGCCTTAGAGTAAAAATCTTAATTGGCGGATTTATTGATGAAAAGTTTTTATATAATCTTATTTATGAATTGGCTTTGAGCGAGCATATCTCCCAATATATAGTGAGTTAGAGGGATCACGACCTATCAAATCGAAGGAACGTGAGTCTAACTTCCAACACATAAAATTATTTGTCTAATCGACATCAAAGTAAGAAGTTATGACAATTTTATCGAAGAGGGTAGATCCAGATTAGAGAATCAGATCTGGTCAAAATCACTTTATAACTGCTTTTTGGTACTATTTTCATTTCAAAAAATCTCTGAGAACATCAAGGTCGTATTCCTCTCTTTTCCTTAAGGCTCCGAGCTCAAAATCAAGCGATTTCACCATCCAATTCTTCCAAAAAACAAGGCATATGCTAGGGGTGTTGTGAAGAGCAACTAACACATGTTTCCCGTATTGTTTGGTGGCGTTTGAAGTTTTTTCGAAGGAGAGAACTTGATGATTTTATAGGTTCTTGGTACTTGAAGCTTGTGTTAAGGTAAGAGTTCGAGGAACATTTTGTGATCCCTTAAGCTTGAAGTAATATATATTCAAGTTATTATTTTCTAACACTTCCTTTTTGGTGTTCAAAGATGAAAGACATAGTGAGGAATCATAACATCGAGGCAAAATGGATTATTGAAGGGTATTATTTGCTTAAGTTTTTGAAGCTAATATGGTTGAAGGATGTTAATGTAGAAATTCTTAGGCCTACTCCTGTCTCTACAGGGGTTTTAACTCGTACTCGTATTATTAACGTTACATATAAGTACAATCAAGATGGATACTGGCATCCGAGAAAGTCCTAAAACCTAACATCATTGTTCTACTTGTGGACTCATTGATGTTTCTTGTCTTGGAGCCCAAGAACTTCATTCTCCTTAACTGAAATAATAAATTTTGTCTATTATTTTAAGAGAAAACACATTAAAAAGTGAATTTCTTTCAACCCTCCGAACACCCCCTTTAGCACTTAAACTACACGGGTGTTTAAATACCCCCTTAACATCTTTGAAGTGAATTTCTTTCAACCCTTCGAACACCAGCCCAGTTGAAGGTTGGGTGTTGTTAGACATGCACGTTTTCATTCGTCCACATCGCTAAGTGTTTAAAAAATTAACTTACCCGTTACATATAACCCACCCGTTCCCAAAATAAACCTGGCCCATTTCTAAAAGAATATCCCTAAATCTCAAATCTCATTGTCATTCTAAAACTAAACCTAATATGAGTTCATTGTGAAGGGATCTTCAACACATATTGTGAATGGATTATTCAAATTTGTGGTGTTTCTCAACGAAAACAAAGTTATCAGGTTAGTAAATTTTTTTTGGATGGTTGTAGCATTTGAGTTTAGGCTTTTGCCTAAAGCTTTTTTTTTAAAAAAAACTTTTTAGTTTGACAATGGATGTGTATGTCACCTTGAGGTTTCACCATGGTGGGAAATTACAACAAAACCCTCATATTAAGTACAATGAAGGTATTGTCACTAATTGTTTTGCTGTAGATGTAGATAAATTCTCCTACTTTGAATTTGCTGATTATGTTAAAGAAATTGGCTATAATTTTTTTGGTTGTATTGTTTATATTAAACCACCTAAAGCTCGTCATGTTGTTGAAGTTAAAAGTGATAAGGGATATTATGGTTATTGTAGCTCAGTTAAAAAATGGAGATATTGTTGAACTTTATGTGATTCATTTAGTTGAAGAACCTATTGTGGTCCCCCCCCCCCCCCCCCGAACTTGGATATGTAAATGATGTGTGTGGGGAATGTAATGCCACTTTTGATAAAGAATCTAGTCAAACCTTCAAGGGTAGTGAGGTTTTAGGCCTTTGAAGAGGATGTAGAACCTCAAGAACCTGTTGTGGGTGATACATTTATTGATGTTGGGGAAGAGTTGGGTGAAGACTTGGGGTAGGAATTCTACTAGTATTGGAGAGGACTTGGGTGAAGACTTGGGTAAGATTCTGCTAGTGTTGGAGAAGACTTGGGTAAGACTTCTACTAGTGTTGGAGAAGACTTGGGTGAGACTTCTTTTGTTGTTGTTGCTGCATCTGATATTCCAATAGTTGGATTTGATTCGAAAAGTGAAACAGAAGCAAGTGAAAATGTAGATTTGTTTGGTGAATGAGAAGATGAGTATGATAGTGATGTTTATGAGGAGGCTATAACTCTTAGGAAAGAGAAAATGACTGCTAAAATTAATAAAAAGGACCCTAGATCTGAAGGAGTTAATTTAGAAAAAATGAATTGATTTGGAATATAATGAATATTTATCCAAGAAATAAACTACTTTAGAGGGTAAGATAGTTGGAGATAAGCCCTACTTTGATTCAGATGAAGCTGTTAGTTTTGAAATAGATACCGATGAAGATGTTGATGAGGAAGATGAGGTTGAATAACCTATAAAAAGAGAAAGAAAAGCAAGAAGAGCAAAAAGAAATAAAAAGAAAGTTGTCTTTGATCCTACTTGTCAGTTAATAGTTTGGGAGACTGGACTTGCTTTTGAAAGTATTAAGCAGTTTAGAGAAGCTATTACTAGATATGTAGTTCAAGAGCATGTTAAATTGGATAAATATATTAATGAAGCAACTAAGGTGATGGTAAAGTGTACAGTTGGTTGTCCATGGTTGTTGTTTGGAAGTCATGATTCATGAACATGAGATTTTGTGGTGAAGAATTATAATCCAATACATAAATGTAATGACACAAAACAAAAATAAATTGATGAATTCAAAGCACTTATCAGAAAGGTACAAGGACAAAATTATTTCTACGCTTGGCATTAGAGTTTTTTAGTTTCAAATTTTAGTGAAGAAAGATTTGGAGGTGCACGTTGGGAGGACTGTAGCAAGGAAAACTAGAAATGATGTGTTGCAACAAATTATGGGTGATCATGTGGAGGAGTTTAAAAGAATTCTAGATTATAGAGATGAGCTCTTAAGGACTAATTCAGGTATCACAGGTGGGTAAGACTTGGGAAGAATTGAAGGTGGAAGAAAAATGTTACAATCATTTAACATATGCTTTGATGCTTTGAAGAAGACATAAAAAGCTGGAGCTAGAAGATGTATATGATTTGATGGTTACTTCTTGAAAGGTATTTCTAAAGGTCAATTACTCGTGGTTGTTTGTTAAGATGGGAACAACCAAATTCTACCACTGCATGGGGAGTGGGTGAAGTTGAAAACATATTCACTTGGAGATGGTTTATCAGGCTTTTAAGAGATGATCTTGAGCTTGGACATGGATCAAAATTGACAACCATTACCGATATGCAAAAGGTATTTTTCTTCTCTTTTCATTTATTCATTAGGTATTTTATTCATTAATAATACTCATCTTGTCTAATATGTTTAAATTTTGTTGAAGGGTCTTGACAAAGCTATTCAAGATGTTCTGCAAAAAAGAATAAACACATTCTAGCCAACTGGTTCAAGAAAAGGAAAGACATTAAAAGAAGAAACTGTTTTTGGAGATGCACCAAATCTACATATGAACAAGAATTGAGAAGAAATTTGGTTCATATGAAAAAGTTAGGCAATAAAATATGTGATGACTTACTGTGGTACAATATAGAGAGGTACTCTAAGGTATACTTTAAGATATTTAGCTATAGTGTTAATAACAACATGGATGTAAGCTTCAATTCATGAATTTTGAAGCTAAGACACAAAATTATCATCATATTGGTTGAATAAATAAAGGTCAAAGTGATGAGAATAATAGGACAATTGAGGGAGTTCTTTGATACTTAGATAATTGACATATCTCCAATGGCATTAAAAGTATTGCAAGAGAACACAACAAAGTCAATGAAGTGTAACCTTGAATGGAATAATGAATTTACTTTTGAGGTTAAAGACAGTTAGGGTAATACATTTGTTGTGAATCTGAGCAATCAAACATGTAGTTGTAGATCTTGAATGCTAAAAAATATACATTTTTTGTCATGCTATAGTTGCACTTCATTTTATAAAATTAGAGTCCATTAACTATGTTGCACATTGTTATAGCAAGGAGACTTATCTCAAGATTTGTAGTTACTACATTCAACCAGTTACTAACATGAAATGTGGCCACAATCAACCAACCCTTCTGTTATACCACCTGATATAAGAAAACTACTAGGAAAGCCTAAATTGTGTAAGAGAAAGAAGCAGAATGAAAACAAGACATGAAAATTGTCCAAAAAAGATATTCAGATGACCTATAACCTTTGTCATGCAAAAGGTCACAATAAGAGGGTTTTCATTTGAATAGTTAAGCTAATGCAGGCAAAGGAAGAGGAAGATCAAAAGAGACTAGTTCAACAAGATCAAGTGTTGGTTCTTCTACAGCACCAACTCAATCACAATCAAACAGAAAGAGATGAAAAGGTTGACCAAGAAGTTCTAAAAAATAGGTAATGTTTCTGTAATAAATTTAGTTGTTATTTTACATCTTAATCACTCTAATATTTTTGGTAATGAACTTATGTTATAGGCTAGTGCTATTGATGTTGCTGGTGCCACTAGAAGAGGAATAAAGATTGATGTTGCTGCTAATGTTTCTAGTGCCACTGAAAAAGAAAGAGAAATTGGTGTTGCTGCTAATGTTTCTAGTGCCACCGGAAGAGGAAAAGGGATTGGTGTTATTGCTAATGTTTCTAGTGCCACTAGAAGAGGAACTGTTGTAGTTGTTGCTGCTGTTGATGCCACTAGAAGGGGAAGAAGAATTGGTGTAGTTGTTACCGTTGTTGTTGGTGCCATCGGAAGGGAAAGAGGGACACCTTTTAAAAGGCCTAGAATGGTTGGAATGAGAATACTACATACACAAAGTAGTTTTAAAATCCACAATGTAAGTTGTCTTAATTATTTTACACAGTTTTCAATTTAAACTTATCAAGCATCTAAGACAATATATCTCTGTGATTGTACCTTAGAATGCCTATGAACTCTTCTATATTGATTGGAAACCTTGGGCATCATAAACCAAGATCAAATTTAAAATGGAAAGGAAAGACTACTATAACTCAACATGGTCTTCAAGAGATGAGAGAAAACAAAATAATGAAAACAAGGTCCAATGCTGCTGAAGTGAATTACTCGAGTCAAACAAACTCACCAACTTTCCAGTAAATGGAGAAGAGAACGATTTCTCAATTTTGGTTGTTTTTTGAAATAATATTATGCAGTTGTAACTACATTAGTTTGATCTTGTTTGTTTTTAAACAATTATGCAGTTATGACTGCATTAGTTTGATCTGTATTTGTTTGATCTAAGTTTGTTTCTGAAACAATTATGCAATTGTGACTGCATTAGTTTTATCTATACACTTATGCCGTTATAATTGTGAACACCTAATTTTTGACGTGTTTATTTTACTCCTATAATATATATATATATATATATATATATATATATTCTTATATTTTTTTGTTTGTATTTTGGGTAGTTTGTCTTTGTTTATATTGTTTTTTTTTATTGGCCCAAATGACCTAATTTTTTATTGAATTGGGTTGATTTAGACCAAATTTTGATGGCCCAATCAATTCTGACCCGGTCCAATAGAAATGGTCAAGATTAAATCTCAACCATTCATGATTTTTTGATCCAAGGGTTCTTATGGGACCCTACCAAAAATACAAAATTCCAAAATCAATTTTTTATTGCTATTTTTTTATTTTTTCTTCTCCCCTTTGCTTCCACCAACTATCGGCCGGCTACTGCCACTGCCGCCGGCGGCCACCACCCCCTTGGCCGGAAAAATCTTTAAATTTTTACCACTTCTTCCTTTCATCCTCCTCTACACAAATCCGCAAACCATTCATTCCTATTCATAGCTAAACTCCGTAGATCTAAGAAAAACCAAACATAAATCTTCACCTTTTTCTTTAGATTTACGAAGTTTCGGTCATCCCCGTCCTATATCCTTTACATAAAAGTGTAGAGCTCTTCAAGGGCTATCCTTTGATGTAAAGTTTATGTCCAAAATCCGTCAAAAAAATTCCGGCGGAATTTTCCGGCGACCTCCAATCGTTCGAAAATTTATGTCAACCATTTCCCCCTCTCATCCTCTATCCAAATCCGTCATTATCACATTTTTTAAACCATATAAGTTGTTTTGATGCCGGATTTGTATTGTTTTGTTAGTGTTCTTCAAGTTCATGTTTAAGTTGTTGCTTGAGTTTTATTTTTTTTTATTTTTTTATTATTACTTTTTTAATTTCGGTTTTATTTCTTATTTTTATTTTTCTGCCTTATTTGTTGTGTTTGATCTTCAAAATAGTTTACATGTTTAGATTTTGTGTTAGTGGACTATTTTGTTCTGATTTTTGGGTCTTGATCAATTTTGGGCCTATTTTAAAATTTTCAGATGGTTCATTTAGCTATTATTCAATTAAGGGAAAACTACATAAATCCCACTAGTTTAGGACCTAATTACTAGAATTCAAGATAGTTTCGATAATTACATCCTATACCATATTTTGTCAGTCAGATACATGTATCATTACTCGCGAGATACATGTATCATTACTCGCGAGATACATGTATCCAACGGTTTGAATCAAAGAGATACATATTTTAATAATATTGAATAACCTATTTCCTTAAATAAATGAGTAATTTAGGCTTAATTAATAATTCTAACTGATTTGCAGATTCATTAACATATTAAATCTAACAAATCATCCTAAAATAACGAAATCCTAAAACCACAAGAGTTCTCTAATTGAAAACTTCATCTTCTTGGCAACAGGTTTGAAAATTGTGGACTACCATGGGTGATGAGAGCAAGCTTGATCTTTTCTTAATCTCAAATGCTAGAAGAGATATTCTTGAATCTCAGAGTTAGGCTCAGTGCCTTTGAAATTCGTTTTTGAATTTCTGTGATTGAAAGGAACAGGAGAGAAAAGTCTAGTGGACAAAGATGGGATCATTTTTTTCATTTCTCCAGATTTATCTCGATGTGTATCTAAGCTTTTCACTTTCTTCTTTCTTTTGTTTTTGTTTTAGCTTCTTTTTTTGTTGGTTAGTTTATTTCTTTTTGGATTCTTTTGCACTTATTTCAGATACATTAACTGTCTGATTTTATTTTTTTCTCTGTAATATGAGCTTTGATTAGTATTAGATACAGTTTGTTTATGTATGGAACGTTTTTTTTATCCGATGATACTGATAGATACATGATAGTAAACAACTATTTAATATTTCAAATACACTATATACCTTGTTAGATATGGTGTTGATTATCGTTTCTAAGTTTTATTTATAGTAAGATACATTTTGTTTATGTCAGATACACATTTATTTTTGTTGTTCATATACATGTGAAGGGTAGTAGCTCGTATAATTGGTGTGAACTGTCAGATACATCGTTAATTCTCTAATTAGTTGATATGAATTTTAAGTTAGATACATTTTTATTCATTATTTTTTGCTAAGAAAATATATTTTTTGACAGTTTCAGATACATTATTTATCGTATTAGATACATGTATATTAAACACTGTAAAATACATATAACAACATGCTTAGATACATGAAACAATCAAATCAAATACGCAGCACTGCCATGTAAAGATGTCTTGACTGAAACATATTAAATATATGAAATAAAAACTAAGATACATAAAATGAATTATATGACCAATACATTGCAACTAAAATAATACATTAGGGGCGTGCGGTGGGGGTGGGAGTGGGGAATTGGGGAAAGACGATTTATGGAGAAGGTTGAGGGAGGGGCTTGATGAGAGAGAAAGGTATTTGAACTATTAATTTTGATTTTTGAATGTAAAGATAGTTCTAATTTTAAGGGTTTTAGTGTATCTAATTATATCTTTTAAAATATATGGTATAAAATATTAAAAGTGGCAATATAAATTGTTTTAAAGTAGAGATAATATTAGTATATATGGTATGGATATATGTCTAATTAGGTAGTTTTCCCTTCAATTAATGAGTAAAAGAAATGGGTCATCCAAAATGACATTTTTGGGCCTATTCTAAATTTTCAGATGACCCATTTAGCTATTATTCAATTAATGAATAAAAGAAATGGTCATCTAAAAGGGCAATGTAGTCTTTTAATTAATTTTATCTTGAAAAAAGAAAAAGAAAAAGAAAAAAGAAAAAAAAGAAATTTCATTGGTCATCTTGGATGGCACCTTGGGAAAACAAAGAGTCCAATGCATGCATTGACTTTTAAGTTTTCAAGAAGAGTGGGGGGTTTAATGCTCCACACCGATTTAAACCCCATTCTTCTTTCATTTCGCGGGAAAAGAAAAAAAAAAGAGAAAGAACAAGAACAGAAAATTAGAAGAGGAAAAATCATTACTTCTAAAAAAATATATATATAAAAAATAAAAAAAAATAAAAAAAAAAAAATAAATAAATAAAATAAAATAAAATAAAATAAAATATATATATATATATATATTTCATCTTGGGTGGTCTTTTGGGAGGGGAATTGAGTTTTGCTTTCATCATTGTTTTGTCATCATCTCTCTAGGTATATTTCTTTCCTTACACTTTGCAATATAACTTCAAACATAATGAAGCATGTTTATATTTTTTATTTAATTATTATGTTTAGTTTATTTGAATTAGTTAAATATGTTATGATACTTAATATGATTATGTTTCATTGTTATTGTATATTTGTGTTTTATTATTAAACTAAGTGTTAATTCTATCTTTATCATTATGAAACGATACATAACTTTATTAGAATTAGTTAAATTATATCTTGTTGTTATTATATATTTGTGTTTTATTATTAAACTAGGTGTGAATTTTATATTTATCATTATGAAGTTGATGCATAACCCATGCTTTTTTTTCTTTTTGCTAAAAAAAAACAACAATCTCAAAGGCTTTTTTTTTAATTTTTAGTTTCTGGTCATTCTAAGAAAAAAAAAAAAGAGGTTGTTTTAAAAATAAAAAAAAATAAAAAAAACTAAATGTGGTCATTTTTGCAAAAAGTGTAAATCTGGCCATTTTTGCAAAAAATGTAAATCTGGTCATTTTCGCAAAAATAATGTAAATTTGATCATTTCATAAATTCAGTTTTTTTTCTCTTAAATAAATATAAAATGGTTATTGAAACGAAATATAAAACCGGCCACTTCAATTAGTAACTTAACTATTAGATAAAATAGGCTATTTTTGCAATTTTCTTTCAAAAGAAAACATATGACCATTTTATGAAAAATCAAAAAATTTATTAAAGTGGTCGTTTTCTGAAATTATATCAATATAATTTTTTTTTTAGTATATCACTAGTTTTAAAAGGGGCCTAGTCATTATTTTTTTTAAAAAAAAAGAATATATACTTTTTTTTCTTTTGTTGTTATCATCAAGTAGTGACACTTACTATATATTTATTTGTTTTTTCTAAAAAAAATCTTTGTTCAAGTCTATATGTTGTAACAAGTTCTTTTTTTTCATTTTTTTTTTTCTCATTGTTAAATAAAATTTGAGTCATGAATGATGAATCTTCTTTTTTAGAAAAATAAAATAAACTTTAAATACCACCATGTGTTCGGTTATGATCCTTGATATGTATTCTTTCTAAAAAAATGATCTTGTGTGCGGTTACGCTCCTATGTCAATCATTTTTTTATTAAAAAAAAATTAGTAACTAACACAAATTTATTCTTTTATCCAAAAATTATTTTAGCCAAACCTGAGTTGATAAAACGACTGTGCTAGAACCACGATACTCGTGGGGTGCCTCACACCTTCCCTCCGGTCAATAAAATTTCTTACCCAATCTTTGTTTTCGTCGACTAAAATAAAAAGATTTTTTTTTCTTTTATTAAAAAATTAGGAATTACTAGGTGACTTGGAACACCTAAAAAATTCATTTTCAAGTGGCGATTTTTTTTTAAAAAAATCAATTTTTTCTTCAGTTTTATTTTTATTTTTAAAAAAACCCGTCATAACCATAATTATTGTAAAAAGAGAAGTGGTGTGACAGATCTGGCGACTCTGCTGGGGAACTTTCTTTAGAATTCGAGTTTTGTACATTAACTATATTTGGCTATTTTGAATATTTGGATCATTTTTACTTTTTTTGTTGACTAATTGCGTTATTTCAATGATTCATTGTTTTGATATTGTGTAATTGTATATAAATTGCATCCTCTCGCACACCCTTTGAATTTCTAGAATTTTATTATACACTGTGTGTGCAGATACGCTCCACGGGATTTCTGTCTAGGATGAGCCACTGTGCGGTTACGCTCCTGGTTTTAGGTTTGTCACACATGCTAGGCTGGGTTGGACCACCAGTTAAGCCGGAATAGCTCTGCTACCGGTACGCTGACCCTCCCCGACTCGAGTTGTCCACTCGAGTAAGCCAGTCGAGACACCTTCAAAAAAAAAAGTGCTAAACCTAGCAAAAACTATCTCTGGTAGGCTACGTTTATTTGTATCATTTGCATTTGACCTAGAATATCTAAGATATGTGCCCACTCTAGACCAACATGTTCATTTTATGTGTTACATGAGAATAATTTGTTCAGAAGGCCTTTATATTGTTGACAAGCTTTATAATAGCTTTGTCTTTCAATTTTTTATTTTATTTTAAAAAATAATAATAATAATAAAAGAGGTTGAAATAAAAGAGTCTTTCAAGTGTGAGTTTTTTTTATGAACTACGCATACCTGAATCGCACTAAAATGAGATACGTAGGCATCCCTTTTCGAGTTTGGTGTTTGTAAAAAGAGGTATTTTGTTTTTTTTTTAAAATAATTTTTTGTTTACTCTTCTTTCCTCCCTCGGTTAGAGTTTGTCATAAAACATTAATTGGACTCTATTCAAAGGTACAAATGGCACCTCCGACAAAAGGACAGGATTCCAAAGGGCCTAGAAGTAAAGAAATTCCAGAGTTCATGATCATTGACACAATACCCAAGAATTTATGGCGATGGTGGACAGACATGGGGAGTCATGAGCAAAGGAGAGTAAAAGAACATTTGGGACATCTAGTGCATCTAATGGAGATTGACCCTAGAAAGGATATGATCGAGGCATTGATTCCTTTCTGGGATTCAAAAAATAATGTATTTCGATTTTCTGACTTCGAGATGACACCAACTCTGGAAGAAATCGCCAGCTTCATGGGGAAGGGGTCCAAAGTTTGGGGTGCTGATCTCCGCAACAAAAACCTATTATTCCAAAGAACGTTGATGCCAAAAAGTTCCTAGAACTTCTCAAGATCAATCAAGTAAAAAAGGAGAGTTTGAAAAAGGGGTGGGTTTCATTGGACTTTCTATACGAGAGGTATGGCCAAAAGGATGGATTTAAAAACTATCGAAACCAATTTAGCAACCAAGGGGGTGAAGAGGCTTGGAAGGCGAATGGATGTTTTGCCTTCATGGTCGCGTTTTTTGGGGCTCATTGTTTTCCCCAAACGGGACCAAACATATTGATATTCGTCTGGTTGGGGTGGTGAAGGCGTTGACCACAATGGAGAGTCCTACTATTATTCCTATGATCATGGCAGATATGTTCCGTGCATTGACTAAATGCATAAATGGGGAAATGTACTTTGAAGGCTGCAACATTTTGTTGCAAATATGGTTTTTGGAGCATCTTTATCACCATGATCGTGCACCCAGGTTCACTCCAGACTGGTGTAATTATGTTTCCTCCCATAAGGAAAGAGAAGAAAAAATTGATTTTCCAAAAGGAATTATAGCGTGTGAAGAGAAATTTTCGGTGATCACGTCTGATGAAATAGTGTGGAATTATTATTGGTTCCCAGTTAAGGATGTCATATGCATGTCTAGTGGTATCTCTTTTCTTGTGTTGATTGGGTTTAGAGGTGTTCAACCCTATGCCCCACTTCGAGTTATGCGTCAGCTGGCTAGAGTACAAGAAATTCCACCAAATGATGATATGAGTAGATTTGTATTTGACACCCCGCCAGGTTTTGCCTTTGATAGCACTGATATTCTAAAGATCTGGTTTGGAAGTATAATTTCTGAGCTAAGTGAAATGGTGGTAGAGCAAGATAAGGGAAAAGTGGTGTCTGGGTACATATCATGGTTTTGTGATCCAACAACATTTGATGACATTCCCGAAGGATCCAGCAGAAAAATAAAAGACTACCACATTATAAGATAGTTGGAAAAAGAGTTGGAGAAGGCCAAAACCACCATTGCCCGACAAGAAGTTCAAGTCCAAAGAGGAAGAAATATTCAGTTGGAGTTACAAGATACGGAATGGGAATAGAAACATGCGGAGGGGAAATTAGCCCGTCTAGAGGAAGAGTTGGATAGTAGAATTCACTTGGCCCGACAAATAAAAAAGGAGCAGAGTTTTGAAATTTCTCAATTGAAGAGGGACTTAGTGGCATCTGAAGAGGTCGTGAACTACCAAAGGGGAGAACTTAAGCGGCGGAAGGAGAAATTTGAGAAAGAAAGGTCATGTTGGATGCATTTACATGATCAACTTAAAGCAGAGTTAGAAGACCATAAAAGAAGAATCAGTCAGTGTGTCGATATCGAAGAGGGGCAAAGGCAACTGATCATTGAGAGAGCAACACTTCGCCATCAACTTGAAGCAGCAGAGAAGCGAGAGGCCCTCTTAAGGAACAATCTTGGTGATCATCAGGTTTGGTTGAATTACTGCTATGAAAATATGAGAAAGGCTAGGCGTCAAGTTCATCAGCTGGGCGGAACAAACCTTCTATGTTATTAAAAATCATCGTCGCATGAATGATCCAGCAGTGGCTGAGCAAGCACGGGCCATTGTTCCCCATCTGCTGAAGGTGTTGTTGAATCTGTATGTGACATTGGGAGGACAAAGAAAGCCCAAGGAAGATGATAAAGATTGAAGAAGAGTTTAGTTGTTTAGTTTGTTTATTTGTTTTATCTTGTTTTGTTTAAGACTCAGTGTTTCAATTTAAAGTTCGGTGTTCAAATAGATCATGTTAATCATGGTTGTGTTTAAGCCCATTGATTTTGCTTAATTTTTTTTGAAATGAATGAAAGGGTTGGATTTTTCTTATCTAAATTAATGTTGTTGAGTTGTCTAAATTTCTGAACTACGTAATGATCTGATTCATGCGGCGACATGATACGTAGGCAACCTCCAAAGGGTTCGATCAAAACTTTTTTAAAAAAATAATAAAAATATAAAAAAAAATGGAAGACAATGAGCGAAGCAAAACTGGGATGAGACAATAGCCTTTTGAACTCATGTTATTATGTGATTAACAAATGTGTGAATGATGTCTAACCCCTAACAAGTTTGTTCATTTCTCATCTCTCTAGTAAGCTTTCGGTGGTTGGTTTGTGGTAAACTGGCAGAACACCCGTACTTTACCAGGTCTAAGGTAAGAGCGTCAATGACAAGTAATACTGAAACTGTGGTGAACCCAGTGGATACTCCAGTTGATCCAACGACAAGAGAGTCAACAACTATTGAAGAAAATCGGACATTGAGACATGTTATGGCACAATTGTTGAAAGCCTGGGCCAATAGCCAAGAACCACCAACGTCTATCCCCGATTTTCCTGAGATCACTAGTATCTGATCTTCATCTTCTCAGGTCCCGATATCATATCCTTTCTTTCCTCCGGGGTATGGACCATTTGATAATTGTGGGGCCGGACCATCAACAATACGCCCTCAAGGCATGCCATTCAGGAATAATCCCACTGTCGCGACAGCTGCACCGGTCTATACTCTCCCACAACTAACTGTGACGCAGAGAGCACCTCAAGAAGGACAATTCATCGTCCATCCAGAGCAATACTATACTCCTGGGATAGCATTCGGGGGCCCTAATTCTGTACAATTCGGCTCCCCTATTAATGTTGTGAGGCCCCTTCAAATCTCAAAGCAAGAGGAAATGTTGAAGAAAATGAAAAGCATCGAGCAACACATGAAAAGTATGCAAGGGATAGGAGGGCACAAAAGTGTCGCATTCAAAGACTTGTGTATGTTCCCAAATGTCCACTTGCCACCTGGATTCAAAACCCCTAAATTTGATAAGTATGACGGGCACGGTGATCAACTTAGAGGTGCAGGGGGTAAAGAGGAACTGCTCATGGCTTATTTGGGTGAGAGTCTGACTGGTGTTGCCTCAGAATGGTTTATAGACCAAGAGATCTCCCACTGGCACATCTGGGATGATATGGCTCAAGATTTTGTTAGATAATTTCAGTACAATGTCGACATTATGCCAGATCGCAATTACACTCTCTAATATGAGAAAAAAACCAAATGAAAGCTTCAGAGAGTAAGCTATCAAATGGAGGGAACAAGCAGCCCGGGTCAAACCACCTTTAGATGAGCAAGAATTGGTTGATATTTTCATAGAGCCTCAAGATCCTGACTATTTCCACCACCTGACAGCTGCAATGGGAAGACCGTTTCACACAACAATCAAAATTGGAGAAATGGTTTAGAGTGGTCTAAAAACAGGAAGGATCGTGAGCCAGGCAGCAATCAAAGCTACCACACATGCCATTCAAGGTGGTTCAGGTAGTTTTAGGAATCGTAAAAGAAAAGAGAAAGTTTCTTCGCTAGCATCAGGGTCAAGGGGTGCTCAAAGGAATTCTGATTGTCCTTACCCACCACTTCAGGATAATCTAGCTATCCTCCACATTACTACCCTTATGTCCCTCAATATCCAGTATCTCCATCTCCATACACGGTCTTCAATGCTCAATCATATGTGCATTCTCCCAATCGCCCACATTTTTGGGCCCCAACTCAAGGAAACCTTCACCCACAACGACCACCCTATCAGGTCCCTTACAACGCTCCTCCTATGCAAAATTATGCTCAAGAGCAAGGACAGAAAAGGAAATTCACTCTATTGGGAGAGTCATACTCCAGCTTGTTTCAAAAGTTAAGAATGATAGAAGTGATTGGGTCTATCCCACCACATCGTCTGAATCCAACTGCTCCAGGTTTCCAAGCCAATGAAAGATGTGAGTATCATTAGGGTCCCCAGGACACAGCACTGATAATTGTTGGACCTTGAAGGGGGCAATAGAGAAGCTAATCGATCATGGAGTGGTCGTTGTGACAGATGATCAAAACACTCCCAATGTGACTAGTAACCCACTTCCAGCTCAAAACAATTTAGTGGGTATGATCTGCGATGATCAAAAGTACAAACTCCTTGGAAAAATGGGAAAGTTGTTTAGGAAGATAGGAGAGGAAAACAAGCTGATAAAGAGTTTAGAACCAGTTGCATCTTTAAGTGTGGAAGGTGTCAACCTTGATACCAAAGTTTTATGTGTCCCGGGGGTTTCGAAGGGATTGAAGTCGAGCAAGTATGCCGAAGTTGTATGTATTAAAGGGTTTTTCATTAACACAACAGGACCAAGCTTGACAAAGTTGAAAGGACCTATCTTTGTTAAGCCCGTCCAACAGCTTTCGGTAATTGATTCAAAGGTTGTCCCTTGGAACTATAACAAAATCGTTGTGGTTTACCGAGGAAAGGAGATTATTGAAGAGGTTGATGAAGCAGGAGGGCTGACACGCTCTGGAAGATGTTATTCTCCAGAAGAATTAAGAAAAGGGAAGATGACTCAAAACATCCAAGTACCACTGAAGAAAGCAGTTACTGAGGAAGAATCAGAAGAGTTTCTAAAAAATATTAAGGTTCCAGATTACTCTATTGTGGAACAATTGAAGAAAACCCCGGAACAAATTTCATTGTTGTCTTCACTTTTGCACTCAGAAAAACATCGTCGTGTGTTGAATAAGATTTTGAATGAAGCACATGTATCGAAAGAGACCACGATAAATCAGTTAGAGAAAATGGCCAAGCGCATCTTTGAGTCAAACACCATCACTTTCACTGATGATGAGTTGCCCACAGAGGGAGCTGGACACAACAGAGCATTGCTTCTTACAGTGAAATGTGAAGGGTACTATGTAAAGAGGGTCATGATAGATGGGGGATCTAGGATAGACATATGTCCTCTCTCTACGCTGCAAAATTTGAAAATTAGCCTTGACAGAATTCGCCCCAGCAATATATTTGTTCGAGCTTATGACGGCTCAAGGCGGGATACCATTGGTGAAATCAAGTTAAACATGACAATTGGACCGGTGGACTTTATGATTGTGTTCCAGGTAATAGACATGGACACATCTTATAATTTTCTATTGGGAATGCCATGGATCCACACGGCTCAGGCAGTCCCATCAACTCTGCATCAAGTTGTTAAGTTTGAACACAATCATCAGGAAATCATTGTGCATGGGGAAGATGATTTGCCTATTTACAGAGATCCCTACATTCCATACATTGAGGCAAAAGAAGGATGTGATTCCATTGTTTACCAGTCTTTTGAGGCCGTATCAGTCGATCGTTTTAGAGAAGGAGACCCCATTATCCAACCATGTCTCTTTTCTTCCTCTTCAATGGTAGCAACCACAATGCTCAAATATGGTTATCAACCTGGTAAAGGTTTGGGACTATGTTCACAAGGAATTGTGGATCCCATTACTCTTTTAGGGAACCAAGGCACCTCTGGCTTCGGATACAAACTAAACAAGAGAAATGGAGATGAGACTAAGAACCACAAAAGGACTGATTGGGCGTTGCCACAACCAATTCCCCATATTTATCATTCCTTTATCAAGCCTCAGGGTCCAGAAATGGAAGCTTCCTTTACTCATGAAGACATTGAACAAGTTATTCAGGATCTCAGTCAGTTGTTTTGTGAAGTAAACATGGTCCAAGTTGGTGAAGGTACAAGTCATGCCGATGTGCAGCTCGTGGGCTCAGGTTTTGAGTTAAACAATTGGGAAGCCACTCATTTCCCCATAAGGAAGGAGTCTTGGTAGTTTGTTTTGCTACTCTTTTGTATTTTGTTGTTGTTAGGGTTGTGATCCGAATATTTGAAAGTGTTTTGTTTTAATGTCAACCCTTCTATCCTTTTTTTAATTTCAATGAAATAAAATTCCAGTTTCATAGTAAAATTTAGTCTTTTCCCTTCCCTGATTCTTATTCTTCATTTTTCAGTTCTGTAAATGCCGGCTTTGATAACATGACATGCATGCGGAATTCACTCCCAGATCTCAAAGAGTTGTTTATTCTTGAATCTCCGAGTCGAGAGGTTGAATATGATGAAGAAGAGGCTTTTAGGGAAATTAATAGGGAATTGGAACAATTTGAGCACAAACCTAAGCTTAATCTTAGTGAAACTGATGCCATCAATTTGGGAAGTAATGAGGAAGTCAAAGAAATAAAAATAAGTCTTCATGTCAAGAAGGAAATTAGGGATGCCATAATACAACTTTTGTTTGAATACAAAGATGTGTTTGCTTGGTCCTATGATGACATGACAGGTTTGAGTGTTGATTTAGTGGTCCATAAGTTGCCCAATCATCCTGATTTTCCACTCGTCCAACAAAAAAGAAGAAAATTCAAACCGAACGTGAGTGAAAAAATCAAGGAAGAAATCATGAAGCAACTAAATGCAAATGTGATCCAAACCATTCGTTCCACTACTTGGTTGGCAAATGTTGTTCCTGTGCCGAAAAAGGATGGAAAGACAAGAGTTTGTGTTGACTATCGGGATTTGAACAAAGCTAGTCCAAAAGACAATTTTCCCTTGCCTAATATCCACATTCTAGTGGATAATTGTGCCAGACACGAAATTCAATCATTTGTGGACTGTTATGCGGGGTATCATCAAATCTTGATGGACGAAAAGGATGCTGAGAAAACTGTTTTCACCACTCCATGGGGGACTTATTGCTATAGGGTCATGTCATTCGGTCTTAAAAATGCTGGGGCAACTTACATGAGGGCTATGACCAACATGTTTCATGATATGATGCATAAAGAAATTGAAGTATACGTCGATGATGTAATCATCAAGTCTAAAACACAAGCTGACCATGTGCAAGATCTGAGAAAATTCTTCGAAAGAGTGCGAAGATATGATCTCAAGCTTAATCTAGTGAAATGTGCATTTGGAGTTCCATCTGGAAAACTTCTGGGTTTTATTGTCAGTAGAAGAGGAATTGAATTGGATCCTTCCAAAATAAAAGTCATTCGAGATTTGCCACCCCCGAAAAATAAGAACGAAGTCATGAGTCTACTTGGGAGGTTGAACTACATTAGTAGGTTTATTGCTCAACTCACAACCACTTGTGAGCCCATTTTCAGACTTTTGAAAAAGGATGCTGCTGTCAGATAGACGGAGGATTGTCAACAAGCTTTTGAAAAAATCAAGGAATATTTGTCCAAACCTCCCATATTGGTCCCGCCTGAACTTGATAGGCCTCTCTTTCTATATCTTTCAGTGACAGATAATTCCTTTGTGTGCGTTCTCGGTCAACACGATTCCACAGGCAGGAAGTAGCAAGCTATCTACTACTTAAGCAAGAAATTCACTAGTTATGAGGTCAAGTACACTCTCTTGGAAAGGACATGTTGCGCCCTAACTTGGATAGCTCAAAAGTTAAGGCATTACCTTTTGTCCTACACAACTTACCTCATATCTAGGATGGATCCTTTGAAGTACATCTTTCAGAAGTCACTGCCAACTGGCAGGCTTGCGAAATGGCAAATCTTGCTCACTGAATTTGACATTATATATGTCACTCAAACTGCAATGAAAGCTCAAGCTCTGGCAGACCACTTGGCAGAGAATCCAGTCGATGGCAACTACGAACCACTGGATACATATTTTCCAGATGAAGAGATTAACTCAGTTGAAGAAGTAGATCCAGATGAAAACCAAGCCTGGCTATTATACTTTGATGGAGCAATCAACAAAAAAGGCACAGGGATTGGGGCAATTCTCATATCGCCCACAGGACAGCATTACCCTGCAACAGCTCGACTTCGTTTCTTCTGTACAAATAAAACAACAGAGTATGAAGCTTGCATCATGGGTCTAAATATGGCAATAGATTTGGGTGTGCAAGAATTGATTGTGTTGGGAGATTCTGATTTGCTTATTAGGCAAGCTCAGGGCGAATGAAAGACTCGAGACCTCAAGCTTCTTCCCTACAAACAATGTGTGAAAGATCTTAGCAAAAGGTTTAGGTCCATCGAGTTTAGATACATCCCCAGATTTTATAATGAATTGGCAGATGCCTTGGCTACTTTGGCCTCAATGCTTCCATATCCTGGAAACACTTGTATTACTCCCTTGGAGATTCAACTTCGGGACCAACATGGCTATTGTAACACTGTGGAAGAAGAATCAGATGGTGAGCCGTGGTACCTAGACATCAGAAATTTCTTGCAAACAGGGAAATGTCCCGAACATCCCAATAGAAGCCAAAAAAGAACTATTAGACGTTTGGCTAGTGGTTTCTTTTTTAGCGGGGAAATTTTATATAAACGCACCCCGGATCTGAACTTATTTAGATGTGTGGATGTTGAAGAAGCCGAGAAGATCATGAATGAAGTACATGTTGGGGTATGTGGACCACGCATGAATGGATATGTCCTTGTGAAAAAGATACTCCGAACAGGATATTACTGGCTTACCATGGAACGGGATTGCTTTCACTTTGTGAAAAAATGTCATCAATGTCAAATTCATGGTGATCTCATTCATTCACCTCCTTCAGAGTTGCACCCCATGGCCGCTCATTGTCCCTTTGTTGCATGGGGAATGGATGTCATCGGACCAATTGAGCCAAAAGCTTCTAATGGACATCGATTTATTTTGGTCGCAATTGATTACTTTACTAAATGGGTAGAGACAATCACTTTCAAGATAGTCACTAAGAAGGCAGTCGTGGATTTTGTCCATTCAAACATCATTTGTCGTTTTGGTATCCCAAGAACTATCATCACGGATAATGCTGCAAACCTTAATAGCAATTTGATGAAGGAGGTATGTGAGCAATTCAAAATTGTGCATCACAATTCTACTCCATACCGACCAAAGGCCAACGGAGCTGTGGAGGCAGCCAACAAGAATATCAAAAAGATTCTCAGGAAAATGGTTCAAGGCACTAGACAATGGCATGAGAAGCTGCCTTTTGCACTTTTAGGATATCGCACAACAGTGTGCACCTCGATTGGTGCAACTTCTTATTTGCTGGTGTATGGGACTGAGGCTGTGATACCAGCGGAAGTTGAAATTCCATCTCTTCGAATTATTGTCGAGGCTGAAATTGAAGATACTGAATGGGTCAAAACCCGACTAGAGCAGCTCACATTAATAGATGAGAAGCGATTGACGGCCGTCTGTTTTGGCCAGCTTTATCAGCAAAAGATGGCTCGTGCATATAACAAAAAGGTGCACCCAAGACACTTTGAAGTAGGTCAACTGGTCTTAAAGCGCATTCTCCCGCACCAAGAAGAGGCTAAGGGAAAGTTTGCCCCAAATTGGTAAGGTCCATATCTTATCAAGGAAGTGTTGTCCAAAGGAGCCTTACACTATACTGATGTGAAGGGAAAAATCACAAGCATAATTGTTAATACGGGCGCAGTCAAAAGATACATCTAATGCGTTCTAAGATACTGTGACAAGTTTGTGGCTGAGAGAACAAAGGCATCTCTTAAAAAAAAAAAAAAAAAACCTCTTTTTGAAAATTTGAACTACGTTTGACCTGATTTCGAATGGATACGTAGGCAACCCTTTGGGGTTCGGTCATACCAAGAAAAAAAAAATAATCAACATTCCAATATCTATAGAAAACTGGGGCATTTTTTTTTCTTTTTTGATAGAATAGAGTCAAATTGATTTTGTTTTTGATTTTATTCTAGCAACCAACATTTTGATCAACTCTGAGAACGATAAATTCAATGTGTCTTGCACGGACAATTGATCATCAAGGATAACTTTGTCGGAAAAAAAAAAGAGAAAGTCTTATCGGTGAAAACCTTTATAGGCACCATAAGATGACAATAGAGAAAATCTTATCGGTGAAAACCCTTGCAGGGCACCTTAAGATAAAAGAAGAGAACATCATGAAAATGACTAGTTGGGAGAAATCTGCAAAGAACACCATTTCTTGATACCTCTACATGAAGAATACATAGATCAGTTAATGGTTCAGATTTTGAGAATTAGACAACTCAAGCGGATTCGGGGTCAAGTCCAAAGTGCATGTCAAGGTTCACTCAAAGTTGACATATGCCTTCAGATAAGTTCTCTTCCTCATTTTTCTTCAAAAGAAATGCCCTTCCTTAAGTTTATAGTCTTTCTTGATCCAAATATTTTTTTCACACTCTTAAATCTGATATTTTTCAAGTCTTTTCGGTATAATCTCTTGACAAATAAGGTAAAAGATTGCAAAACTTACTACGGGTTCCCAAGAGTAAAGTTAAGTATCCGAGTTGACATGCCTCAAGCAAGGACCAAAAACGCCTCAAATCTTCACTGAAAACTCGTGAAGGAACACGATATATTCTCTTAAGTCATGAAAAATTTATCCTTTGGAACATCAGTCGCACCATGATATTTGGTAGTACCAAAAAGATCAACTCCCCCTGAATCAACAAAGAGGAAGCTTTAAAGGTTGTTCAACCGAGAATTTTGAGTAGAATTGGAGAAACTGGTCAGGAATATGGTCAAGTCATCGGAGCATCAAGGCCACAAACCAACTGCCGTTTTAAACTAACAATTTTCTCTTTCTTTTGCTCAACACAGGAACAAAAGAAAATGCGGGATTACAAGTAAAAAACGAAACATCACAAAAAGGAAGTTATCCAAAGTCTTCACATGTTTGTTGTTTCATCTCATGTTATTTGCATTTTTACCTCTCAATTCGAGAGCTTCGGGCAATACGCACCACTCTAAATTTTGTGCAATACGCACACATCCCTTATTTATGTGCAATACGCACCATCATTTTCATGTGCAATACGCACCAGTCTGAATTTCGTGCAATACGCACCAATCTGAATTCTGTGCAAATACGCACTCGTCCTTTATTCACATGCGAAACATACCAGTCTTTCTTTCATGAGCAAGACGTACCAATCCAAATCACATGCAATACACATCGATATTGCATTCATGTGCAAAGCACACTAGTCTTCTTTCATGTGCAATACGCACCAGTCTTTATTCACATGTAATACGCATTAATTTTCTATTCATGGGCAATATGAACCATATGCATATCCTGGGCAATATGCACCAGCATTCATGGGTTATACACACCATATTCACATTTTTGGGGATATACCCAATCTTAGGACAATCCACAAAGACAATACATCTTATTTGAAACTGTCAGGGCAACACACCCCGCTTCTCCTTTTCTTTCTAAGGTTATACGTCCTAGTTTAAGATTCTCATTTTTTTCTTCCCTAACAGAAACATATCCTTTTTGGGTTCTTCATTTTGTGATCTTGAGTTTTGAGTTTCAGCCGCCAACTCAAGTTAAAACATGCACCTCAGAATGATCCGCAAGCCGCCAAGAGAGCATGAAGATCAATATCAAAGATAACGCACACAACAAGTCCAAGATCAAGACGAGACCCTAAGAAAAAATATCAAGTAGGGATCTTGTAACTCTTATAATGTAGAGAGGCATAGTTCTCTAGCTCTCTTCTTTGTAATTATAAACAGTAGATGATGACAAGCAATGTGAAGCAATCTTTTGACCGCAATTTCTGATAGTTTCAGCTATCAAAGTTTCTCAAACTACACTAACTTGTTTTCCTTTTAATCAAGGAAATGTAGGCAACCTCTAAAGCAAGGTTCGGTCATATTTTTCAAAATGGTTTCAACGGAGTTTGCACAGTCAAAAATTAGTCACTTCGTTAACTTTCTTCGCTTGAAAACTCTTCATGTTTCCAAGCAAAGAGGGGCATGCTGTGAACACCTGATTTTTGACGTGTTTATTTTACTCCTATAATATATATATATATATATATATATATATTCTTATATTTTTTGTTTTGTATTTTGGGTAGTTTGTCTATATTTATATTGTTTTTTTATTGGCCCAAATGACCCAATTTTTTATTGAATTGGGTTGATTTAGACCAAATTCTGATGACCCAATCAATTCTGACCCGGTCCAATAGAAGTGGTCAAGATTAAATCTTAACCATCCATGATATTTTGATCCAAGGGTTCTTATGGGACCCTACCAAAAAAACAAAATCCCAAAATCAATTTTTTATTGCCATTTTTTTATTTTTTCTTCTCCCCTTTGCTTCCACCAACCGCCGGCCGGCTACCGCCACCACCCCCTTGGCCGGAAAAATCTTTAAATTTTTACCACTTCTTCCTTTCATCCTCCTCTACACAAATTCACAAACCATTCATTCATATTCATAGCCAAACTCCGTAGATCTAAGAAAAATCAAACATAAATCTTCACCTTTTTCGTTAGATTTACGAAGTTTCGGCCATCCCCATCCTATATCCTTTACATAAAAGTGTAGAGCTCTTCAAGGGTTATCCTTTGATGTAAAGTTTATGTCCAAAATCCGTCAAAAAAATTCCAGCGAAATTTTCTGGCGACCTCCAATCGTCCAAAAATTTATGTCAGCCATTTCCCCCTCTCATCCTCTATCCAAATCCATCATTATCACATTTTTTAAACCATATAAGTTGTTTTGATGCCGGATTTGTATTGTTTTGTTAGTGTTCTTCAAGTTCATGTTTAAGTTGTTGCTTGAGTTTTTATTTTTTAATTTTTTATTTTTTATTTTTTTTTAATTTCGGTTTTATTTCTTATTTTTATTTTTCTGCCTTATTTGTTGTGTTTGATCTTCAAAATAGTTTACATGTTTAGATTTTGTGTTAGTGGACTATTTTGTTCTGATTTTTGGGTCTTGATCAATTTTGGGCCTATTTTAAAATTTTCAGATGACCCATTTAGCTATTAATCAATTAATGACTAAAAGAAATGGGTCATCCAAAATGACATATTTGGGCTTATTCTAAATTTTCAGATGACCCATTTAGCTATTAATCAATTAATGACTAAAAGAAATGGGTCATCCAAAATGACATATTTGGGCTTATTCTAAATTTTCAGATGACCCATTTAACTATTATTCAATTAATGGATAAAAGAAATGGGTCATCTAAAAGGGCAATGCAGTCTTTTAATTAATTTTATCTTGAAAAAAGAAAAAGAAAAAAAGAAAACAAAGAAATTTCATTGGTCATCTTGGGTGGCACCTTAGGAAAACAAAGAGTCCAATGCATGCATTGACTCTTAAGCTTTTGGGGGGTTTAATGCTCCACACCGATTTAAACCCCATTCTTCTTTCATTTCGTGGGGAAGGAAAAAAAAAGAGAAAGAACAAGAACAGAAAATTAGAAGAGGAAAAATCATTACTTCTAAAAAATAAATAAATATATATATATATATTTCATCTTGGGTGGTCTTTTGGGAGGGGAATTGAGTTTTGCTTTCATCATTGTTTTGTCATCATCTCTCTAGGTATATTCTTTCCTTACACTTTGCAATGTAACTTCAAACATAATGAAGCATGTTTATATTTTTGATTTAATTATTATGTTTAGTTTATTTGAATTAGTTAAATATGTTATGATACTTAATATGATTATGTTTCATTGTTATTGTATATTTGTGTTTTATTATTAAACTAAGTGTTAATTCTATCTTTATCATTATGAAACGATACATAACTCTATTGGAATTAGTTAAATTATATCTTGTTGTTATTATATATTTGTGTTCTATTATTAAAGTAGGTGTGAATTTTATATTTATCATTATGAAGTTGATGCATAACCCATGCTTTTTTTTCTTTTTGCTAAAAAAAAACAACAATCTCAAAGTCTTTTTTTTTAGTTTTTAGTTTCTGGTCATTCTAAGAAAAAAAAAAAAAAAGGTTGTTTTAAAAATAAAAAAAAATTAAATGTGGTCATTTTTGCAAAAAGTGTAAATCTGGCCATTTTTGCAAAAAATGTAAATCTGGTAATTTTCGCAAAAATAATGTAAATTTGATCATTTCATAAATTCAGTTTTTTTTCTCTTAAATAAATATAAAATGGTTATTGAAACGAAATACAAAACCGGCTACTTTGATTAGTAATTTAACTATTAGATAAAATAGGCTATTTTTACAATTTTCTTTCAAATGAAAACATATGACCATTTTATGAAAAACCAAAAATTTTATTAAAGTGGTCGTTTTCTGAAATTATATCAATATAATTTATTTTTTAGTATATCACTAGTTGTTTTAAAAGGGGACTAGTCATTATTTTTTTTAAAAAAAAAAGAATATATACTTTTTTTTTCTTTTGTTGTTATCATCAAGTAGTGACACTTAATATATTTATTTGTTTTTTAAAAAAAAAATCTTTGTTCAAGTCTATATGTTGTAACAAGTTCTTTTTTTTCATTTTTTTTTCTTTTCTCATTGTTAAATAAAATTTGAGTCAGGAATGATCAATCTTTTTTTTTAGAAAAATAAAATAAACTTTAAATACCACCATGTGTTCGGTTACGATCCTTGGTGTGTATTCTTTCTAAGAAAGTGATCTTGTGTGCGGTTACGCTCCTAGGTCAATCATTTTTTTATTAAAAAAATAATTAGTAACTAACACAAATTTATTCTTTTATCCAAAAATTATTTTAGCCAAACATGAGTTGATAAAGCGACCGTGCTAGAACCACGGGACTCGGGGGGTGCCTCACACCTTCACAAATTATTTTAGCCAAACATGAGTCTTATATTTTTTTATTCTTTTTTGTTTTAAAAAAAACCCATCATATCCATAACTATTGTAAAAAGAGAAGTGGTGTGACAATGACTACAATTTAGTATTTATATTATGCAGTTGTAAACTTTAACTCTTTAGTTATTGATGATTATAACTTTGATTTCTAATGTCTATATTATGCAGTTAAGACGATACTTTTATGTCTATACATGAAACATAATATCTCACAAAATGAAATGCACAAACAAGAAAGTTACATTATATTAAGAGACTAAGAAGAGAAAGTGAATTACAAAAGAGTCTACACCTAATTGATTACAACATAAACGATGCTACGCTACACCAATATTGATCTTACTCAAGAACCTAAGGTAACTTCATTGAACATTTCTTCATATATATTGTTAGAACAAGAATGATAAAAATACAAGAAATCCAAAATAAAACTTGCTTGGCTTAGAGATATGTTAACACGTTTCTTAAAGATAGTGAGAATCTCTCCCACGAGCAAACGGAAGAACAAATAACAACTCTATCTTGGGATTCAACTAAACCACAAAACAAGTAAAATTCAAGAGTGTTGTTCTTCTATTCTAGAATTGTTGATATCACCTTTTGATTAATGTCTCACAAATATTTTTCAAGGGAAAGTAGTTTTTTTGAGCGCTTATCTTTTCGAATAAAAGACACTCAATTTATAGGACAAAAAGTTTAAGAAAAAAATTTAATTAAATTGTATTTATTATTCATGAATTGAAAAAAAAACTTATCTTTCAAAAAACCTATAACGTAGAATTAAAACAAAAGTACCTTCCATGAAAAACCTATACGTAGAATTAAAACAAAAATAAATGTTACAATTCACATTCATATATTTTGTTATTTCAATACTTTTAACTGATGAATTTATTTCAAAATTAATTGAAACACTAACTCTTACAATATCCCACTTGTTTCAAGAAATTTTTATCTTTGAAAAATCCAAAGAATATTTTGAGACATTAATCTAGCAACATGCATCAATAATTGTGTCTTTTAGACTTGAACCATTAGCTAGTGAAGGCTTTCTAAATCAACTAAGTGGTTCATTGAATGAAATAGAAAAATACTCCACACATATCACGATATTCCAGTGAAAATCGAAATCCTTTGACACCTTACGACCATGTGTCCTGAATCCTTTTAGCCAAGTGCTTTAAATTTCCCTGTTAAAATCTAATTGAAGTGGTCTTCACTTCGCACTTAGTGATGTGAATTCATCAAGAGTAACTTTGCATACTCCGACCAAATAGTCTGAATTTTATTAAGAGAAATTAATCTCATCCCCCTTTACAATATTGGTAAATCTATCAAGAGTATTCCTACAAACTCCAATCGAAATCAGTTTATAGACTTATTAAGAGGATATAATCTCATCCTTCTCTTTAGTATGAATATTGAAAAAATTGATCAAAAATTTTCTTACTAACTCCAATCGAGATCGGTCTTATAAATTTATTAAGAGAAAAGAATCTCAATCTTGCACATCCACTTATTTCATTTTATTTTCAAAATGGGAATTTTATTTATGGGCTTCACAATTGTAAATTTACTTGTTTTTCCCTTGGAACATCAAAATTACATCATCAGTTTAGGTTACCATAAAGTACAATTAATTTACAACAGGCTTTATTCTCATCCCATTACAAGTTTCCACTACTAACTTTTTGCCTAACCATTTAGACAAAGGATCTACAAAACTAAACACGGACTTCACATATTGAAGAGATATTATGCCTTCCTCCAATAATCTCCTCACATGATTATGTTTGAGACGAACTTTTCTCGACTTGCCATTGTAACAATCACTTGAAGCCTGAAATATAGCAACTTGATTATCACAATAGATAGTTAAAGGTGGTACTGGCTTACTCCACAAAGGAATATCTATCAGCACAGATCGCAACCAATAAGCTTTTTCTCTAGTAGAAGACATAGTTATAAATTCTGACTCCACGGTTGAGTAAGTAATACATGTCTACTTCTTTGATTTTCAGGAGATCTCTGCTCCAACCAAAGTGACAATTCAAACAGTAATAGATTTAGTCATTCGGATCAGAATTCTAAGTAGCATCACTATAACCTTCAAGAACAATTGGAAAGATAGAATAATGTAGGCCACCATTAATCGTACCCTTTAGATATCTTAAAACACGAATTAACACATTCCACTATTCGATTCCAAGATTACTAGTAAACTTGCTCAACATTCCTACTGTGTAACCAATATCTGGCCTGGTACAATGGATGGACTACATAAGACTCCCAACAATATGAGAGTATGTTAGTTGATCAACAACATCACCAGAGTTCCGCACAAATTTGATGCTAGGATCAAATGATGTAGGAGCAGGTCTGTCAACAAAATGACCAAACCTCTTAAGAACTTTCTCAATATAACTTGATTGAGTAAGAGTCAAGCCATTCAGTGATCTTATGATTTTAATGCCCAACATTACATCAAATTGAGAAGCTAGAAAATATTCTGTTTCTTTGACTCTTTGAATATCTGTTTCAAAGATCAACATATCATCTACATAAAGACATATTATAACATCAGAATTTTCTTGAAATTTGCTAAATATGTAAATATCACCACCATTAATTGAGTAGCCATTAGAAATCTTTACTCTTTCTAAATTTCTTATTTCATTGTTTTGGAGCTTGTTTTAATTCATAAAGAGATTTAAGAAGCTTACAAACTTTATGTTCTTGATCAGGAATGACAAATCCTTTTGGTTGTTTCATGTAAACTTCTTCATCTAGATCTCCATTCAAAAATGCAGTATTCACATCCATATGAATTGCTGCTAAAGCAATTAAGAGTCGAATAGAAGTCATTCGAGCTACAGGTGCAAATGTGTCAAAAGAATCAATATCTTTCAATTAAGTAACCTTTTGCTACCAAACGAGCTTTGTACTTAACTAAGGTATGTCTAATAGAATGCATTTCATCATCAATAGCTTCACGCCAGAAAGGAGCATCATGCAAAGACGTTGCTTCAGTATAACTTTCAGGTTCCTTTTCAACTAAATACACTTGAATATTAGGCCCAAAGTTACTTGATTTGGCTGATCTTGCACTACATCTTGAATGACTTTCTGCCAAATGCTCAACTATTTTCCTTTTAAGAGGAGACATAGAAGAACTTTTATCTTATTTCAAAGATGCTTTTTTAGGAAAGTATGCTCAAAAAGTTAGCATACAATGATTCAATAATTTTGTGAGGGTTTGGGGTCTCAATATTCAAATATCTATAAGCCTTACTAGTTTATGAATAATCAATAAACACACAATCTACTCCTGTAAAGCCAATCTTAGTCAAATGTTGATCTGGTAATCTAACATGAGCCAAACAATCCCATACTTTTAAAGTAATTTATATTTGATTTTCGATTCTTCCAAAGTTCATATGGAGATGAATCATATTTTCCGGAAGGAATTTGATTCAGAATATGACATGCAGAAAAATGAGACTTCAGCCCACAAATTTCCAGTCATACCAGATCCATAAAGCATAGAGTTAACAATTTTGATGAAAGTTCTAATTTTTCTTTCTGCTACACTATTTTGTTGTATAAGACATAGTCAATTGTTTCTCAATGCATTTTTTTCACAATAATCAATAAAATATAATTTTAAATACTCCCCACCTCTATCAGAACTAATTGATTTAATCTTCAAACTCAATATATTTTCAACTTCTGCTTTATATGTTTTGAAAGTCTCAAATGTCTCATCTTTTGTTTTTTAATGGAAAGACATATGTATACCTTGATTAATCGTCAATGAAAATGATAAACTATCTCTTTTCATGATGTGATAAACAATCCATCTCACAAATATCAGTGTGAATTAATTCCAAAATTTTAGATATCCTTTCAACAGGCTTTAAAGGCTTCTTTGTTATTTTACATTTACTACAAATAAGACACTTAGCAACATAATCCTTTCCACAGTCTTTAATTAATCCATTTTCATCATAAGTTGAATGGATCTAAAATTCACATGACCAAGACATTCACGCCATAAATCTAAGACTCCACAACATAAAGAGAAATATTTTCATTTTCAATATTGAGTTTTAACATTCCGTTTGTAGCACAACCTTTTTCCAACGAACATGCCTTTTTTAGACAAAATAAATTTATCTGGCTCAAAAATCATTTTAACACCATGCTTAGAAAGAAGTGTGCCTGACACCAAGTTCTTACAAATATCAGGAACATGCAATACGTCCACAATGAGACCATCTTTCCAGAAGTGAACTCCAGTTCAACAGTTCCTTTTCCCACAACCTTAGCATAAGATGAGTTCTCCATATGTAAAATTTTATCGCCACACTAATTCATAGGTCGTGAAAGAATTTTGATTACCTGATATATGACAAGTTGCACCTGTGTCTATCTACCATTCCACTTGATCTCCCACTACAAATGCTTCTGTGACCATTGCCACAAATTCTTTTTTTTTTTTTGTTATTTGTTTTTTCTTTCTTTTTTTCAGCTTAGAGAATTTTACAATCACGTGCATAGTGACCAATTTTATGACAATGATAACATTGATTCGATTAAGAATTGGAATTAGTACGTTTAAAATTCGCACTCTTCTTTTCCTTCAAAAATTTCTTATTGTGAGGTTCCTTCTTGGTCGATTTATCTACAACAACATGAACTTTCATGATGGGTTCCTGAGTTTGTTTCTGTACTCTTTCCAAGATGGAGGAAGTTTGAGATAATAGAACCAACATTAAAGTTTTCATCAAGAGAAATTTCATATATTACAATTTTATTAGCTATAAGTTGAAATTCTTGTACTTGTTCAGTGATTGACTTGTCATCAACCATTTTGAACTCCATATAATTTGAAACAAAAAATTTCTTTGAACTCGCCTCTTCTGCTAAATAGATAGCTATAAGAGTATCCCAAATCTCCTATGCAAAATTTACACTTAATATAATATTGATCATAATATTTATTGGATATCCCTCCAAGAATATAATTCTTGCATAAATAATCATCATCTTGCCATTTGACAATTTGTTCTTTAATCAGTGTAACCTCATTTGTTGCTACCTCAGAACCGGGAGTGTCAGGACAAGATTTCTCAAGAACATATGCCAACTTTAATCGTCTTAAAAAGAATTCCATATTTCCACGCAATATAGGAAAGTATTTGCCATCAAATATTTCAAAATTAGGATTAGGTAAAGATGGAACATTATTCGATATTGATGTGGATGACATAGAGACAACTAACTTCAAATTGTTATAACAAGAATGATAAACATACAAGGAATCCAAAACAAAACTTGCTTGGCTTAGAGACACGTTAAAACGCTTCTTGAAGATAGTTGGAGTCTCTCACGCGAGCAAATGGAAGAACAAATAACAACTTTATCTTCATGATTCAACTAAGACACAAATTAAAACAAGTAACATTCAAGAATGTTGCTCTTTTATTCTTGAATTGGTGATGACTTTTTGATTAATGTCTCACAAATGTTTATTAAGGGAAAGATGTTTTTTAACGTATAATTAAAACAAAAGTATCTTTCAATTGTTAGAAACAAACTACTAACATATGAATTTGTTTCAAAATTAATTGAAACACTAACTCTTTCATATATCACGCACCCCGAACCAATAGCGTATAGCTATAACTACAACACAACAACAAACTACAACAAAAAAGAGTATATTCTCCCAAGTTCTTTTTCACTCCTTCACCCTTTATTTCATCTTCTCAACCTCTTCTGGCAACATTTGTAATTTTATACCTGGACAATTATCATCTTGTTTGAAATCTCTAGGTTTGTCAACTTCTTCAAAAACCTCAATCAATTCAAATGCAGTGACTGATGTTTGAGAGGATTCTACTAAATTCTCAAGCTCACCCAATTTCTCTATTAGTTTAGGAATCATAAATTTTGACTTCGAATCAATATTTTCTTGATCCTCCAACACCAACAGTGGCAAGATCTAGGACCCTTCAATAATGAAAAAGGATGAAGGAATTAGTGGTTAATCAAAATTCTCAATCAGCTAAATAAATGAGACAAAAATTATCTTTACCCATAATAAGGACATGACCAATATCTTCTTCTGGGGTTATTTGAAGTCCAAGATGTTTTCAAACACACCACAAGCCCATGATTACAATAAACTTTTTTCTTCGTATTAGTTTGATCATCTTCTTCCATACAAAGGTTGGTCAAGTTAATTGATTGCATTGTGTGCTACAATTTTGTGCAAGAAGTAGTGACAATCTGGAAAATTTGATAATAAGAAAAACGGAGAAAACAAAAATCAAAATTATAGATGAAGAATAATAAGTTTGAATTTTATCTTTTCTTGAAGAATGATTATTCCTTTAAAGATTCAACTTTTAGGTTTGAAGAGCTAAGATTTGAGATGAGTCAAGAAAAAGATAAGAAATTAGATCTTCATTTTCGGATAATTGAGCTAGTGAGGGAGAAGAGAAAATTAGGGTTCTTTGAAGGTGAAGATTGTTCTTCAAATGAATAATGAGTCGGATATTACCGTTGGAGTGACAAAATGGATTTTTTTTAAAAGTTAAAAGGTAAATTAGATGATTAACGCGCCGGAGAAAGTTGTATCAACACGCGCTATAGGCTGGAGTTTGGAGGGTTGAAAAAAATTCACTTCAAAGATGTTAAGAGGGGTATTTAAGCATCTATGTAATTTAAGTGCTAAAGTAATTTGTCCGCCCAAGTTTAGATGGACTTTTATGTATTTTATTTTATTTTAATTATGTTGTTTAAAGTTGCTATAGATCCACCTTATTTAATGGTGCAGTGCATACTTTTTTTTATGGCTGGAGAGTTCGGATCAACTTTCATATATATTAACTAATTTCTGGTGCAATGCATTTTATATGTAGGGCCTCCTTAAATAATCTTTGAATGAAATTGTAGTACCACTCCTTTTGGTTCTTTATTTCACTTTTTAAATTTGGAGATGTATTATGTGACCATGTTGTCAAGCAAGCTTGGGTGGCTCAAGAGAGGATACTAAAATTTGTTGCTTTACATCTTCAAAATTTTGAAGCCCCAAACTTTTTTAATTGACAATGGATTTTGTGGTTTTATTTTTTCTTAGACAATATTGAAGTTTGTAGGAAAAAAAAATATTTATAAAAAAAAAATTGCCTACTTCCAATAGTTGAAATATTTCAGAATATTAAATTAAACTACTTAAAACTTCATATTAGTAAATAATATTAAATATAATAAAATCGCACATATTGTATTGCAAACACATGAATAATATTTTATTATCTTACACTAACATAAATAATAGCAATAATATTATTAGATGAAGTTAAAAGATTTTATATTTTGAAGGATACTAAATTATAAACAATAACCGTGAAAAGAGAAAACATTGTACAGGTAAAACTACCTATGAAAGTCGAAAGGGCCGACTTAGATGGTGGTAAAACTACCTATCTAGTTGTCGAGTTATTAACTAGATCATCCTTCTATAATATGCGTGTGCAAGACCTAAAATCCTTGGGCCTACCTTCTGTTCCTAAATCCTAAATGCATGGATTGATTCTAAAAAAATTGGTATGGTAGAGAAATTTTGTTTTCCAACACCCCTCCATACCTTGCCCTTCAACTTGTAACAGGGGCAGAGCTATGCATTGGCGAGGGTGGTCAGATGAACAAGCTTCATCGGAGAATTTTTCAAGTAAATACATTAAATATTGATATTTTTGGATATATATTAATTATTGAACACTTGACATAATAAAGATGGCCCAGTGGCTGAAATTGTGCAAACTCACCTCAGTGTTTCGAGTTCGAGCCCCTTTAATTATTATTTTTTTGTGGTTACCTTTTTTCACTTAAAATTGTTGTTATTGTTGTTACCTTTTTTCACTTAAAATTGTTGTTATTGTTGTTACCTTTTTCACTTAAAATTGTTGTTACCTTTTTTCACTTAAAAAGGGCAAGAGTTAGGCTTTTGTGGCCTGGGTTCGAACCCAGACTTAGACGTTTCATTTATATTATTTTTGTTTCATTTTTGTGTTTTAAAAGGCAAGATTTAGGCTTTTTCTTCAATTTCGTTTTGGTTACGTTTTTTCTTTGCTTCTACTTGTTGCCACTGCTACCGTTGAAAGAGTTTTTTTGGCAATAAAGATTATCAAGAATGACTTGCAAAATCAAATGGATGATGAATTCTTAGATGGTTGCATAGTGTCTTATGTAGAGAAAAAAGTATTTAAAGATGTTTCTAATGAGTGTATTATGAAAACATTTCAAGATATGAAGTGTCATCGAGTGCAACTGTAGTTACCACTTTACATATTTTGATGAGTATGAAACTATCCATCAATATTTTTGTCCTACTTTATCTTCTTTAGTTTATCCATTGATATTTTATAAGTTTCCATTTTAAGAATTTTCATTTTGGATAGTTGGTTAATTTGACATTGAACTAGTAAAGAGTATGAATAACTTGGAGCACTATGTAGAAATAAATAATTGAGGTATGACTATTTTGTAACTAATCTTTATAATCTGCCAACAAAGATAAATTTTTTACTTGTCCTAAAGTTTGAACACCTTTGACGGAAATTCTGACTCCGTCACTGTCGGGATACCACCTATTTAGCGAACAAATTTATATTTCACTTTTTTAGTCAACTAAAAAAATTTGTCAGTCTTTCCAACTTAGCAATGTCTATTTTATTGTGAATGCATACCACCATATTCTCAATCATAGAATCTTTCCTTTTTTTCCTTTTGTAGTCACTGTTTCCGTTGAACTTTTTTTGTCACTTTTTTCTCACTTCATTCAGTGTATTCTTGCAACTCTAGTTTAACAACAAAATATGTAAATCATTTTTTGGTAACTTAATTGGATCAATCAGTAAATCAATATGAGTTGGACGACTACTATTTGATAGCCTGTCATGTTAATTTGAACAAATAGTTCCACAACATGTATGCATTTCCTAGGATGAGCAAGTGTATCTCATAATTTTTAAGTTTTGTGTTTCAAACAATCTACATTGAATTGGGATATTTGATCAGACGTTTTTCATTTTTTTTCTAAATGGGAATATATTAACTAAATTATACTATGAGTTTTGTATCCAGAATTAAAGATAAAGCAGAGCCATGGTTCCTAGATATCGAAATTGAAACATATAATTTACTATCAACTCATTCACGTATGTTCATTGTGCCAAATTGACTAATATATTAGTCTTCTAAAGTCTCTCGGTCAATTGGAAGACTTTTATCCAAACTCCCTTTGTCACTTGAGTGTCGATTTAATTTGTTCATTATCATATGTCTCAGGTTAGCCATCCTATCTCTAACTCAAGCTATTACATAGGGGTTGGTAGCCCCAAATCCTTATTAAATATGATTCTTTTTCCTAATCTTAACTTCTTTTTTGTCAAGCTAGTCAAAATACGAGTGAGTTCTTAATATTTACAACCATTAAAAAGACAACTATTACAAAAGAATCTCAATGTACAACAATCACAGCTTCATATGATGAATCCATTATCTTTATCCCTACTCTAATTAGTTTCATAACTCTAGTTATGAGATTTAACTACTCATAACTAATTGTTGCGATAATAAAAGTAATTATAAGAACTTATTAAGAACATGCTTGTTGTTTGTAATGAAAGCAATAAACTAAAGCTAAGAACAATTATGAAGTAGTTCGTATCCAATGAATAAATACTTAGAATTAATGATCTAATAAGAGACATACTGAATAAGCGTATCCCTAGAGACTTGATTTAAAAGTTTGGCGATTCTCGAAGCAGCACGTGTCATGTATCGATTGGGTGAAATTAAGGACTCTGTATAAATAAAACTTCCTCCTCTAGCTCTAGCTCCAGAGTATGAATGAACATATCAAAAGAATGTCCATAGTAATAAATGAACATACAAAGTAGACCATCTAAAACAACTATATCAATAATAGTGGCATCATTATCAAAAATATCACGTGGTACCTTTACATAGTTAGGTAGTGGTATATCGCTATATTCATCATTTGATAAATCTAAGGACACAATCATCCATTTAGGTGATTCATATCCTCCTCCTGTATCACAAGGGGCCATCCAATGGAATCTATTATTCACAAAATGACAATTTAAATAAGTCCTTTGATGGAAAATAACATGGTAAGGGAATGGTTGAATAAGCCTCCAAGAATCATGTTTCAATGAGTAGAGTTCGACTTTGATAGGGTACCCTTCGTATAAAGGTCTAGAAAACCTTGTGATAAGCCTCACTACTACATAATCTGTAACATCTCGCAATTCGAAATAGCTAGGAAGAAGCTAAGAATTTGGAAATAGAGATTTTTGGAAAGAATTGAAATCTGGAAATTTGTTTAAGTTAAAAGTGAGTTTTTGGTCAAATTCAAACGGCAATAACTCCTAGATTAGGATGAGTTAGGTGTACTTATAGATATGGTCGGAAATCTCTTGGAATGATCTTTCCAACTCCGCCAAGTTTGCGTAATTCCGAGTTCGTATGAGTAAGTTATGCCCTTTGGAAGTTGGGATGTTCAAATAAGGAAATGTCCAATCCGAATTTTTAAAGGGTGTTTTGGTCTTTTCCTTACCCTTTTATTTTAATTCGTTTTTGGTAATTACTTAGGGGTCTAAATTGAATTTAGTCAGTTTACGCTTTTGGAAAAAAGAGTTAGGGTTTTGAGAGAAGAGAAAAGAAGAGGAGAAAAGAGGAGAAGGAAGAAGAGGAAGCAAGAACGTTCAAGATTCGTCGATTTCTTGGAGCTTTGCGTGTGGATTTCGTCGTGGGTGATCCCTACAAGGTATGTGAGATCACATAGCATTGGGTTCTTTACCCACGCACCAATCATGATTTATTCAGCATAATTTCGTTCTTGAAATTTAAGGATTTAAGTTCTTGATGAGTTCTTGATAAGTGTTCTTGAAGTTTCATTAAGTTTTGATGTAAGATTCTACTTGGTCAACTTTAAACGACCATATCTCTTAGAATATAAGGAGTTATGTGATTTATAACCTATCCAATTAAAGGTAGTTGAATCTACTTCCAACGCCACCAATTTTACGTCAATCCAACATCTGAGTAAAAAGTTATGACTATTTTAGTAACCTATACAGTGCTGTTACGAATTACCCGACGGGAAAATATTAAAAAGAGTCGTTTTTGTCTTTTTACCTCCAAGAAAACCATAAACGAATTTCTTGACTAATAAAAAGCTCAAAACAATCAGATTTTCATCTTCACTCATGAAAATCATATTTTTTGCCATAGAGATTTCAAGAAACTAATTCAACAATCTCAAGAAAGGTCTTCTTGATTGTTTACCTTCAAGCTAGGGTTTCAAGGCTTCTAATCAAGTTCTTCTTCAAGATTCTTCAAAAACCTTGTTTTTTTCAAGTATGTAAGGCTATCATAGTGTTGGACTAGTTCGTCCTCACACACTACATCTACTTTCAAATCAGTAAAAGAGAAATCTAGGATTCTTTCCCTAGATTTGAGTATTCTTGAGATAAGTTGATTTTGAGTTCTTGATTAGTGTTTCTTTTAAAAGTTCTATTCCTAATTATCGAATTGCTAGATTGTTATTGAGATCCTCCATAAACATGAGATCATGAACCTTGAATCCATAATCCAATTCAAGGAAAGTTAGGATCAAAGTCAAGAGAAGTCAAGAGTCAAGTTAAGAGAAGTTCATAAAGTTTTCCAAAAGTCTTTTGCAGTCGTTTTAACTTTGTTTTAAGACTTAAGTTTTGAGTTCAGTAAAGAGTAAAGTTGAAGTTCTTTTCTTCAAAAGTATATGGGAACTATGTATTCCTAAAGAGTTTAAAATGTTTTCACATTTAAACAAGAAAGGAAACCTCGATTTCCAAGGAGCCTTCCGGCTAGTTTTCAGAAAAGAGTAATCACTTTCTAAATGAAGCAAGAGAGGCAACTTTGATTTCCAAGATAGCCTTTGAGCTAAGTTTTTGAGAAATTATGTCAAATCACAGAAAGAAGTATGTTTTCAAACATAAGAGCTAATAATATTATATTTTGGGAGTAGTATTGAGCACCGATATGGGGACGAACTTGAGTTCAGATAACTCACGTCTCCATACACCATGTAGTCATCATGGGTAGAAAAGGGTCATACTTTTAGATGAATCATTTTCGCATAGACTAGTGGATCCACTTAGTAATTTAGGTCCTATACCCCTGGCAAGGTATATGATGCACTGGCAGCGTGAGGGAGATCGTTGTATCATCACAATAGCTTTTATGTGATGGTTGTCGGTTAGAGAAACTCCCACAGCAGTACTTTGTATTTTTATATACATCAGTTTATTTGTATTTTTATATACATCTCAGAGTTATTTGTATCTTTGCATACACACAGAGTTGACATCATGTTTCAAACAACTTTTCTTTATATTGCACTTGTTTTAAACTACTTTATGTTGAAATGAGTTCAGTTATGTTGAGTTGAGTTGAGCCAGGTAAGTTCTTCAATTCCTTTCAAATTCTTTTCAAGCCTATGTTGTGTTTAGCATTCCAACTCACATACTCGTACATTCAATGTATTGATGCCAGTTGGCCTACATCGTATTATGATGCAGGCGCAGGTAACTAGGATCGGCATCCAACGCATTGTTGATCCAGTGAGCAGTTCAGAGTCTGTTGGTGAGCCTCTTTACATTTCGGAGGATCCCTTTTGTTTACTTTTAGTATTAGATAGTTCATTAGGATCGGATGTCGTGGGCTTGTCCCGACATCCATCTCAGTTATTTTAGAGGTTTCATAGATAGTCAGTCAGATGTTAGTTCATTCGTCATCATTTTGTTATTGACTTATGTTCAGATTTGAGTTGCCATTTTGGCTAAGTTAAATGTTTATTTTCAAAACATTATGAGTTCAGTTTGAGACATGTTGAGTTATCTTGTATTTGGATTCTCTTTCTTATGTCTAAGTCTTCCACTAAGTAAGTAAGTCAGGCCAAGGGTTCGCTTGGGGCCAGCAATGGTTCTCGAGTGCCAACCACTTCCAGGGTGTAGGCTCGGGGCGTGACATAATCATCATTGGTTGAGTCGTAACCAAATCCATAAAAGGGTTCCCAACCACTCCTTTCCACGTGACATGTTGAATTAGGAAGCCGTCTTAACTCATTGATAGTAGGATTCCAAAGACATATCTCAAACCAATTGGAAAGACTCAAGCATAGTGGCTCAAAACTCGTGTATCGTTGGTCAACACTCGCGCATAGTTGGTCAAGACTCAAGCAAAACAATCCATTAACAGACGGGCAATGAGTAGTAATTGGAATGCAACTCCTATTTTCCTTATCGCTAGTATAGTTAGGTCTCCACGCGATTATATCGTTGTAATAAGCATGATATAATGAGCAAGATGCCGTGACATTAGAATAAACATGAGCAAACAGTCTTTTAGATTCCAAATTCCTAGTACAATTTTCGACATGTTTGTTGTGGAATTGGAATCACATGATATTATACAATTAAATAAGTTGGAAACGCACATAAAACGAAAGAGAGATTTTACCGGAAGCCTCGACAGAATTTCCTCTAAGATTTCCTTGGGAAAATTCATTGTTAAGAAATAGTTTGGTTTACAAATAACGAATCAAAATATGTTCTTATAATAAGTTTCTATAAAGTGCAATTTGACTAGAACAAGTTTTAGGATATTTTGGCTATCTAAGTGCAACACGGCTCTCATGTCACAATTGAACTAGGATAACTCTTAAATAATTGCTATAAACAAATTAATATATTTTTCTCAATATATATCTATCTATCTATACTATATTAAAAGCACGTTGTTTGAACCTTTTGTCCTTCATTAAAATACGTTTCTTTAGACAAAATCATATTTTCGCCATTTTTCTTTTATCATTATACCATTATTTTATTTACTATTTTTCAAATTACTATTTTATTTCATTATAATATTTTAATTGTATAGCCACATAATAAGGAGAAGGAATCCTAAAATAATTAGGCAATAAGATTGTCTAAGTGAAGGAGGGAAGGAATTCTATCATAAATAAATAAAACTAACACGAACAAGAAATCCTTTCAACCACTTTCTTATTTTTGGTTTCTGTTCTGTTCTGTTTTCATGTTGCAAGCAAAATTGTTTCATTTACATGCTTTATTTATGTTGACGGCTCTTAAATTTGTCAAAAGATTTCATTCAACCTGAAGCTATGTAACTTCTAAACAGCTGACATGACACATTGCGTGTTTTACAACTAATACTGTGCATTTGGCTTACAGTGGCAATAATCCATGTATTTTTCTTGGAAGCGACAGAAAAAACATCAACCTTACCAAAGTTACCTGGTTGAGCCACATTGGCAGTAGGTTGTGATTGTTTCCATTGTGTGGCTATTGCCTCTTTGCCAATCAAGTTCTTCCGTGGTTTTTTTTTAAAAAAAATCTCACCATTACAGATATCCAATAATATCATAGCAGCGCTGTTTGGTATGCCCTTTTTCACCACAATGATTGCAAACAGAGTTATTTGTGTATCACGTTGAACCAACATGGTTGAACTTTCAAGGACTGGTCTAGAAGTTCCCATGATTTGTCTTTTTTGTGCTTCTCTCCTTACATACGCATAACAACTTTCCAAATCCAATTTAGGATCTTTTCGCAAAATCTCACCACAAACTTGATCAAATTCCAGATCAAGTCCACTCAGAAATATGTGAACTCGAAGCCTGGCCACCATGGAATGTAAATGTACAATCCCTTTCACTGATCTCTCTTGTGAAGCTGTTCGGTGGTCAATTTCCTGGAAAATTGCAACGAGTTTGTTATAATAGGTAGACAAAGGTCGACTATTTTGCTTGGTGGTGAAAGACTGTTCATTCAGTTCAAATAAGCGAGTCTCATCTGTAGAGTCAAGAATGATTTGAATCAGATCTCTTATCGCCAATAGAGGTGTTTTCAAATTGCAATCCGTCGTGTCGGTAATAAGACTTAGAGTAAATGAACGATTCAAAGATATTTCCTTGATAACTCGATAAGTTGTACTGACATAACAAAACCACTCTTTCAAAAGTGGGATTAAAGTACATATCTTTAAAACATGAAAACTTTTCATTGTGCAAAGATTACATGACAAGCTCATCTAGTAACAGTTGAATACATGCATAGAATTAAGTATCTAAGAAGAAACATACTGAATAAGCCTATCCCTGGACACTTGATTTAAAAGTTTGGTGATACTCGAAGCAGCACGTGTCATGTATCGATTGGGTAAAATTAAGGACTCTGTATAAATAAAACTTCATCCTGTATCTCTAGCTCTTGTTTGACTATCAAACCAAGGCTTGAAAACTTCCTTGTCTTTCTTATAAATGATAATTCTCTGTTTCTTCAAGCCATCTGTTTAAGTCCTTGCCTCGAACAAAACATCACCATTTTCAAACAAGTACAAAGGGACCAGACACGAAAATAATGTCGTAATACCCAAATCAATATGAATGTTGCCATAATAACCAAAATATCATCATCGCGAGAGATAGAGAGTGTTAGTATCCAAGATTCTTCGATTCCATACTCTTTCATTCATTGTCCACAAATCAAAAGAAAAGAATGTTCATAGTAATAGATGAACATACAAAGTAGACCATTTAGAACAACTATATCATGACCATTTAGCTCGTATCTATGGTTAGGTAATGGTATATCTCTGTATTCATCGTTTGATAAATCTAGTGACACAATCATCCATTTAGTTGATTCACAATAGACCATCCAATGGAATCTATTATTTACAAATTCACAGTTTAAATAAGTTCCTCCATGGATAAAAACATGGTAAGGGAATGGTTGAATAAGCCTCCAAGAATCATGTTTCAATGAGTAGAGTTCGACTTTGATAGGGTACGCGCTTGGTCTGAAAATCGAGTAAACCTTGTGATGAGTCTCACTACTATATAATCATCATTGGTTGAGTCGTAACCAAATCCATAAAAGGGTTCCCACTCACTCCTATCCTCACTTAAATTAAGTGGAGAATTGGGAAGCCGTCTTAACTCATTGATAGTAGGATTCCAAAGACATGTCTCAAACCAATGAGAAAGATTCACTCCTAAGGGGTCAAGACTCAAGCAGAACAAACCATTAATAGACGAGCATTGAACAGTAATTGGAATGCAACTCCTCCTTTCCTTATCACTAGTATAGTTAGGTCTCCACACGATTATAAGCAGAATATAACGAGCAAGATACCATTTAAACGAACAATTCAAACTCTTAACAGAAGATAGTTAAACTTGATAACTCGATAAGCTGTATTGACAGAACAAAACCACTCTTTCAAAGATGGGATCAAAGTACATGTCTTTAAAACATGAATATGTTCATTGTGCAAAGATTACGAGTTCATCGACTAGTTGATCTATTAACAGTTGAAGAACTTCTTGTCCAAATTGTTGGCATAAATCTTCAAAGCTGATGTTTTCTCCAGTTCTAATTGTTGTTATCCAATGTGACTCATTTAACTCTTCTTCTGTTAATCTGCAAATTTCTCCAACCACTTTTATGTAATGATCTGTCTCTTTACTAATCTCCTTTTGTTTCTCCACTTTGCTTTTGATTGCATGTTCAGCTGGAGACTTTCTTGAATTTAGCTGCATTTTCCCTTTTGAATATAATACAAAACAAGTTTATAATGATTTCAAAGGTAAAGAATGAACATTATCGAGTCACCTAAAAGATAACTATACTTACAAGTGGACATAACTTACTACAACATGTAAAATTAAACTATAATGTAAAAACTTTATTTACAAGTAGGTATATATAAGTTAAGTCATTAAGGCAATCCTCAAGATGCTAATTAATCAGTTTATTATAATCTAAGTTCATTCCATTTACAATGTTAACTGTTTTACACAATTAGGTAAATTTAAGTTGACCCTCTACTACAAATGATCAATCTTTTCTAAAACAGAACACATAAAAGCTCTATTTAAAATTGTCTTATATCTTGTTGATTGATTGACTAAGTCAATCAAGTATATCTTTTGGCTGATATTTTTTTCTCAACTGAACATGAAAGTTTGAAAGTTGTCTCACCTTTCATGTCATTCTTGGTTTTCTTTTCATCTAAATTTCATCTAAAGTATCAACAGGTCATTTTTTTTAAAGGGAAAAAGAACAAATAACCTAGAACTATCGTAAATGGTATGTATATACCCTTCGTCTTACTTTTGGGACATTGGTGCTCCTGCAGTCCAAAAACTAGAGCATATATATTTTTTATACTAACGGACATACACATGTCATAATCTTATTCACCGACCCAACATTTATTAAATATCGGATCGACGGATAAGATTGCATCATGTGTCCATATTTAGTTTTGCGTTAGACTAAAGGGCATATATGCTCTAGTTTTTAGACGGCAGAGTACCAATGTTCCAAAAGCATGACAGAGGGTATATGCATACCATTTACATCAGTTTGGGAGTATATTTGTCCTTTTCCTCTTTTTTAAACAACAACATACTCAAGGAAAATTCCATAAGTGGGGCTCTGGAGAGGCTAGAGTATACGCAAACCTTACCACCACCTCATGAAGGTAGAAAGACTGTTTCCGAAAGACCAAGTACAAAGAAGAAGAAAATAGTGTAGAAAACATAGCAACTAACACGAAAAACAGTGGAAAGCCTTTCAACAAATAGTGCGATGATCGAAACACAGTAAACAACTAACGATGCTTAAATAAAAGAGTAAGAAACTTAAAAGAGTCACTTTTTATGAAACACACCTGCAGGTATAGTAGCTGTAGCTTGTTGAAGATGAATTGGACTTAAATCTGCTGAATTATTAAATAAAGGTTGAATCTTGGTAGACACTACACATTTGCTCTTTCTCTTCTTCTTAGATTCAACACACATTTTTGTAGGATAATCCTCAAACTTCACTTGTTTTTTCACCTTATTACCAATTATCCTGTTTTGTTTTCCACTAACTTCTTTCTTCTCAACATTTTGTCTCTTTTTCTTTGGCTTCATCATTTCTTGATTCTCATTGAAGCAGAACACTAAATACTCAGACTTGAACTCTTGATGATCAAGATTCGGGATATCGCGAAAAGATACAGATGTTCTAACTCTTCTATGATGAAATTGTTGAGTTAGATCAAACTGCATCAAGTAATCTAGTGAATTAACTGATTTGCTTCTTGAAAATGAACCAAAATTACTTTTTTCAACTTCTTCTTTAGGTAATGACTCTAATCCCATTAGCCTTGCCACAATTCCTGGACTATTGGATGCTGCTCCAACTAATTTGTTACTATTTGCTGCCTCATATGAAGTTGTTCTCTTTGGTTCTTTAAATAGATCACAAGGGTGTGTTGGTAGACTTCCACCACAAATAAGCCTTTGAAAAATGCTTGAAAAACACTTAGTTGAAGTTGTGTCTTTTGGATTTTTAGCCATATTGATTTTTGAGTTTTCAAGAAAATGAGATAGAAAGTTTAAGTCACTAGCTAAAATGGTTTTTCAAAAAATGGTTGATAGGGACATTTTTTTTTTGTTGTTTATTTTTGTAAGATTGAAAAAGGGGGTTGATGAAAAGAAGAAGAAATTAAGGATGAAAAAGACTTTTCTATTGTTGTTTATCTTTTGCAAGATTGAAGAGAAGGATGATGATAGGAACATCAAGTTGAAAAAACAAGACTATTTCAACAAGTTTAGTATGAAAAGGACTTACATAGTGTTTGAATGATGTGTGTTTCTAAGAAGTGGAGAACTTGGAATATTGAAAAGCATAATGGAATGAGTTCACACTATAAGTTTTGAAAAATATTGAACATGAAAAATTGTTATTTTATTCATCCAAGGCAATGTCACACGTTTATGATACTTAGATACGAGGATATGTACTAGTGTAGAAGGTTAATGGAGGGTTATTTTGCGTTTTGAGGGTTTAGACTTTATTAGTGTTTGTCGTTATATTAATTGTATTATTATAGTTCTTGTTTTTATATATATAATAGTCCATTGTTTATTGTGTTTTGATTATCACATTATTTTGTTGTTTTTGTTTTTTTATCTTGAAGGTGTTGGAGTTTGCACTGTTGAGTTGCTATGATTTCTGCATTCGTTTTCTTCGTTGTACTTGGATTTGTTGTATTTGAGCCATGAGAGATTTCGAAAAGAAATCTCTACCTCCATGTGGTAGTGACAAGGTTTGTATAAACTCTACCCTCCCAGACCCTATGTATGGGACCTCATTGGGTATGTTATTGTTATTCTATTAAAATAAACCGAAAAGGGTTCAAGAAGTCCTTTAACGTATTAGGAATGATTCAAAAATATTCTTCTTTTCATGAATTAGATGTTAAAAAATGTGCTTAACCTATTAAAAACGGTTCAAATCCTCCCCCCCCCCCCCGACCCCCTCCTACCTAAATTAGTATCTATCAATTATTAAATACTAATTAATATGTCCATGCTTCACGCGATCTTAAAATATCTTATTAGAATTTATAAATATAACATTATTATGATATAAAAAAAAAAGCTTTTTAGCCTTCAAATTCGAATAAATTGTCTCAACTTTTTAATTCACTATTAATTAGCATCTTAGTTATATATCTTTTTTTTCATCACTTAACCGTTAAAGTTTTTCTAAAACTGTTGAAAATTTTTGTATAATTTATATTAAGTGATGTTGTATTTACATTCTTTCTAAAACAAAATCTCAACAAAATTTTTTTTTTTTTTGGACACACACACATAATAAAATATTATTAAAGAACATACATCTAGGTTAATTCACACATTAGTTCATGTATTTTATTTATTTAAAGAAAATACTTCTATTAGGTAATACAAACAACCAAGAACTTTTCAAAATAAATTTTACAAATCAGCCGGAAACTAAATAATTGGCAAAGTACGATACAAAAGATTAGTGGTGTATATATTGACAGTAGGAAGGATTTTTGACTTATTTATAATATGTTAAGGGCGTTATCGATCCAATAGGTAGAAAGAGGGATAAATTTGAACTATTTTTAATAGGTTAAGGGTATTTTTTATACCATAAGTGGAAGGAGGGTAGGGGGACATTTTTGAACAATTTCAAATACGTTAGGGACAAAATAGTCTTCTTATTTTACCCTTAATTTTAACTACTTATTACTTAAATTACTTCCTAATTAAGCTCATTAAGACTATTTTATCAATTAATATAAATATTATGTTAATATATGTACTTTATTTATTACTATTTTTAAGGGTTCAAAAAATCAATTATGAATAAGTAAAAATAAATAGTGAAAATACTTTCTTTCTTTTGTTTTCTTTATATACAATTTTGCTTGGTACAAGACTAAAAGATGATAATTAGCACCAGGATTAATTAAATTAAAATATGTAGATTATTAGTGTCAAGACTTTTATTCATTATTAATATATCTGTTATGGTATACAATTTACTTTATTTTTCAAGTTTATTAATTTTACTATTTTTTACTGACAAAATACAGTTATTTTAAAGTGGCCAATATCATAAAAGTTCTATCACACACTCATCCTCCTTTTATTTACGCTATTGCATTCATTTTAGTTGATTCAAGATGATAATTATAAATATTTAACACATATATAGTGACATTCTGAAATTGCAAAGAACTTTAAGATTGGTGTTAACATCTACTAATTATTTATTTTTTGTATAAATTTGTTTGATTAATTTTTTATTGGATTTTTATATTGTAGTCCAACTAATTAAGATTTGCTTTGGGTAGGGGGGCCTGTTGGGAGGGGGTAGTTCTCTTTCTCAAAGATTTTTCTTTATCGAGAACTCGAATCCAACACATTTGATTAAGAAAGAAACAGACGTATTTATTACGTCACATCCTTTAATGGTGTTTGTTAATTCTAATTTAGCACAGAATTTAAGAAAGTAGGGAAAAAAATTGAATTTTGTGATTTTAAACTAAGGATGTGTAGAATGTACCAAAATATCTTTTAATCTTGTGGTTTTAGACATGTCATGTGAAAAATTGAAATTAACTATAGAATTTAAGAAAATAGAGAACTTTTGAATCTTATGATTTTACACTTAAGATATATAGAAATTAGAATGTACCAAAATATCTTTTGATCATGTGAGACTTTAAACATGTAATGTGAAAAATTAAAATTAAAAAAATCACTTTCTTAACCGAACTAAAAATGAAGTAAGATAAATAAATTAGAACAGAGAATTAGAATTTCACCTATAAAAAGGCTATCTATAATTGATTAACAATTCAAGAACAGTTAATTCAACTAGTTACTAGCGTCACTAACAAATAGTATTCCCCTCTGTCGAAATGTTTTGATTGGGTACGAAGTTGAAGAATGAAAGGATTTTAAAAATATATATATATTACGATGTAGAACAAAAAATAGTTATTTGTATAATTATGAATAATTTTATCAACATTAAATAAAATATTTGAAATTAAGTTATTATTAAATATAAAAATATTTTTCTAAATTAACTAAAGAGAAAAGACTGCAAAATAAATTGACACAAAAAATACCATAAGAAAGAAGAGACAAAGAAAAAATAAATAAGTATTCTCTGCGTTTTATATTACTTGGTTTATATTGACTTGATATGATTTTAAATTTTTATTTAAGATGTATTTAATTAAATCAACCTTATTAATACTAGTTTAAAACTCAGAATTTAAGTTTATTATTTTATATTATTATTTAATATTAAAAAAATAGTATGAAGGAAAAATAAAGAAAATTTTCAAATTTATTGAAATAGACCGGTAAAAAAAGGAAACTTTAAAAAATAATATAGTTTGGACTTAATTAGAGATTTATAACTAAAATTTACTTAATTACGAATTATACCTACATGTTAGGGGGAGGAGAGAGACAAACGAAACTAGAGGAGAGAAGAGAGAGGTGAGAGAGGTTGAATACATGTTGTATCAGGTTGTATCATGTTGTATCACGAATTCAATTGATATAACTGATTTGTATAGGAGGAGAGAGACGAGCGAGATCGAGAGAGAGGAGAGAGGCGAGCGACATCGAGGGAGGGGGAAAGAGGATGAGTAGTTTTCATTATATCACAAATACAATCGATACAAAATACATATATAGTTGATACAAATATAAATATAATTGTCTGAATATAATTGATTTGTATTGTATATGATATATAATTGTATTAACAAACAGAATTTTGTATCGTATATATTTATATTGTTTATATTTTTTTAAAAATACTTTATATATAGGATTTAAAATGAAACGGAGTGAGTAGTACTAGTACTATATTAATATAAGAAAAATTGTGTGATTTGAAAATGAGATTTTTTGTTTACTTTATGTCAGCGTGTGTTGACAATATTGCCGGATTTCTTGACTTTTGGTATCTTTTCTCACTTCACCGACATCTTTCAGTTTCATCAAAAAAAATTTGGTGGGAGATTCAATATTCTACTTCTGTATAATTTTTAGGTTTTATGCTTTTATAATACATCAACAATAATAGTATATACGGTGGAATTTCATAAATAAGATTTAAGAAGAATAGAATATATGTAATGTTGAGAAACTATATGCACAACAAAAATATATCAGAATTATATTGTTTATATGAATCAGGGGCGGATCCACCCTTAGCAAAAGGGGTGTCAAACGACGAAGGATTGCGTTGTATATAAAGGTCAAACTTTAGTTTAATAAATATATAGATAAGTACTAACTTTATAATTATATTTTTTACTACAATCATTGACCCCCCTTAATGACAATTCATATGTCGGATTCAGAAAATCTGCATGTAAGGTTTGACACGATGAAAACTTAAATACAAATCATAATAGTTACATTAGGATTAAGAATACAAGTACATTTAACAATTTAGAGAATATGTTTTTGCTAGTCTATCTCTACTCGGTCTCGTTCAATACATACAAAATGACTAGCACACAAAGTTGAAACTATATTGTTTTCATAATCAAGATATTATAAGAATCAATTATTTAATTCTCTGTGTATAAGCTAAAACACTACACAAAAATCATCTATTATATAAGTAAACATACTCCATAAACGAACATATGATCTATTATTTTTTTTTAATTAAAACTAAATAAATAATTAATTATTCTATAATAAATATTATATTAAAAATATGGTTAATAGTATCCCAACAAATAAGATTTAAACAGAATAAAATATATGTAAGTCTCGTTATACCTCTAGAGAGATAGGAAATGTTATTTCTAAAAGATCTTCAACTAAAATACAATGATTTTAGGTATAAAGAAGTAGATATCAATGACGAAAACAAAACAACTAATAAAAAGAGTAGTGTAAAGCCTAAAAGAAAAGAGTATGAACAACAATGAAATGACGTAGTAGCCGAAATACAGTAAATAAATGATGATAAATATCAAAATCTAGAACTATAAGAATATGACTAGTTTAATGACAAACACTTACAAGTCTTAACTCTCGTAAACAAGACAACACTTCACTGCATATTAACCTTTTACCTTATTACACGACCTTTGCACCCTCCTATCTAAGGTTATGTCCTCGCTAACATGAAGCTATGTCATGTCTTGTCTATTCACCTCTCTCCAGTGCTTTTTCGGTCTACTTCTACTCTGCTCGTGTCTAGTTATACATCCAACATATCAAACCTCTTCATTGGTGCGTCTCAGTTTCACCTGTCCAAACCATTGCAATTTCACTCCTCTTATCTTGTTTACCATGAAAACCATTCCTACCTTATCCCTGATAATCGCATTCTTAATCTTATCGCTCTTAATATGCTCACACATTTATCTAAACTTTCATTTTCTCAACATGCAATTCTAAACATCATAATAATTATTTTTGCATAACATATCTTAATTATATATATATATATATATATATATATATATATATATATATATATATATATATATATAATCTGTAAACATTATATTTTACGTAATTCGTAAATAATTTTCATAGATTATATATATTCCAATTTATTATATTTTATGTAGTTTGTAAATGATTATAAGAGATTATATATGTTCCAATTTATTTTATCAACGTCCATTCAACACTGATACTACAATTTATGGGTGGATAATTTATATGATCATCTAATTATAACAAATAATATATTTGTATCTTGTATTAATAAAATTATTTAAATTAGACTAGTTTTCCAATAAAGTTTATTATAGTAAAAAATTAAAAGAATAATTACATAAACATCTTTCAAGATTAAATTTGTAACACTTATTTAGTTTAAAAAATATGATATTGTGCTTACGTCTTTTGATTTAATTACATAATGATTCTTAATATAATACTCCCTATTACTATAAAAAAAATTAATTGACTTATTTATTCTTTATGACATATTTTTTTATTTAATAATATTTATAAACATTTCTTCTTCTTCTTTTTAGAAAAAAATCATCTCCGTCTCTATCTCTCATCATTTCATTTTATAAGTCTAATATTTAGATTAACGACTTGTGGTGTAACAGATTAAAGATGTGTATAAATCTTGAAGCTATTGTCATAAAATAACATATACGAAAATTATCATTTGTTTCAACCTTCTTATGTAAAGTATTTGTCATGAATAGATATTAATATTCATATTCTCTTATTATATAAGAGAGAGTTCCACTGAAGTCCGACGTGCATGCTTCAAGGTATTTTGGAAAATAAAATAATTTTTTTTCTATTTTAATTTAATTGTTGTATAATTTTTTTGAAATTATGAAATTCATTTTAGCTATGACTTTTAGTTTTAAATTCCACACTTCACGCTGAAGCAGGCACGTCGTGTTTTGGAATTTTTTTTTAATGTTTTTGTGTTCTACTTTAATTTAATTAGCGTATAATTTTTTCGAAATTATGGAATCCATTTTAGCTATGACTTTTAGTTTTAAATTCATATTCTTTAGTTATTGCTTATTATTTTGAATGTCGGTAATATTTGTTTATATCTTGTAACTACTTTGAGTAAAAATTCAACCATTAATGATGAAAAATAGTTTAATTATGGACATTTTAATGGACCTCTTCACATTGAATTTGCACAGACAAAAAGTAATTAACAACTTAAATATCTCAAAATCATAGTAAAATTTAATCAACTTTCTAAATTCTACCTATCATATACTCCCTCCGTCCCTATTTAGTTGTCCACTTTAGAAATGGCACACAAATTAAGGCAACAATGATTAGCATAGTGAAGTTACAATTTTACCCTTATACTCCCTCCGTCCACAATTGTTTGACAGGTATACTAAAAATAGATGTCCAAGATTAATTGTCAATTTAAACAATCAAGAAATAATTAGTCCCTTTTTTTCCAATTCTGCCCTTAATGATTGTGTAGTTCAATTGAAAAGTTATGTGGACTTTTGATATTCTTGAGATAGTAGGGTTATATTAGTCAAATTACACCTTGTATTAAATTTTCCTTGAGGGATGTGCATGACCTTACCCTGACAAACAATTGTGGACGAAGGGAGTAGTACAATTTACAATTCCAAAATAAATTCATTCAAGATAACTTATCAATGTTGGGAAATTCATAAGTTTATTTACTTTATTTATGACAACTTTATTTAAATAAGGGTATAATAGGAAAAAATTTGTTGTCCTTTCTTGATTTGTCAAAATGGACAACTAAAAGAGGAAATATGGACAACTAATTAGGGATGGTCCCTCCGTCCCATTTTATATGTCATCCCTTTCTATAAATAGTTGGTCCATAATACTTGTCATTTTATAAAATCAATGCATAAATTATCATATTGTTCCTTTTTTACCCTTGTGAGTTATTAGCCTTGAAAATATACATTTGACCAACTTAGAAAAGCTAAGTAAATGATTCATGTTCATTGGTTAAATTAATTAATCAAAATAAATTAATTCATATTCATTGATTGAAAACTTGAGTTCCAAAAAAAAAAATAAGGGTAGAAGAGTAAAGTTACATCATTTCTTAATGCAATCGCAAAGTAAAAAAGTGACATATAAAATAAAATGGAGGGAGTATATTAAAATAAAAAAGTATTAAGATATTAAGTCCGTGTTAGCACGGGCACCTATGTCTAGTAAATTATAGAATTGTAGGCTAATGTTTTGCCCCACAACTGATGAGTGTCTAAATGAAATGTGATATTCACTCATTCAATACATAGATGTAGGTGATATTCAAATTTCAAAATAGAAAAAAAAAATCATTGTTAAATAATTGAATCCAGATATATTAAGACAAAAGAAAAAATCTTATATATGTTACGTGAACAACCAGAGGTGTAAATGGTTATTTTTTATATAAAAAAAAAAAAAAAAAACCATGCGATAAATGACCTTTCGAACCTAATACAATCGTCAAAACTCAAATCTGAACTCGTTAACCAAAATGTTGACTTTAGTCACTTCTCAATTACAAACTTTCGATCTAAAATTTATTTTCGATAACACATCCGATCAGATGAGACTAAAGTTCATGAGCAATTATGCGTTTATCCTTGATGATGATGCTATAACATGAAAATAAGACACAAATGCCATAATTGCTAGATCATGCACGATATATAATTTTGTTGCATTTGAGTTATAACTATAAATAAGGCAGAGTAGTTAATAAACTTCTTAGCAAATATTTAAATTGAAATAAAATCAACATTTTTTGTGTTTACACATAATGGTTGCCAAGCAACCATGGTTATAGTAATTACAACTCAATTTTAAACTTGATTAAAAACACATCAAATAACTTGGCTTTTAAAAACAACGCCGCCACCTAATATTTCTTTGGAAAGTAAGAACTTATTCTTTGAAAATGTTTTGAAAATCAGAGCATGGATAAGGGTTCAAGTGATCTTCTAAGAAAGATTGCAAAAATCTCGAAAAATTGCAATTACAATTACTAAAAGAGTTCAAAATTTTGAGGCTAAAAGAATATAATTTATTGTAAAATGAGATTTTAAAGTCGAAAGTGAATTACCTCAATAATTTAGCTATTCTTTGCAAGCATGACCATTTCTTAAAATACTTGTACATGTTCATGTAATTTCTTAGACTTTGAATTAAATTGATTAATTCAACTTATAATGTGATTAACTTATTGAATTCTTGTTTAATAACTTTGAGAGATACAAAATCTTCATGTTATTGCCACAAGTTTTGGGCTTTGGGCTCAATTAAAATCTGAAAAATAAGTTTGTCTTTGGGCCTTAGTCAGAGGTCCAAACTGTTTCGAAACATATTTCTTACGTAAATGTACCACTTGCAAAAATGTTTTTTTTTAAAAACAAAAATAGCCGCATGTATATATAATGTATTGATATTATATAGTGTATAACATGTATATATGATGTATAACTATGCATTAGGGATGTTTATATACACTGTTTATACATTGCAAATGTTCGTCTTCTTCAATGTTGATTTTTTTTTTTCAAAATCCCAACCAAATTAAATCTACTCTAACCAGTCCCAAATTATTTATATGAGCTTTTGTCGATAAGGACTCTGATTGGGTGAAATTTGATTTTATTGGAACATCTAAATTATTTGAATATCAATATTTGAGGTGTTCAAAGACTATTTGAAGTGAATTTCAAATTGAAAATTCGAGGTCGAAGATAGTCTATTTGTGTATCCCCCATTGTATGCCATATATATTCCCATGTATATCAATAAACATGTTCACATGTATTCATTCTTGTATATCATGAACATTTATGTTTATATACAACATCATCAATATATTTTCATCTCACATCCGTTCAATTCAACTACAAGAAATAAGAAAAAGAAAGTTGGATGCGTTCTTGAATGGATGAATTGAAACCTCCTTGTTGACTCTTTTTGTTCCATTTGTTGTCTGTTACCCACATTAGAGTCCGACTAAATTTAGATTGACACAGAAAATAGGGGGTAAAACGTTGTAACAAAGATGACTTCATACCCAGGGATTCAAACCCACCACTTTGTCGACTTTACTCAAAAACAAAAAATAATAATCCATTTTAGGTGTTTCGTTGGAATTTTCTGAATGAGTACATATTACGATTTATGAAGGTGAAATAAAAGAGAGAATATTGACCTTCCTATTGAGTCTATTTCTCCAATTAGTAGTTATGTCCAATTAGGGGGATTCAATTGCAAAAGCTACTAATTGCCCAAAATATACCAATAATTTAGGAATCGTTTGGTAGCTGGATAAGAAATAAGTTATTCATATATTAATTTTTGTATAACTTATACGACATTTGGTAAGTAAATAAGAAATAAGTTATTCATATATAAAATTGATATGTAGTTCGGTTAACAATTTAAAAATCTGCATAACTAATACGTGCATAAATCAGGAGGGAATCTATATATTAATATTTATAAGATAAAAGGTGGAATAACTAATAAATGTATAATTAGTACTAAATAACTAAGTCTAATATTTGTATAAAATAATACATAAATTTACTCATAACTAATTTCTACATTTTACTAATACATGCATGACTCTATTCGCTTTCAAATCGTTGTATATAAGTATCAATATCCCAAATTTATGAGGTCATCAAGTTGTCACGCAAATATTAATCCTCACTTGCTTCTTTAATTATAATAATTTCATCAATATTATATGCAATTAATGTTTCTTTTCACATTTGGAAATATCTAATTTCTTTACTATATTTTTATTGAGCTTTGACTGACATCATAATCGATGCAATATTCAATTTATATTTATTTTTTTCAATTTGTGTTTGAATTCTTGAAGGTGAAAACAAATGAGATATAAATATTAATTTGAATATTAAAGTACCTACCGACACAAAATCAGTACATTAATACTGGTAATATGAAGGAATTATCTATTGATATTCCCAGTCAAAATGAGAATCTTTATTTGACTTTGATGGTCCAAAAACATGTTTGATCTTCTACACCGAAACTTATTAATCAGAGACAAGTATTGAAAATATCTTTAAATTCGATATAAATTATTAGTTTTATCTTTAAATTATTAACAGTCTTAAAATCTTCATTTACTTAATTAATTGAACTTAAATACACCCCTAATCTTACATCATGAGTGAAATAATATACCTTTAAATTCTCATCAAGTTTAGAGGTGTTTTCAACACTTCTATCTATTTTTTATTAAGAGTCTCATGCTTCTACAAGAGTTTGAAATTGTTTGCTCTGGCATGTGGTAGGTTGAAGTGTATCTAAGTTTAGTTAGTCAAGTAAAATGATGTTTTTAAGGTTATCAATAGTTTAGAGATGAAATTAATAATTTACGTCTAGTTTAGAGATTTGTTTCGATACTTCTCTATTAATTAATTAATTAATTAATGGTAGTACTTCGAATATTTGTATATTCAAATTCTGCAAAAACATGGCAAAAAAACGGCTAAAATTGACGCGGTTAAGAAAGTGGGAAATGATGAGCCCAATAGAAACCATTGGTGTCGGCCCACTCAATACCTAATTACTTTTCCCACCTCCACTTTGTTTTTGGATAATAGAGTTTGAGATAAATCCCAATGAGAACAAAACAAAAAGGACTCTTACGCCAACATGGGTTGTGGTGTAGTGGTGAAATTGCTTCACTCTTAATTGAAAGTTTCGAGTTCGAATCCTGAATATGAATTTGTTTTTGTTGGGAGCGTCATTCGACACCGAGTGAGAAACAAAAAAAAAAGAAACTCTTACACCAACGTGGGTTGTGGTGTAGTGGTGGGATTGCTTCACTCTTAATTAGAGGTTTCGAGTTCGAGCCCTCAATATGAATTTTTTTTGTTGGGAGCATCACTCTTGAATGGGCTCTGATTCGAATTTGATCGAAGCTCCAATGTATGCTCCGAACATCGAGTGGGAAACAAAAAAAGGGCTTAATTATCTTATTTAGAAAGAAAAGAAAACGAAAAATGAAACTAACACAAAGCATATTACTATTGGTACTAATGATATACTAAAACAATTGTTTTCCTAATAACTTTTTTTTTTGTCAGAAATATAATGTTTCATGTATATGTATCTGACGAAATAAATGTATGCATCTCAAATATATAGGGTCAAACTAGATATAATTTATTCTAGATATGTTGTATTCAAGCGTGTTTCACATGTATTTGTGATACTTTAATTCTCTCATATCTTCCACATCTTTCTCTCTATGTATTTGTATTTGGGAATGTATCTAAATTTCAAAAAATATACATATATTTGTGTATTCAGTATCAATTTCATGTATATGTTCATCCAAAATTAATTTCATTCGGTATATTTGATATTGATTTCATCCTATGCGATGATATATCAATTTCATCAGTTTATCTTATATTAATTATTTAATGTATTCGTACTTAAATACATGTATCTAGTATCAAAATTTGAACGAAAACATTCATCAGTATATCTCTACTTAGATACATATATCTGATATTAAAATATGTACCGATACACATTATAAACCAAGCGAAAAGAACACAAATAACATATGCCCGACGTATAAAATATATTGTACTATATAACTTCTCAGATTTTTTTCCCTTCATCTTTCAATCTCAAATTTCAACTAAAATCAACTTTTATCTTCATTAAATTGCCTCAAAATTGACATATAAACTTCAAAAAATATTCTCAACCGTCTGTAACAGCACCTAAGACCAAACAAATAATTAACAATTTTTCAAACCCCATTTTTGACTTCCAATTTTGTTTTATCGACTCAATAATTTTGATCTAAACACAATATTTTATTTATTCAAAAATTAATATATATAAATTTTAAATTTAATAACTTAAAATGACTAAAATTCTAAATTAATTCATAATAAATTTAAAATTCTAATTTCACCTTTTTAAAACTTCTTAATTAGATCTTTTCATAGATTACTCTTCTTTCAATTTCTTCCTATTTTTAAGTTGATTGTAAATCTCTCAGCTTAATGTGAATTCGTTGATCACTATCTATAGGCTCTCAAGTGCCTTTATTATACTGTTTTTTTTTAAAAAAAAAGCAAATTACAATAGTTACTTTTAATATGATATGATATTATCAATTTTAAATTAAATCTTTACGATTTTTTAAAAAGATATCACATCATTAAAAGTATTTAACATCTTATAAGTAACTTTTTTTTTTATCACTAACAATATGAAACTTTATTTGAACATCAACAAAACATTATTTTCACTTTGCACGACTCACACATTTAACTTATCAAATTTATGATGAATATGTTATACAACTATGGTTGCATTATTTAATTATTAATGTGAATGTGAATAGAAAAATTGGCAGTAGCATAGTCCATCCATAAGGATGATGTCCATATACTACAAATTAAAGTAATGAAGCCATCAACCAATCAATAATTATTTTTTTATGACAAGGGAAATACACAGTCACTATATTTTAGGTGTTCACAAGATTAAATTTCTATTTCTATGCAATAGCTCGCAAACTACACAGAAAAGGAAATCCATACTAGACAAGCTCGATTCGACGAGCTCGACCCAGAAGGCAAATCCTTTCTTCCACTGAGAAGAGATTTCGAACTTGAGACCTCCACCGTGAAAATGTCAAATCCAAACTACTGTGCCACCGAAGGGTCTCAACCAATCAATAATTTAGCCGTTACTTTTTTGGATAGGATAGACTTATGTCAATTTTTTACCCCTTTGTTCAACGTCACAACACAGATCTTGAGTATAATTTTTTTTTCCTTTAATTGTGTCCAATAGAAACATAATAGTTCGAAAATGAACTTAATAGTTAATAGTCAAGAATTTTTTTTTAATGATATCGAGCTGAAAAAACATGCTCTTATTGAATATCTTAATTTAAGGCTAATTTTTGTTTTAGCGCTACCAAATAGTATTTATCTCTGTCTGCTTTATTGTAATTTAATTTGTTCAACATTTGATTTAAACAGTTCAAGAAGTGTTTAGTTATTATTTCCTCCATTTCATATTAATTAAATTTGTGAGGTGTTTCACACCCTTTAAGAAAAGTAAATTAAGACATAAATTGAACATAGTTTTTCATTTTTACCATTATTAATTATTGTCAAATTTATTGAAGTCATCACATTGAAAATCCAAATGAAGGGTAAAATTGGAAGAACACTCTAAAAGTAGTCTTGAAAACTGAACAATTAAGTTAATTTGAAAAATAGAAAATGCCTCAAAAAATTAATTAATATGAAATGGAGGGAGTAATTAATTAGAAATATGTAAATATTAATTACATAAGGTTTAATTATATAAAATTAAATTATTAATATGTTGGTTATTTTATTACTATCACATACTCCCTCTATTTCATATTAATTGAATTTTTTTGAGGCATTTTTCATTTTTTAAATTAACTTAATTGTTCAGTTTTCAAGACTACTTTTAGAGTGTTTTTCCAATTTTATCCTTCATTAGTTAGTATTAGAATTAGTGATTAATTAATATTTAGTTATTTTAATCATAAATTTGACAATAATTAATAAGAGTAAAAATAGAAAACTATGTTCAATTTATGTCTTAATATATTTTTCTTAAAGGGTGTGAAATACCTTAAAAATTTAATTAATATGGAATGAAGGGAGTATCAAATAGTAGAATGCATAAACTCATAATCTGTAACTATTTTATTATTTAATATGTGTTTATAAAATGATTGTCAAAAACCTTATTTAACAATATTTAACATGCTCAGTTTTATACTAAAGTAGCTAAAAGCATATTACTCTTTTACTCGATTTAAGTGTCACATTTGACGTGATATAATTATTATTTTTTACGTAAATATTAATTATTTCATTAAATAAAAATTATTAAAAATTAAATATGAAATAATAAATTTGTCAAAAGTAGGAAAAAATCACAATGTGGGGCCAATTATTTTCGAAGTATTTTCAAGCCGTGCATGGTCGCCACGTGTGATGGGACAGCATAACGCGTTTCCTAGTACGAAAAGGAGAAAAAAGAATCTCGCCTACAATGAATCCATTATAATGTTATTTTAGTATATGCTTACAAGAAAATAAAAGTATATGAAATATGTTGTAAAAGTATAATTTTGGATAAACTATTTGTTTTCTTTTTTTAAATTTCAAAAACTAACTTGCACCCATATTTACATTAACTCAATGAATATATGATATAAATTATTACTAGATTATTTTATTTTTTTTCAATTTATATGTCATAATTTAAAAAATTGAGAATCAACAAAAAATTTTATTAGAGTTTTTTTTATATGTCTTTTAAATATTTAAATTATTAATTATTGCTAATATTTTATTTTTATGTAATTTTCAAAGATACAAAAAATTATATTTGAATTTATGATTAATGTTTAAAGATGGAATATTAAATTGATAATGTGACACATAAATTAGGACAAAAATGAGGGATTTGGATGGAGGTAAAATAGGAAGGATTTTTACTAAAAAAGGAAAGATAACGAAACAATAATAGAAAGGAAAAGAGAACTTCCAAATAAATATTTTGTTTTTATAGGTATGAATTAAACTTAAATTTAAATTCTAATAAATTTTAAAATTTGAAGATAGATCGAACTCGTCTTATAGATTGCTATTTTAATTCGGTTAAATTTTGATGTCTACCTATGCGGCATAAAGTCATTAGGATAACTCCCCAATAACTCATAAATTTTAATTTATTCCCACTAATTTCACAATAATATCTATCTTTGTATCTCATCAATCTCAATTGTTTCATATGTCGCTCGCACAATCGCTGATTGTGCACACATGTTAAAAGGGTTTTTAATCTTGCTCATTAAGTCATGATCTGTATAAAATTTTAGTTGTTTATGTATTGTATCGATATATATATATCCGATTTATATCTCATATCGGTGTGATCCCTGATTCATAAGTCGTAATAGGATGATACTCAATTCATAATTTATACCTACGTGGTACACATACATTGTGTGATCGTCTATTAGCTTACTTCGGACTTGAGTCACTCATCATTATAATAGAATATATATTCTTATCATCTCAACATATCTCAATATGCTCTCTGCTTAGTTATCTTTCATAACAACACATCCAACACAATATAAATCATAATTGCATATCATATCATAAGTCATAAAAGACAGTTTTCGATAATTCACAATTTATTATTAATACAAGTATCATCATTCCTACAAATATCAATCATAGGCTATGTCCAAAGATCAATATTTGTTTACTAATCATATAATTCTTCTTGTGGTTCACCCAATCAACACGTTATTACTATCAAACTAACTCTTCATCCCCCACAATAATTATCAATAAATTAAATCAATTTTATTAGGAACACAACATACACAAAGTAAATACAATGACTTTACCAATTCTATTTCATTTCTACCCTTGCTACAATGATTTTCAGATTTTCTTAAGAATTGACCCTTTTTTATTTTTAGTGTTAGTAGAGTGAAAGTTTTGTATTTTTTTTAATAGAAAACATTATTATATAATTTAATAAAATAAATCATAATTATGTGATCATTTATAAAATTTATCCATAAAAATTGTAATTCTAATTTAAGATTCAAAATTCTAATTTTACCTCCACTTCTACGGTTCCATATTTGTTTACACAGAGACTCAATTGTACCAAGAACAAATAAAATTTAAAAAAAATGTTGAATAAGGATTTACATATTTACATATAAACTTTATCGATACTTGTACTAGAAAAAGCATGTTAATTATTATTATTTTAATAATTGTGGATTAATCTTAGTTTATAGGAACAATAGTGACGAGTGACATCAGAAAGGTCATTTTGATCATATTAATTAAAGTGGTAACCATTCGTGTATATACTTTACTTTGGTCAAACACCTCTTAATCTACGGAAAGAATGTTTTCCTTTTTACTAATTTGTTCAACAATATCTCTTATGTGTCTCTTTTCAAAGATTATTTTAATTGGATTTCTTTTTCGCACGCTATTTAATATTTGCATTAAAATTCTTCTAATTTTGAATTTATACCGGGAAGGGTCATATTGGAAAATAGAATGATCTCTGATAAAGATAACTTCGTATTTAATAAGACAAATTTAAAACCTTTAATCAGAAAATTATGAAAAAGTACTTATCACATTATCATTAATTTTTATTAATTGATTAATGAATTCAATTACTATCTACTAGATTAAATAATGTATAGAATTAGTTAAATAATTCAAGTAGAAAAAGTATATATCATCGCATTTGTGCATGACATTGTTTCTTGTTGGATCAAGGCAATCAAGATATATATGAGCCTTTTCTTAAACTAATCTTTTTTTATTTACTTATCAAGGCAATCAAGATATTTTATTTATTTAGTTATCAAATATTATATTTTCTTGATATATTAGAAATAGTAAATATTTATTTTTTAAATAGTGAATAATAGTAAATATGTAAAATTGAACGGGTTATATTATCTTTTACAAAATAAAAATCCAAATATGAACACATATATATATCGCGTATTGCAATATTCAGGAGATTTCATTCATTCATTGTACTTGACCACAAACATCAAATAAATGCTCAAGAATAAAGGAGAGAGAAATTGTGTGCTATCAAATTCAAATCCCAAAAATCTTTTGGTCGTTTCATCATTTTGACAATATGGTATTAACTATAGTTTTTCATAATTAATTAATCAATAGGTCAAACATAGATGCACCTATTTTAAATGGTCAAAACAAGAGAAAGATTCGCTTAAGCCGTGTTGGGTTATGAAGGTGAATAGGGCGTCATGCACTGAAGCGACTCAACGTAATTGGGGGCCTAAAGTGAAATTTCAATTTGAGGCCTAAAATATAAACAAACTTTGTAGACATATTTATTCAAAATTTATTTTTCTTACACTATTTAGATGAAAATTATTAGTATTTAATATTATTTTTCAGTTATTGATTTTAGGTAAGATTTTATCAACTTAACATTGAAAACATCCTTTTAGTGAAACAATTATTATATGAATTGTTAACATAATTTTATAAGTAATAAGTTGACAAATATTCAATAAAGATAAGAGTTAGAACCACAAAATCTGATTCAAGAATTTGATGACTTGGAATACACCATTTTAATATGCTTGTTGTAATGTTTGAAACTAAAATTTAAAAAGAAATAAAAAAGAATTTGTAATTCACTTTGTTCAACACTTTTCACTATTAATTCTTATTTTTAACAAAGTATAAAAGATGTTAAAGTGGGCAAAATAATATATATTTTTATCATAATTAATCAATTTTTTCTAGAAAAATTTAACATATAATTTATTCTTGATGATAATTTGGGGGGGCCTAAGGCATAAGCCTTATTTTACAAAGGCAAGAGCCGACCCTAGTCATGCGGAAGTTTATAATTGCAAATCATATGGTTGACAAATCAAATGGCAAATAAAAACATACTAAAGATATAATATTATTATAGTTTGGTCAATCAACCTACATATTGAAAACTAATACTAAAAAAAACATAAATATGTTTAGGAGAAAATCTCCCCATAAACAAAACTTTTTATCGACTACTACATTGTGGATGTTCTTGTTGTTCTTAATAGGAGAAGGGGGAGGGGCGGGGGGGGGGAGGGGGGGCTTCAATTTATAGATCTCCTAACTTTTCCTTTAAAGAAAGAATAACCAATTATGGAGGAAAATTATATTTTTCTTTCAGGAAAAGTTAAAAACATTTATGGTAATGTTTTGTCTTTTCTTTTAGGAAAAAATAAACTTCAAATAAGGTAAGAAAATTAGGACAAAACCCTAACAAATCTCCCCTTTTAGCTGAATTTTCTTGACAAAACTTGATATGCATTCTTCAATTGCATGATAATCTTTGTTCTTTACATAGTCTTCATCACTGCTGCTTGCCATGATTAAAAATAAAGTTTAAAATATATGGGTTTAAAATGGTTTTAAAATATTTCATTTAAAAAAAAAAATTACAGCAACATATATGTTGAAATATGGTTAAAACTTCTTCTCCACATGTAGTTTGACAAAAATCTTCATTTCCATCAAATTTATTACAAATTGATTTGAAACCACTTGAGCCTTTCTTCAATCTTGTTGAACCATTGGATCATTGAACCATGTGCTCTGATACCACTTGTTGGGTTATGAAGGTGAATAAGGCGTCATGCAGAAGCTTATAATTGCAAATCATATGGTTGACAAATCAGATGTCAAATAAAAACATACTAAAGATATAATATTATTATAGTTTGGCCAATTAACCTACATATTGAAAAGTAATACTAAAAAAGACATAAATATGTTTAGGAGAAAATCTCCCCATAAACAAAGCTTTTTATTGACTACATTTGATGTTCTTGTTGTTCTTAATAGGAGAAGAGGGGTCACAATTTATAGATATCCTAACTTTTCCTTTAAGGAAAGAATAATCAAATATGGAGGAAAATAATATTTTTTCTTTCAGGAAAAGTTAAAAGCATTTATGGTAATGTTTTGTTTTTTCTTCTAGGAAAATATAAACTTCAAATAAGGTAAAAAAAAATCAGGGCAAAACCCTATCAAGCCGTTGTAGCCTTGCCAAATGGTCAAACCAAAAATATATTAGGAAAATATAGACGTTGCATAGCCACGATTTGAATCAGTGACCTTAAGGTTATAAGTTTTTCTAGCGCATTAATATTAAAAAAAATTAACTTTTATATGTTGATAATTCAAATTGCCTAATAGAGATTCATTTTTACTTGTTCAATATTGACTTAGCATCCCCTTAAGCAATAATTAATGGAATGACAATCTTATTATTATTTATCAAAAATGGTATAGATAAATAAGAGGTGAATGACATGTGTTATCGACTTCACTAACACTACATCAAAATGATCTTTAGTAGCAATCAATCAACAGCATGCAATAGCTTAATTTCCACTAAATATGTATTTTTAGCGGCAATTAGCACTCTTTATATATGTCCCTAAAGTTTTTAGCGACATTAGATCCAATGGCAATTAACAAATGTCGGTAAAGGCTTTAACACTTCTCGTTAATGTGTATATTTATTACAGCTAAAAGGTGTTTTTGTTGTAGTGTCAATGAATAGGCTGATTAACAATTTGGATATTGCAAGAACTATACAAGTATGAAGTATTATTAAAGCAAAGAAAATAACCTGAGAATCTCGTAGATGGTAAGACTGGACGTGTATGGGAATGATCTTCGCGTTCCTAGAGATAAAGTTGAAACATTGAAGCTTAAATCCTCGAGATATGAGAACACAAAAAGAAGTCTTAAAAAATAAGGTAGAAATTAATAGTATTTTTGGAATCTGAATGAATTACAATAAGGAGAGGGGTGAACTGCTTATGTGTTACAAAGGTGAGGCCTCAGCCAATACGAGTGCTTCACTCGAGCCCTAAAGTACTCAGACCAGTGGGTGTGAGCCACGCGATGAAACCATTGGTAGTGCTAGCTATTAATCATGACCCACTTTGACGTTCATACAGACTTGACCGCACACCTGCCTTTCGTGCCCCTTTATCTCCTTGTCATTAAAGTACGATCCCAAATCCAATTCTTCTTGAGTACATTTTTCTTTTTCTCGAGAAAGCTCCTTCAAAGGATAGTAATTATCGAGGGATGTACCTACAACTGTACCTTCCTCATGTTGCCACACGTTTATGCTGACATTTACCCAATATAAATAGTACTTCTACTTCTTGGATATGACGCCAGTCAGGGTCGAGAAGTGGAAAGAGAAATCCATAATGTCATGGTACGCGAGAACATTGAAAAGACGCATTGTGTCATTAAAAATCTCATCACTTTCTCATGAGTTATACATTAGTCGTCTTCAACCCAAATTTTTTACTCGTATCAACTATGAACATCAATCTAAGTTGTTGTCTTAAACTCAGTTAGACTCCCCTTCAGTTTGAGCAATATGATTGAACTCAAAGGTTTAAGACCCTTAGTGAAAGCTTCAGTCGCCCAGTTGTCTGAACCATTGACAATTGCATTATTTCTCTCTAAAACTTGTGACAAATTTTCAGAGAAACTTTATGTCGTCTTTCTCTATCTTGACAATGTCTGTCCTTTGGGGCTGCACCTTTTTTGCTCATGCATGGGCCTTGACAAAACTTTCTTCAAGCATGTTAAGAGAATTAATAAATTTTCTAGGAAACAGGGAATTCCATATTAAGACTCTACCCGACAAAGTTTCCCTAAACTTCATCACCATAACAAACTTCTCTTACTCTTTGGTCAAATCATTTTTGTTAACAATCGTTGTGAAAAAAATGCAATTTGGGGATTGTGTTCCCATTATAGTTCGATATGTCTGTTATCTTGAACCTTTTTTAAATGGGATTAACTACCACATTGGCTCTGTAAGGCATCCTCACGTAACTCTTAGAGCTAGGTTCCTCTGTAACCAGCGATGCTTCCTATATATGGCTCATTCAGGTGTTTAGCTCTGAGTAGTTGGTTTTTATTTCTTTCCTTGGAAATTTCATAACTGAGGTGAGGGTTTTTGCAACTTTCAAGTAGATTCCAACATCATTGGTTGTATGCTGAGTGAACTGGTTGTCAAGCTCCAATAAATCCTAATTCCATAAGGCACTCAGTTGTTTCCTCCCAAAGTGTTGGAGATCATATGATCCACAATACCCATCAATAGTGCAAAACCTTACAAAACATATTCCATCATTTTGAAAGGAGCGGATCACATAGGCCCAATAATCCATGACAACAAATCAGTCGATCTAGCCCTCTTCTTACGATCCTATTGTTTCTGCTTCAGCAAAATATTCTGATTCGACTTTAGTTGCTTCGTCTGTATCTTCACATTATTCAAATGATCCTGAAGTGAACCCTTCATTTGTGTTTGTTGCATCTCGCCCTTACTTAGCTTCCTTCCTTGAGCTAACCTCCCCTACAACATTTCTATATACCATTAGGAGAAGTCAGTCTGCTTAATCCTAGCCCTGATCATGAACATCATTGAGGTTCTTGAAAATGTAACTTTTCCCGCTTTCTACCGACTTTATGATACCCTTACAAACAATCCTAGAGAAGTACTTAAGCATGAGGTTGATCAAGTGATTTTGGCGACCAAAACCTAAAGACAAACCATAGTAGCTTCCAGAATCTGGGACCAAGTTATCTTTCACATATATTGAAGGTCCATAGAAAAAAAGTGATACTTAAGTTAATTAAAGGATCTTCAAATCCTATGGAAAAGGAATAGGTGTAAGCGAATGAATGATGCTTTCAAAATCTTTAAAGGTGCACACTTGATATTTTTCTTTTATGCAGTTGCAGTCACTACAAATAGTGTAATGTCAGTCTTTTTAATTGATGAGGAAATGCACTCCCATTCACATTGTCTTTCATTTCGACTTGTGGCAATATTATGAAATCGTATTTGTCTAGCGAAAATGGGTGACAGTGAAGGAATATATACGCCAATAAATGATATGAGGCAAAGACAAAAGTTAGTAAGGCGGACCAAAAATTATAAGTTTTATTGAACAAAATGTAGGAGAAGAGAGAAGGATGGGTACAAGATCAAATCTGAAATACCAAAAAGGACAAAAGACAACTAAAAGAATAAAAGTTTGAAGAAGTTGAGTGGAGTTTCAAGAGATGCAAGATTTTTAAAGATACGAGTGTCTTTCCAATATTTCACCATGATACATGAGATTATCCTCATGCTTCTTAACTATGATGAACATCACATTTAAGAAGTGGAATGACTATTTGTATTGGGTAAAACTTGACTTCAACGTATGGAAACATGAAGAAGGTACATGTACATCCTTCAATGTAGTAAGGAATTGAAAATGACCATCATTCAAGGGAATGTTCTTAGAACAAAAAAGGAAATGTGTCTAGGAAGAGTTGGATTTGGGACAGTTCTTCAATGACGTGAATAAATTGACAAAGGAATAAAGAGGTAAAAAAGGCAGGTGCAAAGACGAGTTTGTACAATCATTAGAGTGGGTCAATAATTATAGCTAATACCACTAATAACTTCATTATGTATGCCCATCAATCCTAGTACTTTTGGGCTCGAGAGGAGCACTTTTACTGGCTAACGTCGCCTCACGTTTGTAACTCATAAATAGTTCACCCCATTCCTTCTTGTAATTCATTTAGATTCCAGAACGATACAATACTATTACTTTCTCTTGATTTTCTAAGCCTTACTCTTTGTTTTCTCGTATCCTAAAGTTGTAAGATTCGTTGTTTCGAGTTTATCTTAGGGAATGCAAAGAATATTCTCATACACTTGATTAATTTGTAAGATTCTCGAGCTTTATACTTTGCTTTATTTCATGTTATTTACTTTATACTCATATGAGCAAAATTTGAATTGTCTATCAACCTAATTACCGAGCTAAATTGATCACATGCTCTTGAACTTTTATAAATTTAACTGTACCATTTTTCTTATAAACAATTTGACACCCACGGTAGGAATAGGGTAATTGTTGTTGAATATTATTGTTTGGGAGACGACGGACACAATCGATTTCTGACAATTTAAATTTTATTATATCAAAGTAAGGACTCGCTTCGATCTTACAATCTTGATCACACTTGGTGCTTGCTTCAGCAACACTCTTGACTTAGCACACACTCTTGTTTTCTCTCTTACTTTCTTTCTTGCTTTCTTACTTTGTTCCTTGCTTGGTTGGTTACAATTCATATGAACCACCTCTATTTATAGGTGGTGATGGAAAAATCTAACTAAGAGTTTTGCTACTATATTCTAGATTGTTCTTCAAACTACCTATTTCTAGAACATCTCTAGACTTTTCTCTCTAGAATGAGAATTCTAGAGATCTTCCTTTATTTCTTTATAACTCTTGAATATTCTAGATTCTTCTTTGGAATGTCTTGGATATTAATTAAGTTGGTGATGACTTCTTAACACTCTCCCTCAGCACCAACTTTATTTTCTCTTTCAATCATTCCAAGTGCTTCTCGAAATCTTATAAACTTCATGTTGTCCAGGCTCTTTGTGAATATGCCTGCTACTTGCTCTTCTGTCTTGATTTGCTTCATTTCAATTTCACCTTGAAGAACTTTTTCTCGAAGAAAATGATGGTGTACTTCCGCATGCTTCGTTCGAGCGTGAAATACAAAATTTTTCGCCAAATGAATAGCTGACAAGTTGTCACAATATAGTGGTACGATATCTTTTAATGGTTGATGCAAGTCTTTCATGAGTTGATTTAGCCATGTGCTCTCTTGTGCTGCCATCATTCCTGCTCGATATTCTGCTTCCGTAGTTGAAAGTGAAACAGTTGGTTGTCTTTTGCTGCACCATGATACTGCGGCTGATCCAAGATTGAAAACATATCCAGTGGTTGATCTTCGAGTATCATGGTTACCAGCATAATCCGCATCACAATATCCTATTATCTTGCAAGAAGCTCTTTTCATATAGAATAGTCCATAGTCAATAGTTCTTTTCACATACCTTAATATCTTTCTGATTGCTTCCAAATGAGGCTTCTTTGGTTTCTGCATAAATCTACTAACTACTCCAACTGCGAAGGCAATATCTGGTCAATATTAAATAGATAAGACTACCGACAAGTTGACGATATATTGTCTCTTCCTCCAAGTCTTTGCCTTCATGGGAACATAGTTTTAAGTTAGGCTCCATCGGTGTAGAAAATGTATTGCAACCCATCATTCCAGATTTTTGGAGTAGATCTCTCATGTACTTTTGTTGTCCAAGGAATAATCCATTCTTTGTTTTCTCAACCTTAAGACCAAGAAAGTGTTTTAGTTCTCCCAACTCCTTCATTTGAAATCACACCATCAAATTTCTTTTACTTTGATGGATCTCATCAAAGTCATCTCATGTGATGATTAGATCATCTACATAGACTAATATGATAGCTAACCTTCCTTCATGAGCTTTTTCGAATAAACTTGAATCTGTTGGTGCTACTTGATAGCCACTTTGGATCAAGAACTTGACAATTTTTTCGTACCATGCCCGGGGGGGGGGGGGGGGGCTTACTTCAACCCATACAAAGCTTTCTTCAATTTTCACACATAATCAGGATGGACTCTATTCACAAAACCTTGTGGCTAATCCATGAATATTTCGCGATCCAATTCTCCATGAAAAAAACCTTTTTTACATCCATTTGCCATAGTGTCCAAGACTTAGTAGCTGTCAGAGCTACTAACACACGAACTGTAGTAATTTTTGCCCAGGACTAAATGTCTCGTCATAGTCAAGACCATACTCTTGTGAGAATCCCCGGACCACTAGTCGTACTTTGTACCACTCAATAGATCCATCAGGACGTGTTTTCAGCTTATATACCCACTTACATTATATGGGTTTAACATCCATAGGTTTAGCCACTAACTCCCAAGTTTGGTTTAGCTTTAAGGCTGAAATCTCCTCTTTCATTGCCTTTCTCCATTCACTACTCTTCGAAGGTGGTAAGTTCCTTGACCTTGTCAACCTTAGCCAGTGCCGCATTTATATACTTACTATTTTAGCGTTTCACTCGTGTGGATCTTCGTAGTTGAGGAGTTGCTTGTATTCTTTCTTGCAACTCTTCTGGAGTTTCATGAATTCCAGTTTTCCACAAGCTCTTATTTTCTCTACTTGAAGATATCTCTTCTGTATGTGATTTGAGGTTTTCACATGCTTCTTGTTGTAATTTTGTTTTACTTCCTTGTCCTCCTTCTTAAAGCTTATGTTGTAGCTTTTGCTCTAGTTCTATTGAATCTGGTAATGTGGCTTCTTTAGACCACCATGATGATGTTTCATCAAATATCACATTTCTTGACATATATGTCCGATTTGTGGTAGGGTCACAACACTTCTATCTTTTTCTTTGTTCGTCGTATCCAACAAAGATGCAACAAGCAACTTTCTTATCAAACTTGCTGCAAAGATGATCTGGCACAAACACATAGCATACACAACCAAAAACTCGAAAGTGGCTTATAGTAGGAATCATCTTTTTGAAGTTTATCAAATGCTGAGATGAATCTCAATCTTGCCTGCGGCAGCCTGTTGGTAATGTGGACAACAGTCTTTATGCATTCTACCCAAAACCTTGTTGGTACATTCATACTATGCAGCATACTTCTGCATATATCTGCCAAATGTCTATTTTTTCTTTCAGCCACTTCATTTTGTTGTGGCGTATTTGGGCAAGTTAATTATCGTCTTATCATCTTCTCTTTAAGATAATCATTGAACTCTCGTGACGTGTATTCTCCCCCATTGTCCTTACGGAGATATTTGATTTTTCTTACAATATCATTCTCCACAGTATATTGGAACTCTTTAAACTTCTCAAATACTTCAGATTTCTCTTTTAAGAAGTAAATCCATACGTACCTTAAGAAGTCATCAATAAATGTTACCATGTAACGGTAACCGTGGATGGAGGACTATTTCACTGGTCCAAATACGTCTGAATGTACCAGCTCCAATGGCTCCTTCGCTTGATACTTTGATTCTCCAAAGGGAAGTTGATGTGCTTTCCCATATTGACATCCAGCACATATAGTGTCTCCTCTAATCTCAAGCTGGGGAAAACCTTTTAATTTTGACTGTTGCATCATTTTTTTAGTTTGCTATACGCAAGGCGTGCATGCCATAGATCAGTTGTTTCATTACTCCGTGTTTCCTTAACATAAGTTGTCTCCGCTGACATGACGTAGATTGATTCTAATCTTCTCCCTTCCATGATTGGTGTACTTGTAACTTTTAAGTTTCGATATACTTTTACATTATTTGGTTCAAACAAGACATAGTTACCAGAATCTGTTAGTTGCGATACAGATAATAATTTTTACTTCATACCTGGAACGTGGTAGACATTTTGAAGTTCCACTTGTCTTGAGCTGTGATGAGGCACGAACCGTCATGCCAATATGAGTTATTGGCATTTTTGAATTATTTGCAGTCACAACTAATCGATCGCCTTTATATTCACTCATGTTAATGAGCTTTTTCTCATCACCAGTCATGTGATTGGAACAGCTTGAATCAATGATCCAATCATGTTCACAATCGACCAATTTCTCACTCACATTTGCAAGTGCTATCTCATCTTCTTTGTTAAAGTGACAGGTGGTAGGCTTCTCTTGTTGATTAGTTTCTTCAACTGGATAAGAGGTCTCAAAATTCCAAACTTCTTCTTCATCTTTCTGATTTTGGAAAGAAATAGCTACATTACCTTCAGCTTTCTTATACCAGCAATCTCTGGCGTAGTGTCCTTTCTTTCCACAATTGTAGCACTTCTCAATCTGCCAATTATTAAAGCCTTTAGTCTGCTTGTTTTGTCGTTGACTTTTTTATGTTGATTCTTTTGGTCTCCCCGTGGCCGTGAGTTTTCTCCGTTTCTCTTTTTTTATAATCTTGCCTTTTGATGAAGAGCGCCTTATCTTCGTCTTTTATAGTGAGACTTGATAATGGCTTCTCTAAAGCTTCTTCATTTGCTAACAAATTTTCCAACTCAGATAAAGTTAGTTTTGTGGCCCATCCCCATGTGGCTATAATTATGCCTTTGAACTCCGGCCTAAGACCATGAACAATGATTCTCCTCATTCTTGTGTCTGTGATAGCACTCTCTGGATCTAACTTTGATATTTCATCACATAAAGATTTTACCTTTGAGAAGTATTGACTGATCGTCATATTCCGTTGAGAGATTAACCAAAGCTCATTTTCAAGCCTTTGTAATCTTGCATCATTCTTTTTTGTAAAAATCGTTGCCAAGGCGTCCCAAGCTTCTTTAGGTGTCTTGACATTCTTAATGCATTGTAGGAACTCATTCTAGATGCTTACAGTGAGAGCATACATGACCTTTCCAGCTTTGACCTTCCACTTTTTTGTTGCTTCAACATTTGTTGGTGGTGTGGTTACTGATCCATCGATGATATCCCATAATTCCTGGCCGAGAAAATATTATTGCATTCTCGTGCTCCATGATCCGTAGTTGCTTGCATTGAGCTTCTCAACGCTATTGAGAGTGCTAGCAAAATCCGTCATTGATTAGTGTCTTGCGATTTGTAGCCTTTAACAGTAGCTTGTAGAATCTTCTTTGATTTACTACCTCGCTCTTATCCACCAGGCTCTGATACCACGTGTTGAATATTATTGTTTGGGAGACGACGGGCACAATCAATTTCTGACAATTTGAATTTTATTATATCAAAGTAAGGACCCACTTTGATCTTACAATCTTGATCACACTTGTTGCTTGCTTCAGCAACACTCTTAACTTAGCATTCACTCTTGTTTTCTCTCTTACTTTCTTTTTTGCTTTCTTACTTTGTTTCTTGCTTGGTTGGTTACAACTCAAATGAACCACCTCTATTTATAGGTGGTGATGGAAGAATCTAGCTAAGGATTTTGCTACTATATTCTAGAATGTTCTTCAAACTACCTATTTCTAGAACTACCTTTTCTAGAATATCTCTAGACTTTTCTCTCTAGAATACTCATTCTAGAGATCTTTCTTTATTTCTTTATTACTCTTGAATATTTTAGATTCTTCTTTGAAATGTCTTGGATATTAATTAAGTTGGTGATGATTTCTTAATAATCGTGTGTTGGTATAACTTATCTAATCTTGTTTCTCTCTTTAGTTTGAATATTCACATTTTGCAAGATACCTCATTGTAAACAATGGTGACCAAACTAACGCCAATAAGATTAACAACAATCCAGTCATCATGTGGCTTATGCTTATTGTTTTTGGTATATATTTTAGGACTCGAATGGAGAATTCTTATTGGTTGAGATCTTATTGTCTTTGTAACACATAAATAGTTCACCCCACTCCCTCTCATAATTCATTCATATTTCAGAACAATACAATAATATTACTTTGGCTAAACCCATCAGTAGCCTCCTAAAGTTGGCACAAAATTTCACTTAGACACCTCAACTAGCTAATGTTCATTTTAGACACCTCATGTAGGATTTCAATGCGTCATTTTGATACCTTTAGCTAACATGACATGGTAAGTTTAATGCACCAAAAATCAGCGCGTGAAGGAGCTCTTTTTCATGCCAAAAAAATAATATTTAAAAGGCCAAAACTACTCTTCTTCCTCATTCTCTCCTCCACCACACACCATCCATTCACCACCGCTGCCACCATCACTATTAATACAATCGAATTAGTTTTTTAATTTTTTCAGTTCCGAAAATCACCGCAACCATCATCATCTTCTCATTCTTATTCTTTAGATCCAACAATTACAACTTTTATTGCAATCTTTCAAGTTCAGTGCTACACACCATTGTACATCTATTACACCCATCAAGTTCATATATGCAGATATTCATTCTAAACGGGAGGGACTACAACGTACAAATAATACATAGCATTCATATATGTGCTCCTTTTATAGTTTTATTCTTTTTGGAGGCATTGTAATATTAGATACACAATTAAAAAGCATGAAATTGATAACATACAAATTAAATCCACAAAAAAAGAAGATATGAATTTAATAAAAAAAACCCAAAAAGAAAAAAAGCAAAAGAAGAAATTAGGGGTAAAGAGGAGGCGCCGGAAAAGTTTGGAAGAATGAGGAAGAAGGGGTGGTTTGGTGGGGTTTTTGAAAATAAATGCTTTTATTTATTATTTTTGCAAAATTAACTTTTCCTTATAATGTATTTTTAAAGTATTATTTTGTACTTAAATATCACGTGTCGTTCCTTAATTAGCCATTATATTACATTATTCGCGAGTATGTTACACGCACAGTGTAATTTTACTGGATTGTCAAAAAAGTATCAAAATGACACAACGGGATCCTACATGAGGGGTCTAAAATGAACATCGTTCAATTGAGGTGTCTAAGTGAAACTTTGTGCCAACTTTAGAGGGCCACCGATGGATTTGGCCTATTACTTTCTCTCTGATTTTCTATTTTTTTTCTCATTGTGTTCTAAGCTTCATTGTTTCGAGTTTATTTCCAAAAATGCAATGATCATTCTTATACACTCCGTCCTGTGATCCAAGAGAATTTGGAATCTTTACTTTGCTTTTATTTCGTGTTATTTATTTTACACTTATATCCTTAATTCTTGTAATATTAAAACTATTAATCAATGAACTAAATCGATGACACGAGTTCTTGATCTCTTATAAATTTAACTGTATTATTTTTTTGGTAAATAACTATATTAACCTTTAAATATAATAATTTTAGTATTTTGGGAAATGACTATAGCTTCCGTTAAGGGTAAAATAGGTATATAAAGTGGTAATTTATCTCTTGATTTTTTAAATTGGACAAATAATCACGAGAAACTACATTTAGTATAATGGACATAGATGAAAAGAGTAATAGATAAAAAGATTTAATCTTTCACAAAATTGATAATAATAAACTAGATGATACTTTTTTTTTCAATTTTAACTGACATTTTTTTTTGGTAGAGAAAAAATAATATCATTTTATATTTAATAACAATTGAATTTTAGACTTTCTATTGTATTTTTAATGAGATGATATTTATAGGTATAAAAGTATTTGTGACTTATTTTAGAACAAAAATTTTTTTAAAAAAATAAAATCTTTCATTTTTATATTTTGTGTTCAATTAACAACCTTCACATAGATTGAGAATTGGAACTGACTTAAGAGTCACGGATTATTGAGAATTGGAATTGACTTAAGTGTCACGGATTATTGAGGATAATACATCTAATTAAAGAAGATGACATTTTAAATAATTAACTTATCTACGTAATAGATACTTGAAAACACGCATAAAAGCAATATCAATTCTTTTGTTAGACTGTTTTATAGGAGCACTTTATTATTTATTTAGATGCTCAATCAAAACGATTCTTTTTTTCCTACTGTAGTAAGTTAATAAACTATAAATGTATTCAACGTAGTAAAATACATTGATAGTGCATTAGACTATAAATATATATGATTAAATCCATTTTAGAATTATATATTATTTTATTTGTCCCAATTTATGTAGTATTATTTGAATTTCGAGAGTCAAACATTTTAATTTTGAATATAAATTTGGATATAAAATCTTTGAGTTTCTTCAAATAAAATTTACATATTTAAAAACTACGTAAAAAGTATTATAAATCAAAATAGTTAAATAATTCCAAATATTTAAAAACATATAAAAAATTTTTATTTAAATCTCAAAATTCAAACAAAAAAAAATCACATAAATTGAGACAGAAAACTCGAAAATTCAGAAAGACCTGATGCCGACGGCTCCGACACCCCATACACGGTTCACGCTGTGCCACATTAACGCGTATATTATGTACAACAATACAAAAAGCATATAATAGTCAAGTATTTTTCTACGTACTTTCTCTGAAAAAAATTTTCTTTGGCACAAACTAAATTAATATTACAACAGAGACTAATTTAATATTGAAGTAAAAAACTTCGTTAAAGGTATCTAGGATTTTATTTATATATATGAAAAATGATTTTTAACTTGTATATTTCATACAATTTTTTATATACAACATATAATTTTTCGACGAATGATGTGTACTTGGCCACTGTGGCGGAGTCACCTTATAGTTAGGGGGTTCATCCGAACCTCTTCGGTGAAAAATTATATTATTATTTATACATGATTAAAATAATTTTTTGAGTATATAAAAATATCGAACCCCCTTCAATTATTTCATGTGTCTTGTTTCAAATTTTAAACCCCTTATTGAAAATTCTAATTTCGCCACTGATCATGAAATATATATGGCTACGCCCCTACAAATATTAGTTATAATAATAATGATAATAATAGAGAAAATATTTGGAAACCTTGTGAAACAAGCATCTTAGCTAATACGTACAACTTGTTTTGTCACATAAAATCAAATAATTAAAGCCTCCAAAGGTGTTCTGTTTTTTTTTGTTTCGACAGCGTGATGTCATTTTATCGCAATATGAACAAATGTGGATGTCAATTCTAATATTATTATAATTCAAACTTTTTAAAGATTATTATTACTAGTAATATTTTGGAGAGAGAAAAAAAGAAAGAGATGTGGGTTTACGCGTAGAGAGATTAGATGAGACGTTGTTTTTGTTTGAAGGATAACAAATACAGTCCCTCCGTTTCTTTTGAGTTGTCATGTTTCACTTTTTGAAAATTAATTTGACTAATCAAATTACATTAATTTGATAATTTTAAAAATGAAATTCAAACATTTAAAAATTATATAAATAAATACTATAAATTAGTATATTTTTTTCCATATTAGTGTAATGAAAAATATATATATCTTAAAATATTAGTCAAAATTCATATCGTTTGACTCTAAAATAGAAATTTTTGACAAGTAAGAAGAAGGACAAAGGGAGTACCTACTTCTTTGTTCTATTTTTACTTTTTCAATAATGACTTTACATAATCTTAAAAAATATAAAATGATAATTTTATTATATTACTTTTGAATATAATAAATTCAGTATTTTAAAATTATATATTCTAAAAATAAATATGGTTAATAATAAGTGTTAATATGGAATTGAGTGATAAATTATTTTTTAATTTTTAAAACTAAATAAATAAAAGAAGATATCTGTGTTTAATATAACGGACAATTAAAAACGGATGGAAAATAAAAGAGAATGAATTGGAAAAAGGAAGATTTGATTCACATTTTTCCCTTTTTCTTTTTAAATTCTTGTGATGGAAGAGGAACTCAAAATACACAAGGTTCACTTTTGACACATAAGACCATAGAAATATATTCATTCTTTTTCTTTGACAAATTAAATTCACACCTTATTTTCACACATAGGACCATATACAAAACCCCTTGTTCAATTTCTTTTTCTACATATAAAACCTTTCTTCTTCTCTCTCCCCAAATCTTTTTCCTCTCCATTTTCTTAACAAAAACCATCTCTCAAAACTTCAACTTCAACCAAAGTCCAAACACACATAAACATACTTTTTTATAAAACAATAATAATAAAAATAATAAATCTAGGGTTATAATTATTATATGGATCCTCATCTTCATCACCATCAACATCAACATCATCTTCAACAACAACAACAACATCAATTTAGTCATCAAAGTGTGAATATCGATACAACAAGTGGAGGTGTTAATATTGGTACATATATATATTTTTTTCTTCTGACAATTTATCGTCTTTTGAGGTTTGCTTTGTTAGCTATCGCATGACACCTTATTATTTTCAGGAGGCGGAGGGGATAGATTCCCTCAATGGAGTATTCAAGAAACAAGAGATTTCTTGATGATTCGAGCGGAGTTGGATCAAACTTTCATGGAAACAAAAAGGAATAAGCTTCTATGGGAAGTCATAGCAACAAAGATGAAAGAAAAAGGTTATAATCGTAGCCCGGAACAGTGTAAATGCAAATGGAAAAATCTTGTTACACGCTATAAGGTACATATAATACATGTTTTAATTTTATACTATATAGAATTTTAATAATATTCTTGAATAAACAAAATTTATTAAAAAGCAAATGAAAAAAGAATAGACTTGTTCCTTCTAGCTTTTATCAAGTTTCTTTCCTAGAAAGTCACTTGCTAGAAGGACCAGATGCACCTTATATTCAACTATATACAAAACTAAATATCTATGTAAAAAATACTTAAGTTTCAACAAAAGTTAAGTTCTAGAATGTCTCTGCAATCTATACAAAACTTAATACAAAAAATACTTGAGTTTCAACAAACATTAAATTATGAATCCATAATTTTTTTTATAAAAGCAATATTTTGAGACTAAAATATCAAAGATTGAACTATTCAAGTTTAAATTCTAGAACCGTCTCTACAAGCTAAGTATCTTGACCTTGATGTTGTTAAGTTTGTTAGTAGAATTAAGTAGTTATGTTTACTTTATGCATTTCAATTATACTCATTTTTTTATAGGGATGTGAGACACTTGAACCTGAAGCTCTAAGACAACAATTTCCATTTTACAATGAGTTGCAAGCAATTTTTGCAGCTAGGATGCAAAGAATGCTATGGATAGAGGCAGAAGGTGGTGGTGGAGGAGGAGGAGGAGGAGCTAGCGGGTCGAAGAAGAAGGCTATTTCTTCTGATGAAGAGGAAGAGAATGATGATAGTGATGGAGAAAAAGTTGGCAAGAAGAAAAGAAAGGTTAAGGGAAATATTATTGTTGGTAATTCAAGTGGTGGTAATAATAATTTAGTGAGTAGTTTAAAGGAGATTTTGGATGATTTCATGAAGCAACAAATGGTAATGGAAATGCAATGGTTAAAAGCTTATGAAGCAAAAGAAGAAGAGAGAAGAATAAAAGAGATGGAATGGAGACAAACAATGGAGGCTTTAGAGAATGAGAGGCTAATGATGGAAACAAGATGGAGAGAAAGGGAAGAACAAAGAAGGATGAGAGAAGAAGCTAGAGCTGAGAAGAGGGATGCACTTATCACAACTCTTTTGAACAAGCTTAGAAGAGAAGATCACAACATGTAGGGGTGTACGTATCATCAGACCTTTCTAAAACAGTCATCATCTATAACAGTATTTCATTATAACAATCAAGTTTTTTTCATATCGTTATGTTATGAGTATTATCATATGTTCTTGATACTGTTATAGAGAGGTTTGATTTATGTATTTTAGGGTATAAAGAAAGTGGAATATTAGCTAGCTAGGAGATTAGACTAACTCTTTTTATCATCTTGATTAAATTTTGGCTGATGATGCTCTTGGGGATATAGTTAGAAAACAAGAAGCCTTTTGATAAGAAGTTTGTCTTTGGTGCTATCTTCTTGTAGTGAAAAAAACAAACTAAGTGTTAGTTCCATGCAATTCATGTCTCTTCTTTTATTTAGTTTGTAAGTTATAAAATTTCTCACTTTCTTGATCTTTATGTGCTTTTGAGCTTTTATCTTTATCTTGCATTTCTTAGTCATTATATTATTCTAGTGTGCAAAGCAACTTAATTACTTTTTTATGTTTGAACAATCTATGTGTAAAATTAATCTTATATATTATAGCAAGTTATGTATCATTTTATGAGTTTTTTTCATTTTATATTTACGTTATAAGTAATCTGGTTATGTAAATATTCGTTATACCATCAATGTATAGAATTTACATGTCTTGATGTCACATTATTTGTTCAAGGTATATATAGGGGGAATTATATATATAATTCCAATATAATGGTCTTTGTTTTTTTATGGAATAGTAGAAGTTTTTTTTTTTCATACGTGGATGAATGGAATACTATGGTGTAAACTTATTTACCATGTGAAATATATAGGCATTATATATATTAGCTGGTAGAACGCGTTAATAGAAAGTCAAAGTTTGGAGTTATAAGAGGATTCTGTTACACCTTTTTCATGGTGCTAACCTGTCTTGGTGATACTTATAATGATTGTCCATCTTTTAAATTTGCCATGTTTTTGTATTATTATTGTAATTGCTAGATAGGATCGAGAGGTTCATCTGTAGTTAATAGAAAATTACACTATTTATATAAGATTAAAATTACTATATAATATGTGAACACAGGCCACAGGGGCAGAGCTAGATAGGGTCGACGTCGAAGGGTTGGCAGAAAATTACACTATTTATATATGGTTAAAATTACTATTTATTTAATGTATGTAGTAGATGTCGAACCCTTTTCAACTTTTTTGTGTGTTTATTTTTTCATATTTTAAATTTCTTTAGTGAAAATTTTGACTTCGTTAGTAGGTGTGTATGTGTTTTGTAGACACTAATGGTGCACTATGAGCATTAGGTCATTAGCTACTCGATGGAGACCATTTATATTTAGGAAGCTAAGGTGGTGGTTGACAAATTAAATTGATTATATATATCTAGGTAGGTCTATCCTAGCTAGTACTATGTGGTTTTTTTTCTTTTCAAATCACCGCTTTGAGCTGTATAAAGATTGCAATAATGTAAAAATAAGGATTTAAAATACATGGAATTATATTCATCAAGACTATTATTTCATATATTTCAATTTATGAGACGTTGTTTGACTTTGACCACACACAAATGATCAAAAAGTATTGTCACCACAAATTTTAATATTTTTGACTATTTGTGTGGTTATAAATAATTAATTCATTAAGGGTTGTAAAAAAAAGTTTAGAATTAAATTATTTGTAACTATAAAAAGTGATGTTTTTTTGGACTGATTAAAAATGAAATTATGTTATATAAATTATTAAGACATAGAGAGTATAATATAAAGGGTTCATTGGACTTGATAAGTAATTTGGTGTATGCGATTTATTTTCATAGAAATTCTAGCATAGAACTTCAAATGAAGTCGTTTAGTTATTATTGTCAATTTTAATTTAATAATGATGCATTTATGATGAGGGGATCAAGTCTTTATTATCTTTCTATGTTTGTTGTAGAGTATGTATGAACAAATTTTAAATGACCAAGTACTTTCCTAATTCCTAAGAGCATTGATTGTGCATCTTAGTTCATTGTAGTTACCCATTTCTGCTATATATTCTTATAATACTCCTATTATTTCTTTCTTTTCAAAGAATGAAGAAATAAAAAAACAAGAAAATTGATTGTGGTGGTTCATGTATTTATTTTTGATGTCTGGTACTTATATTGGGGTCTGACTAAATTTGAATTCGTGTTGAAAAGTCTCATATCAGGGGTTAAAGTGTTTCTTAATAAAGGTCACTCCATACTTACTTCTGATTAAGAATAAAAAAGTATTTATCACTCTGGTAAATATAGGACAATCAATTTAATATTCAATGACATAGATATTTTAATTATGTTATAAGGGAAATTGATTGTGATGCAATGCATGTATCTCTTTCATAGGGAAATCTCAGAGTTTTAGTTATTTTTAGATAATCTTTTATTTTTCTAAGTTTTTCTTATTTATCATCCATATTAGTTATTTGTAAAGATTGAAAAAAGCCAAATACATACACAACTAATTATTTGACACCATTTTTCAATTTAGCCTTATTTCACTTTGATATTTCAACATTATTCAAAATGTGTATAGTAAGCCATTTTTTTTAATGTAGAAATGGGAAAGAAGGTGTTCCTCACTTTCCTTAAGCACGTGAATAAATTTAATATAATAATTTCTTTTGTTCTCCACTTAAAATTTTCACATTTTCTCTCTTTATTGTTATCGGTACCTGATTGGAGCCTGATTAATTCAGATTCACATCGTGTAGAGCTCATTTGGAGGGAAGCGCTCCCTATGTACTAAGATTTTTCTTACTCAAGGCTCGAATCCAAGACTTCTAATTAAAAGAAAAGCAGCCTCATCCACTGTATCACATTCTCTAGTGCTCTCTAATATTGTTCCACCATCCTTCTGCCCCTTCCTAAAGAAAACTATATATATATAATCTACTATGGTTTTTAAATTATTTATTTAACTTCAAAATAAATTATTCTGCATGTAATTTCATTCCAAAGATAAAAAAATTCTACTAAGTAAAATCTTATATTATTTTTGCTGAATTATCATTGTAAAAGTATAATTTATTAGTCATCTTCAATTAGTTTATGCTAAATTGTTTATTTATATTAAATAAAAATTGTTAGTTTACTTTTTAAGCTCTCTTCATTTATTTTGTATATAAATTTTATTTAAGTTAGAACAATAGAACTTATTACTCTTTATTTTTGTTCTTTGTTGGTAAGTCGTAACGTAATAACTTTAATCTTTATCGATAATAAAAGAATTTTAAATTTGTACACTCTTTTCCCCCTCTCGCTATATGACTTCGTATCATTGTCGATGTAAGCAATTTTTATAATATAAAATCATATTCACGTGTTATTATCTATTTTATATTCAACAATATAAATAACACATTTTTTTAAAAAAAATTACAAGTGAACGACATACATTGGATGAAAATTGCCATATATTTCCCCCATGGAAAGTGTGATTCTTTAATTTTTCCTGTTTACTTTTTTTATGTACCACGTTGCTAATGTAGAAACTTCCTGATGAATGTTTGTACATATATAGATGAGGAATTTGAATTTAATATTTTGTGTTCATATGTAACAAAAGAAAAGGCCAACTTTTATAATATTTAGTTTGCTTTGGTCCCAAATATAACTATACACTTGAACTAACCAATTTGATTTCTTTCTCCTGTGATGATTTTTCCTCCTAGCTAGCTACATCAAATATTAATTTGGTTTTCTAAACGTTATAATATAAAACAAATAAAGATAATATTCTAATAGTGGACGTGATTCTAAATAAAATGATATGGAGGTTGAGGATTAAAGTAACTGCATAGTATTTATCTTATTCTCCTTTTTTTTTTTAAATTACTATGTATTATTTCATTTGTTTTATTAATTTATTATGTATTTTTAGTCATTATTTTCTTTTTCATGCAGCTTTGATTGTACTTAGTTGAGTTGTCGATCTATCAAAGAATCATCTCTACCCACAAATGTAGGGATAAGGTCTCTATATACATATTATCCTCCTAAGATCCTACTTATGAAATTATATTGAATAATATGTTATTGTTATATATATGGTAAAGATAACAATCTAGCTTGGAGTTTCATCTTCGTTCATGCATCAACAAAAATCTATATGGTGAGGGGTCAAGGAAGCTAGAAGGCCACGAATTTAATTATCGATAGCTTTTGTTCAAAAAATTACATTATATATATAATTAGTAAAAAAATATTTATTTATGTATAATAATATAGAAATTTTGATTCGTCTTGACTCCAATTTTCATATTTTGAAATTATTCAATAAAAATTCTGACTTTACCGCTCAAATATATATGTGCTATGTTGATGAATTAAGCAAATAATTAGAAGACTTCCAAAACATTTCACATGACACATACATACAAATAACAATGCATAACGTAACATGCTTGGTCTTTTTTCTTTTTTTTCTCAAAGGCCAAATTGTGGACGTTTAATTTTGTTTGTGTTTTTCGAAGTAGCTGCCTCGATTTTTCTTTATAAAAGAGCAAACAAACTAATGAGATAATCGTGAGTCCAATAACGGAAATAATCATACGTTATTAATATAAAAGATGTTATAAACCAAGTCAAACTAAACTGTCTTATATATGACGTATCAATAAAGACAAATTTAAAATTTAAATTTTATAAGTTTGATATTTCAATTTTTTAAGTTATTAAGTAAATAATATGTATATAATATATTTTTTTAATATGAATAAAAAATTTGAAATAAAATTATTAATTTTGACAAAACCCACATATTAAGAGTGTCAATGAGGGGATGAGTCAATCCATTATATAAAATCGAGTTAGCCGGGGGTTTTGTTGTTTTTTATTTATTTGTTAAATTGCTAAAATTAACATTAAGAAATGTGTATATTATTTTACATTTCTTAAATACGCATATTTCTTGTCACATATAAAAATTCATTCATCTTAATTAAGTAAAATGTTTAACAATTATCATTTAGATAAATGTTTTTAGGTTAAAAGTAATACTTATCTTTTTAAAGGATGTGTAAAACACTTGAAAAGGAATCGTTTGGAAGGGTGTACGAATGATGAATATAATATAGTATATTAGTAATACTCATATTAGTAACGTTGGTATTAGTTATGTTTGTGTTGGCTGTATTAAGATTATTTCATATGTATTAGTATTTCATTTGGTGTATTAAAAATAATATGCATTGCATAATTTAAAAAATATATATTTGTTTAAAAAATACCCCTCACAAATATAGTAAAAATGATTTGAAAAATATTTTGAAGGACAACAATGTTTTTAACCATGTATTAAAGCTCTTTACATTACTAATATCATAAATTTGTATGCATTGGTTATACATATCGACCTTAATACTGAATAGAGAATATAACTAATGCTTGTTTTAGTTTATACATAAATTGAAAAGACACACCAAACAAGATAAAAACAATATAAGCTAAATCATGAAAAAAATTTTAATACACTTTACCAAACGATAAATATCCGAAGGGAATATAATATATATAGTAGTATTAAATAGGGATATATGTGGAGGTGGTTTTGAAGAGTCTTGATAGCATAAAGTATGGGGTCCCAATAGAATGTTATCAACCGACTTTCTGTTAGATTTGCAGTGATGACATTTATTAAATGTGTGGTCAAAACTTGAAAATATATAGGAAACAATATATATACTAGTACTACTTACTATTTTATTAATTAGATTTGGTCAAAGGTCCAATGCATGGCCATTTCTAAAAGACTTTACATATCCTTGTTTGCTTTTAACCCAAAACAGTATTTTCTCTCTATTAATAAATTAATGTATCTTCTCTAATAAGTAATGACCTCATTCACCTATCAACCATTCCATTATATTGACTAGGTAGTTATATTGTTGGATATTTACTTTTCTTCCACGAGTAATTTAATTGCATTGATGAATATTTCTTGGATGTGTATTAGGTGGAAACACTCTTCTGGAACCGCTCGTAAACGTTAATTTTTGAATATGTACGTGGAATAGCTCGTAAATTACATAAGAGATATTGTAAATTGCAATTAGATACGATGATAAGTTCGACTAAGAAGATGTTAACAATTATTATTGTGATTACATTGTGTTGATTTTACGATAAAGATAGGTGTAGCACCATAACTTCGAAATTTGAATCCGCCACTATCCAAAAGAGTTAAAAGATGTTATAGTATCATCTACTATACCAACCAACTTACGAAAACTTGGATACTCTATGTGATCAAATTTGAAATTTGAATTTTTTTTGTTGGTCTTGATGTATTTTCATATTAAATTGAAATATTAAGTAGGTGTTTGACCATGCGATACCATATCACGATATGGAATCGTGAGATAGAATCAGCGTTTGGACATGTTATTTTATGCTGATTCCATCTCATGATTCCATATCATGAGATGTGATTCCATATTCTCCAAAAACCATGATATGAGAATTCGATATCATGATTTGAGATATTTTTAATACAACAATTGATCCATAGGCTTATATTTTGTTAAAACAACCCCACATTTATATCTACTAACCATTTATTTCATATATAAATAAAATTTATAATAACATCATTACTTTATATAATTTATTATTCTCACCAACATATAGTCACTTTAACTCATACCAACCGATTATTGAGTAATAAATTTGTTCTCTTCATTTACTCCAACACTACCGTTTTGTATTTATTACAACTCAAAGTAACAATGTTGGTTCGTCTTCTCGGTCACTTGATCGAGAAATGCAAGTTCATCGTGAGAAAATTATCTGTACTATGTGGGAGGATTATATTAAAGACTAGTACACTACAATTTATGTTCAATTTTTGTTATTGAATTAAAGTTTGATGAAACGGTTACTTAAGTGGAGAACAAATAGTTTTGTAATAATTTATTATGCGATTTTATAATTTTTTGTTTATTTGGTAAGATTGAATAAATAATTCGGACTATTTTAATAATTTTACAACTTATGAGATTCTTATGTTTATGAGAAAATATACAACACAAAAATTTCATATCGCATGTCCAAACAAAACTTCAAATTCATCTCATAATTCTATATTATGATATCATATCATAATTCATATTATGATATCATATCATAATTCATATTATGATATCATATCATAATTCATATCATGATACCATATCGCATGGTCAAACATGCCCTAAATGTATATATTAGTGGATATAAATTGGCAAGAATGTAATCATTACTTTTTAGTTCAAGTCATGTAACTACTCTTGCCATGATCTATCACTAATTGGCCACCAACCCCATATTCTATAATATGTCTATTTATATTCTTGACATTTGTTTGTGGTTTTTTTTTTTGTGAAAAACATGAAAAAAGATGAAAATTATGGGGAAATATTGTAGAATGTAGTGAAAGAAAGAGTTGAAAGAAAGAAAAATATTTTAAGTCACCAACTAATTATTCACTACTCAAAGGAGAGAATTATTATATTGAAGGAAGGTGTTCTAATGGTGGAGTTTTGGACTCTTCTTCAATTAATCTGGAGTTGTTGTTTTGTACGACGTTGTTGGACTGTTGTATTTTGGAGGTGATAAGTCAAAAGATATATTGTTTGATCGATGTAGATTATATTGCAAAGGGCTGAATTTCCTTAGAGAGAGCGAAATATCCGCACCTAATCTAAATATTATTTATTCATTTTTGTCCTTTTATTTTTCAACTGTAATTTATCATAAAATATGATATATGCACCAACACACTTACTTTAGCAAATTGTGATATACAATCAAACTTTTAGAAACTTGACCAAACAGACTATCAATCAATCCAATAAGAAAGAGTAAAATAGGACTTATTAACTTGTTAATTCTCATCCTCCCAATTTTCTAGTTTCTTTTCTTAATCCTCTCCGGACTCATTTTGGTTTTGATGAATAAAATAAAATAAAATTTGTATAAATTTTAGGAATCACATAGTTTTAATATGAAATTACACTCTATCCCTATTTAGTTTGTAATTACATTAATCCCTGAAAAAGTAAAACAAATCGGATACATAATATGTAGCTCAGATACATTAAAAACTAGCTCGGATACATTATAAAATAATTTAGAATTAGGAGAGAAATAAGGGATTTTAGAGGTTTTTAGAAATAGAAGGGAATATTAGAAATAAGGAAAACGTAAGACTGTATTTCAGTAATTTTTTCATAAAATTTAGACCAATTATTCATTGGGTCAAATTTTTTTACTCAAATAATCCAATTATCATTTGTTAAATAAAATATTTACTTGATCAAAATTTATTACCCAAAATGTCGTCCACAATATGAACCACAACTCGAGCCCTAACATAATGTGTCCAGAGCGGATTGTTCACCATATTACAGTGAAGGTTAGCAAGAATAGAGCATACTTCAGACATTTATCCCTTGAAAGTTGTTATTGAAGAATATCGAAGCTCAAATAGTACAAACAAATTTGGGCCTTTGGTACTTCTAATACTTAATAAATAAATTTGGGCCTATTTGGCCCATAAAAAAAAGTAATTTAACGCAAGGATCAATAAACAAGACCTAATTTACCCGAATAATAATCAAAATATCAATCCATGGCCCAACCCAAGATCCTAATGTTTAATTAGGATTTTTCCCACCATTAACTTCAGGCCAAAACCCTCCCCTAACGATAATCACCCAAGATTCTAAGTTTTACGGATCGAAAAATGGATTAGGGGAGTAGTAATCTTACCTCTAGCGCTAGAAAATCGTGGAAAACTGTCAAGAAACTTCCCTGGGTCTTCCCTTAGCTCTAAAGAACGAAGTTTTGCAGAAAATAACGTTTTTGAGATTTTTTTTCCGATTTAAGTCGCGACTGTCCCGCCACAGCGGCCCCGACGCCCTGGCAGAACTAACTCCGCCCCAATGGCTTGCACGGAGACAGAAAGTCAGAATTTGAGTTCCAAGCTCCCATTTCGCAACACACCTTCAAATCTTGACGTTCTAAAACTACCCTTTCACGCTAAGATCAGTTTCAGGAGTTCTACTCGCCCGAATTCGATTCCGTAAAGCCGTACGGGATCCTTAACATCTTGGCTATCCACTCATGTGATCAAATTCATAATTAAACTCCTCATTCATTACCAAATCTCCCTAGACCTCACCTGACTCAGATTTCGTCCAAATCTAATCTAGGCTAGAAATTTCCAAGTCACTACTCAAAAGTTTTCTGGCCCAAATTCTTTTCCCATTGGCTTTTTTATAACGACGGAAACAAGTCGTTACAATTTTCTAGGAGATGAATTACACTACTTACAAATTATATTTTTGATTTTACAAAAGACAATGGCAAAAAAATATGGTTTAAATTATGTACTTAAATATTTTTCTTAATATGTAGGCAATACCTCACAAATTCAGTTAATATGAAATAGAGGGTGTACTACTTAAACAAGTTCAATTAGGCATCAGCAGAACTTTCTATAGAATGCAATTGTGCCTCATAAACAATTTCTCTGTTTATGATGTATGCTGGTATATAAAATTGTGACAAGTGCATAAAAATATGAATTACAATTTTGAATTATTATTCCAAAAAATTGAAATATTTTGGATGGTTACGAGAGAAATGTTAGTGAAGAATGTGAGAATATAATTAGAATATCTTTTGGGTTTAGAAAACAGATTTGTTTCTCACACACATATATAATTATATACTGAAATTTGAAAGGATACTTTTTTACCTTAGATAAAGGGGAAAAGAGGAAAAAGAGTAAGGACTTTCTCACTCTTAATGATATCTAATTATTACATTTGAGGGAAATAGTGAGTCATTCTAATATTCTAAAGTTGTACTAGTTCATACTTTGATGTATTATAAATTAAAATGTATTTTTATTATAGGAATTTTTTTTATTCTCCACCTGGTTTCAGGCTCGATTAAATTTGGATTCACATCAGAAAGTCCCACATTGAGGGTAAAACGCTCTCTAATAAAGGCGACTCCGTACCCAGAAAAATTCAAACTTGCGATCTCTGATTAAAAATAGAGGAGTACTTACTACTCCACTAAAAAAGGAAAAAATATTTAATACTCCATATATAATTGATATCCAAGGTTACCTTTCTTTTTGTCTCTTGAGTAGGCATTACACAACTTCTTTTTGACCAGAATAGACAAAACATTTGGGACAAGATAAACAAGAGGTGAAAACATGTGTTTTGCTTGTTCAACTTCAACCTAATTTCCACTTAAACAAACATAAGTTTGAAACAATGATTAAAAGCTTCCCAATCAATATTTCCTTAAGATGAAGCAACACATATATATAAATACAAATACAAAAGGAAGAATATGGAAATTGGATGGGTTATTTAATTAGAATAATGTCAAATGTGACCCACTTAAAGACCTAACTATTAATTAAACACAAAGAGACAGACACCTTCCGATACTTTAGTACCATACTTTTGCAAATAAAAGAAATAACACATGACATTGTCCTCCTTAATTTCAACTTAATGTCCGATATTTGTATTTAGAACATAACTAATAATTTGAATTCGCACGGTATAAAGCTCATTCAAGAAGAAAATACTTTTTAATAAGATTACTTTTTTCATATTCAGAAATATTTAAATTAAAAAAAAAGAAAGAGGAATCCTATCTATTATGATTCCAGTACAATCTTTGTCAATAATTTATCTTTCTTTTTTTCCCACCCGAGGTTCGGTATCCTCATTGGAGCATGACTATATTCGAATTCACGTCACGTAGGGTCCATTCATTCAGAGAAAGCGTTTAATAACAAGGATTTTTTCATACTCATGGTTTGAACTCGAGACTTCTGATTAAGGAAGAAACAATCATATTCGCTGCACCACATCCTTTGATTGTATTTGTTGATAATTTATCATTGTCGCTTAATACTTTCAAAGTTGCAGAAATTCAAGTCTACTATTTTGCGAATTCGTAGCAATTAAATGTTATGTTTAAGAAGAAAATGTATATATGGATAATATTTAATGCATGGTGCATTAATTATTGGAAAAATATAATCATAAATATACAATTTCTAACTTACATTATAAAAATATAGTTCAAATTTTTTACATTACTAATCTTTACCTCAAAATACAATTTGGTATACAATATTATACATCTTGTATATAATAATATATAAGTTTTTCATCTTTTATTTTTTACAAAAATATTTAAAAATTTTAATATACGATGTTATACACTCAATATATAATATTATATAAAATTATAAGAAATATTTATACACTCGTATACACTAATATAAATATTATATATAGAAAAAGTAACTTCATCTTCTTTCTTGAATCTAAGTACCATAATCATTTAAAAACACTTTAAAAAAACTACATCAAATCACTCAAAATTTCTTATTTTAAACACCTCAATGTGTAACAAAGCTTTTGCAATAGTACCCATCAAATCACTCAAAAATTCTTATTTTAAACACCTCAATGTGTAACAAAGCTTTTGCAATAGTACCCACTTGAAACGAAGTTTGTGAAAATTCAATTTTCAAATTTTAACGCTTTGAACTTTCACAATAACTGAATACCAATTTTTTACTTATAATTGTATCAAAGTTTTAATAAAGGTCAAATTAGTTTGATAGATCTTTCTTTTAGTTTGTCATGCAATAGAGTAACATTAATTTTTTTTTTTAAAATTGTGAAGAAAAAAAATCTGCAACAAAACAATAATTATTTTTTTTGAATAAAATAAATCTGCACAGCTTTGCTTGAAAAAAAAGGAAAAAAAACTCAATAGATCTAAGTCCTATTATTTAAAATTACCATGAAATTGTTTCAATTCAATTAAACATTAAAACCCTTAGTTAAATAATGTAAAGTAACTTTATGAACTACAGTAAAATATAATTAATTCTTATTTACAAGATCAAAAGGGGAGCTATTCTTGAAAAAAAAGCCAATAAGAAAAAGAGGAAATTTCATAAATAGCAAAAATACTAAATATAATAAGTCTTTTTAACTATAGTTTGCCTAATTACTCTTTATAGCTATAGTATCATTTGCTATGTATATTTCCGTTTGTATAATTCACCTGTCAATATACAAACATGGTAAGTAATTAAGTATATAAATATGTATTTATACATTTAGAATTTTTTTTAGAACTTATACAAATCAAATATATCAACAAATGTATCAACAAGATAATTATATACAAGTTAGGGTAAGCATATACAAATTCTGGATTTATACAATTAGGAACCGAATTATACAAATTCTGAATTTATACAATTAGGAGCCAAACTATCCAAATTCTGAATGTGACCCACGTGAATATGATTATATCTTAGTGGCAAAAAGTAATTTCTTCAAACTATAATTATGTCAAATAATTAACTAGTATATATTTATTTAGTCGCGTAATTTGCCCTAAGAAGAATGATTTTCATGTGAAAAAAACTACTCCCCATAAAATTCCACAAACCCCGCAGCCCAACATGGAAATCCAAGGAGGCACTGTCCTTATTTTAATATATGAAACAATTATCACATGACAAATATTAATTATATTATAGTATGATAGTTTAATTGTTTTTAATAATTTACGTATCTCCTCTTCACATAAGTTTATTGATGAATGGTGTCACAATGTTTAAATGGTTAAATATACTTTAATCAATTTTATCAGGTCACTTCCAATGATTAATTGACCTTTTTAATGACTTTACGTATAATTTTCAAGTAATATGTATAAATATGTTTTGTATCATTCACGAATTATATATAGAGAGAGATAAATCTAGTTTATTCATGAATGGTGTCACAATGTTTAAATGGTTAAATATACTTTAATCAATTTTATCAGGTCACTTCCAATGATTAATTGACCTTTTTAATGACTTTACGTATAATTTTCAAGTAATATGTATAAATATGTTTTGTATTATTCACGAATTATATATAGAGAGAGATAAATCTAATTGATCAAAACACAGACTCAAAGGCCAAAGTTCCCCTGGTCTCTATTACCTTTTTTATTTATTTATTTACATATCCCTTAAAAATATATTACTAATTAAATAGGGTATTTAACTATTTTTTCTTATTTATATCTTAAGATTTAATTTATTTTTATTAAATATTTATTCTGTTTTTATAATTGAGATATTTGTAGCTTTCAATAACAATTACTATCAAGAATAAAATAGAAAACTAATAGTACATAATCTATTTTAAGCTTTTAAAATAATAAATATTTTGAGTTTTTAATAAGAGCCATAAATATTTTGAGATGGAAGAAGTTATTTAATAAAGGGAAAAGGGTCTGATATACCCCTCAACTTTGTCATTTAGAGCTGATATACCCCTCGTTATGAAAGTGGCTCATATATACCCCTACTTATATACAAATGGCTCACATATACCCTTTTCCTCTAACGGAAATGAAAAAAAATTAATTTTAGTTTAATTTTTTATTATTTTTTTTAAAAATATATATAATCTCATATGAGTATATTTAATTCTCCTCAAACATATTTTTTTTTTACTTTTTTTTGTTTTAATGACTAATTTAGATTTATTATTTTGATGGTCAAATTTATTTATGTTTCACTAATATTCTTGTAAAACTTATTTAGAAGACCAATTTTTTTTCTTCAAATACAAAAAATTAAATTACAATATAGACAAAAAAAATAGTTTTAAATTATAATATAGCCACAAAAAAATAGTTAAATTTTTTTTTACACTAAGGAATGAAAGAAAAAAAATAAAATAAGAATAAGAAACTCAAATAATTATAATAAAAGAAGTCAAAAAATAATTTATGTATGAAAAAGATTAAAATATACCTTGAACTTTGCTAGAAGAATCATATATACCCCTAAATGATTTTTAAGAAAATAAAAAATATAAATTTAAAACTAATTTTTTCACTTCCGTTAAATGAAGGGTCTATGTGAGCTAATTTTGTAACGGTAGGGGTATATGTGAGCCGTTTGTATAACGGTACGGGTATATATGAGCCACTTTCATAACGAGGGGCATATCAGCTCCAAATGACAAAATTGAGGGGTATATCAGACCCTTTTCCCTTTAATAAAAACCATCTTGGATATAATATGGCTATCACACCTACGTTCAACGATATTATATAGCCCTCTCGATTTATTTAATTTCATAACTTTAGTTGCCTCCTTCTACTGTCTTTGTTACATTAGATAGGTTATGGATAAGAAAGATGTTGTCTTTTGATCTGAATACTGAATGCTTAAGTCTATTTGTATTTCAACATCTGAATATACATAATTTTGTTATATGTGCATAATACATATTCAATTTAAATAAAAATTAATTAAATATTAGAAAATAATTAATAAAAGAAAATTATTATTTGATTCTGAAAATGAAATTTTTGTACTTGCAAGTGATAATGAAGATAGTTTGTAGTGGTAATGGTGGTGATAATTGTTGTTGTTAGTGGCTAATAATGATGGTATTGATAGTTATGATGGTGAAAATGGTTGATGTTAGTAGTTGATGATAGTGGCTGAAAAATGTGTGGTGGTTGGTGATGTGTTTGTAGTAGTTGGCAACTGTGCTAATAATGACTATTGGAGTTGCATATATCATTCACAATGGTATCTAGATGAGAATTTTGTTGTGCTTATATAAGTAGGAGAATTTTGTTGTGCTTATATAAGTAGGAGAATTTTATATTGGAATGATGATGTCCACATTCTTTGTAAGAATGTATTTATACATGCATGATTAATTGGGTTTAAGTGGACACATGGTCACTATCTTATTTTGTTCTCACAGTTGTTGCTTTCGATTAATGGACATTGCTTGCTAATGCATATATTCTTGATTTTGCGAGATTCAAATTCGAGGATGAATTATTTCCAAGAAGAGGGGAATGATAGCATTTGAGTTGATATACCACCATTAAAATCGATGAGCTTCAATGAAAAATCAAGAATATATTTATTATGAAAGAATTGTCCAAATTCAATCCCAAAAGAAAGAAGATTGAGCTACATGAAGCCTTAAAAGAGAACCCAAAAAGTTGAACGTTTAAAGCCAAAGTTTCCTAATTTAAAAGTTCTCTATTTTAAAGTTTCATAGTTTAAAAGTTTCCTAGTTATTACTTCCATAAAAGTAGGATTTGAATCTCATTATATTTGGGATAGGTTTTCCCTATATATAGGGGTGAATTTTATTATTTTAGAGAAGACATGATTAATATTATTTGAGATGTTTCTCTTCTTTACACATTTGAGTGTGGTGACTATGAATTTATATTACAACCTTATAAGAGTGATTCTATAGAGGTAAGATTAATTCGTTAACTTAGTAGGCATTTGGCCATGCGATACCATATCACGATATGGTATCGTGAGATGGAATCAGCGTTTGGACATGCGATTTTACACTGATTCCATCTCATGATTTCATATCATGAGAGGTGATACCATATTCTCCAAAAACCATGATATGGAATTACATGGTGATTCCATATCATGATTTGAGATATTTTAATACAATAATTGATCCATTAGTTTATATTTTGTTAAAACAACCTCACATTTATATCTACTAACCATTTGTTTCATATGTAAATAAAATTTATAATCACATCATTACTTTTTAAAATTTATTATTCTCACCGACATAAAATTTATTATTCTCATCAATATATAGTCACTTTAACTCACACCTCACGATTGTGAAACTTTTCAACATTCACTTGAAACAATTAACCGGCAGGTTAAAATAGTTGCCGAGGCAATTAGTAAGATAACACCAACATTTATACAACCAAAAAATATGACTGGTATACATTCCAAAATTCGACATAATACTCGATTTTAGCCTTGGTTTAAGGTAAAATTTCAATCACATTAATAAATTTATTTTATGGCCTTAATAAGTGCACATTTATATTTTATGTGTAAGTTATTAGTATTTAGTTACATATTTCCGCCACATGGTAACTTTAAATTACATCCTTAGAATAAATATTATTTATTTACACAAAACTGTCTCATTTACGTCACATATGCTTTTAGTAATTCTTTATAAAATGTTTTTTGGTAGATAAATATTATGTTGTTGATGCTGATTTCCGAAACACAAAAGGATTTTTAGTTCCATACAAAGGACTACGCTATCATTTGCAAGATTATCGAGGAAGTGAAAGAGAGCCTCAAAATGCCAAAGAACTATTTAATTATAGGCATTCATCTCTGCGCAATGTGATTGAACGGACTTTTGGAGCTTGGAAAAATAGATTTAGAATACTGAAACAAGGCATGAACCATTATGATATTGGTACACAAGTGAAAATTGTCATAGCTTGTGCAGTGTTACATAATTATTTGTGAAAATACCAAAGTAGTGATGAAATATTTATGGTCTATGAACATGAAGATATAGTTGCGGAGGATATTGACCAACAAATGGCGCAAAGTAACAATGTTGGTTCGTCTTCTCGGTCACATGATCGAGAAATGCAAGTTCAACGTGAGGAAATTGTTTGTAGTATGTGAGAGGATTATTTTAAAGACTAGTACACTACAATTTATGTTCAATTTTTTTTATTAAATTAAAGTTAGATAAAACAATTACTTAAGTAGAGAACAAATAACTTTGTAATAATTTATTATGTGATTTTATAATTTTTTATTTATTTGATAAGATTGAATAAAAAATTGGGGCTATTTTAATAGTTTTACAACTTATGGGATTTTTTTGTTTATAAGAAAATATACAACACAAAAATTTCATATCGCATGTCCAAACAAACCTTCAATTTCATCTCATGATTCCATATCATAATACCATATCATGATTCCATATCATGATACCATATCGCATGGCCAAACGGGCCCTTAATATCTTTGATTTCTATTAAAGTAAATTAAAGAAGGTGCTTAATCTCATACTAATAGATGTCTTTAGTTTCTTCAAAATAGGGGTATAGATCACTTTTGATCTAAGTTCTTGAATTGACTTTATAAGTATCATAATTAGTTTTAAGCCACTAATTTTGAATATTGAGAGCAATTAAGGTTCTTAGCCCTTTTCAAGATTTGAAAATTTTATTCTCGAATTTCACATATCTTCCAATTCTGTCTTTATTCTTTATAATTTCGCTTCCACATTATTTTTTTGTTTATTCAGATAATTCGATTCTTATCACAAAGCTTAGTACAAAATATTTATGGTTAACTTGGGTACCACACCTGGTATGAATTCTATTATCGGTTGGCTCAAGTACCATACTTGGTATATGTTACTATATGATTGGTCCGGATAGCATGCCTGATACATGCTTGGTTGTGTTATGTTTGTTGGTTCCCTGAGTGAATCAGATTATTTCATTGTGATGTATTTATCATGGTGGTCCATGAGTGGTTGAGTTGTTATGTTTAATGCTAGGATAGTTCTTGTGTTGATTAGATTTGCACGTTAAACACCGTGATAAGTGTCTTAAGGATTCCTGAATGGTCCGGGTTACTTGAAAGGTAAATTGAAATTAGGTATGAGTTATGTTGGTCATTTAGACATGCGTCATGTGGTTGCTAAGTTAGGTTGATGATCGGAGGTCTTGTGCATAATTTATTTGCTGGGACTGTATATGTTTGTTAAATTGATTTAGAACATTTCTGATAAAAAAAATGTATGATCAAAGCGGCCAAGGCCAGAGTGGTTGGAGTGGGGTACGTGTGGTATTTGACATACAAAGTAGGCCTGAAAAACTTTACTGTGGCATAGAAGGTAGACTAAAGCCTTAGAGTGAAAGTAAGGTTAAGTGTTTAATGGTAGAGTTGACAGCAAAATGAGGTAGAAAGATTGAAAATAAAGCTATGAGTCATGACTATTAGACCCGAGATAGTAAGAGTGGGTGGTTAAACGTTGATTTGGTAATTTTCATATTGCATGTTTTCTTTTGAATATTTATATGGTAGATTCAAATGATCGATGATGCCTATCAGTATGCGTTATTTATACTGATACTATTCTTGCTATGCCACTATCAAAGTTTAGTTGCAGGATCAATATGATTCCTTAATTCATTATTGATATGGTTTGGGAGCAATCACTAATAATCATGAAAATGTGTAAAAATAATAAACAAATTAAGCAAGGAATAAAAGTAATTACTTAAAGTAAGAGGAGGATGTTAGTGATATCAGCAAAGTAAAAGGACTTTTTTTATAAATTTTCCAAATATATATTTTTTTTAAAAACGAAAAAAGCTTTCACATTACAAAGCGTCTGAGACGTTATCGTACACACCAGTCCACTGATTGCATTCTCAGTCCCTCTTTTTTCTTCCTTTTTCCATCTCCGGCAGCTCAGTTTTGCTCACTCCGGCAGCTCAGTTTTGCTCACTCCGGCAGCTCAGCTCTGCTTACTCCGGCAGAGTTCTAGGGTTTCAAACTTCCAAATCATGCGAAACTAAAGCTAGAAGTTGTTAGTGTTAGGGTTTGCAATGGGGAACTGTTGCAGATCTCCGGCAGCGGTTGCTAGAGAAGATGTGAAGTCCTCTAACTACTCCGGAAATGATCACGGAAGGAAAGATAAGTACAGTGCTGGAAACAAGCAGAAACCGATCACTGTTTTAACTGATGTTAAAAAGGAGAATGTTGAGGAAAGGTATTTGGTAGATAGAGAGTTAGGAAGGGGAGAATTCGGGATAACATACCTTTGTATAGATCGTAGCAGTAGGGAACTTTTGGCTTGTAAGTCGATTTCGAAACGGAAGTTACGAACAGCAGTGGATGTGGAGGATGTAAGGAGAGAAGTGGCAATTATGAAGCATTTGCCACAGAATTCAAGTATTGTGAGTTTTAAGGAAGCGTGTGAGGATGAAAATGCGGTTCATTTGGTGATGGAACTATGTGAAGGTGGTGAGCTGTTTGATAGGATCGTTGCTAGGGGGCATTATACTGAACGAGCAGCTGCTGCTGTTACACGGACGATTGTGGAGGTTGTGCAGCTTTGTCACAAACATGGAGTGATTCATAGGGATTTGAAGCCCGAGAACTTTTTGTTTGCTAATAAGAAGGAAAATTCACCTCTTAAAGCAATTGATTTTGGCTTGTCAATCTTCTTCAAGCCAGGTAAAAAAGAAAACTTTAATTGGTCTACAATAACACAAGCAAATGCATGTAGTTTATCTTACAATTTCTTGCTGTTAGCCCAGATTGGTTTTATGTTCTTTGTTTTATGATGTTAGGGAATGTAGATTTATACAACTTAGATAGATTGTAAAATTTTCCTGTGTAAATATGCCATAATCAGGAGAGTTCTCTGGATTAGAACCAAAAGAATAAAGATTATATCTGCAATTAGGACAATTTACCAGGGCAATGGTATAATTTTGTCTACTGATGTGCTCCCAGGCTGGGAATGGTAGTAAGTTATCTCCTCATGTGTCCATAGGGCTATGGTTCAGTGGTAGGAAAATGCATGAGGTGTGGTTTAGGCGCATATCACGGGTTGGAACCTGTGAGCACAAATGGAGTTGGACTAGATTTACAGGGGTTTCTGGTCACAATATATAAATAGTTTAAGTTATCTACTGATGTTACATACTTTTATAGGAAGACGAAATGTGCAGGTGAGTTCAGGTATTGGTTCCTGATAAAGGGGTCATTTCTGTGTAGGCCTTATTACTTCTACGTGACCTCAGATATAATTTGGTGGATCCTATCTTATATATAAAGTTCCAACGGTTTGCTGTGTAGAACAAACAAAGATTGCTGATAGGCTTGAAAGAAGTTATATTTAGTTGATGCTGGAGAAAAAGTAGCATCATCTCGCTCTTTTTATACCCTAACTCTATTAGCACAACTTATGTGATGAGCTAGCTCTATTAGTACTACTTACTAGCGGGAAAAATGGTAGATTCACTTTGTCTAATACTCATTGAACTCACTGGCTCTATAGAGGAGGAAGTCTGTTTTGATATAGGATTAAGCAGAGGGGATAAATATTTTACTGAACAAAGAAGGGACTAATGTATGCCTCTCCGTATTTATTCTTGTGAAAGAATATTGTTTCTTCCAACAGCCCCCTGATGCACTTTAGCCTTGAAATTAATTGTATCATGTTGGGATCATTGCACTTCATTGTGTATTACAGTTCGTGTGTTAAGACTTAAGAGTTTGAATCTCAGTGAGATGAGATATTCTCTACTTCTTCATTTAGTTCCGGTTGATAATTCTTTTGTTAATTGCAAAAGACAAAGGAGTAACGATTTACTAATTGGAGTGCTAATATCATTGTCAAGTTGCAAGTTGAACTTGTGACAAGGGTTTGACTTAACCTACATGAGAGAATTGCATTTGAGCTGATTTTGCAAACTGTTGGTGAGCTGTTTCATGATCAATTGATTGGTGGAAGGGTCTTGTAGATGACTATATTCTAGTAAAAATATACTCTGCAGAACATTTCTGTCAACTTACCTAAAACAATGCCCACTTGATTTCTATGTGAATTCCGTCATATTCTGGTACTTCCAGTGTAAGACCAAACTTACTGTCTAACTGTAGTTTGGATTAGACAAACTTCAAGTTTCGCCCCTTAAGAAGTGGTATTAGACAGGAATTTTGGTGCCAAGATACAAACAATTTGGATATCTAGGCATAGGCCAATAGATGAAGATGTAACACGTGAGAGTTAGAATAGGATGACTTAAATGGAGGTAGGTTATGGGAAATTGTGCAATAGGAATCTGTAAAAGTTAAAAGGCAAGTTCTATAGTACAATTGTCAGTCCAGTAATCTTACATGGGAGAGAAAGTTGAGCCTCTTAGCTTAACATGCTTGCTAGATGGAAAGTTACAAAGTACGGGTTAATAAGGATGTGTGATTATATAAGATTACACAAGATTAGAAATGATTTAAATCTGACAGAAGGTATAGGCCGAACATAGAATAAAATGATGTCCCTTTAAGGACATTCAATGAAAAAGATAAAAGGATTAAATAAGAAAAGGTCATTTGAGACCCTGTGATCATTCTGTTGTACTTACCATCCGGCATTTAGAAGTCAATGTAGGATGATTCACATAGAAAGAGACTTGCCGACGACCAAATTAGTTTAGAAGCTATTTCTTCTTCCTCCTTAGATTTGAAAAGTCTTAGTTGTCTATTTCCATGTATATTTTATAGATTTTTCTTTCCTTTTCGTTTAATATTTGGGAAACAAGAGATCAGGTACTAGCTAAATATAGGATCGAGGTTTCATATTTTTTTCTCCCCTACAAAAGTAGACAGTTCTTCCTTTGTAAAGGACATCCTTACTATTACTCAAATTCATCTTCAGCCTTTGGGTTTCATTCAAATAGTTTAGTATAGTTTTGTTTGACTTGACAAACATCTGCAGGGGTTCTTAGTTGCATAATAATGCTAACTCAGATGACCCTTCGGGGTGGCCCAGGTGTTTGGGCTTAGGACTTCCATGTTGGAGGTCTCAAGTTCGAAACCCCTTGCCATCGAAAGCATAAGGTTTGCCTTCTGGGTTGAGCTCGTCGCACCGGGCTTGCCTAGTGCGGGTTACATTTCCTGTGTGGTTTGCGAGCTATTGCATAGGAGTGGGAGTTTTACCTTGTGCGCACCCAAAGGATAGCGGCTGCGGGTTTCCCTTGTCATATAAAAAAATGCTAACTCAGATGCTTACTTAAAAAGGAAAAGGGTGAAGCTAATTTTGATATCTAATGAATATCTAACCAGATGTTTGTTTCTCTGTACTTCCCTTTGTAGGGAAGTAGGAAAAAAGAAATAGCTTAGATAACTAGATAACAAATTCAGATCCAATCAGCAAGGCACACGGTCTTGGACTCTTAACCTTGTGGTACAAATAACTGCTCGGTTTCCTTATTGTTTGGTACTTTGGGCTCGTCTTTGCACTATTTCTGACCTATTCAATTGTTATCGTTGCTTATCTTAACTTCACATATTGCTAATATTTAACGTTTGATTTTATTTTTTAGGTGAGAAGTTCTCTGAAATAGTTGGAAGTCCATATTATATGGCTCCTGAGGTGCTCAAACGAAACTATGGACCAGAAATAGATATATGGAGTGCAGGAGTCATTTTATATATTTTGTTATGTGGGGTTCCTCCCTTTTGGGCCGGTAAACTCTCTTCCTGCAGATTTGATTCTCCTTTCTGTCCCCCATGCTTCATATGTAGCATTCTCAGATACCACTCTGTCATTTTATTGAAGTGAATCTGTTCATACAGAATCTGAACAAGGTGTTGCCCAAGCCATTTTACGTGGGGCAATAGATTTCAAGCGGGAACCCTGGCCAAGTATTTCAGAAGGTGCTAAAAATCTTGTCAGGCAAATGTTAGAGGCAGATCCAAAGCTTCGACTGACTGCAAAGCAAGTACTTGGTATGCTATGTTTCGCAGATGCTTATTAATTATTTGTGGGAAAATCCTTGCCTTTATCGAATATAAATAGATTATAGAACTACTGTATAGCCTAATTAGGCAAGAATCAGCTCTCCCATGTGCTTTGCACATGCTGTAAGACATTCATGCGTTTTATATACTCTACCCATTCCAATATATCTGACATAGTTGGAATCGTTACAGATTTTAAGAAAGAAATGATGACTTTTGAAATCTATGGTCTAAATATGGCTATAAAACTTTTGAAACTTGTGACCTTAAACATGCCATAACATTTTTGTGGGTCTTAAAGCTTCTCAGTACGGTAAAATGGAAACGGTAACTTAATTCTTCCCAAGTTTAGAATTGTGTCGTACTTTTTGTAACAAATTTCAAAGGAATGTGAGTCACATAAACTAGAACGGAGGGAGTGTTAGTTAGACAGGCTGAATAGATGACTGTAGAAGGGTTGGTATGTGAGGCATAAGATCACGCCTAGTAAAAACTCCTGCAACTGCATCAACAGGCTAATGATAAGGTAGTTGAGAAAATCGTACAGCACTTCTATTCCGTGATTTGTTCTCTAACTGTAGCTAAAACTATTGAAAGCATATGATGACACCTAATAACAAAATCCAGTTATGGCATCAACACGCTAATGATCAACCGGTTGAGATAATAGCACACTTCTTCTAAGTAATTTTACCCTCTGAAATTGTACCTAAAACTAGTAAGCATCATTCAGATGCGAAAGAGGGTGCTGTTACCTTCTCTCTACATCTTGGGCGAGCTGTATATATGTATGAGAATATAGATGTAAATTGGCCCATTCAGGATAGTACTGATGAATACAACTGTTTTCTTTTAATTTTACATGAGCCCTCCTTTATAATCTTCATTAGAAATTGTTAGATCAATGTTTTTCTTTTGGGAATCTAGTATCACCACATGTTCACATTTAACACAAACCTCAATATTGAGTAATGTTGAATGTGTATGTTGATTAATCATTTTCTAGGTGCCTTTACTTTTGTAATGTTTAGTTGTATGATTTGTGATCATATAATGAGTCTTCCTAGCGTTATAGGCACTAGAACTTATCTTATCAAAACTTTCTAATGGTTTCATTCCTTTTTCTTGCTAAATTTTTGTTTGTGAGATTTGTGTATTGGCTTCCAAGTACCACACAAAATAAAGGCAGATGAAACGGCTGGCAAATCAAGTATCGTTGATTTTTTGTATTTCTTTGTTGTTCTGAAGCGCAAGATGTATATATGTATTGGTAGCAATGATGAGGTGTATAGTACAACCAATCCCTTACATGGCGTTATCCTTATGGAAAAACCTAGGCAATAGTCCAACCTTTGAAGAGACTTGCAAGCTCCATTAAGTGGTCAAATCCTTCAAAATTCCTGAGCTTGAAGTAAATTTAGTGCAATTTAGCTTCTCCTTACAGCCATACCCCAATTCTAATCAGATCAAAATGTGAATTCCCATTCTTTGTTGGATGTCATGTGATTGGTTCTATGGTTATGTTGGAAAGAGTGGTAGGACTCTGATAGCCATCGGAGGATTAAACTTCTCAATAAGCTCAAACTTCCACTTGCCATCATGAGCATTTATTAAATCGGACATCCTAGCATTCTTGAGCTTTGTGGAGCTGCAATGCTTAAAGGAAATTTGTTGTGGAAGTCATGGGTCCTCCATGACAATGGTTGGACAAAATAAAGGAAATGGTACATTGAACCACAATAAACCTGTAAGATTTGGGATGATGAAGGATTAAGAAAAGGAAAAAGCATGGGTACAGCCATGCTATGTTGCTCGGACTCTTCAAAAATGTCGACGGGTGCGTGTCGGATCCTCCAAAAACAGTGTAGTTTTGAAGGATCTGACACGGGTGCGGCAACATTTTTGGAGAGTCCAAGCTACTTAGCAGCCATGTGGATCCAGTAGAACAGAGAAAAATATGATCTTTGATGGATTAGTTGACAAAAGAAAAAAACCTATTCAGCTTTCTCAAGGTTAAGTGTACTGTTTGATTTGAACAGCCAGCAAAAAGAAGAAGTTCTCTGTTAAAAGTTGTTGCAGCATGCTGATAAGGGAAACAGTTCACTGGGATAATACTGACCTTGGAAGATGATTTGGAAGACTAAAGCTCCTGTTAAGGTAGCATGGATGGATTGCAACCTAGGGGACATGTGCAACTCAAAATAATCTTTAGAAGAGAGGCTTTACTATGTGTAACAGATGCTATTTTTGTGAAGAACAGCAGAAAACAGTTGAGAACACTTGGGGGTCTTTTGGTAGAGTGTATTAAAAATAATAATGCATGCATTAGCTTTGTGAATTACTAGTACCTTGTTTGGTACTCTTTTCCGATCTTTTGTTTTCTCCGAAACAGAACCCCTTTTATTATTGCATCAACGGAATACATAGTTTAAACATATCTTTTGCATCCTGGATGATCCAACTTGGGAAAAACTTCTCCCAAGAGATTTCCTTCGTACATTCTATTGTGTATTAAGGTGTGTATTGCTAATACAATGGATTTCTAGGTATTAGCAATGCAATGGTTTTAATGCATGCATTAACTCAATTAAAGACCCAATTGCCCTTCAATACCTTTTTTTTATATCTTTTCCATAATAGTGAAGGGTATCTCTGTAAATAATTTTTTTAATGCAATGCATTCTATTTTTAATGCATCAAACCAAACAATGCATAAAAATAATCTATGTATAATTAATGCAAGCATAACTAATACATACATTGCTAATGCAAGCATTACCAATACACTTTATTTAGCATTATTTCTATACACTCTACCAAACGACCCCTTACTTCGCTATTGCAGATTCTCTAGTTAATGTTGGGAACTTTTTCTAAACATTTGTGGCATCTCATGGGTGATGTCTGTTAGGGATCTGTTAGAAAGCTGGCAAGTTCAATGGGTTCCTAGTGGGCTTAAACAGATTTGGAAGACTATCCCACTCTGCATCTTCTGGGCCATCTGGCTGGCAAGGAACGATGGCTTGTTTTGAAGGGTATAGAGATCACTTTTCTAGAGTTAAAAATAAGTGTCTACATAATCTGTAATTCTGGTGTGATAGCAATATGTTAGTTAATCTAGATCAGTACATGAATTTTCTCGAGTTAGCTAGAAAAGAGTTGCAGATTGTCTGGTCAGGTTCTGTTTTGATTCTTGTATCCTTCTTGGTACTGTTTCAATAATACTTTACTCCTTATCACCCAAAAAAAAAAAAGAAGAAGAAATGGTGGCAATTCATATTTCCTTAGCAAGACCTACTAAGGTCTTTCTTGTATTAAGATTTATTTTGGATGCTTGGTGATTTCTTTGGTTTATATCAATCACCTGTCATTACAACAGAAAGCCTATCTTATGCCTCCTGGTTTTTATGAATTGAACAAGTTTTCTTCTTGTAGAGCACCCTTGGCTTCAAAATGCTAAGAAGGCTCCAAATGTCCCCCTTGGAGATGTTGTGAGGTCGAGGCTTAAGCAGTTTTCGATGATGAATAGGTTTAAGAGGAAAGCTCTGAGGGTGGGTTCATTTATCTGATGCTCTTTTTATCTTTATGTAGCTTTTGCACTTCTTGGACCATTAAAAGGTGTATGTCCAAATGCAGGTGATTGCTGATTTCTTGTCTAATGAAGAAGTTGAAGATCTCAAAGAAATGTTTAACAAGATAGATACTAATAATGATGGCATTGTTTCAGTCGAAGAACTTAAAGTAGGACTAAAGCTCAACTCCCAGCTGGCAGAATCTGAAGTACAGATGCTTATTGAAGCCGTGAGTCCACCTGCTTATTTCTTGATGTAAAATTTGTCCTGAATTTCCCACTTTTTCCTGAGGTTGACATATATCAGATGCTTCTTAGTATCTGTTAATATCATGGGAGAATGTGTTTTCTGGTATAGATGGTGATACCATCTGCATCGGTTGGTATCTCACATGAAAATTTTAAAATTCATAAATAAGTGAAGTTTCCATAACTAGGATATTTTCTACTGACTTGGGAACAACCGAAGTAAAGTATCGAGTTGGAACTGGGAGCTGGGGGGGCGGGGGGACTAGGGGAAAAGTAAGTTCTGAGAGATTATGCTCATACTCGATGAATTCTTACCTTCTCTCCTTGAAATGTTTATATCTGATTGAATATGAAGAATCCTCCATTTTTCTATACTTCTACTGTGTTTAATTTGTGTCTGCAAGCGAGTTCTTTGCATTTTGCACTCCTAACATACACCATTTTTTATTTGTACCTTATCCTCCCATTTCTTACATTTTACCCTCTAATCTATTAGTGGTCGTTTGGTAGAATATATAAGAATAATGCAAAATATAGTGTATTAGTAATGTTTGCATTAGTAATGCTTGTATTAGTTATGCTGAGATTTCTATTATGCAGTGTTTGGTTTGGTGTACTAAAAATATCATGCATTGCATAATTTTTTTTGTTCACAAAAATACCCTCCACAAATATAGTGGAAAGGATGTGGAAATTTTTTTGAGGGACAATTTGTCTTAAAGCATGCTATTGCATGCATTAAGAATCCATTGCATTACTAATGCATAGAAATCCATGGTATTAGTTATACACTCCTCAATAAACAATAGAGTATATTACTAATACAAGCATTAGTAATACATATGTTGAGAAAGTGTACCAAACAAGGTACTAGTAATACACAAAGCTAATGCATGCATTGTTTTCTCCAATACACTCTACCAAACGACTCCTTAGTTTCTTTACAAAACCACATAAGAGTTCATTTGGTAAAGGATGAAGGAATTACATTCTTAAACTTTATAGGGTAAAAAGAGTATTCATTGTACTCCACTAATAACACAAATCTCTCTCTGCTTTCCATTGTAGTTTTCATCTAGTTCTCTTCACCAATTCTGCAATAAATTTTTTAAAATCCAGCAGCTTCAGATCTTACTGAAAAACTAAAACCCTTTACTAGCCCTGTGCTTCTCTACTCCTGCACGGAATTTCATACTCAAATTAAAGAAGGAATATATAAATTTTTTGAGTTTTAAATGCAAAGGCCTGAGCATACCTCAAATTTACCTCGTCCTCCTACTAAGCTTTGTCCTATTTTTTGTTAAAGCTAGAAAAACAGAGCTTTGTTTAGTTGAGACCAACCCCATCGCATGAAGTCATGCTTCTGCACTATGGGAGCGCATCACTGTAGGAACATGCATGCGCTTATGTTGAAGTTTAGATTTTTATTCTAGTCAATGATGAATTGATACATTCCTCTTTGCAAGTTAAAGATTAAAAAGGAAAAATAAATAGGGAAACCCTCAGTTATTGGAACTGTTTGAAGATGAACAGGATGTGAATTATCACTAATCAAGTGCTTTTTAATGTGACTGAATTTAGAAACAAAGCACATCTTGCTAAGCCTATATCCTATTTACCTTCAAGGCTTTTACAAAATGAACACTTGTAATTTTGCAAAGAGATAAATAGATTAGGTTTATTATAAAAAAAATATTGAATAGGTTGCACTATGAAAATATAGTGCCTACTTGGGGGTTCAAAATGCAAATAACTCTCTTGCAGTCACTGTCTTTGGCACTCTTTAATATCTGCTAGTTAGTTGATGTTGCTGGTTGGAATAAGCATGCAGTCCTATTATTATTTTTTGTTTTCTTATGTAGTTCATTGCACATTATATCATTGAAGCATCCTCAATGGTCAAGTTACTTGGATATATTTCACAGAATGCCCTCTATTATATTCCCCACTTCCATCCCCCAACCCAAAAATAAAGAAATGGAAAACTAAGTTAGAAAGCAGTGAACATGGAATTTACTTTGTTTCCTACAGATTGATACTAATGGCAAAGGGACCCTGGATTATGGGGAATTTATAGCCGTTTCACTCCATCTTCAAAGGATGGCTAATGATGAACATTTGCACAAAGCTTTCTCCTATTTTGACAAGGATGGAAATGGTTACATTGAGCCTGATGAGCTTCGGGATGCCTTGATGGAGGATGGAGCAGATGACTGCACCAATATGGCAAATGACATTTTCCAGGAGGTTGATACGGACAAGGTGAACATGCGGCAGACGAAAAAAGCCTCTGCTACTAACATGTACTTATCTTGGGATGGTATTTCCCTCATCTTCTGTTTATATGAATGCAGGATGGGCACATCAGCTTTGAAGAATTTGCAGCCATGATGAAAACTGGGACAGACTGGAGAAAGGCATCTCGACATTATTCAAGAGGGAGATTCAATAGTCTCAGTGTGAAGCTAATGAAGGATGGTTCAATTAATTTGGGGAATGAGTAAGGTTGTCATACTTTACTGTTTCATTCATCAAAATCAAGTTTTATATCAGTGTATCCTTGATCTCTTCCCATTGTTTTATGATATTCTTGGCTTGTCAGTATTCCGAAGTGACGACTTCATCTGGGTAAACATTTGAAACACAGAGTGTATCCTCCTATCCTCTTCCTGTTGACATTTTTTCCTTGTTCCAAATTTTTGTACAAAAAATATTTTCTTGTTTCACTGTCGTTGGTGTCTATTATTAGGAGCTAACATACATGGAAGTATGCTAAGCTCAAATGGCTTTTCTTTTATCCCTTTTTCTCCAATCCTCAATTTCGTAGGTGATTTGTATGTACTATCGCCGTTTTAGGCACTGTTTCTGTTGGCTCTAAACCTGCATTTGTGTTAATTTGTATTTCTTGCAGAAAACTTGGGCCTGTTTTTCTTCTTGTTTTAATTTCTTTTTGGGGTGTTCTATTAATTATTGTTGTTTGGATTATGGAATTACTAGTCTTAGAACATAAAATAGTTCTTTTTCTATTATAGCGTACTCCCATTTTATGCTTCAGAATTTAATATTTGAAAAAGGAAAAAGGGCTTTGCCAAATCTTTTGCGTGCTGAACTATTGCTGTGTTTTAACTGAGTGACCAAATTCCCTGATGTCCTTAGCTCTAATCTAATGGCTTTTACTTTGTACAAATTGTCAACAAAAAGAAGTGAATATGGTCGATTTTTACATTTATTGGATTGAAATCTTAATATATAAATATAACCATCTAGTATTTGAACCTATTTGTAAAGATTAATTCAGAATCGTGTCATGTAATACTCGAACTTGAAACATATGATGATTAAAATCTTATATCTTCCTAATATATATTATTTCTAATTTCTGATCTAACATTGTCAACAAAAGAAGCGGATTTCCCAATGAAATTAATATATATTACTCCTAGTAATTTATTGTTACTGGCAATGTTTCAAAGGGATTTCCCATTGAAATTTATAAAAATGCTAGTAATAATAATGACATACTAAAATGTATCAAAAATGGAGGAAGAAAGAGGACTGAAGGCTTGATTCACAAAATCAAACCAAACAAATAAAATTTGTTCTTGAAGAAAAGAAAATAAAAAACTATACAATATTTCATGAGAACACAACAAAGCAAATTACATCTTTATGAGATATACAAAAATCAACAAACACAACCACTTAAAAATTCTTAAACTTGAGCAAGCACCACTTTCATAGAGAACATGAAACTCTCTTTATTCTCAACAAACCATAGATATCACCTATGTACAGGTTGTACAGACTCTCTATAAATGATGTTGTACTCGTATTGAATTCTCTCAAAATACACACACCCGTCCATATTTTTTAAAGAGTCTGAGCAACATAAGATATTATTGGTTGACATGATGAGCGTCGACATCTTTAGTCAAATTAACGGCCATTTGCAAATAAGAAAAAGGTTCTGAAACGTCTTCATTCTGTTTCTCATATTGGATCGTCCATATAACCAAGTTGTTTTCTTCTTCATTTTCAATATGAAGAGTTACTTTGAAAGCCTTGTATTGCTCTATTAAATTACCTTCAAATATGTTGTATGTCACTAACCTTTTTTCCTCATCTATGTCTTCAATAGACACCTTCACAACCTTCTCTTGCCCCTCTACATTTAACGCAAAAAAAAAAAAAAGGATTTTTAAATTGAGAATATAAATAAATAAATATCATGGATAATTTCAGAGACCTCCCTTCAGGTTTAGCTCTATAATACGGTTTAAGGTATCACACTTACCTCCTTTATTTTGACTTTTTTGTAACCATTCTTTAAATCTATTTAAAATAAATATAAATCAATTACGATATGATAATTTTTTCCTTTCTTTATCTTAATTTCTTCGTATTAATATTAAAAACATGACTTATTTCTTCATATTGATTTATTTTTAAAGTATTTATTTAATAAGTATTTTTTAATAATATGGATCAATATGAAGAAATTAATATAAAGATGGAAAAATTTGTTAAATTATAATTAATTTATATTTATTTTAAATAGGTTTAAAGAATGATTTTAAAAAATCAAAATAAGGGAGGTATGTGTAATATCGATAATCACATGAGAGACAAGTGTCATAGAGCGAAACCTCAAGAGATATATTTGAAATTATCCCTAAATATTATTACCTGCCCAAAGAAAAGTAAAATTCTCGTTATAGTACCTCACACAAAGAATATCTCTAGATCATATGTTTATATATGCCTGAATTATTTTCCATCTTAGTTCTCCTTTAAACCCTTCGATACTGATGTGACAAAAAACAAATACACTCTTTGATCAATTAAAAGATCGAAGTGATTATAAAATATTACCGACAGTAAAATTGCAGTTGATAACGGCGTCAAGGGTACCCCAATTTCCTTCATGCAAATCGATAGCTTGAATAGTTTGTGGTGCAACATTTGGTAAATGGTGTGGTTTGTTCTTAAACATTTCATGAAACAAATCCTTACAACCTTTGATCTCTGTTTGTGATATCAATTTTCCTTTCAAACCCATTTTTTTTCACTTATTATATTTATTTGATAGAAATAGTAGTATTGTTGGAAATATTTGATGGATAAAGAATCAGAAATAAAAGTCCTTAAATAGTTGCATTTTGGGGGATGGTCAACCCCTCTACAATTTTGTGCCAATATAGATTATTACAATTATTTTCTCCAATAAGTTGTGGATTTATATTATAGTGACAACTTAGATTTATTTAAACGTGTGATTTCTTGATTTGGCAATAAAATATGATGGCCATGACAATTTAATTAGTATATTATTAACAAACTAAATGTATATAATTGAAGCTTACACTTGTTCTCGGACATAAAAATCTACATACTTTTTTCAGGAAAAAGGCTCAAATATATCATTGAACTTTGAGAAAAGATTTATTTATACCATTTGTTAAAAGTTTAACTCATATATGTCTTTTCGTTTGAGAAAATAGTCATCCATGTCATTTATTAATTGAAATGACATAGATAACCCAAACTTTAAATGAATGACATAGATAAGCATTTTCTCAAAATTCGATGACATATTTTAGTCTTTTCCCAAACTTGTTTTTGTTTGATATAATAGATGGGAGCAGTTTGAAAAAAAAAATCACATTTTACTTAGTCCCGTCTAATATTTGATTAGCTCGAAAAAAAAAATCACATTTTACTTCGTCACATCCATTTTAATTTTTTCCTCATACATTTTGTAGTCTGTTTTTAAGAAGATTATCTTTTTCTTTTGATAATTTTTTTAATTCTAACTCTTCAAAGGAAATGTTAATATCATAAGTAAGAAGAAGTTGTCATGTGTGATGAAGAATAATTAATTAATTAGCAACTTCATCATATATCCATTTTAATTTTTTGTCTTACTTTTTGTAGTCTGTTTTAAAAAAGATTATCTATTTCTTTTGATAATTTTTTAATTCAAACCCTTCACAGAATATGTTAATATCAAAAGATTAAAAAACATTTTAATACATTCCACATATCTTTAGTTTAAGATCACAAGATTAAAAAATATTCTCTATATTCTTAAAATTTATGCTAAATCAAAATCAACAATGCAACATATCTCATGAGTATCAAATCAGAATTAGATAAACAAATTAAAATAAACGGAGTGCAGGATCTCGATGACAATGAAACCATACAAAACTATACTTGAGGATAATATTATATGGGGTGATAATGACATTTATTTCTCCACTTTATTTTTATGTTGTCACGCAAACGAAGAGGTGACCCGGTAACTATACTTTTAACATTTTTTGAAAACATTTTTTCATATCTTAAATAAGTTTCTAGTTTGATTTTTCATATGGGAGAAAACTTTGAAGATTTTTAGTTTACTTCTAGTCAGTGACGCAAAATTAAATTTTTGTTAAGTTAATATTTAAATTTTAAAAATAAATAATTTGTTTTTAATATATAAATATATCGACTCAATTTTGTATTTATGAATGGAATCACTTAGAATTATTTTTTTTAAATTGAGATTTTCATGAAGAAGATTAGTGAAGTAGCCTTTCTTACTGGACAACCGTTAGGTTACTACGGTTCATGGTCACAGTTCTCGCTGTCCCATCACTATATAGTGTGGTTGGCGACTTTGAAGGCTTATCCGCTACGAAGCACCCGTTTGTTGATTATGCCCTTCTTGGTGATGATATCCTAATCACCGACAAGAAGGTGGCCAATCAGTATCATTCAAAATTTAGATTTATTGATATCATGTCATTTATAAATTAAAATTCACACATATTATAAGAAAAAGGCAGGTACCGAAAGAATGTGTATGCAATTATCCCTTGGGCATCCTTAAGATTTTTTTAGTGTTCAATATTTAATAAATATGTAAAAATATTAATATTTATTATATGTAATTTTTTTTTTTTAATGTAGAGAGTTCAATTGATCACCTTATGTTGTCATACCTTTGACATTGCTTCTAATCTAGTCCTAGATCATGTTTTTATAAGCTAAGGTTAGGAGATAATTTTACATATTTAATTATATATTAAAGTAATAAATTATGAGTTCTCATCATCCATGTTTAAAGTGGAAACATCAAGAGTAGACTAAAAGAATATTGCTTGTTCAAAAAAATGAATGAGAGTAATATATCTTATTTATGCTCTGACTTTCATAGCCAAAAAAATAATCTAAAATTATTATCTTCTTGTTAATTAGGCAAATCTATATTTTTATTTATCTTAGATCCTGAGAAGATATCATATTTCCTCAATCTTCTCTAATTCATTCTTTATCTAGTCAATTTATTCGCGTTTTACATGGTCACATATATCTTTTCTTATGTAAATTTAATTATAAAAATGTAAGAATATTTTATAATATAAAAAATTAAAAACAAATTTATTGTGAGACGTACAGAAGAAGAAAAATTAGTTAACAAATTTAATAGGAAAAATACAGAAGTATAAATAATTTAAACAAAAAGTTCTTGCAAAAATGAATTATTGATCATTTGGTTAAAAATAAATAATGTTTTTATTAGTAATTGTATTTAGATGTAGTTTTTATTCATAATGTAATTTTTTAAAATGTTAAATAGTTAAAAGACTTTATACATTTTTAAATGCTTATTATATCTGAATTTTGAATCTCGATCAAATAATCAGGTTATGCACTTCACTAAATTTGAGTGCATCTTTATTGATAGGTTCTATCTTTAAGGACACAAACAAATGTAAATAATAAGTATATACATTTATATAACCAGATTTGAAGGAAGATATATATATATATATATATATATATATATACATATATATACTATTAGGAATAAGGATTTCAAAGACCCTATCTCAAAGACATTCCCTTCAAATAATTTGAAGAGGAGAAGATTTTACGATAAATGATAATTTTAAATTGGCTCACCTATGTCATTATCAGTGAATGGGACTCACTCGATACAATTGCTGGCTAAACTATCGCAAGTATACCATTGAGTGAGGGCTGTATAGGGATAAAATAGATGTGACACTTGATCATATTGAATGATGACATGTGGAAGGGAACAAGATTAATAAAATTAACGTCAGAAGTGATCAATCTTAAAGAAGAAAAATAGATCGAACATAACCTTAACAATGGACCAAGGCTTGGACATACGAAGAAAGAATCATAAAAGGATGCTAGCCGTGATGAAATTGACCTAGAGGTAACGTTGGGCGTTACTCTTTTACTCTTAAATGATATTTAATCAATTATTTATCACGAGTTAAGAGATTAGCTATCAAACCCTAAAAATCCATTCCTATGAAAGTTGACAAACTATATCATATGGTACATCATCAAATTCTCATTATTGAATACTTGAATTTCTCGCTCTATCAATATCGATATTCGTTCATGGCTTTAAATATTCATATAAAGATCGTTTGGAGAGATCTTAGTTGAAAATATTGTTGGAATAAGGCCAACACAAATTATATGTGAGACCTTAATTAACTTTACTTGCTTTCATAGTTGTTCTTTTTTGGGATAAAAGGTTAAGGATGATCTTTCAAAGGGTTTTCCAATTGAAATTTATGAAAATTATAGTAATAATAAGAAAAAATTACATAAAGAAGGCAAATATGTGATATATTTTACTATACACAACTCTACCTAGTCTAAAAGAATTATGATTCATAACTATAGTTAAAATTTTATAGCAAATTTCTATCTCCTATCTCCCTCGCCTCTCTCCTCTCTCTCTATCCTCTCTCATCTCTCTCTCTCGTCATTTCCTTTCTCTCTTTGTAATACATATACAAATGGTAATACGTCAATAATACAAATACAAATGGTAACACAAATACACATGGTGCCATATAAATATAATACACAAGGTGACAAATGAATACAAATATTTTTTTTTATGAATTACAACAACGATACAATTGTATTTCTCGATACAAATTGTATTTGGATACAAATTGTATTCGTTAATATATTTGATACAATTGATTTGCATCAACAAATTATATACAATAAGTCTTTGATACAAATATATTCATTGATATAAATCAATTGTATTCGTGATACTATTATCTGTCTGATATACAATTATCGATCAGATATACAAATCAATTGTATCTCTCACACCTCTCTCTCCCAGATCTCGCTCTCCACTCTTCTCCCTCTCCCTCTCCCTCCCCCAATCTCACACGTCTCTCTCCTCCTTCTAGTAGCTAGTTTTATTTTATACAAATCAATTATATTAATTATATTCGTGATACAATATCAATCAGATATACAAATCAATTGTGTGTCTTTCCCTGATATCGTTCGCCTCTCTCTTTCCTCTCTCAATCTCTCTCGTATATCTCCTCCTTCTAACGTGTAGCTACGAATCGTTATTAAACAAACTATAGCAAAGAACCATTTTATATTTCTACTCTTAGCTATTTTTGAAATTTCCTCCGATGACATAAAATCTTACCAAAACAGAGAGGACTAAAAATTCAACTTACTTTAATCACAAAGTCAAATCAAATAAATAAATTTTGTTCTTCAAGAAACGAAATAGTACAATTTATTTCATGAAAATACAACAAAGCAAATTACATCTTTATGGGAAACACAAACATCAACAAGCAACCACCTCTTTCAAAGAGAACATGGAAATCCATTATTCACAACATATTACTTGGATTCTTCAAAAACATACTATTGAAGAATCTACACACACTTGTCCATATATTTGAAGAGTCTGAATAACATAGAATATTACTGGTTGACATGATGGGTGTCAACATCTTTGGTTAGATTAGTGGCTAATTGCAAATAAGAGAAGGGTTCTGGAATGTCTTCATTTTGCTTTTCATATTCAATAGTCCATATAACCAAGCTGTTATCTCCTTCATTCTCAATATGAATAGTTGCTTTGAAGGCCTTGTATTCCTCTATCAAATGACCTTCAAATGCCTTGAATGTCACTAACCTTTTTTCCTTGTTTATCTCGTCAATAATCACCTTTACAACCTTCTCATCCCCCTCTATTTTTGTGAAGAAAAAAAAGAAGTAAAATTAGGTTATGTCTATAAAAAACATTTACACCACGTAGTCATATACACCATTTATACACTATTATACATATTTATATAAGGTTGATATATTGTGTTGTGTATATATAATTGTATATATAATTACCATTAATTGGATTATCCCCCCCCCCCCCCCCCCCATATAACTTTTTATAATATTATATTAGGTTACATGACAAAAGTTTTATGTTGGGTTTTTATATTTTTCCATTTATTAATTAACACAATCGGAATATAAATAAATATTATTACAGGCCGAAATATAAATAAATATGTTAGACGGTATATTTTTTTAGATTTTTCCATCTTTTTACTTATATGGCGAATAATACTCTACAAGGAATATATTCAAACCATCCTTTATTTGAACGCTTTATTTAGTGTATATCTAAATTATTTTTGGATTTTTATCTAAAATAATAGAGTTTAATTTTATTTTTTGTTTAGATGCAATAGCTATTTATTGTAACCATGTATTTCTTCTTTCTTTCGGGTCAAATTTATTTTAAAACACATTTGCTAGCTAGAGCCTAATGTTTTAGCCAAATAAATTTTTTTATTCAAAATAATCGAGTTCTAGTTGTTTATTTCTTTTGATTTATCTATAGAAGTAATGACAGATTATTTTTGTGTATTTCTTATTTGTTTTCAGTCCAAATTTGTAATTTTTTTGCTTAAACTCCATTATTTTTAGTTAAATACATTTGAAAAAAATATTCAGCCTAAATCATAAAGTTTCAGCCAAGAGGTAACAAAATATATTTTATTTTATTTTAAAAAAGGCCCAATAGGAGCCGTATTTGACAGGTCTTAATAATTAATAAGTCCGTAATTAGAATAATAAGAGTAAATCCAGGGAAAAAATAAGTAAAAATGACACCTTTTTTTTCAAAAATAAAATAAAATAAAATATTTTGAAGTAAACCTTCCTTAGGACTATTGGACTAATGCTTACTTAATGATTAGGCTAATTGGGAAGAAGAAAATAATTTTCCTATATACTAATTTGTAAATAGAGAAATTGTCATAAATAGTCATGGACTAGAATAAATAATGGTGAACATACGGTTAAATTAAAATAAGTGATTAAAAAATGTTACCGATAGTATAATTTCAGTTAACAACGGAGCCAACAGTACCCAATCTCCTTCATGTAGATCAACAGCTTGAATAGTTTGTGGTACAACAGTTGGAAGATGGTGTGGTGTTTCACAAAACATTTCATGAAATAAATCCTTACAACCTTTTATCTCTGTTTTTGAAATCAACTTTCCTTTCAAACCCATTTTTTAAATAAAATAAATGATTATATAATATAGAAATAAAAGTATTTAATTGGAAAAAATTGATGAATAATGAATCAGAAATGGAAGTCTTTATATAGTTGCACTTTGGGGCATAAATTATTACAATTATTATCTCCAAGTTGAGTATTTATTTATATAAATAATAATAATAATAATAATTATACGAGCAACTTTCACACATAGCAAACATAAAAATTATATTTGTATGTTATAGCTATAGTTTGTATAATTGCGCTCTATAGCAAATTTTATGTTTGCTATGGAGCTTTTGATTTGTATAATTCGCTACAAACATCCCATTTTATACAAATTGTTTAGTTTTGTATAAATTCATTTATACATTGTAATTTGTATAATAAAGTCAGTTTTTATATAATTACAAGTGTATAGGACGAAAATGTATGTATTTGTATTTGTATATACACTTTTCTCTCGCTTTATACAAACAAAAACACATTTTATACCGAAATGTATAAAATGGCTAATTGTATACATAAAATAGCTAATTGTATATCGAATCAGATGGCAAAAAAAGGGAATGTTTGCTGCAAATTACAATTAAAATAAATTATGGCTATAGCATTTAATTTAAATTAATAATTTACTATTTCATACAATTTTCCCTAATAATAATGGTGACAACTTAGATTTGTTGAGACGTGGTTTCGTGATTCTGTAATCAATATGATGACTATGACAATTGAATTATTGTATTAGAAAACTGTTAGCGTGAGCATTTTAATATTATAAAAGTACGCTTTTTTGCTCTATTGATTGTTGGTCATCTGATTCTCCTTTAAGTGGCTGAGTAATGCCAATTGTTATTTGGCTTAAATGCCATTATTCATGGTGATAAACGTTCCACTGAACGTTGTGAATTATGGTGGTTGTGCAGTTCTTCATTTTTGCACGTTAGTGGCATTGGATGTCCTCACATTATTTCACTCATTATTTCTCATTATTCTTTGTAACATATGTAACCTCTAGGCCATTTATCTCCACTATTTACTATCCATTATCTTCCTATTCATTGCTAGGAAGACTTTTCTACTTAAATCTTCTCAATGTTTCTTATGTGTTATATGAGAAGAATCCTAATAAAGTTGATGACACCTCCATGGATGATGATGAACTTATTTCTCATCATGAGAACGTGGAAAAGTATGATGGTGAAGAGGCAAGGGGCCAAGATGCACTTTTACAAAAAGAAGAGAGCAACATCACAACAAAGGTAAATTTAATTACTTCAAATAATGCTACTCTTGAAACTCACAAAAATACTTCTTTGAAGCCTAAGAAGAAAAAAATTAAGAAAAATAATAGTAGACCTCCTAAGAAAAATAATGGTGAAAATAATCAAGCCCAAAATCAACAAGTTCAAGATAAGGGACCGTGCTTTGTTTGTGACAAGAGTGGGCATATTGCTCGATTTTGCAGATTCCAAAAACGTGTTCCTAACCTTCAGAAAAACGTTATCGAAGAACCTTTTGTGGCGGTGATTACCGACATAAACATGGTTGAGAGTGTTGATGGATGGTGGGCTGATTCTGGTTCAAACCGTCACGTCTGTTATGACAAAGATTGGTTTGAAAAATATACTCATTTTGAGGAGCCCAAAACCATCATACTTGGTGATTCTCACAAAACTCAAGTGCTTGGAACGGGAGATGGCGAATTATGTTTTACTTTTGGAAGAGTATTAACTTTGAAAGATATACTCTATACTCTTTCCATGAGAAAAAAATTGATGTCTAGTTTTATTCTTAATAAAGCAGTCTTTAAACAAATTATTGAGTCTGATCAATATGTAATTGTGAAGAAGGATATTTTTGTAGAAAAGGGGTATGCTTGTGATGAGATGTTCAAATTGAATTTAGAAGTGAATAAAGCTTCTACTTCTGTTTATATGCTTTCTTCTACTAATTTTTGGCATGCTCGTTTGTGTCATATTAATGATCGTTATGTTGGAATCATGAGTAGTTTATGATTAATTCCAATAATTAAATTTTTTTTTGAAAAGTGTGAGGCTTGTAGTAAAGCCAAAATCACTAAAAGGCCTCATTTTCAAGTGGAAAGAAAAACTGATTTGTTAGAATTAGTTCATACTGATATTTGTGAACTTGGTGGAATTTTAACTCGTGGAGGTAATAGATATTTTATCAGTTTCATTGATGATTTTTCTAAGTTTACATATGTTTACTTGATGAAAAATAATTTTGATGCTTTTGAAAATTCAAAACTTATCTCCATGAGGTTAAAAATCAGTTTGGAAGAAAAATAAAAAGAATTAGAAGTGATAAAGGCCGTGAATATGAGTCAAATGAATTTAATTCTTTTGTTAGATCATTGAGAATAATTCATGAAACTACTCCTCCTTACTCTCCTTCATCTAATGGAGTAGCGGAAAGGAAAAATAGAACTTTGGTTGAATTGACTAATGCCATGCTTATTGAGTCACATGCACCTTTAAATTTTTGGGGTGAAGCTATTTTGACTGCTTGTTATGTGTTGAATCGTGTGCCTCATAAAAAGTCTAAATTGACACCTTTTGAATTGTGGAAAGGTTACAAGCCAAGTTTGGGATATCTAAGAGTTTGGGGTTGTCTAGCCTTTGTGAGGCTAATGGATCCCATGATTACAAAGTTGGGTAAGAAAGTTACTACTTGTGCTTTTCTTGGTTGTGCTTCAAATAGTATAACCTATAGGTTTTTTAATCTTGAAGATAATATTATGATAGAATCAAGTGATGCTATTTTTCATGAAAATAAATTTCCTTTTGATTCTAAAAATAGTGGGGGTCAAAGGATTGAACAAAATATTTTGTCACTACCTAGTTCTTCTACTTCTACTTTAAAAAATAAAGAAATTGGTGATTTTGAGTTAAGAAGAAGTAAAAGAGCTAGAGTAGAAAAAGATTTTGGTCCTGATTTTTATGTGTTTAATGTTGGAGATGACCATCTCACTTTGGAAGAAGCTTTATCTTCACATGACTCTATTTTTTGGAAAGAGGCTGTAAATGATGAAATGAAATCTCTAATTTCTAATAAAACTTGGAAGTTAGTTGATTTACCACCGGGTTGTAAAACAATTAGTTGCAAATGAGTCTTAAGAAAAAAGTTGAAACCGGATGGATCTATTGATAAATACAAGACTAGACTAGTTGCAAAAGGTTTTAAACAACTAGAAGACCTAGTTTTTTGATACTTTTTCTCCGGTAAAAAGAATTACATCTATAAAACTTTTAATTGCTATGACTGCAATTTTTTATTTGCAAATTCATCAAATGGATGTAAAAACTACTTTTTTAAATGGAGACCTAAATGAGGAAATTTATATGGATCAATCCGAGTCCTTTGTTGAAGCAGGCCAATAAAGCAAAGTATGTAAACTTACTAAATTCCTATATGGCTTGAAACAAGCACCAAAGCAATGACATGAAAAGTTTGATTCCTGCATGATTGAAAATAATTTTAAAACAAATGAGTGTGATAAGTGCATATATCATAAGTTTTGGAATAATTCACATGTGATTATTTGCCTATATGTTGATGATTTGTTGATCTTTGGCTCTAATATGAATGTGATTGATGAAGCTAAAAATGTTCTTAGAAGTCATTTTGATATGAAAGATCTTGGTGAGGCAAATTTTATTCTTGGAATAAAAATAACAAGAACATGTGAGGGAATTTTCCTTGACCAGTCACATTATGTTGAGAAAATTTTGAAAAAAATATAAGTTTCATGATTACAAGCATGTTGCTACTCCTTTTGATTCAAGTGTTCACTTATTTCCTGTTGAAAGTGAAAATGATGTAATAAATCAAAAAGAATATGCTAGCATAATCGGAATTTTGAGATATGTGACTGCACTAGGCCTGATATTGCATATGCAGTAGGAGTACTTGGCAGGTTTACAAGCAAGCCAGGTAATGAACATTGGCATGCTATAACAAGAGTAATGAGATATTTAATTGAAACACAAAATTGTGGTTTGTTCTATAAAATATATCCTGCTGAACTTGAAGGCTTTTGTGATGCAGATTGGAACACTTTATCAGGTAATTCTTGTTCTACCACTAGTTATGTCTTTACTTTGGGTGGTGGTGCTATTTGTTGGAGATCAAAAAGGTAAACTAAAATTGCTAACTTTACCATGGAGGCTGAACTAATTGCTTTAGCTTCAGCTAGTGAGGAAGCGAATTGGTTAAGAGAATTATTGTTTCAAATTCTTTATTTTGAAAAACCAATTTCTCCTATTTTAATTCATTGTGACAGCACCGCTGCGATTGGTAGAGTTCAAAACCGTTACTACAAAGATAAATCCAGACCAATAAGGAGGAAACACAGTAATGTAAGATCGTATTTGACAAATGGTACCATTAATGTGGATTATGTCAAATCTTGTGATAATCTTGAAGATCCTTTTACTAAGGCCTTAACAAGAGAAAAGGTCTGGAGCACATTGAGGGGGATGAGATTGAAGCCTATAAATCCTTGAGTCATATATGAGGAAACCCAACCTGGGGACTAGAGATCTTATAACCAGGTTCAAAGGGAAAATCTAATCATATGATGACTTGTTGTGAAAATTGCATTATCTTTTTTATTCCCTCCTTATGATGTGAGTGTCATTCCCCGAGCCTACATCCTGTGCGAGACTGGTACTCGAAGGCCATTATTGGCCTCAAGCGAACCCTTGGTCTGGCTTAATAACTCAACGAAAGACTTTAAACATTATTACACTGATAAAATGAACTTAGTCAAATAACTTGATAAAATAACTTAGAATGGTTTAAAGGTTAACATTCAACTTGGCCAAAATGGCAACACAAGTCTTAACATATGAAATGAAATGTAAAGACAACTGAACTACTAACTGTCTGACTATCTATGAAGCCTTTAAAGCAATTGAGATGGATGTTGGGACAAACCCCACAACATCCTAAAAGAACTGATAATAAACTGAAAACAATAAAAGGGATCCTTCGGAATGCAAAGAGGCTTACCAACAGACTATGAACTGCTCATCGGATCAACGATGCGCTGAATGCTGATCCTAGTTACCTGCGTCTGCATCATAATACGATGCAGGCCAACTGATATCAGTACATTGAATGCACAAGTATGCGAGTTGGAATACTAAACACAACATAGGTTTGAAAAGATTCTGAAAGGAACTGAAGAACATACCTGGCTCAACTCAACTCAACATAACTGAACTCATTTCAATTTAAAGTAGTTTAAAACAAGTGCAATATAAATAAAAGTTGTTTAAAACATGATGTCAACTATGTGTGTATGCAAAGATACAAATATCTCTGAGATGTACATAAAAATACAAATAAACTAATGTATATAAAAATACAAAGTACTGCTGTGGGAGTTTCTCTAACTGACAACCATCACATAAGAGCTATTGTGATGATACATCGATCTCCCTTATGCTGCCAGCGCATCCTATACCCTGCCAGGGGTATAGAACCTAAATTACTAAGTGGATCCACTAGTCTATGCGAAAAAGGTTCATCTAAAATGTATGACCCTTTTCTACCCATGATGGCTACATGGTTTATGGAGACATGAGTTATCTGAACTCAAGCTCGTCCCCATATCAGTGCTTAATACTACTCCCAAAATATGATACTAGCTTTTTATGTTTAAAACATACTTCTTTCTGTGATTTGAGATAATTGCTCAAAACTTAGCTCAAAGGCTATCTTGGAAATCAAAGTTTCCCCTCTTGCTTAATTATGAAAGCATTTACTCTTTTCTGAACACTAGCTCATAGACTCTTTGGAAATCAAGGTTTTCCTTTCTTGTTTAAATGTGAAAACATTTTAAACACTTTGGGAATACATAGTCCCCATATACTTTTGAAGAAATGAACTTCAAGCTTTAATCTTTACTCTTTACTCAACTCAAAACTTAAGTCTTAAAACAAAGTTAAAACGTTTGTAAAAGACTTTTAAAAAAAGAAACTTTATGAACTTCTCTTAACTTAACTCTTGACTTAACTCTTGACTTCTCTTGACTTGACTCCTAACTGATCCTTAAATTGAATTATGGATTCAAGGATCGTGATTTGTGGTAGAAAAGATCTCATGATGTTTAGGAATGAATTTAGATAGCTAAACATGAGAAAAAGACCAAAAATTGATATCTGAGGGTGGGTCCGCAACGCGGAGACATATTTAATTTTTAGTTTCAAAAACAACTTTTGAGGCAGAATACTCCGTGACGGCTCCGCGACGCGAAACAAAAATTCCCAAAACTGGGAACCAGCTACGCGACGCGCCACTGATGTCGGATTTCGTCCGACGAAATCTCTTCTTCGTTTTTTGGCTTTAAACCCTCTAAACTCCGTGGGTTCTTTTACCCAACACTTAGAATCGATTAAATATTCAAAGTACATCAGATTCTACTCAAAATCGAACCTAAAATCATATATTCGGATCAAACAACTCCTCAAGAATTTAATGGAACTTCGACAAACCCATCAAGAACTCAATTTCTAATCTTTCAATAACTTAAATTCGCTGAAATTAATCATGATTGGTGCTTGGGTAAATTAACCCAATGCTATGTGTTCTCACATACCTTGTAGGGATCACCCTCGACGAAATCCAAAAGCTAAACTTCGACGATCTTGACGAATCTTGAACGTTCTTCTCATTTCTCATTTTTTCTCTTCTCTCAAAACCCTAACTCTTTTGGTAAAAATGTAAACTGATCTAATTCAGCTTAGACCCCTAATTAATTACCAAAAACGAATTAAAATAATAGGGCAAGGAAAAGACCAAACTATTGCTTCAAAATTCGGATTGAACTTTCCTTATTCCAACAGCTCAACTTCCAGATAACATAACTTACTCATACCAACTCAAAATCGTGCAAACTTGACGGCGTTGGAAAGAGAATTCCAGGAGCTTTCCAACCATATCTGGAAATACCTCTAAATCTTCATGAGCTAGAAGTTATAGCCGTTTGAAGTTGACCAAAACTCACTTTTCCTAACCTAAACAAAATTTCCAGATTTTCATTCTTTCCAAAAATGACTATTTCCAATTGTTTGCTTCTTCCTAGTTATTTCAAATTGCGAGATGTTACAATATCTCCCCGTTGGGAACATTTGTCCTCGAATGAGATTACCTTTACTAGGCTAAGGGTTATAACATCAAGTTCAAACACCCAACAAGCAAATGCAAAAAAAAAACAACATGCTTACTCATAACTTAAAGAGTACTAAGAAGAGAATTAGTTCATTGGTCTGCACTTTCTCCGGATTCAAAGAGATGTGGCTATCTCTTCTTCATATCTTTCTCAGCTTCCCAAGTAGCTTCCTCAACAAATTGTTTCCTCTAAAGAACCTTGACTGATGCTACTTCCTTAGTCCTCAACTTGTGAACTTGGCGATCTAGAATCTGAACAAAAATCTCCTCATAAAATAAGCTATCCTTGATCTCAATATTTTCAGTTGGTATGATCAATGAAGGATTGCCCATGCACTTCAACACGGAGACATGAAATCTTGGATGAAACGCTGCTAACTCTTGAGGTAGTTCCGATTCATAAGCTACCTTGACAATCCTTTTGGAAATTCTATAAGGTCCAACATACCGGGGACTAAGTTTCCCCTTCTTACCAAGCCTCATAACACCCTTCATGGGTGGAACTTTCAAGTATACCCAATCACACAATCCACCTTGATACTTCGAAAAACTATCTCCCCCTTGTTCAAAAGCCATCACTTTTTGCTTATGAACACTTGCCTTTTAATTCAAGCAATAAAGGATCTTGGTCTTGCTTTCCTTTTACTTCTGACACTAATGATGATTCAGTCCCATTCATCACCACCACTCCTTCCTCTGTGGAATCCATTAGTCGAACTCATAATCGTGCAAGTCTATGCACCTCTTTTGCTAACTCTTTCTTATTTTCCTCAAAATGGGCGGTACTACCCACAGAAAAACTGCTTAAGGCATCAATAGCATCATTAGCCTTACTTGGGTAATAAAGAATACTCATGTTATAATCCTTGAGTAATTCTAACCACCTCATTTGTCTGAGATTAAGCTTTTTCTGACTAAGCACATATTGAAGACTCTTGTGATCGGTGAACACATCCACATGCACACCATAAAGATAACGGTGCCACATTTTCAAAGCAAATACTACGACAACCAATTCTAAATCATGGGTTGGGTAGTTCTTCTCGTGAACTATCAACTGTCTAGAGGCATAATCTATAACTTTGCCATTCTGCATTAAGACACAACCCAAACCAACTCTAGATGCATCACAATACACCATACAACCTTGAGTACCTTCTGGTAAGGTCAAAACTGGGGCAGTAGTCAACCTCTTTTTCAATTCCTGAAAGCTTTTTTCATAAGCTTCAGACCATTGAAACTTCACTATCTTCTGAGTCAATTTGGTCAAAGTAGACGAAATAGATGAGAGCCCCTCTACAAACCTTCTATAATAGCCAGTCAAACCCAAGAAACTCCTAATATATCAGTTGGAGATGTGGGTCTAGGTCAATTCTGCACTGCCTCAATATTTTGAGTATCAACTTTAATTCCCTTTCCAGACACAATGTGGCCTAAGAATGCCACAAACTCAAGCCAAAACTCACATTTAGAAAACTTAGCATATAACTCATTATCTTTCAAAGTCTGAAGAACTATTTTGAGATGACTAGCATTATCTTCTTCATTCCTTTAATAGATTAGTATGTCATCAATAAAGACAATAACAAACATATCTAAATAAGGTTTGAATACTCTATTCATAAGGTCCATGAATGCTGCAGGTGCATTAGTCAAACCAAAGGACATGACCAAAAACTCATAATGACCATAACGGGTTCTGAAAGCTGTCTTTGGAATATCACATTCCCTTACTCTTAACTGATGATAGCCACATTTGAGATCTATCTTAGAGAAACAGGTGGCACCCTGAAGTTGATAAAAAAGATCATCAATCCTTGGGAGAGGATATTTGTACTTGATGGTAACCTTGTTCAACTGACGATAATTTATACACATCCTAAGGGAGCCATCTTTCTTTCTCACAAACAAGACCGGAGCCCCCCAAGGTGAGACACTTGGTCGAATAAACCCTTTCTCTAAAAGTTCTTTCAACTGCTCTTTAAGATTTTCAACTCTACTGGTGCCATTCTAAATGGCAGAATAAATATAGAACGAGTATCTGGAAGAAGGTCTATACCGAAGTCTATCTCTCTCTTAGGAGGGACTCCGAGAAGATCATCTAGAAAGACTTCTGGAAACTCTTTTACTATAGAAACTAACTGAATGAGAGGTATCTCAACACTAGAGTCATTAACTCGGACTAAGTGATAGATACAACCCTTAGAAACCAACTTTCTTGCCTTAAGGTACAAAATGAAATGACCCTTAGGCACTGCTGAACTGCTTTTCCACTCTGAGACTGGCTCATTTGGAAACTGAAACTTGACAACTCGAGTTCTACAATCAACTAAGGCATAACAGACATGAAGCCAGTCCATACCAAGAATGACATCAAAATCTACCATGTCTAACTCAGCTAGATCAGCCATGGTACTCTTGTGATTGACGGAAATGGGACAATCACGATAGACTCTCTCTGCTAGAATAGACTCACCAACAGGTGTGGAAACACTGAATGGTTCACTAAGTTGCTCAGGAATAACATCAAAATTCATAGCAACATAAGGAGTTACAAAAGATAAACTTGCTCCTGGATCTAGCCAAACATAAATAGTAAAGTCAAAGACTTGGATCATACTAGTGACAACATCTGGTGAATCCTCTTGCTCTTGGCGACTGTTGATAGCATATAAGCGGTTTGTTCCTCCGCCAGTACCGGAAGTAGCCCCTCTAGGTGTAGCTCTGTCTGGTGGAGCAATTGATGAAGATTAGGCTCTATAGCCCTGATTTCCACTACCTTCCCTGTTCTTAGGACACTCTCTCATAGAATGATACTCTTGTCCACACTTGAAGCAACCTGTCTGGCCATCACGACACTTACCTGAGTGGGTTCTACCACACCTAGCACATGTAGGAGCCCAGTTACTTTCTTGCGCCACACTACCTTGAGACTGGGCGGGTCTAGCTCTAAAGTTTTGTGAATTCTGGCCATTATACTCACCTTTGTTTCTTGGTGCAAGTGTACTAGCAAATGATGGAGCAGGTCCCTTCTGTTTCTGTTGGAGGGATGACCGGTTGGCATGCATTACTCTTTTGCTGCCTGAACTCGTTCCTTGATGTCTTAGCCCTCTTATTCTTAAACTCTTCTCTATCCTTCAACTTATCCTCCTCAACTTGTTGTACATGGATCATAAGCCTTTCTAGGTCCATATCCCCTATCAACATAGCTACTTTGCTTTCCTTACTTGACTGACGAGACAACCCAGCAACAAATAAACTCATCCTACTCCTCATGTCAGTAACCATCTTCGGAGCAAGTGGGAAAGTTGGGTGAACTTCAGACTGTACTCATGAACACTCATAGACTCCAGATTAAAGGTGAGAAACTCTCTTATCGTTGCCTCTCGCAACTCACGGGGAAAGAAACATCCCATGAGAAAACTCTCAAACACAACCCAACTCACTATTGTCGCATCCTCACCCCTATTCTTTTTCCATTGGTTGAACCAGATTCTAGCGACACCTTTCATTTGGTATGCAGCTAGTTCCACCCTCTCCGCATCAGCAACATGCATCACCTAAAATACCCTTTTCAGCTCCTCAATGAAATTCTCCTGATCCTCAGTGACACTTGAACCTGTGAAGCTTGGTGGGTTCATCCTTAAAAGCTCACGGATCCTTGAAGTATTAGCCACTTCCTGTCGATTACCTCTATGTCCAACTTGATAGGTCGCAACTTGACTTAACATCCGGATAGCTTCACAGAATTCAGCATGGGTGACCTCTCCTTAGGGTTGCACTTCTAGTGCATTAGGTACCCTTTGTTCCTCGACATTTCTCCTGATAGGACAACCTCTGACTGCTCTTCGTAGATGCATGATTGTCTGAAAACATGCGCAAGCACGAATTAGAGGAAAACGTTTTAGAGATCAAACTCTAACGCACGAAATGAGTGTGAAAGAAGTGAGAAATTTTCCTAAGCGTTGCAGCCTCCTAATTATAGATGTGGCGCGCTTCACACCGATAATTAGGACTCTACAAGCATGGCTTCGTAGACTCCCTAGGACTCTTGAAACCCAGCTCTGATACCAAGTTTGTCACGCCCCGAGCCTACACCCTGGACGGGACTGACACTCGAAGACCATTGTTGTCCTCAATCGAACCCTTGGCCTGGCATACTAACTCAGCGGAAGACTCTAAATATTATTACACTGATCAAATCAACTTACTCAAATAGCTTGGTAAAATAACTTAGAATGTTTTAAAAGACAACATTCAACTTGGCCAAAATGGCAACTCAAGTCTTAACATATGAAATGAAATGTAAAGAAAACTGAACAACTAACTGTCTGACTATCTATGAAGCCTTTAAAACAACTGAGATGGATGTTGGGACAAACCCCACAACATCCAAAAGAACTGATAATCAACTGAAAACAATAAAAGGGATCCTCCGGAATGCAGAGAGGCTCACCAACAGACTCTGAACTTCTCACTAGATCAATAATGCGCTGGATGTTGATCCTAGTTACATGCGTCTGCATCATAATACGATGCAGGCCAACTGGCATCAGTGCATTGAATGTACGAGTATGCGAGTTGGAATGCTAAACATAACATAGGCTTGAAAAAAATCTGAAAGGAACTGAAGAACATACCTGGCTCAACTCAACTCAACATAACTGAACTCATTTCAATATAAAACAGTTTAAAATAAGGGCAATATAAAGAAAAGCTATTTAAAACATGATGTCAACTCTGTGTGTATGCAAAGATACAAATAACTCTGAGATGTATGTACAAATAAAATAAACTGATGTATATAAAAATACAAAGTACTGCTATGGGAGTTTCTCTAACCGATAACCATCACATAAGAGTTATTGTGATGATACAACGATCTCCCTCACGCTGCCAGCATATGTTATACCCTGTTAGGGGTATAAGACCTAAATTACTAAGTGGATCCACTAGCCTATGCGAAAATGATTCAACTAAAAAGTATGACCCTTTTCTACCCCATGATGGCTACATAGTTTATGGAGACGTGAGTTATCTGAACTCAAGCTCGTCCCTATATCGGTGCACAATACTACTCCCAAAATATGATACTAGCTCTCTATGTTTAAAACATACTTCTTTCTGTGATTTGAGATAATTGCTCAAAATTTAGCTCGAAGGCTATCTTGGAAATCAAAGTTTCCCTTCTTGCTTAATTATGAATGCATTTACTCTTTTATGAACACTAGCTCAAAGGCTCTTTGGAAATCAAGGTTTTCCTTTCTTGTTTAAATGTGAAAATATTTTAAACACGTTGGGAATACATAGTCCCCATATACTTTTGAAGAAATGAACTTCAAGCTTTACTCTTTACTCTTTACTCAACTCAAAACTTAAGTCTTAAAACAAAGTTAAAACGTTTGTAAAAGACTTTTAAAAAAAGAAACTTTATGAACTTCTCTTAACTTAACTCTTGACTTTTTGACTTCTCTTGACTTGACTCATAACTGATCCTTAAATTGAATTATGGATTGAAGGATCGTGATTTGTGATAGGAAAGATCTCATGATGTTTAGGAATGAATTTAGATAGCTAAACATGAGAAAAAGACCAAAAATCGATATCTGAGGGTGGGTCCGCGACGTAGAGACATATTTAATTTTTAGTTTTGAAAATAACTTTTGAGGCAGAAGACTCCGTTACGGCTCCGCGGCGCGAAACGAAAATTCCCAAAACTGGGAACTAGCTCCGTGACGCGACACTGATGTCGGATTTCATCCGACGAAATCTCTTCTTCATTTTTTGGGTCTAAACCCTCTAATCTCTGTGAGTTCTTTCACCCAACACTTA